>NC_067410.1:110653625-111253625 GCF_009764475.1 Pristis pectinata | reverse complement strand
CCCTGCTCCTCAAACCCTCACCCCCCCCCGCTCTACTCCCCACACCCTCACCCCGTTCCCCACACCCTCCCTACCCACTCCCCACACCCCGCTTCTCAAACCCTCACCCCCCGCTCTACTCCCCACACCCTCACCCCGTTCCCTACCCCTCACTCCCCGCTCCCCACACCCTCGCTCCCCGTTCTACTCCCCACACCCTCGCTCCCCACACCCTCGCTCCCCACACCCTCACACCCATTCCCCACCCCTCACTCCCCGTTCTACTCCCCACACCCTCGCTCCCTGTGGCAAAATGAAAACAATCACTTGTCCCACACTGAGGCTGCTGTTTTGATTAGAATCGTGACTCACACCTTGCTCTGGTGATGATGACTAACGAAGTTACCTTCCCTGTGCGGTGTCTGGGCTACTGCATGCTGTTTAAACAAAGACAGGCTCAGTACCCAGTTTCTGACCTTTAACGGGTGGTGTTAGACAGACACATTTCCCCTTATGACACCCAGTACTAATGTATTTCCAACGAGAAAGCTTGCAAAGGTGAGATCATCCAGCCACTAATCTCCTGTTCACCGGAGCATCCTTATTGATGTACAAACAGAAAATAGGAATTTCCCTTTGGTTGCTCACCGGCTAAAAACAGCACCTCCTAATTATAGCATTGCAAGTGACTGCATTGGGAAGTGAAGTCAGATTAAATTAGTACTTTACAGCATTCCCAGACACCCAAAAGTTTTTTGTAAACAGTGTAAAACATTTGGAAGTGTGAGCCACGGTGAGAAGAACCTCAGACCAAGAGCGCTGGGTTTGAGTCCAACAGGGCAGAGCTTTATGCTGAGTGTTCAATGGAAAACAAAACGTTGTCCAAATCTGGATATCCTTCTCCAAAACCGTCTCAAGGGATCTCACAAAGCAGCACTGGGGCAGGAAAGGCCATTCAGCCCATCGAGCCTATCCTGTCATTTAATCAAATCATGTACTTCAGGTGAAAGTCAGGTTTATTGTCATCTGCACAAGTCCATGTGTGCACAGGTACAGTGAAAAACCTGCAGCAGCATCACAGGCACATAGCACCATACACACAGCAGTCACAAGAAAAACAAATTATACACAATTTTTATAAGAAAGAATACAATTAGAACAAAAAATAGTCTGCTTTAGTGCAAAGTGATGAAAGTGCTAAGCTCCAGTGATTAGGGTTGTGCAGGTTGGTTCAAGAACCGACTGGTTGAAGGGAAGTAGCTGTCCCTGAACCTGGTGGTGTGGGACTTCAGGCTTCTGTACCTCCTGCCCGATGGTAGCTGCGAGAAGATGGCACGGCCCGGATGGTGGGGATCTTTGATGATGGATGTTGCCTTCTTGAGGCAGCGCCTCCTGTAGATACTCCCGATGGTGGGGAGGGATGTGCCCGTCGCAAACCATCCTGCCTTCGTGAAGCCGCTGAAGTCCATCTGGGGAAATGTTCCCATGGTGTTGTAGGGGAGGGCGATCCCAGCGTCAGACCCAGCAGTGATGAAGGACCGATGATCTATTTCCAAACCAGGATGGGGTGTGACTTGGAGGAGAACATTCAGGTGGTGGTGCCCCCATATACCCACTAACTCAGTGGAGGCATGGGCTTGGGAGATGCCGTTGGAGTAGCCTGGTGAGTAAATGCTGAGCAGCTTGTAGGTGTTACACACCACTGGAGACTGAGGATGTGGAGGGCAGGCGTGAGATGGGTCTGGCAATGTCAGTGTTTTGCCTCACAGGCTCCAAGACGAAACCAGGTCAACTACACAAAGTGTTAAAACATCCTGGCTAGTGCACATATTCAAGTGTTGCGGTTATCACTCACTAGGACAGAGTTTATTGCCAATAAGCCAACATAATCAAAGACCCCACCCACTCCAGACATTCTCTCTTCTCCCCCCTCCCGTTGGGCAGAAGATACAAAAGCCTGAAAGCACGTACCACCAGGCTCAGGGACAGCTTCTACCCGCTGTTATAAGACTTTGAATAGTTCCCTAATACGATAAGATGGACTCTGATCTGAAAATCTACCTCATTATGACCTTGCACCTTATTGTCTGCCTGCACTGCATTTTCTCTGTTGCTGTTAAACTTGTTTCTGTATTCTGTTATTGTTTTCCCTTGTACGACCTCTATGTACTGATGTAATGAAATGATCTGTATGGATGGCATGCAAAACAAAGTTTTTCCACTGTACCTCGGTACATGTGACAGTAATAAACCAATTTACCAATTCCCTAGTTAATTCAAAACTGAGTGGCTTACTGGGTCAGTTCAGAGGGCAGTGAAGAATCAACCACTTTAAGTGGGTTTAGAGTCACATACGACAAATTTCAGTGCAATAAAAGTCTGTGATAATAAACCTGTTCCTGATGAGCGGATATAGACATCGGAATTTCTTCCTAAATGACGCACTTGAACCAGATGGGTTTGTACAATAATCTGCTGGTTTCATGATCACAGTGACAGATGTTAGCTTGTTGATCAAGATTTATTTAATTAGTAAACTAAATTTACATGCTATTAGACCATAATACCATAAGATATAGGAACAGAATTAGACCATTTGGCTGGCACACAGAGCAATTTCATCAATTCCACATTCTACACATTTTTCTGCAACATTTTCTCTCTCACACTGCAATCGGTAATTGGGTTATTACTGAGGCATAGTGAAAAACTGTGCTTTGCATGCCATGCATACAGATCATTCCATACAGAAGTACATCGAGGTAGTAAGAAGAAAAAACAGTAACAGAATGCAGATTATATGACCATTAACACTCCCGACCTAATTTTCCCATGACCCACCTACTAGCAGCCTATTAACCCACCGACCCGCACGCCTTTGGGATGTGGGAGGAGACCGGAGCACCCGGGGGAACTCCACACAGTCATAGGGAGCATGTGCAAACTTCACACGGGCAGACCCAGGGGTCAGGGTTGAACCTGGGTCTCTGGAGCTGTGAGGCAGCAGCACTCTTTCTCTCTCTGTTTGTAATTTCAAGGTTGTAAACAACAGAATGGACTGTGACTGGCAGTAAGTGATCTGGGAGGATGGAATTTCCAGCTTTATGTTAGCCAAAAAACACAAACAATAACCCACTTCTTTAATTCAATGCCCAGAATCTTCACCTCTCCAAGGAAACTATCTCAAGTTTCATGCTACAACAGCATGAACTGACTCAGCGAGGCAAATGGAGTGGGCTGTGACCACAGCTCTGGAGACCCCCTCACTCAAGCCAGAGGGGGCTGACAAACTGCCAGTGGGGAGGAGGTCCTGCTGTGGAGGAACACAGGGACGGGCACACAGCCCTCCAACCTGTTCCACCATTGAACGAGCTCACACCCAATCTGGGATCTACAACCCCCACCATTTCCCCAACTTCTAATATCTTTTGTTCACAGAAAAATTAACCTGGAGCCATAGCTACACAGAAAGAAGCCAGTCTGCCTACTGGGTCTATACCAGAAGATTCAATGCAGATTTTTAATTAACAATACACCCAGCATTGATTGCTGTTTCTGTATTAAGTACTATGTTGTATAAAGTACTATGACCACTTTGTACTTCAATGAACTTTGTCTTTTTTGTTCTAGTTGTGTTCTTTCTTATAAAAATTTTGTATATTTTGTTTAATTTATGTTGTGAATGCTGCTTACATGATGCTGCTGCTGCAAGTAAGTTTTTCATTGCACCTGTGCACACATGAACATGACAATAAACTCTGATTTTGACTTTGTTTGCAGAGCAGAGTTCTATTCAACTCTGCTTTGTCGAAGTGTTTCGAAACTTCAAACCTGGATCTAATCCCTCCCTCCCTGCCCCTCATCCCAGTCTCCCCAACCAACAGGGACAGATTCTCTCCATCTGACCTCTCAGATCCCTTTACTACTTTACTCTACACTTCCCAACTCCCTAGGGAGTGAAGAGCAGGAGTTTTGATGGTGTGGGAGACAGTGGCCTGACAATCGTTGGTGGGGTCATGGTCATGGTCAAGGGGTAGGTGTGAGGAAGTGTACAAGGGCTGCAAAGCAGAGTTCCTGAGTTCTTCCAGCAATCTGTTCTTTGCTGTCTTGGGAGACATGAGCCCAGAGCGTTTGTGTCACTGAAGGAGGAACGTTGGGTGTGAGAGCCCCGGACATTGTTGTGGGAGATGTCGGGGTGACTAGTGGGCGAAGAACATCTTCTTCAGATCCTTGCTCATCCATACCTTCAACCTGTGCCTTCTGTTTTAGATACTTGTATGGGGAAACGTTTCCTACTATCTACTCTATCTGCACCTCCCAACATTTTGTATACCTTTAGATTAGATCTAAGCCTGCAACTCCCAATCCCATGTCCCAACCATCCACCTACCGGATACTGAAAGGCCTGGATAGAGCGGACGTGGGGAGCATGTTTCCATAAGTGGGAGAGTCCAGGATTCGAGGGGCACAGCCTCAGAGTAAAGGGATGCCCCTTCACAACTGAGATGAGGAGGAATTTCTTCAACCAGAGAGTGGTGAATCTGTGGAATTCGTTGCCACAGACGGCTGTGGAGGCCACCAATGGGTGTATTTAAGGCAGAGATTGATAGGCTTTTGATTGGTGAAGGGGTTAAGGATAACGGGGAGAAAGGGATTGGGGAAAAAAAAATCAGCCTTGATTGAATGGCCCAGCAGACTCGATGGGCCGAATGGCATGATTCTGCTCCTGTATCTTCCAGGGAAGACCCAACATCACTTTCTCAGAGGACAACTGGAATGGGCAAGGCATAAATCCAAGTCTTGCCAGCAACAATCGCACCCTGGAAATGAAGAATGAATGAGCCATACACAGAAATAGGCCCTTTGGCCCACCACATCCATGCTAACTATCAAGTACCTCTCCACACTGATCTGCTTTACCAGTACTTGGTCCATAGCCTACTCTTTGTTTCGGTGATTCAAACATTTGCCCAGATAGTCTTCAAATGTTGTGACAGTCTCGGCCTCCACCACCTTCTCAGTGTATGTTCCATCCTTGAAAACTTCTTCCTCAGGCCCCACCTAAACCTCACTCCTCACTCCTCACCTTAAACCTGTGCCCTCTGGTCTTAGATGTGTCTGCCACAGGGAGGAGTTTCTTACCATCAACCTTATCAACATCCCTCAGAACGCTGTACACCTCCATCAGCCTCCTCTGCTCAAGGGAAAACAACCCCAGCCTATCCAGTCATTCCCCAGACTCAGACGTCCCAGAACATGCCATGTTCTTTGGACAGAGAGACTGGTTTTTCAGTTCACTGAGCTATAGCGGTTGAACTCTTGTCAGTGTCCCCTCCTTCCCCACTTGTCCTGAAGGTGCTGACTGCTTGCTGAGGTTCAGGACAGAGACAAACCTCTCCTGGAAATCTCTCACCAACATGAGCTCATAAGCTTCAAACTCGGTAGGGAATTTAGAACTACATTCAACCCAAACAGACAGAGATAAGCAAAGTAGAGTCACTGAGTTGTACAGCACAGAAAAAGGCCCTTCAGTCCATCTCATGCATACTGACCTCTTTGCCCATCTACTCTAATTCCATTTGTCCCATTAGATTAAGATCTCTTTATTAGTCACAAGTAAATCGAAACACAGAGTAAAATGCATCTTTTGCGTAGAGTGTTCTGGGGGCAGCCCGCAAATGTCGACACACTTCCGGTGCCAACATAGCATGTCCACAGCCACTCCCCTGACTCCCCACACCCTTCCCCACCACACAGACAGTGCCAGAGGTCAGGATTGAACCCAGGTTACTGAAACTGCTGGCAGCTCTACTAGCTATTCTGCTGCACTACATCCAAGTTGACCCTGGGCCAAGTACAGTTCCTTCTGATTTCCTTCCAGGAATTTCCCCCAGCCAAGTGTCTGAGAATCAATCTTCAGTTGTGAGAGACTCAGCAATGTTCTTAAGTATCAGGACCAAAACAACCCAATTCAAGGACACATTACAAACTTGGGAGTAGTCCAGTAATTGGCTGGGTAAACACGGAGCCATCAGGGGATCAGGGGATGAGCTGAAACGTTGGGTCAGCAGTTAAGATCCTCTCTGCTGAGGTAGCAGGCTATAGATCCAAACCAGTCCTGGGACTTGAGTACAAAAAGCTGACACTGACAGGAGGTGCCACAACAATGCAGCAGGTAGAGCTACTGCCTCACAGCCCCAGTGAACTGGGTTCAATCCTGACCTCCAGCGCGCTGTGTGTGTGGAGCTTGCAAGTTCTCCCTGTGACCGCGTGGGTTTCCCCTGGGTGCTCTGGTCTCTTCCCACATCCCAACAACGTGCAGGTTGGTGTGTTAACCTGCCGCTGTAAATTGCCCCCAGTGTGTGGGTGAGGGGTGGAATCCAGGGGAAGTCGATGGGAACGTGGGGAAAACAAAATGGGATTAGTGTAGATCGAGGGTAAGTGGGTGGTTGATGGTCCATGTGGACTCAATGGGCCAAAGGACCTGCGTCTGGGCAGAATGACTCTCTGGTGTTAAGCCGAGATGGACTCAAAAAGATCCCAAGGCGCAATTTTGAATAAGATCTGAGCCGTTCTGCCCAGCGTCCTGGGACAAGGATTTATCTCCCGATCAACATTACTGAGAACTAATTTGTCTAGAACTTCAACTACATGCCACAATTTATTTCAACTGAAAAATCAATTCTGTTCTGGAATGTAGCACAGTAACATTCATACTAGATCAGATCACAACCCTCTGAAAATTCAACTGGGCATTTCCAGGTGGGGTAACACACAAAAAGCTGGAGGAATTCAGCAGGTCGGGCAGCATCTATGGAGGGAGGTGGACAGTCGACGCTTCGGGTCAAGACCCTTCATCAGGACTGGAAGGGTAGAGGGGAGATCGCCGGTGTAAAGAGGTGGAAGGAAGGGGTGGGGCTACCTCACAGCTCGACGTGAGTCCCACATCATGGTGCACAGGCTGACACCATTCCCTGTGCAACATTCCTTCCAGAGCACCTTCAGGTACCAGAGGACATTCATTGGTGGGGCAGTACAGTGCCCATTGGGGCAGGTACAGTAGTGTAGTGGTTAGCGTAACGCTATTACAGCACCTGCGACCCGGGTTCAATTCTGGCTGTTGTCTGTAAGGAGCTTGTACATTCTCCCCGTGTCTGCGTGGGTTTCCTCCGGGTGCCCCAGTTTCCTCCCACGTTCCAAAGACGTACGGGTTAGGAAGTTGTGGGCATGCTATGTTGGCACCGGAAGCGTGGCGACACTTGTGGGCTGCCCGCAGAAAACTCTACGCAAAAGATGCATTTCACTGTGTGTTTCGATGTACGTGGCTAATAAAGAGATCTTTAAGGTGAGGGGGGAAAGTTAAAGGAGATGTACGGGAAAGTCTTTGTACACAGAGAGTGGTGGGCGCCTGGAACAGGCTGCCAGGGGTGGTTTTTTTATTCCTTTTCCAAAGGAGGCTGATTCAGTGATTACAGCATTACAGTATGACAATGCTCCATGATTCACACTATTTGCAGTTGTGCTGTTACCACGTGCACTATTTAATGTGCACCAATTACACACCATTTACCATGTGCAGGCAGAAGAGATTTAGTTTAATTTGGCATCGTGTTTGGCACAGACATGGTGGGACAAAGGGCCTGTTCCCACTGCATCCGTGGATACCATGTGCTCCTTCTCCAGGGACACACGGGCACGGACATAAACCCGGAAGAGTGGCCGGCAATCGGCTTGGACTGAACCCTCGAATTCCCACCGCCTGGACCGTGAATGGGCTCCTTGGCCAAGCCCAGGAACAGACCGACCAGGAGATCCCCCAACTGACCCACACACACCCCCCCTCTGCACCAGGTGACCGAAGATCAGGACCTGAGGAGCAGCCCCTTCAGATACTCAAGATAGAGGCTGCAACCTCTCACACTCTGTGTGTACACGATACACCGCCTCCTCCCGGCCCCGGAAATGGCAGGTGGCCGGGGAGTCCATACACCAACTGAAGAATCTATCACGCGGTACAGCTCTGTGTAACACTCTCCACCCTAGGTCCCCAGTGTAAAGGGGGAGGACACCCTCATAAACAAACCTCCACCAACAACCTCCCTCATGGCAAAACAGACTGTCACAGCATGTCCTGACGGCACTGCCGGGTGGTGATGGAAGCAGATGTGATAATGGCTTTTAAGAGGCTGTTAGACACATGAAATATGGAGGGGTATGGATCATGTGCAGGCAGAAGAGATTTAGTTTAATTTGGAGTCATGTTCGGCACAGACATGGTGGGCCGAAGGGCCTGTTCCTGTGCTGTACTGTTTGATGTACCATGGGGAACTATTCACTGGGTTTTTGGAAGAGTGAGAGGTGCTTGACTGAAACATATAAGGTCCGAAGGGGTCTCGACAGGATGGATGTGGAGATGATGTTTTCTCCTATGGGAGAATCTACCACAAAGGTGACTGCCTAAAACTAAAGGGTCGCCCAATTAAGACAGCGACGAGGTGAATGTTTTCCCTCAGAGGGCTGTGACTCTTTAGAACTCTGCTTCTCAAAGGGCAGCGGGAATCTTTGACCACTTTAAAGGCCGAGAGAGATATATTCCTGATAAAGTGTTACCAGGAGCAGGTGGGAGTGTGTATAATTGGAGCAGCCAAGATCTTACTGATGGCAGTGCAGACTTGATGGGACGAGTGGCCTACTCCTGTTCCTGATTTGGGTAACGTTATGTCCTGGGGGTCGCATTTGTTGGACAATCCCAGGACAAGGACTCCCCCCTCCCCCCAACTGAGAGAGCCACCTGTTTCCCAATCCCCTCACCCCTCCATCCACCCTGACCCCCTCCTGTACCCTCACCACAGCTGACTACAGGTTTCCAGTGCAGTGTGGAACTGGGGAGGGACAGGAACCCAGCCTGAAATGATGCCCTGTTACATTGAGGATGTAAATTGAGGAGGATGAGAGGAGACATGATAGAGGTGTACAAAATATTAAGAGGAATAGAGAGAGTGGACAGCCAGCGCCTCTGTCCCAGGGCACCAATCCTCAATACAAGAGGGCATGGCTTTAAAGTAATGGGTGGGCAGTTCAAGGGAGATATCAGAGGGAGTTTTTTTACCTAGAGAGTGGTTGGGGCATGGAATGCGCTGCCTGGGGTGGTGGTGGAGGCAGGTACATCGGTCAAATTCAAGAGATTACTAGATAGGCATGTGGAGGAAATTAAAATAGAGGGATATGTGGGAGGAAGGGGTTAGATAGTCTTAGGCAAGGTTTAAAGGTCGGCACAGCATTGTGGGCTGAAGGGCCTGTATTGTGCTGTACTGTTCTATGTTCGATGTTCACCATACCCTTTACATGCACATGGGAAGGGGTCATTCTCTCAATGCTGGGGATAGCAGCTCACTGTGTTTACACAATGCACAACTTTGTTAGCAGCTAATTGCTTTGAGTAAGTTGAATAAATCCTATCAGAGGGGTCTCTGGTATTTCCTGCTTGAACATTTCCTTAAAAGGCTGTCAAACCAGAGAGTTCTCAGCCTTTTCCTCATTTTCCCGTCCTCAATTGGACAGGATTCAAGTTTCACTTCTTCCTCCCTCAAAGCTGTATACAAGACAATCAGTAAAGTGTACAACAAATGACCACACTTCCCGACTCTCCCTCCCACCACCACTCCACCCACAGAGGATCTCCAGCCTACCGAGAAACAGCCCTCACCGAGAGCGCTCGAAAAGAACTTACTGAAGCCCCAGTTCCCACCACTGTATTGTTCTATGTACCAGTTCCCCAAGCTCCAAAATTCCCTCCCTCGGTATAGTCATAGTGGGATTCAGCGTGGAGACAGGCTCTTCCATAGCAACTATTTCATAGCAACTGTGGAATTTCTTGCCACGGGCGGTTGTGGAGGCAAAGTCATTGGGTGTATTTAAGGCAGAGATTGATAGGTATCTGAGCAGCCAGGGCATCAAAGGTTATGGTGAGAAGGCGGGGGAGTGGGGCCAAATGGGAGAATGAATCAGCTCATGATAGAATGGCAGAGCAGACTCGATGGGCCGAATGGCTGACTTCTGCTCCTTTGTCTTATGGTCTATCTTCAATGTGGTAAAATCTCCCTAAACACTCTTACGAATGCTATTGTCTAAACTAGACAGAGACTAGAGGAACTCAGCAGGTCAGGCAGCATCTATGGAAGGAAAATGGACAGTCAACGTTTCGGACTGTGACCCTTCATCTGGATTCTCCATTTTCCCCACCACAGATGCTGCCTGACCTGCTGAATTCCTCCAGCTTTTTGGGTACAGTTCCAGATTCCAGCATCTGCAGAATCTTGTGGTCTCCAAACTAGACACCCATCCAGTTAAGGAGGTATTAGAACAGGTGGCAAATAAGCCGGTCAAAGAGGCACTCACCCAGCACTGAGGCAGGTCCTTCAGCCCACCAAGTCTGTACTAACCATTAACCACCCATTCACACCAATCCCACATTAATCTTATTTCATTCTCCCCACATTCCCATCAACTCTCCCCAGATTCTACCCCTCACCTACACGCTGGAAGCAGTTTACAGTGACCAATTAACCCACCAACCGGTCCTTGGGATGTGGGAAGAAACCAGAGCACCTGGAGGAAACCTCTTAAGGTCACAGGGGAAAACGTGCAAACTCCACAGCATCCAAGGTCAGGATTGAACCTGGGCCACTGGAGCTGTGAGGCAGTGGCTCCACCACCTGTACCACCTAATCTCCCTGCATCGCTTTTTTAAGATGCCTCTTACACCTGCCTCTTTGAGTGAGACACTCAGTAGCAGAGCATCAGCCTGGGCATTGGAGGCACAAGGTTCAAATCCCACCCTGAGTCAGTTGCACCCAGTGTGGTACCAAGGGTGTCTCTCAGGTGAGATATTAGACAGAACTATTTGAAGATAGGGCAGCCAGCTTTTGTCCCTGTGGAGAAGATCAATCCCACTTCAACTCAACTGCTCCTGAAGACCTCAACCACTTGCTAACATCTCCTGAGTAGTCCAATGGGCTCCCGTGTTCTCTCCTTCATTCCCCTCTCCAATAGCTTGTCATCCAACATTCTACCACCCATAACCTCTGAACACATTGACCTACATTAGCTCCTGATTATTCAATATCTCTTTTCTCAAATTCTCACCAGAGTTGTCAAGCCCTTCGTACACTTGTTTCTGCCTGCCAGTCACCTGCCACAGCTCTCTGAGATCACTGCCCGCCTCCAAGTCCAGCCTCTTGATCATCTCCACATTTAGTTGGTAATTTAATTAGTAAATTGGTTTATTATAGTCACATGAACTGAGGTACAGTGAAAAACTTTGTTTTGCATGCCATCCATACAGATCATTTCATCACATCAGTACATTGAGATAGTACAAGGGAAAACAATCACAGAATGCAGAATGCAGTGTTACTGTTACAGAGAAAGTACAGTGATGGCAGACAATACGGCACAAGGTCATAGCAAGGTAGATTGTGAGGCCAAGTATCCATCTTATTCTTCAATTGTCTTATAACAGCAGGATAGAAGCTGTCCTTGAGTCTGGTGGTACGTGCTTTCAGGCTTTTGTATCTTCTGCCTGATGGGAGGGGGGAAAAGAGAGAATGTCTGGGGTCGGTGGGGTCTTTGACTATGGTGGCTGCCTTCCCATGGAGGGGAGGCTGGTTTCTGTGATGTGCTGAGCTGTGTCCACAACTCTCTGCAGTTTCTTGCGGTCCTGGGCAGAGCAGTTGCCGTATCAAGCCGAGATACATCCGGATAGGATGCTTTCTATAATGCATCGATAAAAATTGCTCCACCATTAGCGGCCAAGCCTTTAGCTCTGTTGTGTCTCTGCTCCAGAGCCCCTTCACCAAACCTCTCCCTTCTGTCGGGGAAAAGGAATTGCCAACGTTTCGGGTCAAAACCCCGCATCAGTGCCCAAAACATCGACAATCCCCCCCACAGATGCTGCTCGACCCGCTGAGTTCCTCCAGCAGATTGTGTGTTGCTCCAGATTCCAGCATCCGCAGTCTCTGGTGTCTCCATCTGACAATCTAAGCTGGTGAGGGGTCACAGACCTGAAACGTTGACTGTTTCTTTTCCACAGTCTGGCCTGCTGAGTTTCTCACTACTCCTGCATTTTCTACTTTTGTAACCTACCAACCATTCTCCCTTGTCTTTGGGATGTGGGAGGAAACCGGAGGAACCTATCCCATCACAGATAAATTGTGCAAACACCACACAGACAGCACACAAGGTCAGGATTGAACCCAGGTCTCTGGAGCTGTGAGGCATCAGCTCTAACTGCTGCATCACTGCAACACGATACTGGTTTCAAAGGAGTTAATTTAAGTTTATGTTAACTTATGTTTGTCATGTATTGGTTTTGGTTTATTATTGTCACTTGTACCGAGGTACAGTGAAAAACTTGTCTTGCATACTGATTGTACAGATCAATTCATTACACAGTGCAGTTACATTGAGTTAGTACAGAGTGCATTGAGGTAGTACAGGTAAAAGCAATAACGGTACAGAGTAAAATGTCACAGCTACAGAAAAAGTGCAGTGCAGGTAGACAATAAGGTGCAAGGTCACGACAAGGTAGATCGTGAGGTCAGAGTCCATCTCATTGTATAAGGGAACCATTCAATAGTCTTATCACAGTGGGATAGAAGCTGTCCTTAAGCCTGGTGGTCCATGCCCTCAGGCTCCTGTACCTTCTACCTGATGGAAGAGGAGAGAGAATGTCCCAGGTGGGTGGGCTCTTTGATTATGCTGGCTGCTTCACCAAGGCAGCGAGAGGTAAAGACAGAGTCCAAGGAGGGGAGGCTGGTTTCCGTGACGTGTTGGACTGTGTTTACGATGTTCACAATGTACTGTGCTGCTACTGCAAAGAGCTCCCCTTTATAGCATTTCTACCCTGGGTATGAAAAGGAACTTCTTTTATTTGTTTACAGAGTGTGGACACTGCTGGAAATGAAAGGTCATTTCTTGGAGACACCAGAGACTGCAGACGCTGGTATCTGGAGCAACAAACACTCTGCTGGCGGAACTCAGCGGGTCAGGCAGCTTCGGTACACGTATTGAAAGGAAGCGGCTTCTGCCCTCTTCCTTTCCAGTTCCGATGAAGGGTCTCAACCCCAAATGTCGACTGTTTAATTTCCTTCCACAGATGCTGCCTGACCTGCTGAATTCCTCCAGCCCTTTCTGTGTGTGTTGCATGTATTGAATTAGTCTGGATTGGCATCATGGTCAGTACAGACATAGTGGGCTGAAGGGCCTGTTCCTGCGTGGTACTGTCCTAATTAGATTATGGTCACATCCAGCAAGGTGCAATGGAATTTCTTGCCTGGTGAAGCTCACAGAGTAAATAGTATACATGCAAATAATAAATACAACAGTAAATGCAGCGACAAGCACAAAACACATGGTGCAAAGACAGTAGTGCAAACACAAAGGCTAAAGTGCCAAGAGCTGCCTGAGTGCCCATTGCTTGGGGCTCTGGCAGCTGAAGGCGGGGGGTGCCAGTGGTGAAACGGTTAAACCTGCAGACGTGGTGTGCGCTACCTCTGGGACCTGTGGTGACAGACAGAAGGGGTGGGGAGGGCGCGCTGGTGTGGAGATCTGAAAACAATGCAGAACAATGCAGGCGTTACCAAGCCTGACGCCAATGTAGATCACTGCACTCATTGGTGAGCTGCAGTTAACAAAAACAGTCGGTTCCTTCCACAATACAAACTGATTTTTTTTGCTATAAATGAATCTCAATATTTACTTTACCAAAAGTTTCAAATTTGGCCAGTACGCTGGGGAACAGACTTGATTTCCGGGAGTACTAGGGTGTTCTTTACACCCGTGCCGCTGCAATTTGTTGATTGCACTCAATTTGGGAGATTGACACGGGTTCTGGTGTTTGTAGACAGCGCCCTTGCACGAACACAACCCGCCCTGAAACAACAACGAAGCGCAAAATCATCGCTTTCCCTACCCCCAATCACTTTCTCAGTGACTTTTTTGGGGGCGAAGGAGTGCATTGCAAAAGGCTTCCTTTAAAGTTGCATTTAAAAGCATCCATAATTTTGCATTAAATACAAGAATGCATCACCTTCTGTATTTAAAATGCACAACTCTGCATTTGCACGGTGCTAATATTATCGATGCTCAAGAGCTAAATGCAAAAGGAAGGTGAACTGCTCCCCCCTCCCCGCACAATTCGCCAGCAGAGATAGGGAATGAGAGAGTGAGAAGTAACTGGGCTGCTTTCCTACCTGTTTCAACTTGTGGCTAAAGTGCAGATAAGTGACGGTAAAGCACAGACCCTGCAAGGTCAGCAGTGAAACCAGCAAACATCCAAGTCTTCGGGCGGTGACGAGATCATTACTGCTTCCCATGCTGAGGAAAGGATCAGAATCTGTACTAACCTACGACTCCCCTGACCTGGAGTGCTTTGTTTTTGGATGGGTGTTTTCCTTTGAGCTGGGACAGAGGAGGAGGAGTTAAGCAGCCTGCAGAAAAAATTCCCCTGTGGCTTCCTTTGTTGATAGGCTTTGGTTTCGATTCCTGCATTTCCCAGAAAATGTTTCTGTTTCGTACTAAGGGACTTCGACTTGGTTATAAGTCTCCACCAGGGTACAACAGCTTGTGCCCATAAGTGAGGGAGCGCTATGTTCAGTTTCGGTCGCCCTGCTGTGGGAAAGATGTGATGAAACTGCAAAGAGTGCAGAAAGGATTTACAGGGATGTTGTCAGGACTAGAGGCACTGAGTTATAGGGAGAGGTTGGACAGGCTGGGACAGTAGTGTAGCGTAAAACTATTACAGCACCAGCGACCCAGGTTCCATTCCGGCCGCTGCCTGTAAGGAGTTTGTATGTTCTCCCCGTGTCTGCGTGGGTTTCTTCTGGGTGCTCCGGTTTCCTCCCACATTCCAAAGACGTACGGGTTAGGAAGTTGTGGGCGTGCTATGTTGGCGCCAGAAGCGTGGCGACACTTGCGGGCTGCCCCCAGAACACTCTACGCAAAAGATGCATTTTACTGTGTGTTTCGATGTACATGTGACTAATAAAGAAATCCTATTCCTTGGACCTTAGGAGCACGAGAGGTGATCTTACAGATGTGTATAAAATTATGAGGGGCATAGATAGGGTGAATGCGCACAGTCTTTTCCCAGAGTAGGGGAATCAAGGTTTAAGGTGAGAGGGGAAAGATTTAATAGGAACTTGAGGGTGCAGCTTTTTTTATACAAAGGATGGTATCCATGTGGAACGAGCTGCCAGGAGAAGTGGTTGAGGCAGGTACAATAACAACTTTAGAACATTACAGCACAGTACAGGCCCTTCGGCTCACGATGTTGTGCCAACTGAATACTGATTAACCTTCTGTAATCTGCTAATATGGCTTGTAAATTAGAGCAATTCTATTATTTTTCCCATTGAGCCCTCTGACTATGACATTTTATCCTGCTCTAATATCTATCTAACCCTTCCCTCCCACATAGCCCTCCATTTCTCTATCCTTCATGTGTCTATCTAAGAGTCTCTTAAATGTCCCTAATGTATCTGCCCCCACAACCTCTGCCGGCAGTGCGTTCCACGCACCCACCACTCTCTGTGTAAAAAACTTACCCCTGACATCCCCCTTATACCTTCCTCCAATCACCTTAAAATTATGCCCCTCGTGTTAGCCATTTCAACCCTGGGAAAAAGTCTCTGACTTTCCACTCGATCTATGCCTCATCATCTTGTACACCTCTATCAAGTCATGTTTCATTTTCCTCCTCTCCAAAGAGAAAAGCCCTAACTCACTCAACCTATCCTCATAAGACATGCTCTCCAATCCAGGCAGCATCCTAGTAAATCTCCTCTGCACCCTCTCTAAAGCTTCCACATCCTTCCTATAATGAGGCGACCAGAACTGAACACAATACTCCGTGTGGTCTAACCAGAGTTCTATAGAGCTGCAATGTTACCTTACGGCTCTTGAAAAGCGGGAATGTTAGGATCGGGGATGAGGATGTTCGGATACCGAATGTTAGGATAGGGGATGAGGTCTACACGAACATGTCTAAGATAGTAGGTAGCGAAGATAGTAAGAAGGATGGACAGGTAGAAAGTCAGGATAATCTGCTGATCGATAGAGGTACAATAAAATCAATAGCAGATACCAGTCTAAACATACTATATTTAAATGCACGTAGCATCAGGAATAAAGTAGATGACCTAGTGGCACAACTACAGGTTAATAAATATGACATCGTTGCAATCACTGAGTCGTGGCTTCATGATGGATGTGATTGGGAACTGAATGTCAAGGGGTATACAGTATATAGGAAGGATAGGAGGGTAGGCAGAGGGGGAGGTGTGGCCATGATGGTTAGTAGCGATATAAAATCAATAGAAAGGAAGGACATTGGGTCAGAGGAGGTGGAATCCTTATGGGTGGAGCTGAGAAATAGCAAGGGTAAAAGAACAATAATAGCAGTCATATATAGGCCCCCGAACAGCAGTCAGGAAGTGGACCATAAGTTGCAGATTGAGATAGAAAAAGCATGTCAGAGTGACAATGTGAAGATAATTATGGGGGATTTTAACATGAAGGTGGACTGGGAAATGCAGCAAGGCGGTAGAACTCAGGAGAGTGAGTTTGTGGAATGTCTAAGGGATGTTTTTCTGGAGCAACTTATTGAGGAGCCCACCAGGGGATCAGCTGTTTTGGATTGGGTGCTGTGTAGTGAACCCGAGGTGATTAGGGAACTAAAGGTAAAGGAACCACTGGGAACAAGTGATCACAATATGATTGAGTTTAGTTTCAAGTTTGAGAAGGAGAAGCTGATAACTGGTGTATCGATATTCAGTGGAATAAGGGAAATTACAATGGTATGAGAGATGAGTTGGCCCAAATTGATTGGAGGAGTAAGTTAGCTGGAGGGACGGCAGAGGAAAAATGGAAGAAATTTCTACAGGAAATAAGGACAATGCAGGACAGATATATTCCAAGAAAAAAGAAGGTTTTGAATGGAAAAAAAGGCACAGATTGGATAACGAGGGAGGTGAAGGATAAAATAAAGCAAAAGGGGCGGCGTACAAAGTAGCAAAAATTAGTGGGAAAACAGAAGATTGGAACGATTTTAAAAATCTGCAGAGAGAAACTAAGAAGGTCATTAGGAAAGCAAAGATGAGTTACGAAAGGAAGCTGGCGGACAACATTCGGAAGGATTCTAAGAGTTTTTTTAAATACATAAGGAATAAAAGAGAGACACGGGTTGACATAGGACCAATTGATAACGGTGCAGGAGGTATTATAATGGATGATAGTGAGATGGCAAGGGAATTGAATGAATATTTTGCATCGGTCTTCACCGTGGAGGACATAAGCAATGTGCCCGTTAGTCAGGAGTCTCACGAATTGGAGCTGAGTTCAATTGAGATTAATAGGGAGAAGGTGCTTGGAAAACTAAAGGGCTTAAGGCTGATAAGTCTCCCGGACCGGATGAGGTGCATCCCCGGGTTCTGAAGGAGGTGGCTGTGGAGATAGCGGAGGCGTTGGCGATTATTTTTCAGGAATCGATAGATTCTGGCATGGTTCCGGAGGACTGGAGGGTAGCGAATGTAGTTCCGTTGTATAAGAAAGGTGGGAGGCAGCACAAAGGCAATTACAGACCTATTAGTCTGACGTCAGTGGTGGGAAAATTATTGGAGTCTATCCTCAAGGAGGAGGTTACCGAATACCTAGAGGCGCAAGGCAAGATAGGACCTAGTCAACATGGTTTTGTGAAGGGGAGGTCCTGTCTGACCAACCTATTGGAGTTTTTTGAAGAAATCACAGGTAGGGTGGATAAGGGAGAGGCGGTAGATGTTGTGTATTTAGACTTTCAAAAGGCCTTCGATAAGGTGCCTCACAAGAGACTGATTAATAAGATGAGAGGTCATGGAATTATGGGCAGGGTAGCAAAATGGGTGGAGAATTGGCTGGTTGGCAGGAAGCAAAGGGTGGAAATAAAAGGATCTCGTTCTGGTTGGTTACCGGTTACTAGTGGTGTGCCGCAAGGGTCGGTGTTGGGGGCCTCTCCTTTTTACCTTGTACATCAATGATTTGGATGATGGAATAAATGGTTGTGTGGCTAAGTTTGCGGATGACACCAAGATAAGTGGAGGAGTAGGGAGCATAGAGGAAATAGAAAGGATGCAGAGGGACCTAGACAGTTTAGGAGAATGGGCAAGGAAATGGCAGATGATATTCAATGTTGAGAAATGTGCAGTTGTACACTTTGGAAGTAGAAATAAGCGGGTAGATTATTATCTATAAGGAGAGAAGATTGATAGTGCGGTAGTACAAAGGGACTTGGGGGTACTCATACAAGATACCTTAAAAGTTAACCACCAGGTTGGATCGGTGGTTTAAGAAAGCGAATGCTATGTTGGCATTCATCTCGAGAGGTATAGTGTATAAAAGTAAGGAAGTGTTGATGAGGCTCTACGGGGCGCTAGTGAGGCCTCATTTGGAATACTGTGCGCAGTTTTGGGCCCCGCATCTTAGGAAGGATGTGCTGACGTTGGAGAGGGTTCAGAGGAGATTTACGAGAATGATTCCAGGAATGAAAGGGCTTAAGTATGATGAGCGTTTGTCGGCTCTTGGACTGTACTCGCTGGAGTACAGAAGGATGAGAGGGGACCTCGTAGCGACATTTAAATGTTGACAGGTAAGGATAGAGTAGATGTGGCTAGGCTGTTTCCCTTGGTGGGGCGTGTCCAGGACCAGAGGGCACAATCTTAGAATTAGAGGGTACAGTTTCAAGACAGAGATGAGGAGAAGTTTCTTTACCCAGAGGGTGGTGAAATTGTGGAACTCCTTGCCACGCACAGCAGTGGAGGCCAGATCAGTGGGGTATTCAAGGAGGAGATAGACAGATATCTAAATAGTCAGGGTATCAAGGATATGGGGATAAGGCTGGCAAATGGGATTAGAATAGTTTTTTTTTTCTCTCTTTTTTTCCCACCCCATTTCTTTTCCCTTTTCCTTGGAGCAGACTCGATGGGCCGACTGGCCTGCTTCTGCTCCCTTATCTTGTGATCTTGTGATCTTGTGAAAATACCCTGACTAATGAAGGCCAACACACCAGACGCCTTCTTAACAACCCTATCAACCTGCGCTGCAACCTTGAGGGATCTATGGACCTGGACCCCAAGATCCCTCTGTTCCTCCACACTGCCAAGAGTACTGCTATTAACCTTGTATTCTGCCTTCAAATTCATCTCCTGAAGTGTATCACTTCACACCTTTCAGGGTTGAACTCCATCTGCCACTTCTCAGCCCAGCTCTGCATTCTACCAATATCCTGTTGTAATCTACAGCAACCTTCTACACTATCCACAACCTTTGTATCATCTGCAAGCTTACTAACCCACCCTTCCACATCCTCCTCCAAGTCATTTCTAAAATTCATGAAGAGCAGGGGTCCCAAAACAGATCCCTGCGGAACACCACTGGTCACCGACCTCCAGGCAGAAAACGCTCCATCTACCACCACTCTCTGTCTTCTATGGGCAAGCCAATTCTGAATCCACACAGCCAAGTTTCCCTGGATCCCATGCCTCCTGACTTTCTGATGAGCCTTCCATGAGAAACCTTATCAGATGCCTTACTAAAATCCATGTACAACCACATCCACTGCTCTAACCTTTATCAATGTGCTTTGTCACATCCTCAAGGAATTCAATCAGGCTCATGAGGCACGACCTGCCCCTCACAAAGCTATGCTGGCTGTCCCTAATCAGCCTCTACTTATCCAACTGCCCGTAAATCCTGTCTCTAAGACTCTTCTCCAGTAATTTTCTCACCACTGAAGTAAGACTCACTGGTCTGTAATTCCCAGGGTTAATCCTACTCTCTTTCTTAAACAAAGGAATACCATATCCCACCCTCCAATCATCTGGCACTACTCCTATGGCTAGTGAGGACACTAAGATCATCACCAAAGGCACAGCAATTTCTTACCTCGCTTCCTGTAAAAACCTTGGACATATTCCGTCTGGCCCCAGTGACTTATCTATCCTAATGTTTTTCAGAAGTTCCAGCACATCCGCTTTCCTCACGTCAACATGCACTAGCATATCAGCCTGTCATACGCTATCCTCACAAACGTCAAGGTCTCTCTCTCTGGTGAATACTGAAGCAAAGTAATTATTAAGGACCTCTTCCGACTCCAGGCACATGTTTCCTCTTTTATCCCTGATTGGTCCTACCCTCACTCTGGTCATCCTGCTATTCTTCACATATGTGCAGAAGGCGTTGGGGGTTTTCCCTGATCCTACTCACCAAGGCCTTCTCATGCCCCCTTCTAGCTCTCCTAAGTCCATTCTTAAGCTCTTCTCCTGGCTACCTTGTAACTCTCCAGAGCCCAGTCTGATCCATGCTTTCTAAACCTCAGGTAAGCTTCTTTCTTCCTCTTGACAAGATATTTGCCGTCTCTTGTCAACCACGGTTCCTTCACTCTACCATCCTTCCCCTGCCTCATTGGGACAAAACCTATCCAGAGCCCCCTGCAAGTGTCCCTTAAACAACCTCCACATTTCTGCTGCGCACTTCCCAAACATCTGTTTCCCAATTTACGCTCCCAAGTTCCTGCCTAATAGCATCATAATTCCCCCTCCCCCAGTTAAATACTTTCCCATATCATCTGCTCCTATCCCTCTCCAAGGCTATGGTAAAAGTCAAGGAGTTATGGTCACTATCTCCAAAATGCTCTCCCACTGAGAGATCTGAAACCTGATCAGGCTCATTGCCTAGTACCAGGTCCAGAATGGCCCTCTTCTCTAGTCAGGCGTGTCCACATACTCTGTCAGGAATCCTTCCGGGACACAACCAAACAAACTCCACTCCATCTCTCCCCTTTACACGAAGGAGGTGCCATTCAATATTCTGGAAGTTGGAATCACCCATGACAACAACCCTGTTATTTTTGCACCTCTCCAAAATCTGCCTCCCGATCTGCTCCTCAGTGTCTCTGCTGCTACTGGGGGGTCTGTAGAATACTCCCAATAGAGTGATCACTCCCTTCCTGTTTCTTCTGACTTCCACCCACAGTGACGCAGTGGGACGCTCGGCTTCCAGGACATCGTCTCTTTCTACAGCTGTGACCCTGTCCCCTGATCAGCAAAGCCACTCCCCCACCTCTTTTACCTCCGTCCCTGTCCCTTTTGAAACATCTAAACCCTGGAATATCCCAGCGCCATTCCTCGCCCTTGCGACAGCCAAGTCTCTGTAATGGCCACCACATTATAGTTTCCAAGTACTTACCCACGCTCGAAGTTCATCAGCCTTGTCCTGATGCTTCTCGCATTAAAAGCGGACACACTTCAGCCCATCCAACTGACTGCAATTTTGCCCTTTCAAATGCTTATCCTTCCTCACAGTCTTTCTACACTCTGCATCTACTTGTACACTAAATGCTCCAACCCCTGACCTATCACTCTGCCAAATTAGTATAAACCCTCCCCAACAGTTCTAGCAAACCTGTCTGCAAGAATAGTGGTCCCCCTCCAGTTCAGGTGTAACCCGTCCCTTTTGTTCAGGTCATACTTTCCCCAGAAGAGATCCCAATGATCCACAAATCTGAAACCCTGCCCCCTGCACCAACTCCTCGCCACACATTCATCTACCAAATCAGCCTATTCTTACCCTCACTGGCACGTGGCACAGGCAGCAATCCAGAGATTACTGCCCTTGAGGTCCTGCTTTTCAGCTTCCCACCTGGCTCCCTATATTCCCTCTTCAAGACCTCATCTCTTTCCTACCTATATCATTGGTACCAATATGTATCACGAACCTCTGGCCGTTCACACTCCCCCTTCAGAATGCTGTGGACCCGACCTGAGACATCCTGACCCTGGCACCAGGGAGGCAACATACCATCTGGGAGTCTCTTTCATGTCAACAGAATCTCCTGCCTGCGCCCCTTACTATGGAATTCCCCTATCACTACCGCTCTCCTCTTCTCCCCCCTTCCCTTCTGCATCACACAACCAGGCTCAGTGCCAGAGACCTGGTCACTGTGGCTTTCCCCGGTAGGTCTTTCCCCCAACAGTATCCAAAGCGGTGTACCTGTTATTGAGGGGGAACCGGCCACAGGGGCACTCTGCACTACCTGCCTATTCTCCGCCCTTCTCCTGACAGTCACCCAGCTACCTGTCTCCTGCAGCTTAGGAGTGACTGCCTCCCTGTAGCCTCTTATCTATGAACTCCTCGTTATCCTGTAGGAGCCGAAGGCCATCCAGCTGCATCTCCAGTTCCCTAACAATGGTCTGTAGGAGCTGCAGCTGCATGCACCTTGTGCAGATGTAGTTATCAAGGAGATTGGATGTTTCCAGAACTCCCACATCTCACAAGACGAACAGTCCTGAAGAAGGGTCCTGACCTGAAACATTGACTGTCTGCTTTTCTCCACGGATGCTGCCTGCCTGCTGAGTTCCTCCAGCATCATCATGTTTTTCATCTAGATTCCAGCATCTGCAGTCCTTTGTTTCTCTAGTTGGACAGGTACATGGATTGGAAGTGGGCCGAACACTGGCAGATGGGGCAGCTTGTCCGGCATTGACTGTTTCCGTGCTGTATCACTCTATGATTCTTCAATGGGAGTGTTCCAGGAGAGAGGTGGGCAGGATCAGGGATCTTGAATCAGAGATCTAAGAAGGGGGAGTGGTGTAATGGGGTGTAATGTGACATTGAAACCTGTAAGATGTAGGGAAAACCCAACCCATCCTTCAACCTACCTGGCCTGTCCAGTGCCTCAGATTTAAAATCAGGGCCTCACCCCTGCCCATTTCTCTAAAGCCCCCCAAAATAACAAATAAATACAATGATGGAAACACTCAGCAGGTTGGTCAGCATCAATGGAGAGAGGAACGATTAATGTTTCAGATCGTAAACTCTCTTCAAGAGGTCTCCAATGCGCAATAACGTAAGAAGCTGCAGAGAGTAGTGGACAGCCCAATACCTCATGGGCACATCCCTCCCCACCATCGGTAGTATCGACTGAGGCGCTGCCTCAAGAAAGGCAACATCCATCATCAAAGATCCCCACCATTCGGGCCGTGCCATCTTCTCGCAGCTCCCATCGGGCAGGAGGTACAGAAGCCTGAAGTCCCCACACCACCAGGTTCAGAACAGCTACTTCCCTTCAAACCATTTGGTTCTTGAACCAACCGGCACAACCCCAATCACTACAGTTTAGCAACACTGTGACCACTTTGCACTAAAATGGACTTCGTTTATTTTGTTCTATTGTGTTCTTCCTTATAAAAGTTGTGTATAATTTATGTTTTTCTTGTGAATGTTGCTTATCTGTGCCTGTAATGCTGCTGCGTTTTTCACTGCACTGGTGCACACATGGACTTGTGCAGGATGGACAATAAACTCCACTTTTACTTTGACTCTGTTTCACTTTCCACAGCTTGCCTGACCTGCTGAGTGTTCCCAGCACTTTCCTGTTTTAGTTTAGATTTCCAGCATCTGCATTGTTTTCATTTTCATTTACTCCAGAGTTACATCTCCTTATTTTAGATGCTGTGCTCTTGTACATACAACATAGAACAGTACAGCACAGGAACAGCCCTTCAGCCCACAATATCAGTGCCGACCATGATGCCAAATTAAAGTAATCCCATCGGCCTGCAAGTGATCCATATCCCTGCTTATTTATGCGCCTGTTCTACATGCCTCTTAAACATTGCTATTTTATCTGCTTTCCCTAGCAAAATGTTCCAGGCACCCACCACTCTCTGTGTAACAAACCTGCCCCGCACATCTCCTTTGAACTATCCCCCTCTCACCTTGAATGCATGCCCTCTAGTATTTGACATTTCCCACCCTGGGAAAGAGAGTCATTCTACTCTGATCTATGCCTCTCATTATTTTACAAACTTCGATCAAGTCTCCCCTCAGCATCTGACACTTCAGAAGAAAACAACCCAAGTTTGTGAAACCTCTCCTTATAGCTCATACTTTCTAATCCAGGCAGCATCCTGGTGAACCTCCTCTGCACCCTCTCCAAAGCCTCCACATCCTTCCCGTAGTACAGTGACCAGAACTGCCCACAGTACTCCAAGGGTGGCTGAACCAAAGTTTTCTACAGCTCCGTTTCTCCCTCTCTCCCTCCCACCGCCAGTGCCAAATGGTTCAAATCCGGCCACTGTCTGTAAGGAGTTTGTATGCTCTCCCCGTGTCTGCGTGGGTTTCCTCCGGGTGCTGTGGTTTCCTCCTACATGCCAAAGACGTATGGGTTTGGAAGTTGTGGGCATGCTGTGTTGGCGCCGGAAGGCGTGGCGACGCTTGCGGGCTGACCCCAGAACATTCGACGCAAAAGTTGCATTTCACTGTGTGTTTCGATGTACATGTGACTGATAAAGAAATCTTAGGAGTTGGATTTGGCCACTCAACCCTTGAAACCTGTTCTGCCATTCAATCTGATTGCAGAGGAGCTGTGTTGTTCTTGCATTGCGCTAACAGAGTTTAATGTACAGAGGCGCAGCAGGTAGTGCTGCTGCTCACAACTCCAGTGACCCAGCTCCGGTCCTGCCCTCTGGTGCTGCCTGTGTGGAGTTTGCACGCTCTCCCTGTGACCGCGTGGGTTTCCCCCTCCTACATCCCAGAGATGGAAGACACAAGAGAGAGTGCAGATGCAGGAAATCTGGAGCAACCACACACAAAATACTGGAGGAACTCAGCGGGTCAGGCAGCATCTGTGGAGGGAAATGTAAGATGTAAGGATTGTTAGGGTAATTGGCCGCCGTTAATTGCCCGTAGTGTGTAGCTGGGTGGCAGAGGAAGCAGGGGGAGTTAACCATCGTGAAAGGGGAATATATCAGAGTACTGAGTGGAGTATTGGCGCTGAGAGGGTTGCACTGAGAGTTGGCCAACACTCGATGGGGTTGAATGGCCTATGATGTCATATTAATATCCGGAAAGAAATATGTAAGTTGGATGAATGAGCATAAAGGACACATTTCTTTATTGTGGAAACCTACTGTCAGGTGAACCTGAAGCATCGTGTGTAAAAACCAGAGCCAGTGCCACCACCGAAGCTGTGGAAGACCAGGAAACCCTGCAGACCTGTGCATTGGTCAGCCAGTTTGCGGATTCTGTCCAGAACCAGATCAATGATCTCCTTGCCAATTGTGTAATGACCACGGGCATAGTTATTGGCTGTATCTTCTTTCCCAGTAGTGAGTTGCTCAGCATGGAAGAGCTGGCGGTAGGTTCTGGTACGAACCTCATCTATCACAGTTGGTTCCAGGTCCACAAGCACAACTCGGGGAACATGCCTTCCTGCTCCTGTCTCACTGAAGAATGTGTTGAAGGAATCGTCTCTGCCCCCAGTGGTCTTGTCACTGGGCATCTGACCATCAGGCTGGATGCCATGTTCCAAGCAGTGCAGCTCCCAGCAGGCGTTGCCGATCTGGACACCAGCCTGGCCAACGTGGATACTGATACACTCACGCATTTTTCCAAGTTATATTAACTATGGAAAGGTGACTGTTACTTTGCTTGACAGTAACGAGTTGATGTAAGTAACCGAAACCGAGTAAATCTCCAAGTAGGATCAGTACAGAACTCAGGTTACACTGTTTAGTTTTTCTCTGTATCCCTCACTCCCGCTAGCATCAAAATAATAAAGCATTAATTAACCGCTCCTTGGTTCTGCTGTTGTCTGCTTAATTACAGCGCGGGTCGACTTTCACAAGTGCATTGTTGCAATATGACCAGAATATATAGGAAGCAGAATTAGGCCATTCGGCCCATCCAGTCTGCTCCGCCATTCCATCTTGGCTGATTTATTTTTCCCTCTCAGCCCCATTCTCCTGCCTTCTCCCCGTAACCTTTGACACCCTCACTAATCAAGAACCTATCAACCTCCGCTTTAAATATACCCAATGACTTGGCCTCCACAGCCGTCTGCGGCAACAAATTCCACCGATTCACCACCCTCTGGCTGAAGAAATTCCTCCTCATCTTAGTACTGAAGGGATGTCCTTCTATTCCAAGGCTGTGCCCTCTGGTCCTAGACTCTCCCACTGATGGAAACATGCTCTCCACATCCACTCTATCCAGGCCCTTCAATATTCCATAGGTTTCAATGAGATCCCCCTCATCCTTCTAAATTCCAGCGAGTACAGGCCCAAAGCCATCAAATGCTCCTCATACGTTAACCCTTTCATCCCCGGGATCATTCTCGTAAACCTCCTCTGAATCCTCTCCAATGCCAGCACATCCTTCTTAGATATGGGGCCCAAAACTGCTCACAACTGACCTTATCAACCCTTGAAGAAGTGTAACATCACCACCAGCTCATGGGACCTCCTGCTCTGTGGCCACTCACAATGGAAAACACGGATCCAAGAGTGTCATAGAGAGTCATAGAGCTCTACCGCACGGAAACATGTCCCACTAAACCTTGAGCACTATCATGAAGTGCTTCGAGAGCCTAGTCATGACATGCATTAACTCCAGCCTACCAGACAACCTCAACCCCCTGCAATTCACCTACCGTCGAAACAGGCCTACGGCGGACGCCATCTCCCTGGCCCTACACTCATCTCTAGAGCATCTAGACAGTAAAGACACCTACATTAGACTATTGTTTATTGACTACAGCTCTGCCTTCAATACTATAATTCCAAGCAAAATCATCACCAATCTCTGAGACCTGGGACTCAACACCTCCCTCTGCAACTGGATCCTTGACTTCCTGACCAACAGACCGCAATCAGTGAGGACAGGCAGCAATACCTCTGGCACGATTATTCTCAGCACTGGTGCCCCACAAGGCTGCGTCCTCAGCCCTCTACTCTACTCCCTATACACTCACGGCTGTGGCCAGATTCTGCTCTAACTCCATCTACAAGTTTGCAGATGATACCACCATAGTAGGCTGGATCTCAAATAGTGATGGGTCGGAGTACAGGAAGGAGATAGAGAGCTTAGTGACATGGTGTCATGACAACAACCTTTCCCTCAATGTCCGCAAAACAAAAGAGCTGGTCACTGGCTTCAAGAAGGGGGTGGTGCACATACACCTGTCTACATCAATGGTACTGAGGTTGAGAGCTTCAAGTTTCTAGGAGTGAACATCACCAATAGCCTGTCCTGGTCCAACCATGCAGAAGCCATCGACAAGAAAGCTCACCAGCGCCTCTACTTCCTCAGGAGGCTAAAGAAATTTGGCATGTCCCTCTTGACACTCACCAACTTCTTTCGATGCACCACAGAAATCTATCGGATGCATCACGGCTTGGTATGGCAACTGCTCTGCCCAAGACTGCAAGAAACTGCAGAGAGTTGTGGACACAGCTCAGCACATCACGGAAACCAGCCTCCCCTCCATGGACTCTGTCAACACTTCTCACTGCCTTGGTAAGCAGCCAACATAATCAAAGACCCCTCCCACCTAGGACATTCTCTCTTCTCCCTTCTCCCATCGGGCAGAAGATACAAAAGCCTGAAAGCACGTACCACTAGGCTCAAGGACAGCTTCTATCCTGCTGTTATAAGACTATTGAATGGTTCCCTAGTACAATAAGATGGACTCTTGACCTCACAATCTACCTCATTATGACCTTGCACCTTATTGTAAGATAAGATTTCTTTATTAGTCACATGTACATCGAAACACACAGTGAAAGACATCTTTTGCGTAGAGTGTTCTGGGGGCAGCCCGCAAGTGTCGCCACGCTTCTGGCGCCAACATAGCATGCCCACAACTTCCTAACCCGTACGTCTTTGGAATGTGGGAGGAAACCGGAGCACCCGGAGGAAACCCACGCAGACACAGGGAGAACGTACAAACTCCTTACAGACAGTGGCCAGAATTGAACCCAGGTCGCTGGCACTGGAATAGTGTTGTGCTAACCGCTGCACTACTGTGCGGTTTGCCTGCACTGTACCTTCCCTGTAGCTGTGACACTTTACTCCGCATTCTGTATTGTTTTACCCTATACTACCTCAATGCACTGTGTAATGAATTGCTCTGTACAAAGAGTACGCAAGACAAGTTTTTCACTGTACCTTGATACATGTGACAATAATAAACCAATTCCAATAGAACCAATCTTATTTTACCTTAATTCCAATCCCAAACAATCTGCTGGAGGAACTCAGCAGGTCATCAGTGTCTGCAGGAGGAGAGGAATTGTCGATGTTTTGGGTGGAAACCTTGCATCAGTTTGGGCAAAAACATTCGATCGAGGGAACACAATGATAAAATAAGGAACAAGTCACTTCTCACAGAGGGTGTGAATCTCTGGAATTCTCTGCTCTGGAGGGTTGTGGAGACCGGATCACCGGGGGTTCATGTAAATTTTTGAACGGTCAAGCATTGAGGGCTGTGGGGAACTGACAGAGAAGAGGACTTGAGGCCTAGGGCAGTTCTTATTGAATGATGAGGCAGGCTTGAAGGACCAGGTCGCCTGCTCCTGCTCCTGTTTGCTTGTGTGAAACATAGAGGGGACCACACATTGCACACAGTGAGCACTGAATGCAATATATTGAATTAGAAGTGTAGGTAAATCACACCTGGAAAGACTGCCTGGGTCCCTGGATGGTGGGGAAGGAGGAGGTGAAAGGGCAGGTACAGCATCTGCCAGGGTTACTGAGGGAAGTACCCTGAGAGGGAGAGTGGTTGGAGGAGGTGGGAGAGTGGACCGGGGGTGGGGGGGACTTGGAGGGAATGGTCTGTTTGGAATGCGGAAAAGGGGAGGGTGAGAGGTGGCTGGTGTCAGAGTGGCACTGATGTTCTGGTCGCCTGTTACTTTAGTTCTCCCTGCTATTCCCTGCACTGACCTTGACTTTGGCCTTCCACATAGCTCCAATGATGGCAACTGCAGACCTGAGGAACAGCAGCCCATCTTCTGCCACCCTCCGGACTTAGTATTGAACTCAACAATCTCAGGTGACCACTTGTTTGCTCCTCATAGATGGTGCTACCCCCACCCCCCTTCCAATCCTCCTCCGACCTCTCTATTTTGCCCCCTTTCCCATACCCCTTCAGATCCAGCCCCCCCCCGTCACCCATTTTCATCCCCCTTCTGGTCCCATCAACCTACCACCCAAACATTTAATCCATAGGCTCTATCCCACCACCCCACCAGCCCCCACCAATCTGGTCCTGGTTCCATCTGCCTGTCACCTCTCCCCTAATGGTTTACCATCCTCACCCTTCCTTCCTCGTCAGATTCCAGAACTAGTAGCCCTCTGTGTTCCTGCTTTTCATCCTCCATCCTCTGTTCCCACCTTCACCCTCCCCTCCCCCTCCCCCTCCCCCTCAACCTGGCTCCACCCTCCCGTCACCCTCCACCCTCCTCACTCCACCAATCACCACTGGCCCGGGCACACCCCTCCCCCTCTCCTCTGTATACCGGCCATCTCCCCTCCCTACTCTCAGTCATAGAACATAGAACCTAGAACAGTACGGCACAGAACAGGCCCTTTGGCCTGCAATGTTGTGCCGACATATCTATTCCCTCCTATCTACAGAATGCCCATATTCCTCCATTTTCCTCTCATTCATGTGCCCATCCAAGCCCCTCTTAAAAAGCCCCCACTGAATTTGCCTCCACCACCCTATCAGGCAACACATTCCAGGCATCCACCACTCTCTCAGTAAAAAACGTACCCCTCATGTCTACCCCCTCTCACCTTAAATGCATGCCCTCTGGTATTGGATCGCTCAGTAGTGGGGGAGAAAGATATTGCTTGTCCACCCTATCTATGCCCCTCATCATTTTATACACTTCCAACAGATCACCCCTCAGCCTCCACCGTTCCAGAGAAAAGAGACCAAGTTTGTCCAGCCTCTCCTGATAGCACATGCCCTCTAATCCAGGCAGCATCCTAGTAAACCTCCTCTGCACCCTCTCTAAAGCCTCGACATCCTTCCGATAGTGAGGTGACCAGAACTGCACGCAATACTCTGAATGCGGCCTAACCAGAGCTCTATAGAGATGCGTCATGACTTCTTGACTCCTGTACTCAATACCTCGATTAATAAATGCAAGCATTCCATCAGCCTTCTTAATCACCCTGTCTACCTGCGCAGCCATTTTCAATGAGTGATGGGCTTGCACCCCGAGGTCTCTCTGCTCTTCAACACTGTTAAGGGTCTTGCCCTGAAGAGTGTACTGCCTCTTGACATTAGTCCCACCAAGCTGCAACACCTCACATTTATCTGGTTAAACTCCATCTGCCATTTCTCTGCCCACATCTGCAGCTGATCTATATCACGCTGTATCCGTCACCAGTCTTCTACACTATTCACAACTCCACCAATCTTGGTATCATCTGCAAACTTACTAACCCACCCATCAAAATACTCGTCCAGGTCATTTATGTACATCACAAACATCAGAGATCCCAGTACAGATCCCTGTAGAACACCACTACTCACAGGCCTCTAGCCCGAGTAAGCTCTTTCAACCATCACCCGTTGTCTTCTACAGGCAAGCCAGTTCTGGATCCACACAGCCAATTCTCCACTGACCCCATGCATCCGAACTTTCTTGATTAACCGATTATGTGGGACCTTGTCAAATGCCTTACTGAAGTCCAGAGAGATGACATCCACAGCTCCACCTTCATCAATCTCTCTCGTCACCCTGTCAAAAAACTCATCCAGGTTAGTAAGACACGACTTGCCCGGCACAAAGCCGTGCTGGGTTTCCCTAATCAAGCCATTGGATTCCAGATGCTTGTATATCCTATCTCTAAGAATTTTCTCCAGCAATTTCCTTGCAACCGATGTGAGACTCACTGGTCTATAGTTCCCTGGATTTTCCCTTGTTCCTTTCCTAAATAGAGGAACAATATTAACCACTCGCCAGTCATGCGGGACCTCACCTGTGGTCAAAGAGGTGTGGGAAGTGGCGGCAGCGAGACAAGAGCGGAGAGTCACCTGACCCGGTGAGGCAGGCACGGTAGTACAGTGGTTAGCATAACACTATTACAGTGCCAGCGACCCGGGTTCAATTCCGGCCGCTGTCTGTGAGGAGTTTGTACGTTCTCCCCGTGTCTGCGTGGGTTTCCTCCGGGTGCTCCGGTTTCCTCCCACATTCCAAAGACGTACGGGTTAGGAAGTTGTGGGCGTGCTATGTTGGCGCCGGAAGCGTGGCGACACTTGCGGGCTGCCCCCAGGACACTCTACACAAAAGATGCATTTCACTGTGTGTGTCGATGTTCATGTGACTAATAAAGTCATCTTACATCTTACATCTTTTTGTTTCTTTCCCCATTTTGCTTGGAGTTTTTTTCTCCCCCGTAGACACCAGTGCGCAGGCGTGGGAAACGGGAGCAGCGGGAAGAGAGCGGAGAGTCCTGATGTAGGGTTTCGACCTGAAACGTTGACAATTCCTTTCCCACCGCAGATGCTGCTCGGCCCACTGAGTTCCTCCAGCAGATTGTTTGTTACTCCAGATTCCAGCATCTGCAGTCTCTGGCACCTCTGTGGTTGGAACTTTCTGCTTCAATTGGTTCCTGGCTCCTTTCTAATCTCTCCCTTGCTGAGTTTTTAGAGCTGCCATCACCTTGACAACTCTGGCTTGCCTCCTACCACGGGCATCCCCTCTGCCCTCTGGAAGCCCTCCCACGCTGACTGGAATTTAACACATGCCCATCTTTCCACATTTCCAGTTCTGCAGAAGGGCTGTGACCCAGAACATTGACCCTGTTTTTTCTTTCTTTACTGAACCTGCTTAACCTGTCGAGCAATCCAGAGGTTCTCTGTTTTACTTTTTCCAGTATCTGCAGTATCTTGTTCGACTTTACAATTGGTTGAACATATACCGGGAAATGCATGTATAGGTGTACCTCAGTGACCGCCTCATTGGTGCAGTTGTGCCTCCCAGACAACCTCAACCCACTTGCAATTCACCTACCACCGGAACAGGTCTACAGCGGATGCCATCTCCCTGGCCCTACACTCATCTCTGGAGCATCGAGACAGTAAAGACACCTACGTTGGTCTATTGTTTATTGACTACAGCTCTGCCTTCAGTTACTATAATTCCCAAAGCAAACTCATCTCCAAACCTGGGACTCAACACCTCCTCTGCAACTGGATCCTTAACTTCGTGGACCAACAGACCGCAATCAGTGAGGATAGGCAGCAACACCTCCGGCACGATTATTCTCAACACTGGTTCACCACAAGGCTGCGTCCCTCAGCCCCCTACACTACTCCCCTATACGCTTCACAATTGCATGGCCAGATTCGCTCTATAACTCCATTGACACGTTTGCTGATGACACCACTGTAGTGGCCGTATCTCAAATAATGAGGAAGGAGATAGAAAGCCTAGTGACATGGTGTCATGACAACAACCTTTCCCTCAGTGTCAGCAAAGCAAAAGAGCTGGTCATTGACTTCAGGAAGGGGGCAGTGCACACGTTCCTGTCTACATCAATGGCACTGAGGTCAAGAGGGTTCAAAGGTTGAGTTCTTCGGAGTGAACATCACCAATAGCCTGTCTTGGTCCAACCATGCCAAATGCCACGGCCAAGAAAGCTCACCAGCGCCACTACTTCCTCAGGAGGCTAAAGAAATTTGGCATGTCCCCTTTACCAATTGATGTACCACAGAAAGCATCCTATCCGGATGCATCACGGCTTGGTACGGCAACTGCTCTGCCTTAGACCACAAGAAACTGCAGAAAGTTGTGGACACAGCTCAGCATATCACGAAAACCAGCCTCCCCTCCATGGACTCTGTCTATACTTCTCGCTGCCCTCGGTAAATCAGTCAACACACCCCTCCCACACCGGACATTCTCTCTTCTCCCCCCTCCCATCAGGCAGAAGATACAAAAGCCTGAAAGCATGTACCACCAGGCTCAAGCACAGCTTCTACCCAACTGTTATAAGACTTTTGAACAGTTTCCTCGTACAACAAGATGTACTCTTGACCTCATAATCTACCTCATCATAGCCTTGCACCTTATTGTCTGCCTGCACTGCACTTTCTCTGTAACTGTAACACTTTACTCTGCATTCCGTTATTGCTTTTTCCCTTGTACTATCTAAATGCACTGTGCAATGAAATGATCTGTATGAACGGCATGCAAAACAACGTTTTTCACTGTACCTCGGTACATGTGACAGTAATAAACCAATTTACCAATTTACTTCCTTGATGCCAATGATTGTTGATTGGCTGCCTAACCCATTGCATCCTTTAGGCACTGTGGGTCACTTTCTGTTCTTCATTAACCATCTCTCCAGTATCACCCTGAACTGGTATCGCAGACCATAGTAAGGTAGGTCCTCTCTGAGATCCTGGTTGTCCCTGGTGAAGGGCCCGCTCTGCCATCACCCTCACAGGTAATATTTTCCTCAAGCATTAATACAGCACTTCCGAGGTTCCACCTCGATGGTTTACCTGTTCCAGAGGTCTGAGGACACTCAGCTACGTCTCCAATTTGGGAATCAGCGCTCTTTCTCCTCCCCCTTCCCCTCAAAATCGGTCCTCACTAGACTCATCCTTGTTCTAAGGTGGTGACCCTGGAGCATCTGGCTGGGAAGTATCGGCCACTTGAGTGAGGAGTTGTCCCAGTACAGAAGCAAGGACATTGCTGACCAACCAGATCATTGTCCAATGACTATTTTGTGGATGTTTCCTTGCCTCTTGGTTTCCAATGGTTATATTTTACAGAGTCATAGAGTCACATAGCATGGAAACAGGCCCTTCGGCCCAACTGGTCCATGCCAACCAAGATGCCCACCTAAACTAGTCCCATTTGCCTGCATTTGGCCCATATCCCACTAAACTTTTCCTATCCGTGTACCTGTCCAAGTGTCTTTTAAATGTACTGTGAGTACTTAGAGTACTGTGTCCAGTTCTGGTCGCCTCATTATAGGAAGGATGTGGAGGCGTTGGAAAGAGTGCAGAGGAGATTTACCAGGATGCTGCCTGGTTTAGAGAGTATGGATTATGAGAGACTAAAGGAGCTAGGGCTTTACTCTTTGGAGAGAAGGAGAATGAAGGGAGACATGATAGAGGTGTATAAAATATTAAGAGGAATAGATAGAGTGGACAGCCAGCACCTCTTTCCCAGGGCACCAATGCTCAATACAAGAGGACATGGCTTTAAGGTAATGGGCGAGAAGTTCAAGGGAGATATCAGAGGAAGGTTTTTTACCCAGAGAGCGGTTGGGGCATGGAATGCGCTGCCTGGGGTGGTGGTGGAGGCAGGTACATTGGTCAAATTCAAGAGATTACTAGATAAGCATACGGAGGAATTTAAGATAGAGGGATATGTGGGGGGATAGTCTTAGGCGAGGTTTAAAGGTTGGCACAACATTGTGGGCCGAAGGGCCTGTATTGTGCTGTACTGTTCTATGTTCTATGATTCTACGAAGTGTTGTTATTGTATCCACCTCTACCGCCAAAACTAGAAAAAATATCCATTCCCACAAGATTCGTGTGCAGTGTCTAACCCAAAGGATGTTTCCACTGTTTTCTGTTTTTAATTTAACCCTGTTTCTGGCCCGAGTCACCCTTGAGGCTCTAACCCAGTTTCTACACAGACGAAGTGCTGGAGGAGCTCAGCGGGTCAGGCAGCATCCGTGGAAATAAACAGTCAACGTTTCGGGCCGAGACCATCAGGACTGGAAGGGAAGAAGGCAGAAGCCGGAATAAGAAGGTGGGGGGGAGGGGGAGGAGTGCACGCAGGCAGGGGACAGGTGAATTCAGGTGAGAGGGGGAAGGTAGGTGGGTGGGGGAGGGGGGGAGATGTCATAAGCTGAGAGGTGATGGGTAGAAGAGGCTAGGGGCTGAAGAAGAAGGAATCTGGTAGGAGAGGGCAGTAGACCATGAACCTCATATGTCACCTGCCTGCCTGTGCCCCTCCTTTGGAGCATTGTAGGGGCACTTCACGCTAGTGTAACGGTTAGCGTAACGCTATTACAGCACCAGCGACCCAGGTTCAATTCCCGCCACTGTCTGTAAGGAGTTTGTACGTTCTCCCCGTGTCTGCGTGGGTTTCCTCCGGGTGCTCCGGTTTCCTCCCACATTCCAAAGACGTGCGGGTTAGGAAGTTGTGGGCGTGCTATGTTGGCGCTGGAAGCGTGGCGACACTTGCGGGCTGCCCCCAGAACACTCCACGCAAAAGATGCATTTCACTGTGTGTTTCAATGTACATGTGACTAATAAAGAAATCTTATCTTAGTCAGTGTTGTCCTGGGAGTGTCCGTCCTTGGGCATTCCTAGGAAGGGTCATCCCAGTGTTCTGGCTGCACTTCAGCCGACGTTGCTGATCTATGGTCAGCCGTTGCAGCATGGGGAGGGTCACGCAGGGGATCTCCTGGTGTGTCTTCTGCTGGGCCTGGCCAAGCTGGCCATCCATGGGTCACGGTGGCGGGCAGCCGAGGTTTCTGGCCGGTCTCGCATACCTGCCTGTCTTCTGTGTTTACATCCGTGTGCAGGTGTCCTCGGAGATGGAGCACGCGGTCTCCGCGGGCACCTTGGTTGAGTTCCGTGCTCAGTGGGCACCTCAGGGGATCACGTGTGTCATTGTCGGTGAGAATGTGATTCTTCTCTAAAGTATTGTGTGGTGCGTTTAGCAGGTGTCTAGTTCGCTGCTTTCACGGGTGTTTAGTTAGCTGCTATCTTGCTGTAGTTTTGTAGCTGCTTAGTTTGCTTTCTCTTTCTGTATCAGTTGTAGTATATTGACACTGGTTGTCCTTTTGTAGTGCTTTTAGTTAATAAGCGTTTATATTTTAAAAAAAGGGTCATCGCAGTTCAGGCAGCTCCCAGGTAAGTTACCAGCTTACCTTTATCCCAATCCCATGGACAACGTGGAAAGGCCCACAGTCTCCACATAATCACAGGAACATACAGCACAGGAACAGGCCCTTTGGTCCTCCTGCCCCATGCTGAACGTGAGGCGAATCTACCCTAATCCCATTTGCCTGCATTAGGCCTGTATGCCTTCTGATCCAAGTACCTGTCCAAACGCCTTTCAAACATAATTATATCTGCCCCCCATTATCTCCTCTGGCAGCTTGTGGTAAACATTCACCGCCCTGTGTGTGTGAAACTTAACCCTTACATCCCCTTCAAACTTCCCCCCTGCTACCTGAACCTATGGCCTCTAGTTCTAGGATCCCCTACTTTGGGGAAAAGATTCTGATCTTCTACCCTATCTATGCCCCTCATAATTTTATAAACCTTCAGAAGGTCACCCTTCTATGTTCCAGGGAGAACAAACCCAGCCTATTAAGGTTCAAGGTTCAAGTTACTTTATTGTCAGTCACCCACATGCTATAAAAACACATAGAGGAACGAAATGTCATTTCCCACAGACTCACACAACAGAGGACACCCAGTCTCTCCGTTCCTGGCAACGCCTTGGTGAATATCTCCAATCTGCTGCCACATCTGTAGTGTGGTGACCAGAAATGTCCACAATACCCAAGTGTGGTCCAGCCAATGTTTTTTACAACTGCAACATGACGTCCCAACTCTTATACTCAGTGCCTCAGCCTATGAAGGCAAGCATTCCAAATGCCTTTTTCACTACACTATCTACCTGTGCTGCCACTCTCAGGGAGCTATGGACTTGACCCCAGGGTCTCTCTGCACATCAGTGCTCTTTAGTTCCTTCCATTTGCTCTATATGTCCTACCAGAATTTGACCTCCCAAAGTCCATCACCTCACACTTGCCAGGATTAAGTTCCATCTGCCAATACTCCACCCAGCTTCCCAGCTGATCTATGTCCTGTTGTATCCTTAGACAACCTTCTTCACTATCTACGACTCCACCAATTCTTGTGACATGAGCAAATTTACTGATCATATCACCTACATTATTATGCAAGTCATTTATCTATTTTACAAACAAGAAAGGTCCCAGCACCAATCCCTGTAATGCACCAGGAGTTACAGATTTCCAGTCAAAGAAATCCCTCTGATCCCTTTGTGCCTTAACCTTCTGGAGCAGTCTATCGTACAGGACCTTGTCAAAAGCCTTAGTGAAGTCCATATAAACCATGTCTACTGTCTGCCTTCATTAATATTCTTTGTTACCTCCTCAAAGTTCTTGATCAGATTTGTAAGACATACCAAGGATAGAATCTGGCCATCTGTCTGCCTCCGCTAACCGTATGATTGCCTTTGTTACATTAATGGCCAAACGATCCATTTTGCTTAAATTGAAGGATCCGATGCCCCCTACTACTTTTCAATGGTTCTCTCAAACTATATCATGTTTAAACTTGGGAAAAATTAGGAGTGGTACTGTTGATCCTTCACTTAAATTTGAGGAAGTTTGGAGTCCATTTATTCAATATTTTCACATGATATAGATCCCCTTATAATAACCTTTCAGTTTAGAGGAATGGAGTTTACGACGTAATGTTGCTCTGTTTCTATTGAGAAATTTTAGTCCAGTTTTATTTTCTGTTTTTTTAATTTTTTTTTCTTTCGCTTAGTTTGCTTTGATATATTGTTTATAATTTTTCTTATTGTTTTGGGGATTTTTTTCTTTCTTTTATATTTTATAATAAATCTTTTTCTTTTATATTATATTCATTCACTAACAGATCGTTGGATCTACAGATTTTTGTTCTTTATGATTATCCATGTCATGATAGTTCCCCTGATCTCTTTGTATTGCATGTATAAACATTGATATATTAATCTGTATTAATTTGAAAACTAATAAAAAGATTGAAAAAGAAAAGATTGTGAGACATGACCTGCACAAGACCATGCTGACTCCTCCTAATCAGTCGCTGCCTTTCCAAGTGAACATAAGTCCTGTCCCTCAGAATCTTCTCCAATGACTTCCCTACCACTGATGTGAGGCTCACCAGCCTGTAGTTTCCAGGTTGATCCCTACTGCCCTTTTGAATAAGGGGACAACATCAGTTATCCTCCAGTCATCTGGTACCTCACCCGTGGCTAACAAAGATACTAAAATCTCTGCCAGACCCCAGCAATCTCCTCCCTTGCTCCTTTAGTATCCTAGGATAGATCCCGCCTGGCCCTGGGGGTTTATCCACCTTAATGTGCTATTCCTAACTCCTGATACAGATGTGCTCCAGAACATCAGCATACCCCTCCCTTAACAATCCAGTATTCCTGCTAAATACCAATGGGCAGGCACAGTAGTGTAGCGGTTAGCGTAACGCTATCACAGCGCCAGCGACCCGGGTTCGATTCTGGCCACTCTTTGTACGTTCTCCCCGTGATTGCATGGGTTTCCTCTGGGCACTCCAGTTTCCTCCCACATTCCAAAGATGTACGGGTTAGGAAGTTGTGGGTATGCTATGTTGGCGCCAGAAGCGTGGTGACACTTGTGGGCTGTCCCAAGAATACTCTACGCAAAAGATGTATTTCACTGTGTGTTTCGATGTACATGTGACTAATAAAGATATCTAATCTTAGCTTATGAGAACTATTATTTAGGATCTCACTCATATCCCCTGGCTCCATGCATAGGTTACCCCTCTTGTCCCTGAGGAGACCTATTCCTTCCTTAGCTACCTTCTTGTTTTGGCCCTTCTTTGCTCTCCTAATTTCTTTCTTAAGCTCTCCCTATTAGTCATGTTCCATTGCTGAAAGCGGCAACACAAGTAGAAAAGGTGGTAAAATGTTGGGAAGTCACATTGAAACGTTAACTTGGCCACATTTGGAGCACTGTGTGCAGTTCTGGTGACTGCATTACAGGAAGGAGGTGGAGGCTTTGGAGAGGGTGATCACAAAGGCGTGTGGGTTGGTGGGTTAATTGGCCACTGCAAATTGCCGCTAGTGTGTGGATGAGTGGTAGAATCTTGGGGGGGGGGCAGTTAATGGGAGTGTGGGAAGAATAAAAAATGGGATTAATGTAGGTTTAGTGTGAATGGGTGCGGATGGTCAGCACAGACTCGGTGGGCCGAAGGCCTGTATGACTATCACACTCTGTGATGCTATGATAAGTAGTTTGTTGATCCCTATCACAAGGGGGATGGAGCAAAAGAGCATGGATACAGAGTTACAGCAGACCAGATGAAGGGTCTCGACCTGAAACGTCAACTGTTTATTTCCCTCCATGGATGGTGCCTGACTCGCCGAGGTCCTCCAGCACTTTTTTGTGTGTGTTGCTCCAGATCTCAGCATCTGCAGAATCTCGTGTGGCTTCGTATGGATGTCTTGCTGAGGTTGTGCAGGGCTCTGGTGGGACCTCATGTGGAGCAGTGGTGCAGTTCTGGTCTCTGTGCCCAAGGAAGAAGTCCCTGTCTGCATGGATTCACTGAGACTGGTCCCTAGCATTAGGGATTATCCAAGAAGGAGGGATTGAGTAGATTAAGCTGCTCTCTCTGGACTTTGGGACAAATGATGGTGATTTCACTGAGAGTCAGGGCTCTGAGATGGATGGACAGGGAGATATCAAGAAGCCAACCAGTGGATCTGTACCAGGGGAAGAGCTCAGCCATTTAAGCTGAGACAAGGAAACTTTTCTTCGCCCAGAGGGCTGTGGAGGCTCATTCTCTGAGGATGCTCACAGTCAAGATGATATTTTGGACTCTGAGGGAATCAGTGAATTTGGGGGATGAGGTGGGAATGCAGATTTGAGGACTGGGATTAGCTGTGAGAATCAAAAGCATTTCCCTGAGTACAGGAAGCTTTAGAAAATAATCACTATTAAATGGTGAACAAGCCCAGAGGAAATGCCTGCTCCAGTCTCTATGACATTGTTCCAAATGTTCAGTCACTTGGTTCCCGATAACAAAGTCCAGAACTTCCGTCAAACTAAATTTAAAGCGAAACTTGTGGAGTTTCCCAGTTTGACTCCACCCCACCCTCGCTCTCTCTCTCTCTCTCTCTCTCTCCACTCTCTGTCTGTATCTATCTCTCTGTTCCCCTCTCTGATTCTCTCTCTTTATCTCTGTGTCTGTCTCTATCTTTGTGTCTGTTCTCTCTTTCTCTCTATCCACCTCTGTCATCCTCCCTCGAATCTTTCTCTCCTTCCTCCCTCCTTCCCTGATTCCCATCTCTTCCTTTATGTTCCTGTCTGCATCTTTGTGTTTCTTCCCCTCTCTCTCTACCCCTCTCTCTACCCCTTCTCTACCCCACTCTCGCTACCCCTCTTACCCCACACTCTCTCTACCCTCGTCTCTCTCTACCCCCCTCTCTCTCTCTCTCTCTCTCTCTCTCTCTCTACCTCCCTCTGTCTTTTCCTCTCTCTCTGTCTCTCAGTAAGGGATAAATATTGACCTCAGGACTCCAGGGACACCTTTCACCTTTGTTGTCCATCTGTTTCCTCTGCAAGATGATTTGTTGCATTTATTGTCACAATGCCTGAAGGTCTGTGGATAGTTTCCAGCAGCACTCTGTATATTACTCATTAATCCTACCCAATGTTTCCTCTCTCCAACCTTGAGAATTTCCAAACATCATACAGCTTATAAACTTTGGATTCTGTTTACACCCAGCCTGATCCCTGATGAGAGAAGGTCCATAACAATGAATTGTAATTCTATCTCTGGCTATGTACCTGATCTATGTGTACAGAACATTGGTTTAAACATATCCCCAACTTGCCAGAACTCCTTAGATTTTGTACTGTTGGCTTCTTTCGCTTTCAGCAGTGTAACACTCCCTTGTTTTTCATCTGCTATATTTGCAAACCGTGATAACTTATTGTTCCTGGAATGTTTGCATTATCGGTTTTGTACTCTGACCTTCGCTTTTAGTACCAGTTTTTATTTCCCCATTTCTGATTTGGGTTAAAGAACAGAAAAGCAGAAGTAAAAGGATCAAAAGTAGGCCATTCAGCCCCTCAAGCCTGTTCCGTCATTCGATTAGATCAGGGCTGATCTACCTCAACACTGTCCCTGTAGCCCTTGGTTCTGCGGTCTATGGACCTTTGATTTGTGTGCGATCAGTGACCAAGCATAGAGTCATAGAGTAATGCAGCAAGAAACAGGCCCTTCAGCCCAACTTGTCCACGCCAACCATGGTGCCCACCAAGCTAGTCCCATTTGCCCACATTTGGCCCATATTCCTCCAAACCCTTCCTATCCATGAACCTGTGCCAGTGTTGTTAATGTACCTGCCTCAGCCACTTCCTCTGGCAACTCATTCCATATACTGACCACCCTCTGGGTGAAGAAGTCTCTTGTGTCTGTCCTGCGACAAATCTTCCATAACTAAGGTAGTCAGAGCAGTCATAAGACAATCAAACTGAGTGAACATGGTTCTATAAAAGAGAAGTCATGTTCGACAAATTTATTGGAATTCTTTGAGGATGTAACAAACAAATGGATACCAGTGGATGTGGTGCATTTGAAATTCCAGAAAGAATTCAATAGAAGTGCCACGTTGAAAGTTACTGCACAAGATAAGAAGTTACACATTAACACGGAGAAGGGAGCGGCTAACTACCAGAGAACAAACAGACTAAATGGGTCATCTTCAGATTGGAAATCGTTAACTTCAGAGGGAATCAATGCTGGGTCCTGTCAGTATGTCAGCAAAAGACTGTTACAAATTTCTACAATATATAGTGGAGAACATTCTGACTGGCTGCATCACCGCCTGGTATGGAGGCTCCAATGCACAGGATTGCAACAGGCTGCAGAGGGTTGTAGACTCAGCCAGCTCCATCACGGGCACAACCCTCCCCGCCGTTGAGGACATCTTCAAGAGGAGGTGCCTCAAGAAGGCAGCATCCATCACTAAGGACCCTCACCATCCGGGACATGCCCTCTTCTCGTTACTACCACTGGGGAGGAGGTACAGGAGCCTGAAGACCCACACTCAATGATTCAGGAACAGCTTCTTCCCCTCCACCATCAGATTTCTGAATGGTCCATGAACACATAAACACTACCTCATTATTGCTTTTTTTTTGTACTATTTATTTATTTTTGTAATTTACGGTAATTTTATGTCTTGCACTGTACTGCTGCCACAAAACAACAAGTTTCATGTCCTATAAGTCAGTGATAATAAACCTGATTCTGAACTATTTACAATATGTATTAGTTACAGATGAAAGACTGAAGGTGTGTCTTTATTTGTCCTGTCTCAACTGGAGCATTCTGTTCGATTTGGGTCACCACATTAAGAACAATAGAACATAGATCATTACAGCACAGTACAGGCTCTACAGCCCATGATGTTGTGCTGACCTTTTAGCCTACTCTAAGATCAATCAAACCATTCCCCTCCCATATACACCTTCAATTTCTATCCTTCATGGGGCTATCTAAGAGTCTCTTAAATGTCCCCTAATGTATCTGCCTCTACCAGCACGCTTGGCAATGCGTTCCACACACCCACCACTCTCTGTGTAAAAAACTTGCCCCTGACATCCCCCTTATACCTTCCTCCAATCACCTTAAAGTTATGGCCCCTCGTGTTAGCCATTGTCACCCTGGGAAAATGTCTCTTACTGTCCACTCAGTCTATGCCTCTTATCATCTCTATCAGTTCACCTCTATCAGGTACACCTTTTACACCTCTATCAAGTCACTTCTCATTCTCCTCTTCTCCAAAGAGAAAAGCCCCAGCTCGCTCAACCTATCTTCATAAGACATGCCCTCCAATCCAGGCCGCATCCTAGTAAATCTCCTCTGCACCCTTTCTAAAGTTTCCACATACTTCTGATAGTGAGGCAACCAGAACTGAACACAATATTTTAAGTGTGGTCTTTTAAGTGTTATAGAATTTTAAAGAATATTTTATTATAGAACTTTGTTATAGAATATCTTAAGTGTTATAGAACTGCAACATTACCTCGCAGCTCTTGAACTCAATACCGCAACTAATGAAGGCCACCACACCAAACGCCTCCTTAACAACCCAATCAACTTGCGCAGCAACTTTGAGGGATCTATGGACTTGGACCCCAAGGTCCCTCTGAGAATGTGTATAAGGTATAATGAAATGTTAGGAGAGTAAAAGATTGTGAGCCCTGAAAAGAGAATTTAAGGGTACATCACTATGGCTGTAATAGACTGCTTGACATAGCTGTGCTTCACTTTGTAGTGCCTTGCTTCAGAGATTTTGCTTGCTTCAGCTAGTTTTCTTCAGCCTTGAGATATGATTATACGGTAAAATCGGTTCTTGTCTCAGCAAGTCTGCAGACTTGACTCTTGCTCCACTAAACTGATCCTGAGCCCACCATGAGAAACCTTATGTATACAAAGATAATTGGTGGAACAAGATGGTCTGAAAAGATTAAGGAACTTTAGCTTTTGTAGAAATAGTAACTTTTTAAAGTAAATTCCTTTGTAACCAATCACGATGTAGAAAATAAGTGCCATGCTGCCTGACTAATGCATGATCAGTCCTTGTGTGGTAATTGTTTGCACCTCTGAAAAAGTATAAGAATGTATGTAGATCAATGTATCTCAGAGACCACCCGGTCCGGGACGTAGGTGCCTGGCTTCGTGCTCTCTCCTCGGATCAAGTAATAAAGAGATTGAACAAGAACAGTGGTCTTTTGAGTCTTCTCTCCGACTGAATTCGACACCTCTGTTCCTCCACACTGCTAAGAATCCTGCCATTAATTCCTGTATTCTGCCTTCAAATTCGACCTGCAAAGTGAATCACTTCACACTTTTCCGGGTTGAACTCCATCTGCACTTCTCAGCCCAGCTTTGCATCCTATCAATTTCCATTGAAATCCTCGACAACCTTCTACACTATCCACAACACCACCAACCTTCATGTCATCAGCAAACTTACTAACCCACCCCTCCACTTCCTCATCCAAGTCATTTATAAAAATCACAAAGAGCAAGGGGTCCCAGAACAGCTCCCTGTGGAACACCACTGGTCACCGACCTCCAGGAAGAATAGGAAGGATGTGAAGGCATTAGGGAGGGTCCAGGCGGGAAACTTATGAGGGTGATTCCTGGGAAGAGGGTTACATTTTCAAGGACAGATTAGATGGTCTTGGACTGATTTCTTCTGAAGTGGAGGATTGGTAAATTGGTTTATTATTGTCACTGTACTGAGGTACAGTGAAAAAACTTGTCTTGCATACCGATCGTACAGATCATTTCATCACTCAGTACATCCAGGTAGTACAGGGGAAAAGCAAAAACAGGATGCAGAATAAAGAGTTTCAGTTACAGAGAGAGTGCAGTGTAGGCAGACTATAAGATGCAAGATCATGACAAGGTAGATTGTGAGCTTCAGATTCTTATTGTACTAGGGGACCGATCAATAGTCTTATAACAGCGGGATAGAAGCTGTCCTGAGCCTGGTGGTATGTGCCCTTCAGGCTTTTTGTATCTTCTGCCCGATGGGAGGGGGGAGAAGAGAGAATGTCCAGGGTAGGTGGGGTCTCTGATTATGCCGGCTGCTTTACCGAGGCAGCGGGAAGTGTAGACAGAGGGAAAATGTGATAGGTGTATGTAAAATGATGAGAGGTTGGACAGAGTGGAGAGCGGGTGGCTGTTCCCATTGGTGGAGTGGTCAAGGAAGGGAGATCATGAGTACAAAATAAAGAGGATTAAGAATGACCTGAGGAGAAATTATTTTTCGACAGTGTATGGTTAGAATCTGGAGCCCACTGCCTGTGGATGTGGAGGAGGCAGGTTCACTTGTGGAATTGGATCGATATATTGTGAAAAAATAATACAAGGTTACAGAGAAAGGGCCAGGGCGTGCAATCAAAATCAGAATCAGATTTATTATCATTGAATTACAGTATATGACATGAAGTTTATATGATGATTCAGGAACAGCTTCTTCCCCTCCGCCATCAGATTTCTGAACGGTCCATGAACCCATGAACACTACCTTGTTATTCCTTTTTAATGCACTATTTATTTATTTTGTAATTTATAGTGATTCTATGTCTTTGCACTGTACTGCTGCTGTAAAACAACACATTTCACCTCATATAAGACAGTGGTAGTAAACCTGATTCTGATTCTGAAATCTGATGTTTTGCAGCAGCAGTACGGTGAAGAGACGTAGAATTACTATAAATTACAAAATAAAAATATTTGGTAAAAAGAGGAATAACGAGGTAGTGTTCATGGGTTCATGGACCGTTCAGAAATCTGATGACGGAGGGGTAGAAGCTGTTCCTGAATCATTGAGTGTGGGTCTTCAGGCTCCTGTACCTCCTCCCCGATGGTAGTAACACAAAGAAAATTCCTCGCTCTGGTTGGTTTTGTTTGAATTTAAATAACAGACACTAATTCTACAATTTAGATTCAAGTTTCTAGAAAAAAATAAATCAATTTCCGCTGTTTGTCTCAGTCTGATGTTCAATGTCTTCTGAACCCTGACCTCTGGTTATTAACTTTTTCTGACTGGAGACACCCAGTTACATAACCACACACACACCCCATCCCATTGGTTAGTCCAGATGTTGCTACCACACCTCTACAGTCACTGCAATATCAATTCCTTCACTCCAGTAACCAGAACTGTGCATTGTATTCTAAATGTGGGCACACCCTCAGAACCAATCTCAGAACAGCTTCAGGAAAGGCTTTATCATCACCCCGATGTTTTACCCAATTATTCTCAACACAATGCTGCATTCATAAGCCAGCATACTCAAAGACCCCACCCACCCGGGACATCCTCTCTTCTCTCCTCTTCCATCGGGTAGAAGATACAGGAGCCTGAGGGCACGTACCACCAGGCTTAAAGACAGCTTCTACCCCACTGTGATAAGACTATTGAACAGTTCCCTTATACAATGAGACGGACTCTGACCTTGTAGTGACCTTGCACCTTATTGCACTGCACTTTCTCTGTAGCTGTGACACTTTACTCTGTACTGTTATTGTTTTTACCTGTACTACATCAATGCACTCTGTACTAACTTAATGTAACTGCACTGTGTAATGAATTGACCTGTAAGATCAGTTTGTAAGACAAGTTTTTCACTGGACCTCGGTACAAGTGACAATAATAAACCAATTCCAATACCAATTCATCCTCAACCAGCTTCCCACTGGAGTGGAATTAATCGTCAGGATGAACCGTTCATCCTGCTTCACCTCCACTCTGGAACCAAGATCACCCAGCTTCAGTCACTGAGCTGCAGATGGACTCTTGACCTCACAATCTCTCTCGTTAAGACCTTGCACCTTATTGTCTGCCTGCACTGCACTTTCTCTGAAACTTCGACACTTTACTCTACATTCTGTTATTGTTTTACCCTGTACTACCTCAACGCACTGTGTAATGAATTGATCTGTATGAATGGTATGTAAGACAAGTTTTCACTGTACCTCGGAATGTGTGACAATAATAAACCAATTTACCGATGCACCTGTGTGCAGACAACACTTGCCTCTGTGCACATGCAGAGGCTGAAATCTAAGTTGTCCTCAGCTTGTTCACTGAAGCTTCTCAGTAGGAGAACCTTACACATCCTCAAAGCACAGACCCCTCCTAGTCTGCCCCCACCCCCTGTATAAACTGTAATCTCGAACAATAAATACCATGACCATTAGATACAGGAGCAGAACTAGGCCATTCGGCCCATCGAGTCTGTTCTGCATTCAATCATGGCTGATTTTTTCAACCCCATTGTCCCACCTTACCAATTAGGAACCTATCAATCTCTGCCTTTAAATACACCCAATGACTTGGCCTCCACAGCCGTCAGTGGCAATGAATTCTACAGATTCACCACCCTCTGGCTGAAGAAATTCCTCCTCATCTCAGTTCTAAAGGGACGTCCCTTTATTCTGAGGCTGTGCCCTAGGATCCCGGACTCTCCCACTGATGGAAACATCCTCTCCACGTCCACTCTATCCAGGCCTTATGGTATTCGGCAGGTTTCAATGAGATCTCCCCTCATCTTTCTGAGCTCCATTGAGTACAGGCCCAGAGACATCAAACGCTCATACATTAAGCCTTTCATTCTTGGGATCATTCTTGTGAACCTCCTCTGGACCCTCTCCAGGTCCAGCACATCCTTCCTCAGAAAAATTGCTCACAATATTCCAAATGTGGTCTGACCGATGCCTTATAACACCTCAGCAGTACATCCTTGCTTTTATGTTCTAGACTTCTTGAAATGAATGCTGACATTGCATTGCAATAAATTTATCACCTCATCATCCCATTGTCCCCTTGTCCCCTCAGTGCTAATCAACAAACTTCAAAACCTGGGCCTCTGTACCTCCCTCTGCAACTGGATCTTCATCTTCCTCATCAGGAGACCACAGTCAGTGCGGATCGGTAGTAACACCTCCTCCTCGCTGACAATCAACATAGGCGCACCTCAAGGCTGCGTGCTTAGCCCACTGCTCTACTCTCTCTACACTCATGACTGTGTAGCTGGGCACAGCTCAAACACCATCTATAAGTTCGCTGATGACATCAATGTCGTTGGTAGAATCTCAGATGGCAACGAGGAGGCGTACAGGAGTGAGATAGGTTGGCTGGTTAGTGGTCCCACAACAACAACCTTGCACTCAGCGTCAGCAAGACCAAGGAACTGATTGTGGACGTCAGGAAGGGGAAGTCGGGAGAACACACACCAGTCCTCACTGAGGGGTCAGCAGTGGAAAGGGTGAGCAGCTTCAAGTTCCTGGGTGTCAACATCTCAGAGGATCTGTCCTGGGACCAACATGTTGATGCAATCACGAAGAAGGCACGCCAGCGGTTCTACTTCATTAGGAGTTTGAGGAGATTTGGTTGATTATGTCACTAAAGACTCTTGCAAATTTCTACGGATGTAAGGTGGAGAACATTCTGACTGGTTGCATCCGCCTGATATGGAGGTTCCAATGTGCAGAATCAAAAGGGGCTGCAGAGGGTTGTAGACTCAGCCAGCTCCATCATGGGTACAGCCCTCCCCACCATTGAGGACATCTTCTGGAGGCGGTGCCTCAAGAAGGCAGCATCCGTCATTGAGGATCCTCACCATCTGGAACATGCTCTCTTCTTGACTTTGCGCTTTATTGTATGACCTTGCACCTTATTGTCTACCTGCAATGCACTATCTCTGCAGCTGTGACACTTTATTCTGCATTCTGTTTTGCTTTTACCCTGTACTACCTCAATGCACTGTGTAATGAATTGATCTGTACGATCAGTATGCAAGACAAGTTTTTCACTGTACCTCAGTACAAGTGACAATAATAAACCAATTTCAATTCCAATTGTCATTACTACCATCGGGAATGAGATACAGGAGCCTAAAGACCCACATTCAACGTTTTAGGAACAGCTTCCTCCCCTCTGCCATCAGATTTCTGAAAGCTCCATGAACCCATGAATAGTACCGCTTTCGCCATATTTATTTACTTATTTATTTTTGTGACGTAGTAATTTTTATGCCTTGCACTGTACTGCTGCTGCAAAACAACACATTTCACAACATACATCAGTGATAATAAACCTGATTCTGATTCTGAAGAGACCATTCTTCTCAGGATCAGCCATTTCATTTCACTTCCATTTCAACTTAGAACATAGAACACAGAAAGGTTCGCTTGACCTTAGAAAATACATGGCTCACTTCCCATACCCTGGGAGCACCTCTCAGCAAGGACCAACATCAGTGATGAAATCCACCACTGCCTTTAATATGTCAGCACAGCCTTTGGTCATCGGACGAAAAGTGTGTTTGAAGATCAAGGCTTCAGACCCGGTTCCAAGCTCATGGTCTAGCAGGTACCTTCCTGTACTTCACTTCAAAGCACTGGAGAGGTACCACCAACACTTTGTCTCTGCAAGATCCTCCAAAGTCACCAACACGATGAGCATATCAACATCACTATCCCCTCCAGCAGGACTGCAGACCTAGTTACAGCCAGTCAGCTCCAATGAGAAGGCTGTCTCAGTCCATGCCCACTGAAATTGTCGCTCTATTCCAAGCTCTGTCAAGGGAAGAGGTTACCAGGTGGACAGAGGAAAAGATTCAATGATTTGTTCAAAGCCTCTGTCAAAAATATCTGTACATCTGCACCAACTCCCGGGGATCTGTCCCATGACTGCTCAAACAGGAGATGAGGTGATTGGAACGGCAGCAAGAACTTCCAGGTCGTAAATTGGGACCACACAGAGGCCGAGTGCAGATGGTGGGGAGAGCACACCACTTCCCGAACAACTCACCCACCTGCCCTGTCAGCCACCCCTACCCAGCTGTGCCAGAGTCCATGGGGACCACAATGGCCTCATCAGCCACCTCAGAGCCCACAGAACCGGAGGGGAAAAAAGTCATCCTCGATCCTGAGGAACTGCCTCAGAAGAAGAGGGACATGATTGAGGTATATAAAATTATGAGGGGTATAGGTGCAGCAAACCTTTCCCCATACTGGTAAATTGGTTTATTATTGTCACATAAGATAAGAGAAGATACTTTTATTAGTCACATTACATCGAAACACACAGTGAAATGCATCTTTTGCATCGTGTTCTGGGGGCAGCCCGCAAGTGTTGCCACACTTCTGGTGCCAACATAGCATGCCCGCAACTTCCTAACCCGTACGTCTTTGGAATGTGGGAGGAAACCGGAGCACCCGGAGGAAACCCACACAGACACGGAGAGAACATACAAACTCTTTACAGACAGTGGCCGGAATTGAACCTGGGTCGCTGGCGCTGTAAAGCGTTACACTAACCACTACACTACCATGCCTGCACCGAGCTACAGTGAAAAACTTTGCTATGCATGCCATCCATACAGATCATTTCATTAAAACAGTACATTGAGGTAGTACAAGGGAAAACAATAACAGAATGCAGAATAAAGTGTCACAATTACAGAGAAAGTGCAGCGCAGGCAGACAATAAGGTGCAAGGTCATAACAAGGTAGATTTTGAGGTCAAGAGTCCATCTCATTGTACTAGAGAACTGTTCAATAGTCTTATAACAGCGGGATAGAAGCTGTCCTTCTTGAGCCTGGTGGTACGTGCTTTCAGGCTTCTGCCCAGTGGGAGGGGGAAAAGAGGGAAGGTCCCGGGTGGGTGGGATCTTTGATTATGTTGGCTGCTTTACCGAGGCAGCAAGAAGTGTAGACAGAGTCCATGGAGGGGAGGCTGGCTTCCATAATGTGCTGAGCTGTGTCCACAACTCTCTGCAGATCAGAGGTGAATAAGATTAGAGGACACAGGTTTAGGGTGAGGGGGAAGAGATTTAGAGAGGATCTGAGGATGCCTGAGAGAGTGGTGGAAGCAGAGTCACGGACTGTATTTAAGGAGTGTCCAGATGAGCACTTGAATTGGGACCAATGACTTGAATAGGCTATGGACCAACTGCTGGGAGTTCGGATTAATATGCCAGGGTGCCCACGGGTCAGTGTGGATGAGTTGGGCCGAATGGCCTGTTTCCATGTGAAATGATTCCATGATTCTAAGAGAGAAGCAACAGGTTTGCCTCACTGGAGACACAAGAGACTGCAGATAGTGGAGTCAGCAGCAACACACTAAACACTGGAGGGACCTGTTCCTCCCACATCGTAAGGTTTGCCTCACGGGTCCAGTTCAGTAATAATCTCATACATCACCACACCTTGACCCAGTACCCTGAGGATAGTTTCTAGTTTCAATTTATCGTTAATCGAGTTCCTTTCATTTTTCATGCACCTGCTCTGGGTTATTTACCATCATTGGCTTTTCCTTGTATGATGCAAATTACTGATTAACTTCAACTTTAAAGCAGTTTGTTCAGGTCTAATGCAAGGGAACAGGTCTTTACACAGGGACGGTGAAAAACTGGTGAATCCTTCTGTGGGGGTTGGGGGGGGCAGGGGAGAGCAGAGGAAGTGTTCGACATTATATATAAAATCACGAGGGGAACAGATGGGGTGGATGTGCTCAGTCTTTTTCCCAGGGTTGGGGAATCAAATCAAGAACTAGAGGGCACAGGTTTAAGGTGAGGGGGTAGAGATTTTATGAACCTGAGGGGCAGCTTTTTCACCCAGAGGGTGGTCAGTATATGGAACGAGCTGCCAGAGGAGGTGGTTGAGGCAGGTATATGAATAACATTTAAAAGGTACTTGGACAGGTACATGGATAGGAAAGGTTCAGAGGGATATGGGCCAAATGCCGGCAAATGGGACTAGTTTAGATGGGAATCTTGGTAAGATAAGATAAGATAAGATTTCATTAGTCACATGTACATCGAAACACACAGTGAAACGCATCTTTTGCGTAGAGTGTTCTGGGGGCAGCCCGCAAGTGTCGCCACGTTTCCCGCGCCAACATAGCACGCCCACAACTTCCTAACCCGTACGTCTTTGGAATGTGGGAGGAAACCAGAGCACCCGGAGGAAACCCACGCAGACACAGGGAGAACGTACAAACTCCTTACAGACAACAGCCAGAATTGAACCCGGGTCGCTGGCGCTGTAAAGCATTACGCTAACCACTACACTACCGTGCCTGCCCTAAAAAGCATGGACCAGTTGGGCTGAAGGGCCTGGTTCTATTGCTGTACGACTCTGTGACTCTATCAAGATTGTTCATTTTTTGTCGGATACTTGAGTTGCTGGATTTGAGGCCAATAGCAGACAGAAATCAGCCAAAACTTGACAGAATGTGAAATAATTTTAACATGTTGAATGGCCGCTCCTGTTCCAAGAAAGACACTGATCCAATTCCCAACTGTAATCTGATTCTTGTTCAGTTCAACGGACCCCTGCAAAGATATACTCAGTCAAGTAATACTAATATAAGAATAAGATAAGATTTCTTTATTAGTCACACGCATATCGAAACACAGTGAAATGCATCTTTTGTGTAGAGTGTTCTGGGGCCAGCCCGCAAGTGTCGCCACACTTCCGGCGCCGACATAGCACGCCCACACTTCCTAACCCGTACGCATTGGAATGTGGGAGGAAACGGAGCACCCTCTCCAGCCCGCAAGTGTCGCCACACTTCCGGCGCCGACATAGCACGCCCACAACTTCCTAACCCGTACGTCATTGGAATGTGGGAGGAAACCGGAGCACCCGGAGAAAACCCACGCAGACATGGGGAGAACGTACAAACTCCTTACAGTCAGCGGCCGGAATTGAACCCGGGGCGCTGGCGCTGTAATAGCGTTACCCTAACCGCTACACCTCCATAGATGCTGCCTGACCTGCTGAGCTCCCCCAGCACGTGAGTTGGTCCAGACTCCAGCATCTGCAGAACCTCGTGTCTACAATTTTTTATTTCTCTTGACTGTGGATTTACTAGATCCTGTTGCCAACTGTACCACTTGCATAATTCCCATCATTACATTTAGACAATGCTATGAATACACTAGAATAAGCTTGGAAGAAGAGGCGGCAGCAGTTGGCTAATGTTACTTGCAGTAGGTAACCAGTGTGTGCATGCACTAGTTTACTGTACACAAAAAACACAATTCAGTGTAAAGGACTGAATATAACCTTCCGATTTACCCCCATGGAAACAAACCACCCCAAACTTTCGGAAATAACCAAGTGATCAACCTTTGAGAATTTGGCTTCTAATATTGCCTAGTTTCAAATTTCGGCAGGGATCAGATCTTTGTGATTTGATTGACTGTGCTTGATTGGTTCACTGGAAGAGCTGGATGTTCCAACTAATTAAACTATTAAAAGCAGCCAGGTTAAATCTGGTAACAACAAAATGAGTCAAAGTGAGTTCAGTCAGAACCTGTGCTAGGAGATTCTAGAACAGGAGACTCGTCCTATACCATTGTTGTGACCCCTTTCACCCAGCAGCTGTCTGAGACGTCTGACCTCCGCCGGTTGAACGACCCTCAGTTGAATTGATCCACCACTGAGGGCCTGGCTTTTAGCTGCCTGGGCCCCAAGCTCTGGAATTCCTTGGAGGTACAATAGGCTCGCAGATGCTGGAATGTGGAGCAACAATCTGCTGGAGGAGCTCAGCGGGTCGAGCAGCATCTCGGGGGGGGGGGGGGGGGGGGGAAGGAATCGCTGACGTTTCAGGACCCTGATTCAGGGTCTTGACCCAAGGCAACGACGGTTCCTTCCCCCCTCCTACAGATGCTGCTTGACCTGCTGAGTTCCTCCAGAAGATTGTTTCTTGCTCTGAATTCCTTGCTCTCCAGCCTCTCCCTTCCACTTTTCCTTAACATCTACCAAGTGCTTGGCCACTGCCCTGCGTGGGACGGTAAGTAGAGTGGTATGGCAGATAGAACCCGCTGCCTCACAGCTCCAGTGACCCGGGTTCGATCCTGATCTCTAGTGCTGTCTCTGTGCGTGTGGAGTTTCCACACCATGCTCCCACGTCCCAAAGACGTGTAGGTTGGTCAGTTAATTGGCCACTGTAAATTGTCCCTAGTGTGTGGGTGACGGGTAGAATCTGTGGGGGGGGGGTGGGGTTGATGGGAATTTGGAGATAATGGGTTACAGTGAAAATTAGTGAGATTGATCTGTGAGCCGGCATGGACTTAATGGGCCAAATGGCCTCCTCCTCTGTTTAAAGGGAATAAAAACATAAATAATAGTGCAGCAAGGGGAGAACTGTGATCAGCATGGATATATCCAGCTGCATTCCTTCTTCTTGTCCAAAATTAATGTGCATCTAGTCCCCACAGGGATGACGCATCAACGTTCAGTGAATGGACAGGGCACTGGAGGCAGACAGGGGTGCCCAATGTTTGAGGAGCATGGCTGGATGTCCATCCCTCTCCCCATCCATCCATTGTCCTCATTGTGGGTTTGACTCCCGTCTCTCTCCCCTCCTCTTCTCCCTCCCCACTTCCTGCCCCTCTCCCTGCTCTGACCTCCCATCAGTTCCCCACCTCCCGAGAGCAACCCTGGCTCCCAGCTCACAGCCAGACTATGTGAAGTCCCTGCCAACAAGGAGAAACATGTTTCAGGTCCGGAACACGAGACAGGCACACGTGCAGCCATCAAGTCTGGTGTGGAAGCGTGGTTGCGTGTTCCTGGGCAACACTCGTGCTGCTCAGACACGTGTCCACAGACTCCAACACACAGGAACACACATGGCTGCAGAGAGTAGTGGACACAGCCTGGTCCATCACACACATCTCTCCCCACCACTGACAGCATCTACAGGAGGCGCTGCCTCAAGAAGGCAACATCTATCATCAAGGATCCCCACCATCCAGGCCGTGCCATCTTCTCGCTGCTACCATCGGGCAGGAGGTACAGAAGCCTGAAGTCCCACACACCAGGTTCAGGAACAGCTACTCTCCTACAACCACAAGGTTCTTGAACCAACCTGCACAACCCCAACCCTACCTCAGCAATGGATCACTACGCACCACCTCTCGCACTGCCGTGGACTTGCCTCTGATTGGGTCTTTGTTTTGTACTAACCTCTTGTCTTGTACAGTCTTTCTCTTCAGTGTCTTGTATAGTTTATGGATAATTCATCTTCTGTGTGTTGGCTGAATCTACGTGCCTGTGATGCTGCTGCAAGCACGTTTCTCACGGTACCTGTACGTCGCCGTACTTGTGCACATGACAATAAACTCGACTTGACTTGACTTGGACTGACTCACACTCCTCATTCCAACAATCACTCCAACCCCAACAGCCCAGCCCAGTCAGACCTGAGTGTTGTAAATCGATGATGTTACAGCAGAGGTGGGGTAGAACCGTCCACTGGGCCACACCTCCCATCCGCCTCATCTCACGGGGACCAACGGGCCCGTTCTCCTGGTTTGGACACCCACCCCCCCACCCATGCCCCAGAACCCGAGGCTAGTCCCGGTCTCCAAGAGCCCTGAGGAATTTCTACAGCCCCCAGAGACATTCAGAACTCTTCTGGAGTGCTGTCGCTGTTGTAATGGAGGAAACACGGCAGACATTCCATGCACAGCAAGATCCCACAAACATGACAGTGACCCAGATAAACCAGTTCTTCACTTGACTGAGAGATAAACACCAGGCAGACACTGAGGAAAGCCCCTAAACCCTCTTCAAAATAGAGGCCATAGGTTTGTTTTGAGAGCTCAGAGGGAGCTGGGGTTCAACATTACATCCATAAGATGGCGGACACAGCTTTGGTATTGTACCAGCCTTGTTTTCATATTTCTTAAATAAACTTTATTCATAAAACATACAGACAAGAAATACTCAACAGTACATGGATTTTACGTTCATAGTGTCGTCTGGTCTATATATTCATAGTGTCAAGATAATACATTCTACGTACAAAGCACCAACGCCACTTATGTGGCCTCTTTGGACAATACACCGTTCAAGATTTTGCAGAGCTCTTACACAGGACCCAGTCCTTCAGTGCCTCATGACAGAAGGATCCCAGACTGCGGTCCTTCCCCACAGAGCCTTGGCATTGGCTGCACCCAGCTTCAGTGCGTCCCTCAGCACGTCCTCCTGCAGCCTGGAATGTGCCAGTCAGCAGCATCCCCTACGGACATCTCACTGTGCTGGAAGCCCAACAAGTCTCGGGCAGACCAAAGGGCATCTTTCACCGAGTTGATAACCTTCCAGCAGCAGGTGATGTCGGACTCAGTGTGTGTCCCCGGGAGCACCCCGTAGGTCAGAGAGTCCTGTGTTACACAGCCGCTCAGGATGAACCTTGGCAAGGACACTGGATAATAGTCACGCCTTTAAAGCAGGACTCGGAGTCAAGGCTGCAATGAGAGGCGTGGGTGCTGCAGCCCGCACCACAGGGCGAACTGTTGATGCCTGAGGATTGGGTCCCACTGGGAGTGTGGGGAGAGGTGCACTGTGTAACGTGAATCTGAGAGTTCCTTTGTTGCTTCTAGCCTTTGTTCTGAAGACAAAAGCCAGCAAGTAGCAACGTGTGAGAGCCCCTTTCAGCTATGTAGAGTCTCAGTTACTGTAGCTTTCAAGCACTGGGTGTTGGGTTTCACTGTCTCCAACCAAAGTTGGCAGCAATGAACCATCTGCGTGCTGCTCTCTGGAGCCCCCTTGTTGCTTGTGCCAGTAATGAGGGTGTGCTGCACGCTCAGTGGTACCACCTTCCACCTGAGATGTTAAGTCATTGCCCCCTGGCATTCACAACGCCTCAGGGGGTAGATGGTACCACCGAGGAAGGAAAAGATCCATCAGCCATCACATACCATGGATAGCGCCAGCCCACGACAATTTGCTCAGGAGCACCGCCCAACCCTAACCCAAAGATAGAAAGCCCATGCAGAGATAGAGGCATTGATTCTTGGAAGTACAGCAGGGTCCTGAGCTTACCAGACACCCCTTACCATCAACCCCATCACAGCCTTGAGCTCAGCATGGAAACCCTCCATTCCAGCCTACAGTTTTGGTTGCCCTGTTATAGGAAGGAGGTGGTTAAACTGGAAAGAGTGCTGAAAAGATCTGCAGGCTGGGTCTTTATTCCTTGAGGCGTAGGAGAATGAGGGGCGACCTCATCGAAGAGTTTACAATTTTAAGCACTGCTATAAGGTCACCCTCATTCTCCTACGCTCCAAGGAATAAAGACCTAGCCTGGCCAACCTCTCCCTGTAACTCAGGCCCTCTAGTCTTGGAAACATCCTCGAAAATCTTCTCTGTACTCTTTCTAGTTTAACCACCTCTTTCCTCATCCCACCTGGATTTTCCTGGAGTTCCAGGAATTGGTACAACAAGGAAGCTGTTAGGAAGCAGCTATGCCACTTCTCCACCGTGATTTACCTTTCCCTCTGTACATCAGCATGTCTCCGTCAACCCTCACCAATTTTTAAAGATGCACCATTGAAAGCATCCTATGTGGATGCATCACGGCTTGGTACGGCAACTGCTCTGCCCAGGACCACAAGAAGCTGCAGAGTTGTGGAGACAGCTCAGTGTATCATGGAAAGCAGCCTCCCCTCCATGGACTCTTGTCTGTACCTCTTGCTGCCTTGGTGAAGTAACCAGCATAATCAAAAACCCCACCCACCCCGGACATTCTCTCTTCTCCCGTCAGGCAGAAGATACAAAAGCCTGAAAGCACGAACCACCAGGCTCAAGGACAGCTTCTGTCCCGCTTATAAGACTTGAACAACCTCTTGTACACAAAAAATGAACCCTTAATCTCTCAATCTACCTTGTCATGGCCCTTGCACTTTATTTGTCTGCGTGCACTTTCTCTGTAACTGTAACACTATGTTCTGCATTCTTTTTTTTTCCTTGAACTAACTTATGGAATGATCTGTTTGGATGGCACGCAAACAAAAGCTTTTCACTGCACCTCAGTACATGTGACAATAATAAACCAATCACCAATTACCAATATTAATTAACAGTGGTTTAATATGTTTATAAATAAATGGATTACTTTTCAAATAAGTTTTAATGTTTTTAATTAATTAAATCAATATCTTATCTTACCTAAACCTCTTCCCCCTTACCCTAAACCTGTACTTTCTAATTTATGCAGAAAAATCTTTGGTAAAGAAGCTTTAGGCTAGTTGCCCTGGTAACAGGCGGTGCCTCAAGAAGGCAGCTTCCATCTTTAAGGACCCTCACCATCCGGGACATGCCCTCTTCACGTTACTACCATCGGGGAGGAGGTACAGGAGCCACACTCAACGTTTTAGGAACAGCTTCTTCCCCTCCGCCATCAGATTTCTGCACGGTCCATGAACCCATGAACACTACCTCACTATCCCTCTTTTGCACTATTTATTTATTTTTTAAAGATTTTTTTATTAGTCACATGTACAACATAACACACAGTGAAATGCATCTTTTGCATAGAGTGTTCTGGGGGCAGCCCACAAGTGTCGCCACGCTTCCGGCGCCAACATAGCACGCCCGCAACTTCCTAACCCCTACGTCTTTGGAATGTGGGAGGAAACCGGAGCACCCGGAGGAAACCCACGCAGACACGGGGAGAATGTACAAACTTCTTACAGACAGCGGCCGGAATTGAACCCGGGTCGCTGGCGCTGTAATAGTGTTATGCTAACCACTACACCATTGTGACCTGAGGAGGCATTTTTTTCACCCAGAGTGGGGTTGGAATCTGGAACTCACTGCGTGAGGAAGTGTTAGAGACAGAGACTCTCACAACGTTGAACAAGTATCTAAACAGTGCTTGAACCACCGAGGCACTGAAAGGTACAGACCAGGTGCTGGGAGTGTAGATGGGTGATTGATGGTCAGCATGGACACTGTGGGCTGAAGGGCCTGTTTCTCTGCTGAGTGAATCTATAATGTCCAGTTGCCCACTGGGCATAGTGTCATAGTGTCATAGAGTTGTACAGCACAGAAACAAGCCCTTCTGGCCCACAATATCGATGTCACCCCTTGTACCTATCTACACATCGTCCATAGTCTACACCAACGGTGCTGATGACGAGAGGGTGGAAAGCTTCAAATTCTTAGGAGTGAACATCACCAACAGCTTGTCCTGGTCCAACCACGGCCAAGGGAGCTCACCAGCGCCTCTACTTCCTTAGGAGGCTACAGAAATTTGGCTTGTCCTCTTTGACACACCAATTTTTATCGATGCACCATAGAAAGCATCCTATCCAGATGCATCAGGGCTTGGTACGGCAAGTGCTCTGCCCAAGACTGCAAGAAACTGCAGAGAGTTGTGAACACAGCTCAGCACATCACAGAAACCAGCCTCCCCTCCATGTACTCTCTCTACACTTCTTGCTGCCTCAGTAAAGCAGCCAGCATAATCAGCCCCCACCTAGCCCGGACATTCTCTCTTCTCTCCCTCCCATCGGGCAGAAGATACAAAAGCCTGAAAGCACGTACCGCCAGGCTCAAGGACAGCTTCTATCCTGCTGTTATAAGAATATTGAACGGTTCCCTAGTACGATAAGATGGACTCTTGACCTCACAATCTGCCTCGTTATGGCCTTGCACCTTATTGTCTGCCTGCACTGCACTTTCTCAGTAGCTGTAACACTTTATTCTGCATTCTGTATTGTTTTACCTTGTACTACGTCAATGCACTGTGTAATGAATTGATCTGTATGAACGGTATGCAAGACAAGTTTTTCACTGTAGCTCGGTACAAGTGACAATAATAAACCAATACCAATTCCGAAGACTTCTATGCTTTCGCAGTTCAAATACTTGTCTAGATGCTGCTTGAATCTGGTGCTGCTTGTGGAGTCTGTCCCCACCTCCCTCAAAGGCACGGTGAAGGGCGCAGACTTGCCCTCAGTTGAGCCGCATCACTTCAAGATGTTCCCCGCTGGGCTGCTGAGGGAGTGGAAGTGGTCGAATGACTCAGGATTGTCACACGAATGGGAACTCAATTCCAATTCCAATTCCATGGCTCCATGTTGAACAATGCTCAGCTGCGACCACGCTGGAGAAAGAAACCTTTTGTGATAGTCCGATTTTGTAAAGGACAAAAGAAAACAAAATGAGTTAGGTATGGAGTAAAGCTGTGCCTTTAAAAGCCATCCCTTTAAAACGGAGATGAGGAGGAAGTTCAGCCAGAGGGTGGTGAATCTGTGGAATTCGTTGCCACAGAGGGGTGTGGAGGCCAAGTCATTGTGTGTATTTAAGGCAGAGATTGACAGGTTCTTGTTTGGTAAGGGGGTTAAGGACTGCAGTGAGAAGGTGGGAGAACGGGGTTGAAAAAAAAGAATCAGCCGTGATTGAATGGCGAGCAGACTCGATGGACAGAATAGCCTAATTCTGCTCCTATATCTTATGGTCTTGTGGTCCATAGCCCACTCTACAGCTCCGTCAACCAGTCCATGGTCTGAGAACAGGAGGAAAAAGGGAAATATCATGTCTTCATCTAAAAACTAAAGTCTCTGTGGGAAGTCCAGAAAGATCAGAACAGCTGAAAGTCTAAAGGTTAACTATTCCTGGTAGACGAGTTTGACTAATGTCATGTTCTGAAGTTCAGTGCTCTGTAACACTCCGGCCTCATGTTGCAAGCTCCCTACACACTGAGCACACACAAACTCACGCAGCGCTGGCCTCGGCAATCATACTGAGGACTCTGATATCGCAAAGGAGATGGGAATGAATTATCCCGAGGAAGAGACCAGGTAACAGATTGGATGGCACATATCTACCTTCTTTTTGGCTGTTGGAAAGTGCTTCAGTTTTAGAAGTGTATTTACTGTTGTGTGGGGCAATATGTGCACAGCGAGCTCCCACAGACGGCAATGGGATCGTGAGCAGGTCACTGTTGACTGGGGATTAAATGAGGACAATCGGCCCCAGAGGACAGGTTGAGCACCTCGTCAGATCTCCAGCAGAGGTAGTGGGAGTAGGGGCTGGAGTCTCTGGAGAAGGGGCTGAACTCCCAACTCAAGAGGTGAGAGCAGAGCTCAGGTCTAACTTCACTCCAACAGCTCCATGGGAGCGCCTTAACTTCAACAATGCCTCAAGGTTGCCACACAGGTTGATAGGGTAGTTCAGAAGGCATCTGGTGTGTTGGCCTTCATTAGTTGGGGTATTGAGTTCAAGAACCGTGAGGTGATGTGGCTGCTCTATAGAATTCTGGTCAGACCACACTTGGAGTATTGTGTTCAGTTCTGGTCACCTCATTATAGGAAGGATGTGGAAGCTCTAGAGAGGGTGCAGAGGAGATTTACCAGGATGCTGCCTGGATTGGAGAGAACATGTCTTATGAGGATAGGTTGAGCGAGCTGGGGCTTTTCTCTTTGGAGAGAAGGAGGATGAGAGGTGATTTGATAGAGGTGTACAAGATTGTGAGGCATTGATCGAGCGGACATTCAGAGACTTTTTCCTAGGGTGAAAATGGCCAATACGAGGGGGCATAATTTTAAGGTGATTGGAGGAAGGTATAAGGGGGATGTCAGAGGTAAGTTTTCTACACAGAGAGTGGTGGGTGCGTGGAACGCACTGCCGGCAGGGGTTGTGGGGGCAGATACATTAAGTAATTTAGGAGACTCTTAGATAGACACATGAATGATAGAAAAATGGAGGGCTATGTGGGAGGGAAGGGTTAGATAGATGAGCAGGATAAAATGTCAGCACAACATTGTGGGCCGAGGGGCCTGTATTGTGCTGTAGTGTTCTATGTTCTATGTAATGTCGTGGTGGATGAAGGCAGGTCCTCACCACCAATGTGCCAGCAGAACAATAGCAGGTAAGGTACAGGCTACAGGACTGGAAACTAGGGTTCTGGAGCATTGATCCATAGGCGTGAGTTCGAATCCCATCATGGAACTGGGGAGTTTATGTTCAAGTAATTAAGTAAACCTGGAATTTCTTCTCGGTGGTGGTGACAATGGATGTTCCTGAAACACATCTGGTTCATTGACGTCCTTCAGAGAAGGTTCTCCTGCTCCTTCTCAGCTGGTCTCTCGGGATCGTGGATGACTCGCTCCCACTCTGATTTTTGTGGGGTTCTGAGGTGACTGCAGATTCTGCCTTAGATAGGGCAGGAGGTGGCTGGGCGGGTGGGTAGTTTGTGACTTTAAGCCTGTATGTAACTCCAGACCCACCGACGTGGTGGACCCTGAGTTGCTCTAGTACTTAAGAGCTTCCGTTCTCTTCCAGGGTAAATGATGATGGACAGTAACCCTGGGTCTTGTCAAGAATGTTCCCACGCTTGCGTAACATAGAACATGGAACAGTACAGCACAGCAACAGGCCCTTCGGCCCACCATGTCTGTGCTGACCACAATGCCAATTTAAACTGCACATTAGCCTGTACATGGTCTATAATTCCTCCGTTCCCTGACTGTTCATGTCTCTGTCTAAATGCCTTCCAAACATTGCTCTTGTATCTTCTTCCAGCACTTCCCCTAGCAACACGTTCCAGGAACCTACCACTGAACAACTTACCCTGCACATCTCCTTTAAACTTTCCCCCTCTCACCTTAAAGCTGTGCCCTCTAGTATTTGACATTTCCACCCTGGGAAAAAGACCCTGACTGTCTATGCCTCTCATCATTTTACATCAGGTCACCCCTCAACCCCTGAGGCTGCAGAGAAAACAATCCAAGTTTGTCCAACCTCTCCTTATCGCCCATACTGTAGCTGTGACACTTTATTCTGCATTCTGTTATTGTTTCCCCTTGTACTAGCTCGATGCACTGATGTGATGAAATGATCTGTATGGATGGCATCAAAACTAGTCTTTCTCCGTATCTCTGTATATGTGACAATAATAAACCAATGTACCAATTCATATCTTTATAATTGCCTTTCTTTAAGTTGAGGACACTGGCTTTGGATCCAAAGTATTCACCCTCAGACTGTAAAGGGAATTCTACCAAGTTATGACCACTACTCACCAGAAGATCCTAAACCACAAAACCTTAATCCCACCTCATTACACAGGACCAATCACAATAACCTGCTCCCATGTAGGTTCCATAACACACTGCTCGACCCAATAATTCCTGACACATTCCACAAATCTGCCTTCACCATAACCATTAGTCCAATCAAAAATGCAACGTAAGATCACCCATGATCATTGCAGATCTTTTATCACCTCCCTTTCATCTTTCCCTAGTTGTGCTTTGTCCTATTGAGGAGCAACACTCTGGGTTCTCAGGACCACTCCCACCCACAGGACCTCGGGACCTCTCCCACCCATGGGACCACTCCCACCCACAGGACCTTTCCCACCCATGGGACCTCAGGATGTCCCACCCATGGGTACCTGGACAACACTCCCACCCATGGGATCTCTTTCCCCTGCCATTCCTGGTTTCCACCCAAACTGTTCCTCTTCGTGATACCCTGCACTGAGACCGCCCCTCATCCCCACACAGATACCTACGCTCATTAACAACACCACCCCACCTCCCATTCCTTGCCTCTGTAAAAGCTATCGAATCAAACTCATTTGTTTCTCCCTGCTCCGTCAACTCATCTGCCTCGTTACAAACACCGTGTGCATTCCGATCAAGTTCCATTCACGGATGGTTCCTCTTACTGAGAGAACCCCGGACAGTCCCTCACTCAAGGCCCGGTTCCTTCCCTGGGCAATGTCCACACCTGCCCCAGAGTTGGAGGCATCACACGATGGTGGCAGTGGTTTCCCCAAGTCACAACGGACCAAAAAAGTTACGTTGTTAGGTTTTACCCTATGTAGCTTACACCAAAATAGATAAGCTCACATTTTTTCCATTATCAAGGTCACACCACAAAATACACTCAGTTATTAAATGTAACTTTACCCTCATGTACCCCACAGTAGTAACATCAAGGATCTACAAAATACACCAGGTTACACCAATAGATTCTCCCAAACCTCTGACCTCTACCACCAAGGAGGGACAAAGGCAGCAGCTTCAGATTCAGAATCAGAAGAGTTTATTGTCATGTACACCATGACAGAGAGATGTCCATGTTCTAAAATATGCCTCGTATGTGTTCCAAGTAACAACTTAACACTGTGGCTTCATGAGAGCCATTTCAGAAACATTTCAAGGATTGGAACTCATGGAAACTTAAAAGTAACAAAGAGGAGGGTGGGTGTCAGGGGAGAGAGAGCCAGTAATAAATACCACAATAATACAGCAACGAGCACAGAACAATGGAACGATGCGACGATTCCAGTGCAGTCTAATGGTAGCGCAGAAAGAAATGCTAAAGTGACAATAACGGAAGAGGTAGAATGAAGGGTCTGAGAACGTGACAGCACCACCGGGAAGGGGATGTGAGAGAGGGGATTGGTTCAGGAGTCTGACAGCAGTGGGGAAGGAGCTGTTCCGGAGTCTGGACGTCCACGCTTTCAAGCTCCTGTATCTTCTCCCAGGAGGTAGAAGAGAGAAGAGGGAATGGCCAGGGTGACAGGTGTCCCTGACGACACTGTCAGCCCTCCTGAAGCAACGCACGGTGAAGACGGACAGGATGGAAGGAATTGAGGAGCTGGGGACAGACTGGGCAGTGTTTACCGCTCTCTGCAGGTTCCGACGGCCCAGAGCAGAGCAGTTGCCGTACCGGGGCTGGGATGGAATCCATCAGGATACTTTCCATAGAGCATCTGTAGAAGTTTGAGAGAATCCTTGTGGATAAGCTGAATCCACTCAGATGCCTAAGAAATGTGCTTTTTTGATCACTGTATCAGTAGGGAGGGAACATCACCCCCTGCAAGTTCCCCATCGAGTCACACACCATCCTGACTTGGAAATATATCACCGTTCCTTTACAGTCACTGGGTCTAAACTTGGAACTCCCTCTCCAACAGCACTGAGGAGCACCTTCACCAGAAGGACTGCAGTGGTTCAAGAAGGCAGCTCACCCCCACCTTCTCAGGGCAGTCAGAACATAGAACATAGAACATTACAGCACAGTACAGGCCCTTCGGCACACGATGTTGTGTCGACATTTTATCCTGCTTTACCTAACCCTTCCCTCCCACATAGCCCCCCATTTCTCTATCATTCGTGTGTCTATCTAAGAGACTCTGAAATGTCCCTAATGTATCCTTAAATGCCCCTAATGTATTTTGCCTTATGAAAATAGGTTGAGGGAACTCGGCCTTTTCTCCTTGGAGAGACGGAGGATGAGGGGGGACCTGACAGAGGTGTATAAGATGATGAGAGGTATTGATCGGGTAGATAGTCAGAGGCTTTTCCCCAGGGCTGAAATGGTGGCCACAAGAGGACATAGGTTTAAGGTGCTGGGGAGTAGGTACAGAGGAGATGTCAGGGGTAAGTTTTTTACTCAGAGAGTGGTGAGTGCGGGGAATGGGCTGCCGGCAATGGTGGTGGAGGCGGATACGATAGGGTCTTTTAAGAGACTGTTGGATAGGTACATGGAACTGAGAAAAATAGATGTCTATGGATAAACCTAGTAATTTCTAGGGTAGGGACATGTTCGGCACAGCTTTGTGGGCTGAAGAGCCTGAATTGTGCTGTAGTTTTTCTATGTTTCTATCTGCCCCCACAACCTCTGCCGGCAGTGCGTTCCACACACCCACCACTCTCTGTGTAAAAAACTTACCCCGACATCTGCCTTATACCTGACTCCAATCACCTTAAAATTATGTCCCCTCGTGTTAGCCATTGTCGCCCTGGGAAAAAGTCTCTGACTGTCCACTCGATCTATGCCTCTTATCATCTTGTACACCTCTATCAAGTCACATCTCATCCTCCTCCTCTCCAAAGAGAAAAGCCCCAGCTCACTCAACCTATCCTCATAAGACATGGGCAATGAATGCTGGCCCTGTCAGAGATGCCCAGCATCTGAAAAATGAATGATTAAGAGGGATGGAGGTTGGTAGGAAAGTTAATGTCCCAGAGAGATGTCCCTGTTCTAAAATGTGCCTTGTGAAAACGTGTGTTCCAGTAACGACTTACCGCTGTGGCTTCACGAGAGCCATTTCAGAAACATTTCAAGGATTGGAACTCATGGAAATTTAAAAGTAACAAAGATGAGGGTGGGTGTCAGGGAAAGATGGAGCCAAGAGGAGGGCAATGTCATATCCTGAGGTCATGACGGGTGCCATACAAATGCAAGGCCTTCCCAGCACAGTCACACCACCGAGCAGTCGGACGGGCATTGGAGGCTGTCAGACTGACCCATGGTTGACCTTTGCGGGGATGTGAAAACACAAATGACGATCTGAAGATTTTGTGTCTTTTCTTTAACTTGAAGGTTTCCACCAAATGTCCTGGAGCTGATCGAGAAGTTCAACGTGTCCAAAGCTTGCTTCCTGCCACCTCCCAGATCCATCAACCTCATACTGCGTAAGTCGGGGGCAAATCAGATCAAAGTGATAGAGTCACAGAGTGGTACAGCACAGAAACAGGCCCTTCGGCCCAACCCGTCCATGCTGACCTCTTTGCCCATCTACACTAACTCCATTTTCCCACATTAGGACCATATCCTTCTATACCCTGTCTGTGTCTGTCTAAATGCCTCTTTAACGTAGTGACTGTACCTGATTCACCACCTCCTCTGGCAGCGCGTTCCAGAGATCACCCACTCTCTGTGTAAAACACTTTCCCCTCAGATCTCCTTTAAGTCTCCTTCTTCTCACCTTAAACCCACGCCCTCTTGTTTTTGATAACCCCTACCATGGGCAAGAGACCCTGACTATCAACCCTACCTCTGCCACTCATAATCTCCTTAACTCTATCAGCTCACCCCTCAGTCTCCTTCGCTCCAGGGAAAACAGTCCCAGCCTGTCCGATCTCTGTCCGTAACTGAAGTCCTACAATCCAGGCAACATCCTGGTGAATCTCCTTACCGTTCCCTCCAGCACATCTTCAGATGGTTCAGGAAGTGGTGACCAGTGAGAAACAGAAGCAGGAATCAGATATTCAGCCCCTCCCCTTCTGCTCCACCTCTCAATATCTTAGAGTCACAGAGTCACACAGCAGGGGAACAGGCCCTTCGACCCAACTCGTCCATACTGACTGTGTTGCCCACTGAGCTGGTCCCACCTGCCTGTGTTTGGCCCATAGCCCTCTAAACCTCTCCTATCCATGGACTTATCTAGATGGGTTTTAGATGTTGCTAACGTGCCTGCCTCAACCATCATCTTGGATGATCTTTAGCCCAATGCCCCTTCCTCCACTAACACCATCATGCCCTATTAACCAAAAATCCATCGGTTCTTTCCCTAAAAATACTCCGTGATGAGATAGAATCCTGTGGTTGTATGAAATGTGAAAGCAGGATAAGGATTGGTGAGCAGGTCAGGCAGTACATGGGTCCATCACCTTCATCAGAATTGTTCATAGAACATAGACCAGTACAGCACAGTACGGGCCCTTCAGCCCACAATGTTGTGCCGACCTATATAAACCTACTCCACGATCAATCTAACCCTTCCCTCCTACACAGCCCATAACCCTCCATTTTCCTTACATCCATGTGTCTTTCTAAGAATCTCTTAAATGTCCCTATTGTATCAGCCTCTACCACCACCCCCAGCAGTGCGTTCCAGGCACCCACCACTCTCTGTGTAAAAAAACCTGCCTCTGACATCTCCCCTAAACTTTCCTCCTCTGATCTTAAACGGACGTCCTCTGGTATTGGCCATTGCTGCCCTGGGGAAAAGGTGCTGGCTGTCCACTCTCTCTGTACCCCTCATAATCTTGTACACCTCTATCAAGTCGCCTCTCATCCTGCATCGCTCCAAAGAGAAAAGCCCTAGCTCACTCAACCTATCCTCATAAAACGTGTTCTCTAATCCAGGCAGCACCCTGGTAAATCTCCTCTGCACCCTCTCTAAAGCTTCCACATCCTTCCTATGAGGCGACCAGAACGGAACATGGTACTCTAAGTGTGATCTAACCAAGTTATTGAGTTGCAACATTACCTCGCAGCTCTTGAACTCAGTACCCCGACTAATGAAGGCCAACACCCCATACACCTTCTTAACCACCCTGTCAACTTGCGTGGCAACTTTGAGGGATCTATGGACTTGGACCCCAAAATCCCTCTACATTGCTCAGAATCCTGCCATTAACCTTAAACTCTGCCTCCAAGTTTGTTCTTCCAAAGTGTATCACTTCATATTTTTCCACATTGAACTCCATCTGCCACTTCTCCGCCCAACTCAGCATTCTGTCTATATCCTGTTGTAACCTACGACAACCTTCTACATTATCCACAACACCTCCAACTGCTGTGTCATCTGCAAACTTACTAACCCACCCTTCCATGCCCTCATCCAAGTCATTTATAAAAATCACAAAGAGCAGGGGTCCCAGAACAGATCCCTGTGGAACACCACTAGTCACCGACCTCCAGGCAGAATACACTCCATCTACCACCACCCTCTGCCTTCTGTGGGCAAGCCAATTCCGAATCCATGCAGCCCAGTCTCCATGGATCCCATGCCTCATGACTTTCTGGATGAGCCTACCATGGGGAACCTGGTCAAACACTTTATTAAAGTCCATATACAGCACATCCACTGCTCCACCTTCATCAATTATTTTGTCACCTCCTTGAAAAAATCAATTAGGCTCTTGAGACACGACATGCCCCTCACAAAGCCAGGCTGACGGTCCCTAATAAGACTATGCTTATCCAAATGCTCGTAAATCCTGTCGCTAAGAATGCTCTCCAATAGTTTGCCCACCACTGATGTAAGACTCACTGGTCTATAATTCCCAGGATTATCTCTTTTACCTTCCTTGAACAACGGAACAATATTTGCCTTCCTCCAATCCTCTGCGGCCAGAGAGGACGCAAATATCATCAAAATATCGTGGTAATGACATTGGTTGTGAAATGGCTACTGCCCAAAGGTAGAGAGAGGCTTCCTGCTCCTCTCCCTGAACATGGGGCTGTGGGATCCTTTGAGACAGTAAAAGGGTCTCGGTTTAGTATCACACCCCCAGCAGTGAGGCACCGCAACCTCATTAGAAGGTCAGCCGAGAGCTTGTGCTCAGTTCTCCTCAATGAGACCTGCCTCAGTGTCCATATGTCATGGATTCAAGGTTTGATATTCCATGGAGCTGGAGGGAGTTCCAAAGAACTCTGATTCTCCACAGTATCGTGATTCCTGCGCTATTTCAAATTCAAAGGCAATTCAAATGTGCAGGAAGGTAAGAAGCTGCAGAGAGTAGTGGACCCTGCCCAATACATCATGGGCACATCCCTCCCCACCATCGGGAGTATCTACAGGAGGCGCTGCCTCAAGAAGTCAACATCCATCATGAAAGATCCCCACCATCCAGGCCGTGCCATCTTCTCGCAGCTCCCGTCGGGCAGGAGGTACAGAAGCCTGAAGTCCCACACCACCAGGTTCAGGAACAGCTACTTCCCTTCAACCACTCGGTTCTTGAACCGACTGACACGACCCTAATCACTACCTCAGTACAGCAACGCTGGGACCACTTTGCACGACAATGGACATTTTGTTCTAATTGCGATCTTTCTTGTATAATTTATGTTTAATTTATGTTTTTCTTGTGAATGTTGTGTCTCTAATGCTCTGTGCCTGTGATGCTGCTGCAAGAAAGTTTTTCATTGCACCCGTGCACACATGGACTTGTGCAGATGACATAAACCCGACTTTTGTCTTGATTCATGGTGAAGCTTTGCTTTATATAACACACACCACAGTGGATGACCTCACGTTTCCCGCACTATATTCCAACAGCCTTGTCCTCCCCCATTCACACAGTTCCATATTTTATATTCTCCTTACAACATAGGAGACCTTTCAGCCCATCGAGTCTATGCCGGCTCTCAGAACAACCTCACCCTCCGCTAATTTTCCCCGTAACATTCCCGTCGACTCCCGCCAGGTTCTGCCCCTCACCCACACACTTGGGGAGACTTACAGTGACCAGTTAACCCGCCAACCCCGCACGTCTTTGGAATGTGGGAGGAAACCCAGACTCCCGGAGGAAACCCACGCGGTCACAGGGAGAGCGTGCAAACTCCGCACAGACAGCACCGGAGGTCGGGATCGAACCTGTGACTCTGGTGCTGTGAGGCAGCGGCTCTACCTGCTGTGCTACTGTGCCGCCCCGTGGCCCATCTATGACACCCTGAAGCCTCTGTGCTTGTGAGAAACAGCTTCAGGTTTCACATAATAAAATTCTGACCTTAAACGCTGACCGCCTGCTTTTCTCCACGGATGCTGCCTGGCCTGCTGAGTTCCTCCAGCATCAGAGTGTTTCTCACCCAGGATTCCCCTTCCCCTTGTGTACGGCTGCTGCTCTCTGCCCTGTGTCTGCCCAGGGGACCTCGAGATAGAGGAGGTCCGCTCGTACCTCTCAAGTTCAGGTCTTGCTCCACCAGTGTTTCTGTTGTGAGTCTTCCTCCCGTTCCTGTCCTTGTGCAGAGTTTACATGGCTGGATATCAGTATCTTCGGCACACTGACGGCAATGACCGTGGTCTCAGTCGTCATCTATCTGGAGAACTCGTGTTATCTAATGAAGAAGGTGAAGTGTCCTATTAAGAGGAAGACGTTAGTGTGGATCAGTGCAGCTCCAACTGTAAGTCACCCCTTCCTCTCAAACAGGCCGTGAGTCAGTCCTGCCTCCGATACAACTGCTGCTTGTGAGAAACAGCTTCAGGTTTCACATAATAAAATTATGCGAGGCACAGATAGACAGCCAGTATCTTTCTTCCCAGGACTGAAACGTCCAGTACTAGAGGGTGTGTGTTTAAGGTGAGAGGGGGGAAAGTTCAAAGGAGATGTGTGGGGCAGGTTTTTTTTACACAGAGAGCGGTGGGTGCCTGGGGTGGGGGTGGAGGCAGATACGATAGAGGCTTTTAGATAGACACATGAATATGCAGAGAAGGGAGCGGGGAAGAGGGATTAGATTAATTAGGAGGCATTGGTTTAATGAGTACGGCGCAGCACGGTGGGCCGAAGGGCCTGTCCTGTGCTGTACTGTTCTGTGTATTTCATATAGAGTTTAACAATCATTGAGGACAGGAGTTGGGACATGGTGTTACAGCTGTACAAGACGTTAGTGAGCCCGCACTTGGGGTATTAGACCAAAGACCATAGAACACTACAGCACAGTACAGGCCCTTCGGCCCACAATGTTGTGCCGACATTTTATCCTGCTCTAAGATCTACCTAACCCTTCCCTCCCACATAGCCCCCATTTCTCTATCACTCATGTGCCTAAGGGTCTCTTAAATGTCCCTAATGTATCTGCCACCACAACCTCTGCCGGCAGTGCGTTCCACACACCCACCACTCTGTGTAAAAAAACTTACCCCTGACATTCCCCCTTATACCTTCCTCCAATCACCTTAAAATTATGCCCCCTCGTGTTAGCCATTGTCACCCTGGGAAATAGTCTTTGACTATCCACTCGATCTATGCCTCTTATCATCTTGTACACCTCTATCAAGTCACCTCTCATTCTCCTTCTCTCCAAAGAGAAAAGCCCGAGCTCACACTTTTGTCACGAACCAGCAACAAAAGAAACACACTGAGCATGATTCAGTGTTAAAAACTATTTTATTAATCACTACTTATGATAATACGTAAAATAAAAGTAAAAATGTTAGAATTCAAAAATGTTAAACCTTGAACGTTAACCCAAAAACTAAACTCTTCGTGTGTGTGTGTGACAAAGTCCCAAACTCCACGTTCAGGAATGGTTCTTAAAGTTCAGTTCCGCAAGCCATAAGGTGAAACATGAGTAAGGGCTTCTTCACGTTCAGCCTCTATCTTTGCCAGCTGCACCTGTGCCTCAGAAATTGCTATTTCACTGCCAGGAAACTGTTTTAACACTTCCTTTTCTTCAAAAGGGCACAATTAGATTACACATGGCCAGGTTTCTTACAGTAACAACAAGTACGCTCAACAGGTCAAAGATAGAGCTTTTAGGTGGGAGGTGTTACGGACTCAGTGAATGTCCCTTTATGATAGATAGAGTGTGTGTGTGTGTGTGTGTGTGTGTGTGTGTGTGTGTGTGTGTGTGTGTGTGTGTGTGTGCTTATGTCAATAGAAGATAAAGGACGTAATGACGTTGTTGAAGAAGTCAGAAGAAGAGAGAGAGAGAGAAGGGAGAGAGACACCAGCCTGCTAGTTTTCTCTATCGATGGATGAGAAACAATAACTGTGTTTGCCACTGAAATCCATGTATGGAAGTTGGAAGTAATCCGGTGGAGTTCACTTTGTTGCTGACCTGTAGAAAGAAACAGGTATTTGTGTGGACGACCACGATTCGGATGCTTTTCGGGCTGAGGAAGTCACTACCGAGTAAACACTGAAGTGTCGTTTGGGTTCCATCGTGGAACATTTGGATTTTGTATTTACTCTCTCTATGTTTCTCTACACCTACATCTTATCTTCAGACAACGGTGGTTGTTGAAGAAGCCCTTGCTCATGTTTCACCTTATGGCTTGCGGAACTGAACTTTAAGAACCATTCCTGAACGTGGAGTTTGGGACTTTGTCACACACACACACGAAGAGTTTAGTTTTGGGGTTAACGTTCAAGGTTTAACATTTTTGAATTCTAACATACTAACATTTTTACTTTTGTTTTACGTATGGTCATAAGTAGTGATTAATAAAAATAGTTTTTAACACTGAATCATGCTCAGTGTGTTTCTTTTGTTGCTGGTTCGTGACAAAATGGAAGACATGCTCTCTCATAAGACATGCTCTCCAATCCAGGCAACATCCTGGTAAATCTCCTCTGCACCCTCTCTAAAGCTTCCACATCCTTCCTATAATGAGGCGACCAGAACTGAACGCAATACTCCAAGTGTGGTCTGATCAGAGTTCTATACAGCTGCAACATCACCTCACGGCTCTTGAACTCAATGTCCCGACTAATGAAGGCCAACATTCCATACGCCTCCTTAACAACCCTATCGACCTGCGCGGCAACCTTGAGGGATCTATGGACGTGGACCCCGAGATCCCTCTGTTCTTCCACACCACAGTTCTGGTCGCCCAGCTATGGGAAGGATGCGATTAAGCTGGAGAGGGTGCAGAAAAGATTCACAAGGATTTTGCCAGGGTTGGTCAGCATGGACCAGATGGGCCGAAGGGCCTGTTTTTGTGCTGTACAATTCTATGACTGGAGGGCCTATGTAATGAGGCAGAGCCAGCCATTTTAATCCCCCTCATTCCCCACACCGACCTGTCGGTCCTCGGCCTCCTCCACTGCCAGGGTGGGGCCAAACACAGAGGAACCGCCCCTCGTATTCCCCCTGGGCGGTCTACACCCTGACAGCATGGACATTGAATTGTCCAACGTCCAGTAACCTGCTCCCCCTCTTCCCTCTCCTCCTGATCGATCCCGTTCCTCCCGCACCCACCCCAGACCCCATCACCCTCTTCCCCCTTCCCCACCCACTCCATCAGCCCACACCCACCCCTCCCACTGGGTGCCCTCCCCCCGCTGTTCCCACCTGCCCTCCCCACCTCCCTCACTTGGTTCCAGGCTCCACCTTCCCCTCCCATCAGATCCCACCATCTGCAGCCCCCTGTCACCCCCCCACCTCTCACCTCCCGGCCTCTGTCACTGCTCCCACCCCCCCCCCCCCATCTGCCCGTCACCCCTCCTCACCTGGATCCACCCATCACCTGCCGGCTCCTGCCCCGCCCCGTCCCCTCACCTCTGTATACCGGCCGTCTCCCCTCTATCTGACAGTCCAGATGAAGGGTCTCGACCCGAAACGTCGACCGTCCACTTCCCTCCACGGATGCTGCCTGACCCGCTGAGTCCCTCCAGCATTTCGTGTGTTGCTGCTAAATCTCCCAGTTCTGTTGTGGAGCTGAGGACAGCCACAGTCCTCCAACTGTCCAGCAACACAAGGTCCAACACCAGTGCACGGGCAGCTGCACCTTTCACTTTAGCCGCAGGGTGCTAGTTTACAAAAGATTGGAAGGAATTGGTCAGCTGAACCGGTTAAGGTTCCATCTCCTTCATGGAGCCACACAGCATGGAAACAGGCCCTTCGGCCCAACTGGTCCATGCCGACCAAGATTCCCATCTAAGCTAGTCCCATATGCCCATGTTTGGCCCATATCCCTCTAAACCTTTCCTATCCGTGGACCCGTCCAAGTGCTTTTTAAATGTTGTTAATGTACCTGCCTCAACCACTTCCTCTGGCAGCTCGTTCCATACACTCACCACCCTCTGGGTGAAAAATTTGCCTCTCAGGTTCCTCTTAAATCTCTCCCCTCTCACCTTAAACCTGTGGCCTCTAGTTCTTGATTCCCCAAACCTGGGAAAAAGACCGTGCACATTCACCCTATCGATGCCCCTCATACACCTCTCTGAGATCAGCCCTCATTCTCCTCCACTTCACGGGGATCTCACTAACACGGGTTGGGCACCTCGCGGAAGTATTTTGTTATCTACCTGTCGCGGAGCGGTGGAGATTGCCGGCATTATCCACATCCATTGCCCTTCCCACATCCTCCCAAACCGAGTGTCTCACTGGACTACATTGGAACACGCAGATTGTTGTGTCTGGAGTCACGTCTTGACCAGGGCAGCTGAGAACATTAACGAACCAGATGCTTTTTGGCAGTAACCTACCAGTTTCCCCAGGCTACAACTGTTGCATAGCAGGCCATTCACCCATCGAATTGGCAGCAACCCCCTCAGTCCCATTCACCCACTCATTCCCCGTGACCCAGCGACCTCCCCCCTGCTCGGTTCCCTGCTGGCTCTGCCTTCACCACGTCTACAGGTGGAGGGTGTCCACCCCAAACCCGCCCCCTGTGTGAGAAGGTTTCTCCCCACATCGCCCTTGGTGCCAGCTGGGATACTCTTTAACCGGTCGCGGTAACCAGTTCTGGGTCAGGTTTATCTCACTGAATATAAATTGCCCAGTGGTGTAGGTCAAAGTCAGTTCTCTGGGGCAAATCCAGTAATGCATCCTCTACCACACTGCGTTCCAAACCCCACACCACCCCCACTTCGAAATATCTCACCCTTCCCTCACCGGCTAAACCCTGGAGCTCCCTCCAACGGCACCGTGGGAGCACCTTCCCCAGAAGGACTGCAGCGGTTCAAGGAGGTGGCTCACCCCCCACTTCACCCCAAACAACACCCTTCACCGCTCCGGAGACCCGGGTTCAATCCCGACCTCCGGCGCTGTCTGTGTGGAGTTTGCACGTTCTCCCTGCGACCGAGTGGGTTTCCCCCGGGTGCTCCAGTTCCCTCCCAATTCCCAAAGACATGTGGGTTGGTGGGGTAATTGGCCGCTGTGAATTGCCCCCTGGTGTGTGGGGTGAGGACTGGGATTGGGGGGGGGTGGTGTATCGGAATGTGGGGAGAATAAAATGGGACCAGTGTGAGTGGGTGTTTGATGGTCAGCACAGACTTGGTGGGCCGAAGGGCCTGTTTCTGTGCTGTAGGACTCTGTACAAGGGCAGTGAGGATGGGTATCACCGCTGGCCTTGCGAGCAGTGCTTGTGTCCCAGGAACGCAGGACATAAACACGTGTATTCAAACACAAGCCGCCGGACCGCGCACCAGCACACACTTCCATAGTCGACATCGGCCCAGCTGAGAGGAGAGGCAAGATCCCGAGATGGGAGGGGGGTCTGGGTTGGGTCTGGTTCCAGCGGGGAGATTCCCCACTCACCCCTGTCCGTTCCCCAGTCACACGGGGTCACCGCTGGTCTCTCTGACTCTGCTGCCTCCAACAGATCTTCGCGATCACTTCCTGCCTCGGTCTCTGGGTCCCTCGAGCTGCGATGTTTGTGGACATGGTGGCAGCGATGTGAGTGGGTTTGTACTGCCGGGCGGCCTGGAGCGCAGGCCTGACCTAAAACACAGCCCTGAGCCTACACAGCACTGACCCCAAAACAGAGCCCTGACCCCAAAACATAGACCTGAACCTAAAACACAGCCCTGACCCTAAAACACAGCCCTGACCCTACACAGCCCAGATCCCAAAACACAGCCCTGACCCTAAAACACAGCCCTGACCCTACACAGCCCAGATCCCAAAACACAGACCTGACCCTAAAACACAGCCCTGACCCAACACGGCCCTGGCCCCAAAACACAAACCTGACCCTAAAATGCAGCCCAGACCCTAAAACACAGCCCTGACCTGAAAACGCAGCCCAGACCCTAAAACATAGCTCTGATCCCAACACACAGCCCTGACCCTAAAATACAGCTTTGACCTTAAACACATCCTCAACCTTAATACACAGTTCTGACTCCAACCATAAAACACAGCCCTAATCCCTGCCTTGTTTCCTGACCCTACACGTTGACCTTGACCCCACTGTGCTGCATGACCCTGTGTTCCCTGACCTATGGTCTAACCCTTGACCCCGTGGTGGTGGGGCAGGAGGGGTGTGAGTGGTGGGATCTGACTGTTCCTTGTTCCACAGATACTTTGCTGTCTGCTATTACCTGCTGCTGTTGGTGATCGTGCAGGGGTACGGGGGGGGAGGAGGCCATGTTGGAGGAACTGGAGACAGCGGAGATCAGGATCAGTACGGGTCCCTGCTGCTGCTACTGCCCCTGTCTGCCCCACATCCGCATGACCAGGTGAGTGCCCGGGCCCCAGGGCGTGTGCGGAGAGACGGGGAGGGAGCCATGCAGGGATGACACGGACAGGACACGTACAGAGACACGGACAGGACATGTACTGGGATACGGGGACAGGACATGTACAGACACGGACGGCATGTACAGAGACACGGGGACAGGACATGTACAGACATGGACAGGACACGTACTGGGACACGGGGACAGGACATGTACAGACACGGACAGGACATGTATTGGGATACGGGGACAGGACATGTACAGACATGGACAAGACGTACTGGGACACGGGGACAGGACATGTACAGACATGGACAGGACACGTACAGCGACATGGGGACAGGACATGTACAGACACGGACAGGACATGTACAGACATGGACGGCATGTACAGAGACACGGGGACAGGACATGTACAGAGACATGGACAAGACGTACTGGGACACGGAGACAGGACATGTACAGACACGGACAGGACATGTACAGAGACACGGAGACAGGACATGTACAGGGACATGGACAGGACACGTACAGAGACATGGGGACAGGACATGTACAGACACGGACAGGACATGTACAGAGACACGGAGACAGGACATGTACAGAGACACAGCAACAGGACATGTACAGAGAGAGAACGGAGAGAGCTCTAAAGGGACGTCCCTTTATTCTGTGCCCTCGGATCCTCGACTCTTCCACTGATGGAAATATCCTCTCCACATCCACTCTATCCAGGCCTTTCAGTATCCAGTAGGTTTCAACGAGGAATCAAAAGGCAGGTTATTATCCAAATGGAGAAAGATTTCAGGTATCTGAAGTTCAGAGGGATCTCGGTTCTAGTGCATGGCTCACAGAGAGTTCCCGGGAGGTGCGGCAAGTCATTCAGAAGGCAAACGGAGCTTCTAAACAGTGAAGTTGTGTTCCCGTTGTACGGGGTAGGAAACAATAAGCAAGGCTGCCTGGGTTACGGATGACCTGATTTATGAAAATCTGTCTTTGTGCAAATTCTCCCATACGTTTTTAAAGCAATTTTCAAGCTAGTAATGATAAAAATTAAACGTTTCATGGTGTTCATTAATGACTGGATATGGGATATTCCATTAGTTTAATTGCAGATAGTGTTAGGGTGATTATCCAATGATGTTAATTGGTATTGGTTTATTATTGTCTCTTGTACCGAGGTACAGTGAAAAACTTGTCATGCATACCGATCATACAGATCAATTCATTACACAGTGCATTGAGGTAGTACAGGGGAAAACAATAACAGAATGCAGAATAAAGGGTTACAGCTACAGAGAAAGTGCAGTGCAGGCAGACAATAAGGTGCAAGGCCATAATGAGGGAGATTGTGAGGTCAAGAGTCCATCTTATCGTACTAAGGGACCGCTCAATGGTCTTATAGCAGTGGGATAGAAGCCGTCCCACTTCTACATTTCTGCACCCTTTCTGGCTTAGTGACATTGTTCCTATTAGCTGGGTGACCAGAACTGTGCACGGTGATGTCTTGAGAATGTGAAAATGAGCAGATTAGTTTCAGATAAGGAAGTTATTGGCTTTGTGGTTAGAACCGGCTGCCCGATGGAGCAGCAGCGGTGCTGGGTGGACGGCTGCAGTACTGCAGCTGCACGGAGGAGCCTTGCCCCGGCTCTCCCCGCTGGCAGGTCGGGAACCCGCGCTCAGCAGCACCGCCAGCTGAGATCCGGGCGGTATTGCAGGTGGAATGCTCAGAAGGAATTTCATCCTGTTCATCTGCTATTTCTTTAACCCTTTAAGGGGCAAACACAGAATAATGGCGGGCAATGGAGATGCTTCGCTTTAGCAATTTAATAAATAAATAGAAAATCAAAATTAAAAAAAAAACTGGAGACCTGAAATAAAGGCCGATGTTGCTAGACAATTCTCAGCAGGTCGGGCGGCATCTGTGGAGAGAGAGAGAGAGAGACAGCTAACCCGATATCAGAATCAGGTTTATTATCACTGACTTATATGACATGAAATTTGTTGTTTGTGGCAGCAGTACAGTGCAAGACATAAGATTACTATAATTCCAAATAATAAAATATTGCAAAAAAAAAGGAATAATGAGCAGTGTTCATGGGTTCATGGACCGTTCAGAAATCTGATGGCGGAGGGGAAGACGCTGTTCCTGAATCATTGAGTGAGGGTCTTCAGGCTTCCTGTACCTCCTCCCTGATGGTAGTAACGAGAAGAGGGCATGTCCTGGGTGGTGATGGATCCCAGCTGCTCACCCTTTCCACTGCTGACCCCTCAGTGAGGACTGGTGTGTGTTCTCCTGACTTCCCCTTCCTGAAGTCCACAATCAATTCCTTGGTCCTGTTGATGTTGAGTGTGAGGTTGTTGTTACGACAGCACTCAGCCGGCCGATCTACCTCACTCCTCGTCGCCGTCTGAGATTCTGCCAACAACAGTGGTGTCATTGGTGAATTTATAGATGGTGTTTGAGCTACGCTTAGCCAGACAGTCATGAGTGTAGAGAGAGCAGAGCAGTGGGCTAAGCACACAGCCTTCAGGTGCGCCTGTGTCGATTGTCAGGGAGGAGGAGATGTTACTACCGATCCGCACTGACTGTGGTCTCCCGATGAAGAAGTCGAGGATCCAGTTGCAGAGGGCAAGGCCGATGCTTGTGTGTGTGCAGACGGAGTGTCTTCACCCTGAAACGTTCACTGCTTCTCTCTCCACAGACGCTGCCTGACCTGCTGAGTGTTTCCAGCATTTTCTGTTTTTATTTACAGGTTGGTAATTGTACTTTTGGACAATCTTGATCTCCCACAGACCTCAGCTCATCCTGTCTTAAAGCAGCACAGAAGGAGGCCATTCGGCCCGTCAGATGCATGTCAGCTCCCAGGGGAGTAATCCCGTCAGCCCCATTCCCCCTCTCCTGATTTCCCAGTAGCCCCGGAACCTCTTCTCTCGCTGGCCCACCAACTCACCTTTGATCATCTTGCCACTCAGCCACACACCAGGCAGAGACCGGAGCACACAGGGGAACCCACGTGGTCACAGGGAGAATGTGCAAACAGACAGCGCCCAAGGTCAGGATCGAACCTGGATCCCAGGAGCTGTGAAGCAGCAGCACTAACTGCTGCAGTACTGTGCCAACTCCACCCTGACTGTTGACCCACACCAGCTCCCGGTGAAGGAACATCTCAAGTTTTAGAATTCACATCCTTCATGTCCACCCCTGCCTGGTCTCCCTCTGTTCTCCCTCTCTCTCCCAAACTCCCTCTCTCCCCCAGCCTGACAGGATATCCACACTCGTCCAATGCTTAACTCTTAACCGTCCCAGGATCGAATCATGCTGGGCATTCATTCTTAGCTTGACCCAAAGATCTGAAATTCCCCCAAATCTCACCTCCCTTGACACAATCCTCACTGACCTTCATTCTCCAGCCTAAATCTCTCCTCATGATGATTTTCGTTTGATACAGGTGCTATATAAATGGTAAACCATCATTGTTCGATGCCTTTGTTCTCTAGACCGTGCCACTGACAACCAGTGAGGAATTTAACTTCCCTTTTAACCTCTCCAGAAAGAATTTCAGGATCTTTGTGCTGGGAGCTTTCCAAGTGGCGTTCCTGAGACCTGCTGTTTTCTTCCTGGGAGTAGTCTTGTGGACCAATGGCTTGTACGACCCGGATGATGTGAGTGACCAGAACACTCTCTGTCCCTCCGCACCGTCCCATCACACACTCCCGGGGTCAGACACAGGGTGAAGCTCCCTCTACACCATCCATTGCAGTAATGTGATGTTTGCTCCATTCTCCCACCTGCTGCCCGGTGAACCCTGGAACTCCCCTCCCTTCCTGCACTGGCACACAGTGCAGTAGTTCGCATCCATGCACATGTCGCCATGCGCCAACCCTGATGCATCTCCTGCTTGCCTCCCCTGCTGCACTGCTCAGTGGTCCTCCACCAGCATCTTCCTGTGGATTAACCTGTTCCTGGGCGTGTCCACCATCCTGGGACTCTGGCCGGTCAATGTCCTCTTCCGGCATTCCAAGCTCCTCATGGCTGACCAGAACCTGACAAGCAAGTTTGCGCTGTTCCAGGTGAGTGTGTGTGGGGCTGTGCCTCTCTGGGGGGTGGTGGGGAGCCATGGGGCGGCGTGGGCGGTGGCTCGGTGAGGGACCAGCGGAGAAAACACTGCCTCAGATCGAACCAAGGCGGGGGGGGGGGCGGGTGGGTGCGAGGGTGACCGTGTGGGGCAGTGGACATTGCCCACCCTGGTGGAGGGGAACCTGCAGGTGGTGGTGCTCCCCCCCTGCACTTTCTCGCCTTGTCCCTCTCGGTGATGGGAGGGGTGGGGGGGGGTCACAGGATTGGGAGGTGCTGTTTGGTTAGCCTGGGCGAGTAACTAGAACGCACATTGTAGACGGTGCCCGCTGCAGCCACCGTGCACCGATGGGGAAGGGGAGGGGAGCGTGTCAGGTGGTGGGCGGAGAGGTGATCAAGTCGGCCGCTTGGTCTTCGATGGCGTCGAGCTTCCTGAGCATTGTTGGACTGCACTTGGCCAGGTGAGTGGAGAGTCTTCCATCACACTCCCGACTTGGGCCTTGCAGATGGCGGAGAGGCCGTGGGGTGTCAGGAGGTGAGGCACCCGTCGGATCTCCAGCCTCTGACCTGCTCTTGTAGCCACTGTATTTATGTGGCTGGTTCTACTGAGTATGTGGTCAATGGTGACCCTGGGGTGCTGATGTTGGGGGATCCAACAACAAATGTTAGGGTAGGTGGTCGGACTCCCTTCATAGAAAGCATCCTATCTGGATGTATCACGGCTTGGTACGGCAACTGCTCTGCCCAGGACCACAAGAAACTGCAGAGAGTTGGGGACACAGCCCAGCACTTCACGGACACCAGCCTCCCCTCCTTGGACTCTCTTGTCTTTACCTCTCGTTGTCTTGGCGAAGCAGCCAGCATAATCAAAGACCCCACCCACCCGGGACATTCTCTCTTCCCTCCTCTTCCATCAGGTAGAAGATACAGGAGCCTGAGGGCACGTACCACCAGGCTCAAGGACTGCTTCTACCCCACTGTGATAAGACTATTAAACGGTTCCCTTATACAATGAGACGGACTCTGACCTTGTTGTGACCTTGCACCTTATTGCACTGCACTTTCTCTGTAGCTGTGACACTTTACTCTGTACTGTTACTGTCTTTACCTGTACTACATCAATGCACTCTGTACTGACTCAATGTAACTGCACTGTGTAATGAATTGACCTGTACGATCGGTTTGTAAGACAAGCTTTTCACTGGACCTCGGCACAAGTGACAATAACAAACCAATACCAATACCTTCTGTTGGAGATGGGCACTGCCTGGCACTTTAGTGAGGAGAATGTTGTGGCCACAACCTTGCTGCAGGCAGCAATGGACTGTGTAATTACTGACGGAAGTGTGAATGGAACTGAATACAGTGCAACACAACAGTAAGTGTGCAACACAACACTGAGGGACAGATATTTAAAAAGTGACAAGTTTAAATGATGACTAAAAGAGAAGTGAGGACCGTGTTTGACATTAAATCCCCTGTGCAGGTCTCGACCCGAAACGTCGACCATCCCTCTGCCTCCACAGATGCTGCTCGACCCGCTGAGAGCCTCCCGCAGTTTGTTTTTCACTCCAGATTCCAGCATCTGCAGCCTCTTTTGTGTCTCCCAACTTACGGCCACCTCACAGAGCCCTGTGGGGAGCCATGTTCTTGGGATGAACTGCTCACCACCACCTTCTCAAGACTTGGACATTAAATGTGGTCTCTTTCTGTGCAGAAGATGGGCTGAATGGCCTAATTATGCTCCTACGTTTTATGGTCTAAGAGTTGATGTAATCCCAGGCGCCCACTGTGCCCCTGAGGGTAGATTCTTGCTTCTGAGTTAGTGAGTACCTCCCAAAATCTGGGCTGAGTTTCCTTTTGGGTTGCACTATCCACAGTCCACAGTTCCCTGAAAGAGGCAACACAAGTAGACGGTGACAAAGGTGGCGTATGGCACGCTTGCCTTCATCTGTTGGGGTGCTGAGTACAACAGTCAGGATGTCACGTTGCAGCTGTACACAACTCTGGTCAGGCTGCACTTGGAGCACTGTGTGCAGTTCTGGTCGCCCCATCACAGGAAGGATGTGGAGACTTTGGAGAGGGTGCAGAAGAGGTTCACCAGGACACTGCCTGGATTAGAGGGCAGGTGTATAAGGCGAGGTTGGACAAACTTGGATTGTTTCGTCTGGAGTGTTGGAGGCTGAGGGGAGACCTGATAGAAGCTTATAATTCTATAAGGGTAGAATTTTTTTTTCCCAGGGTAAAAATGTCAAAAACTAGAGGACATGCATTTAATGTGAGAGGGGGAAAGTTTAAAGGAGATGTGTGGGGCAAGTTTTTTTTACACAGAGAGTGGCGGGTGTCTGGAACGGGCTGCCAGGGCTGGTGGTGGAGGCAGATACGATAAAGAGGCGTTTCAACAGGACACATGAATGTGCAGGGAATGGAGGGATTGGGACCACATGCGAGAAGAAGGAATTAGTTTAATTTGGCACCACGGTCGGCATAGGCAAGATGGGCTGAAGAGCCTGTTCCTGTGCTGCACTGTTCCATGTTCTATCAGAGGTGATGCATTAAATCGAGGCCCAGGAGGGCTCTGGGAGAGGGAGGGGCATTCTGTGGCCATGAATTATCCCCCCACACCCCCAGCAAGCTGCTCCCTCCAATCAGGGACTGTGGGATCCGCTCCACTTCCGGAAACTCTCCCTCACCCCTCACCTTTCTTGTGTTCCTCAGGCAATCCTGATCCTGTCGTCGCTGCAGAATGCCATTATCGGAACGTTGTCTGGTGCCGGGCACATTGGCTGTGCTCCCCCGTACTCTGCCAGGACGAGAGGCCAGTGTACGTGAGCCCGGCCGGGAACAGACCCACGTGTACAGGAGGGTGAGGAGGGGGGTGGACAGAGGGACCCAGTGATTGCCCGCGCCCTCCATACCCACTCCTTCTGCGTGCTGCCCCATCTTGGTTGAGGGTTTAGATTTTAAAACACACACCCACCTGTTAAATCCCTCCACGGCCTCGCCCCTCCCTCTATCCCCCTCCTCCAACCTCACATAACACAACACAGGAACAGGCCCTTCGGCCCACCATGTCTGTGCCGACCATGACGCCAATCTGATCCCATCCCGTCCAGATGAAGGGTCTAAACCCGAAACGTCGACCGTCCATCTCCCTCCTCAGATGCTGCCTGACCCTCTGAGTTCCTGCAGCAACTTGTGCGTTGTTCCAGATTCCAGCATCTGTGGTCCCTTGTTTCCAACCAACTCCATCTCCCTGCACACAGTCCACACCTCCAGGGTTGGGACCTGCGCCAGTTCCAGACCTTGATCATTCCCGACTCCCATTGCTCCGCCCCTGGGACTGTGCCTTCAGCTGCCTGGGCCCCGAGCTCTGGAAATCACTTCAAAACTTTGGCCCCTCTCTCCACAAGATATAGGAGCAGAATTAGGCCATTTGGCCCATCGAGTCTGCTCAGCCATTCGATCATGGCTGATTTTTTTTTAAACCCCATTCTTCCCGTAACCAGACGCAATAGTGTAGCGGTTAGCTTAACGCTATTACAGCACCAGTGACCTGGGTTCAATTCCGGCCCCTGTCTGTAAGGAGTTTGTACGTTCTCCCCATGTCTGCATGGGTTTCCTCCGGGTGCTCCGGTTTCCTCCCACATTCCAAAGATGTACGGGTTAGGAAGTTGTGAGCATGCTGTGTTGGCGCCAGAAGCGTGGTGACACTTGCGGGCTGCCCCCAGAATGCCCTACGCAAAAGATGCATTTCACTGCATGTTTTGATATACATGTGACTAATAAAGATATCTTAACCCTCAACCCCCTTACCAATCAAGAACCCACCAATCGCTGATACCAATCTCGCTCTTCCTTTTAGAACAGTGTTCATAATCCACCTGAAGGATCTTGAACCAAAACGTTGACCATCCTTCTGCCTCCAGAGATGCTGCTTGACCCAGAGTCTCTCCAGCGGTTTTTTGGCTCATGGAGTTGTTCAGGACAGAGTGACCTTGCACCTTATTGCACTGCACTTTCTCTGTAGCTATGACACTTTACTCTGTACTGTTATTGTTTTTACCTGTACTACCTCAATGCACTCTGTACTAACTCAATGTAACTGCACTGTGTAATGAATTGACCCGTACGATTGGTATGCAAGACAAGTTTTTCACTGTACCTTGGTACAAGTGACAATAATAAGCCAATACCAATACCATCCGACTGTGATACCTACCCACGCGAATCCCATCTTGCCTGCATTTTGCCTGTATCCCTCTGCACTTTTCCTACCCAGTATCTGTCCAAAAACTTTCTAAACATTGTAATTGTACCTGCCTCAACCACCTGCTCTGACAGCCCGTTCCATACACAGGTCCTCCCAGGTTACAGGGACAGTTCTCAGCTATGGGGTCCCGTTGCTGAGAACTGTTCGTAACCCAAAGGCCAACATGTGATCAAATCAGGACGTTTAACTCAACCATTCAGATATTGCCATTCAGAGTTTCCACCTGGTAGAAGATGCCTGCAGCCATGCAGCTGGTGGCAAATCCATCCCGCCAGTGTCCCAGCACTGGTTCCTGTGTACGGGCTGTCCATAGGTCGGGCGTTCGTGAGCTGAGGACCTGTAGCCACCGCTCACTATGTGGAAAAACCTGCCCCTCAGATCTCTGAGAGGCTCGTTCCAAATCACCTTCAACATTAGGTGGGAACTCTGTCTCGGTTGTGTCTGGGGTGTGATAAGATCTTTATTAGTTACACGTACATCGAAAGAGACGGTGAAATACAGCTTTTGCACAGAGTGTTCTGGGGGCAGCCCGCAAGTGTCGCCACGCTTCCGGCGCCAACATAGCATGCCCACAACTTCCTAACCCGTACGTCTTTGGAATGTGGGAGGAAACCAGAGCACCTGGAGGAAACCCACGCAGACAACATACAAACTCCTTACAGACAGCGGCCGGAATTGAACCCGGGTCACTGGCACCGTAATAGCGTTACGCTAACCGCTACACTACTGTGAGAGCAGACGGACGGGAAATGGAGGACATAATCCAGTCAGAGATACCACTGGAGTATTCAGGGAGTGGACGGGTTCTCTCTCGGTTGAGGCATTACACAGTGTCTGAGCACAACAATTCAGTAATTGCAGAACTTTCTTCTCCTCTGCAGTCATGAACAACCAGCTGCTGATTCTGGAGATGTTCTTTGTCGGTGTCCTCACACGGATGTCCTACAGGAAGGGGGACGATCGCCCAGGTTACCGACCGGTGGGTGGAGTTCAGCAGGTCAACAAGGTGGTTAATGTGAACAACCCGCCACAGCAGACTAGCAGGCTGATCACTCCATAGTCTCCCGTATGTAAGCAAGAACCACAAAAATAACTACTGGAATTAAAATGTGAGATTTTACATGAAGATGCTAAAAGGTGTCAGCTTTGTTAGGTGGGGGCAACACTCTCATCCCGCAGAATATCATGGGTCCAAGTCCCCGTTCCAGAGATCTTGAGGACGCAAAAGGATTGGCCAAGGTCCCACCTCAGAGCTGAGGATGTGGTGGGAGGGTAGCCGGTACATAGGAGTGAGAGAGAGGGGTGAAACAGGGCCGGGGGGGTTGGGTGGAAGCAGATGGAACCAGGTGGGAGAGGGTGACAAGGTGGTAACGAGGGGGGAATAATGGAAAAGGAACAGAGGAAGGGAGACCGGTAGGAGTTGGGAAAGAACACGTTCCCTGAAGTTGGAAAATTCAATGTTCGTAGCACTGGGCTGTTGGCCACCCAGGCGGAATACACGGTGTTCTTCCAGGTTGCGTTTGTCCTCACCCTGCCAGTGGAGAAGGCTGAGGGCAGACGGGTCGCTGTGGGAGAGGGGAGTTAAAATGACGTGCAACTGGGAACTCAAGATGGCCATTGTGGACAGAGCGCAGGTGTCCTGCAATGTGGTCGCCTAGTCTACGCTTGGCCTCGCCGATGTAGAGGTGGTTTGAGAAGGTGCATGTGAATCTCTGCCTCACCTGGAGAGGCTGTTTAGGTCAACACACAAGATGCTGGGGGAGCTCGGTGGTCAGGCAGCATCTGTGGAGGAAAACGGGCAGTGGGTGATTCCAGTTGAGACCCTTCATCTGGATGGTTTAGCTGGGCTGTTCGGGTCCCTGGATGGCGGTGAGGGAGGAGGTGCAGGGACAAGTGTTGCACCTCCTCTGATTGTAGGGGAAAGCACCTCTTGGGGACTGGGAAGGGTGGGTGGGAAGGGATGAGAAGACCAGGGAGTCATGAAGACTCTGGTCCTTGTGGAAAGGTGGTGGGGGTGGAAGGAGAGGGAAAGACATGGCTGGAGATGGGATCCCGTTGGATCTGGTGGAAGTGGTGAAGGATGATAGGCAGAATGTGGAGGCAGGTGGGGTGGCAGGTGAGGACCAGGGGAACTCCATCTCTGTTCTGTCTGGGGAGGGGAGGTGAGAGCAGACAGACGGGAAATGGAGGAAATCACTGAGGACATCATCCAGTCAGTGATGCCACTGGAGTATTAAGGGAGGGCTGCACCTGGTTGAGGCGTGAGAGGCTCTGCTGCACAGGAGGGCAGGGAACAGAGTGGCAGAGCTATAATCGTGTTGGTATTGGTTTACTATTGACACTTGTACCGAGGTCCAGTGAAAAACTTGTCTTGCAGACCAATCGTACAGGTCAATTCATTACACGGTGCAGTTACATTGAGTTAGTACAGAGTGCATTGAGGTAGTACAGGTAAAAACAATAACAGTACAGAGTAAAGTGTCACAGCTACAGAGAAAGTGCAGTGCAATAAGGTGCAAGGTCACAACAAGGTAGATTGTGAGGTCAGAGTCCATCTCATTGTATAAGTGAACCGTTCAATAGTCTTATCACAGTGGGATAGAAGCTGTCCTTGAGCCTGCTGGTATGTGCCCTCCTGTATCTTCTACCTGATGGGAGAGGAGAGAAAAGAGAATGACCCGGGTGGGTGGGGTCTTTGATTATGCCGGCTGCCTCACCAAGACAGCGAGAGGTAAAGACAGAGTCCATGGAGGGGAGGCTGGTGTCCGTGACATGCTGCGCTGTGTCCACAACTCTCTGCAGTTTCCTGCAGTCCTGGGCAGAGCAGTTGCCGTACCAAGCCGTGATGCCACCAGTAGGGGATTCCATGTTGAGGGCAATAGACAGAAGCTTCTGTGGCTGCAAATGGGACTCCTGGTTGGTGTGTTGCCCCCCAGGTGTAAGGGTCAGTGATGTCTTGTAGCGGCTGCAGGGCATTCTGGAAGGGCACCAGTTGCCATGGTGCATGTAGGTACCAACGATACAGGAAAACAGTGGGATGAGGTCCAGAAGCTGAATTTAGGGGGAGGAGGTACAGGAGCCTGAAGACCCACACTCAACAGTTCAGGAACAGCTTCTTCCCCTCCGCCGTCAGATTCCTGAACGGTCCGTGAACCATCTCGTTATTCCTTTTTTGTTGCACTATTATTTTTGTAATCTATGGATTTGATGTCTTGCTCTGTACTGCTGCCACAAAACAACACATTTCACGTCATATAAGTTAGTCATAATAAACCTGCTTGTGATAATTAGGGCCTCAATGTTGTGGAAAGATTGTCAGTATATAAAAGTGTGGGGGAGGGACAGAACAGGAGCTAGTAGGTGATGTGGAACTAGATGGGGGGGGGGTGGGCACGGTGGGAGGCAGGTGGGGGAGAGGGAAGGGATGGGAAAGGTGAACACAGGGAGAGGGAGACCCCGGGAACACTGGTGGGAGTGGGTTATCAATGATAGTCATAGATGTTAGTTAGGAATATAAGGAGTAGTGACCCACACCGATAACCACACTCAGTAATTAAATGGAAACTCTGCCGCTCAATGAAACCACTGCTGTTCCAGAGCATCCACTTCACTTTTCCATCCTCTCCTCACATCCCATTGTTCCCAAAACCTATCCCCCTCAGCCTTGGATGACCAAGCACCGACATCTCTCTGGGATACAGAATTCCAAAGATTCACAATCAAAGGAAGTTCTCATCCCACTCTACTCCTAAGTTTTTCCACTGCATCTCGGTACGGGTGACAATAAGAAGCCAGTTCCGGTATCGGACCCCTTGTCCAGTGACTGTGCCAACTGGCTCTACAGTTGTGGGAGAAGCAGCCTCTTTGCTTCCACTATGCCAGGGTTTGGTATGTTTCAGTGAGAGAAACTCTCATTCTAAACTCCAGCCAATACTCGGCTCAGCACACTTCTAACCCAAGCTTCCCGTTTCCTGTCACTTTACATGGATACGTAGAGTCAGTGCAGAGAAAGGCCCTTGGCCCCACCAAGTCCATGCCAACCATCAAGCGCCCACTTACATCACAAGTTCACAAGACAAAGGAGCAGAAGTAGGCCGTTCAGCCATCAAGTCTGCTCCGCTACCTCACGATGAGCTAAACTATTCCCCCATCTAGCCCCAATTCCTGGCCTTTTCCCCGTATCCCTTGACACCCTAATTAGGTAACTATCAATCTCCTCCTTAAACACCCCAATGATCGGGTCTCCAAAGCTGTAGGTGGCAACAAATTCCATAAATCCACGACCCTCTGGCTAAAGAAGTTTCTCCTCATTTCTGTTCTATCCTCTAATTCTAAGACTGTGCCCTCTAGTGCTGGACTCACCCACCAAGGAGAGCAGTGTAGCCACATTAATCCCTTTTTATTCTCCTCACATTCTACCACTCACACTTTGCCTGATCTTTGGCTTCTTGGGCTTTCCAAATCTTCCCAATCCTGATGCAAGTTCTTCAACCTGGAACCTTGATCTTTCTTTTGTAAACAGATGTAAATGCACTGCTTTAACTCAGGTTTTCAATACCTGCAGTATTTTATGTTTGTAAGGTCTACAGCCAGGGTTCCGACTCACCCAGTTACTGCCACTGCAATTGGTTCCTACAGGGATTAGCGCAAACCTCCCACCGTGTTTGAACAGCCTGCTGACCAATCACCCATGGGTCAGGGAGGGGTTAGGGGTTGGGCCCCATTCTCCCAAGACCACCTCACTGGGACAGCTGTGGAGACAATTCACACACTGGCTCAATGTAAGAGAAAGCAGACAAGGGGCAGAACATTATAACACTGCAGTTTAATCAGACAATTTCCCACTGTTTAACAGTCATAAGTTGATTAAAAGATCAGCATAGAATCCACATTGACATCATGCAACTTTTAAAAATACCTCAGTTTGGAACCAAACCCACAACCTCTGTATTTCAATCTTTTCTTGGAAAATTAAACCCTTCCCCTCTTAAGTGGATAACAAAATGTGAACAGAAGTCTTAACAATTGTAAAAAGACAGACTTTTTTTTAATGTGGTTTACCTTAAAACGATCATCGAGGATGGCCCCAGAAACAGAGTTTGGCCATTGCATAAATTACACACAGACAACTTCACACCACCACACCAAGTCTTCTCCCCCAGTCACTGCTGAAGAGGTGGATTGAACAGTTTGGGACCGATTTCACTGTAAACTGTAAGACCACCGAACCCCACCCACAATACCCACAGCCCTACCCTGCTTACAGATTTGCCTGCCTCCAGAACCTCTGTGAGGTGGGAGTGAAAGTGGGACCGGTAGCCCAGGGCTCCCACTGGTTGGGACGCGACAGATTCCCCCTGGACATGTCCGGCACTCCCTCCCAGGGAACTCCTGGCCAAGTTCAAGGTGACGAGTCTGCAATTCCTTCAAGGCCATCTGACCATCACTCCTCACCCTCCCTGTTACGAGGGGGTTGGCACAGTTACCAGGCAACTTCCACAGGGGCCGACTGAACCCCCAGAGAGGGTACGACCGTAGGTGGTCCACGATTCTGTGGCTGGGGACACCTCTCGGCCACTAGCCAAGGGGCAACTTGCGCTGAGCTGGGTCCAGTGTGGTGCCAGCTAATGCAGATGGACGGGGAAACAAATGGGGGGCAGGGGGAGTTATGGGGGAAAACTCAGGGGGATGCACGGGGTAGGGGGAACGCAGAGACCCGAGCTGTGGGAGTGAGAACACGGAAACTGACACTGGCCACCTGGGACTCGACAACATTCTCCCTTCTCTGACATTACAACAGCAACAATACTATACTGGCTGCAAAGTGCTTTGGGATATCCCCTCAGCTGTGCGAGACACTACACTTCTCTTAAAGCACCTTTATAAGTCCCAGCTCAGGGCAGGGGACTGGGCAGTGCTGCAGACTACCTATGCACCATTGCTACTAGAATAACACAGTGATAATGCAGCACTGTTTCCATCTGTTTACAGTGCAGATGTGTTAAAAAGTCTTGCTTTAATTAAAAAATAGAGTGGAACTTGGACAAAATCCTGAGGTCAAAGATAAATAGGGCCACAGGACAACAGCTTCAGAATCCAACAACTTGTGACAGGGAGAAGCTGCCACCCATCCCCGTGATTAATTCTCAGACATTTGGTCATTTGTTATCCTCTGGCAAAGGGATTTTTAAATCAGGAAAAACCTGCTAGATATTTAAAAATTTGTTAACATCTAAGAAAGACAGACTAAGGGTCAGTGACAAAGAAAGGGTTGGAATCAAAGCAGCGGTGTGCCTGGCTTTCAGGCGCCGTGTGAGCCAGCTGTCCACGAGCGAGATGCTCGGAGTCTATCTCCGTTTACTTTCTGAAAACTCATGCAGAGAGACTGGGTGAGCTGAGTGGAGTCCCATCAACCATCAGAGTGTAAACACTGATCTCACCATTGAACATCCTGAAATAACACCAGCAACAAACTTCTATAACATGCAAGCAACATACTGTGATTCCCCCTTTAAATATACCCCACACCAACTTGCAACACCGACAGGATATGCAACGAGTTTAACCAGTAGGCTTCCAACGGCCCTTTAGTTTCAGCATTATTAAAACGATTATAGGTTACTTTATATACATAGCTGACACCCAATGGTGCTCAAGCTACTGCTGTTTACTAGGCACAAAACAGCTCGATTTTCACTCCGATTTGACAACTCGAGTGGCAGAGCGAACTGTAGGTAGCACTGAGTTACAGTGCAGACTCACTAATGGTGCAAACATGGGACAGAGATCAGAGGCGGGAACCAGCTAGCTCTGCAGGCTGGGCCCACAGAAGGACCCAGCCCCGGGTTCAGCTTTAGCCCCGCCATTGCACTGAGGGAGGATGCTTTGGCAAACTTCAGCCGCTCACTGTCCAGATGCATTCCCCTATCTGTGACAACTGCCAAGACCGTGCAGGAAGGAATCACAACTGCTGCACAGGAGGGGAGGTGTTGGAGCACATCCCCAACCCATCGATTAGATTGTGTAAGACTAAGAATCTCCACCCGTCCCCCTCCCACCCCCCTGGTTCCCTCTCCTCTCGCGCATCAATGAGATGTCACACTCCTGAAAGTGCTCAACATCACTAACCTGCAAGGTCCCCTTGCATCAGTAGCACGAGCTCCTGCTTTCTCCTCAGCCTCTTCCCTCCAAGGTCCTGCAGCAGAATGGTAATCAAGCCCATGGACAGGGCAGCAGAGATCAGAAGACAATTCAGCTGGTCTGCGATCGGCATGGATCAACCCCTCCATTGCAGGGCACGTGGTCCAATGTGACAGATTGCAGTGGTGAGTTGTTTGAACGCTCCCTACATTGCGTTGGAAGGGCTGGGTACATCTCTAGCCTCTCCCCCAAAGATACGCACAAGCTCCGACCTGTAACCCTGACTGCTGAGAGACATGGCACAAGGCTAAAATATCAAAGGAAGCTATTTTTCCTTGATCTTTTCAAGGAGTTTTCTCTTTAATTAGTTGAATAGGCTAAAAAGAAAAAAAAAGTTTGCATAGTTTTTTTGAGCTGTTTCCCTGTGGAAAGTGATTGACTTTTAATGTTTTAATTCCCAAGTCCAGCTTGACCCCGTTTGTTCAGACCTTCTCCTTGGGCGTGAAGCAATACGTCCCATTTCTGCAGCCTCCTGGACTACCAGCGATCAACAGAGTGAACTGAGGGTGGGAGGGGGTGGAGGAGCGAGGTGGAGTTGTGAAGACTCAAGGAAGGAGGGAAGAGAGTGAGAGAGAGAGAGAGAGAGTGAGAGAGAGAGAGAAAGAGAGAGAGAGAGAGAGAGAGAGAGAGAGAGAGAGAGTGAGACCTTTACTCGGTGTCATCGTCACTGGTATCGTAGGCAGCCGCATCCAAGTCAGGTTTTGGCGAGCAGGGTGGGGAGGTCTTGGAGAAAGGCCATCGGAAGGTGGGCGAGGGGGAACGTTCCCGCGTCGGACTGCTGCTCGGGCTCTGCTTCGGAGTGATGGCTTGCAGCATTCGACCTTTGCCCTCTTTCAGCATGTGTTTCTAAAGTTATGGGAGAGGAACAGGGAATGCGAAAAAAAACGCACAGCATCAGAATCATCCTCTCCAACGTAACGGCAGTTTGCATTTACAGAGGCTTGGCATGGTTAAGGTCATTCTGAAGAGCTTGACAAGGACAGGAAGGGTGGTGGCACAGTAGATAGTGCAGCTTCCTCAGAGCTCTGGGGATCCAGGTTCCATCCTGACCTCCTGTGACCAGAGGCTGGGAATCCTGTGGGGAGTGAATCACCTCCGAACTCCCCGAAGCCTGTCCACCATCTCCAAGGCTCAGGTCAGGAGTGAGATGGGGCGGTCTCCACTTGCCTGGGTGAGTGCAGCTTCGACAACACTCAAGAAGCTCGACACCGTACAGGACACCGCAGCCCACTCGACAGGCACCCCATCCACCACCATTCACTCACCCCACCACCGACACACAGTAGCAGCAGTGTGTACCATCTACAGGATGCACTGCAGCAACTCACCGAGACTCCTCAGACAGCACCTTCCAAACCCACCACCTCTCCCAGCTAGAATAATAAGGGCAGCAAAACCACGGGGAACACCTCCCCCTGGAAGTTGCCCTCTGAGCCACACCCCATCCTGACTTGGAAATATATCGCCATTCCTCCACCGTCGCTGGGTCAAAGTCCTGGAACTCCCTCCCTAACATCATTATGGGTCTACCCACACCTCAAGGACTGCAGTGGTTCAAGAAGGCAGCTCACTGCCACTTTCTCAAGGGGCAACTAAATGCTGGCTCAGTCTGTGAAGCCCACATCCCTTGAATGAATAAAAACCACATTGGTCCCCCTGGGTGCTGTAATTTCCCTCCCCACCCCCCACATCCAAAGACATGCAGGTAGGTTAATTGGCCACTGCAATTTACTCCTAATGAAGGCCAAATGAATCAAAGGATTGATGGGCATGTGAGAGAGAAAAAGGAGGACAGGGACATGAAGGGGAGAACAGGACTATAGCACGGAGACACAGGAGACTGCAGATGCTGGAACCTGGAGTGACAAACAGTCTGCTGGAGGAACACAGTGGGTCGAGCAGCATCTGTGGGGGGGGAAGGAATTGTCGACTAATAGCATGGACCTGTTGGGGTCCAGCATGTACCCTGTGGGCTGAATAACTGCTGCCGTGATAAAGAAAGGGAAAGTAGAATTGAAGAGTAATCCAGCAAGAAGCAAAAACTAGATTGTCAAAGCTTCTAAAGATGCATAGAATGGGTAAGATTTATATAAAATGTGGGTCCTGTTCAGACTGACGCAGGAGGAATTTACAGTGGGGAGTAAGGAAACGGCAGGGAGCTGAACAAATATTTTGTGCCTCTTCATCACAGCTATTGAAAACCTCTTAGAAACAGTGGAGAAGCACAGCTCTGCAGTGAATGAGGAGCTGATAGAAATTAGCACTCGCAAGAAGAAAATTGTGTTGGAGAAGTTGGCAAGGCTAAAGCCAACTAATGGCTGACGTCCTGCATCCCGAGGTTTTGAAAGACGCAGTTATGGAGGTGGTGGATGCATATCTTCTCTGCATATCCATGTGCCTATCTAAGAGTCTCTTAAACGCTCCTATGCTATCTGCCTCCACCACCTCTGGCAGCGCATTCCAGGCACCCACCACTCTCTGTGTAAAAAAAAACTTGACCTGCACATCTCCTTTGTACTTTCCCCCTCTCGCCTTAAATACATGCCCTCCAGTACTAGACATTTCAGTCTTGGGAAAAATATACTGGCTGTCTACGCTATCTATGCCTCGCATAATTTTATAAACTTCTATCAAATCTCCCCTCAGTGTCCACTGCTCCAGAAGGAACAGCCCCAGCCCATCCAACCTCCCCTCATGGCACATGTCCTCCAAACCAGGCAGCATCCTGGTAAACCTCCTCTGCACCTTCTCCAAAGCCACCACATCCTTCTATAATGAGGCGACCAGAAATGAGAGCAATACTCTAACTGTGGCCTAACCAGAGTTCTAAAAAGCTGTAACATAACTTCCTGGCTCTTGAACTCAGTGCCTCGACTAATGAAGGTGAGCGTGTCACACGCCTTCTTGACCGCCCTATCAATCTGTGTGGCCACTTTTAGGGAGCCATGTGCCTGGACCCCAAGATCCCTCTGTTCATCAACGCTGTTAAGGATCCTACCATTAACTGTGTGCACTCTCTGTATGTTGGATCTCCCAAACTGCAGCAGCTCACACTTACCCGAATTAAATTCCACCTGCCATTTCTCCGCCCGTATCTGCAACTGATCTACATCCTGCTGTATCCTTTGGCAATCCTCTATGCAACCCACAGCATCATCAATCTTCGTGTTGTCTCCAAACTTACTCACCCACCCTACCACATGTCCACCCAAATCAGTTCTATATACAGTATGACAAGCAACAGAGGTGCCAGTGCAGATCCCTGTGGAACACCACTAGGGTTAGTGCAGGGAAGTGGTACTGAAGGAAGAAATCCACCATGCAGAGCAGGAGAGAGGGGCCGAATGGCCTACTCCTACTTCTAGTTATATTCTTTCCTGTTTATTATTCAGATGCTCACCAAGGCTCCCTCAGGGCCAAACATCTCCAAAAAGTTTCCGATGAATTCCCTCGACTTTTCCTCCCACTTCTGAATCAGGTCGATACTCTTCTCCTCAACTTTCTGAACAAACTCCTTTGACTTTTCTTCCACGTCCTTAACTTTCTGTTTGACCTTATCGACTCTCTCCTGCAGGTTGTACTTCTTTTCCTGGAAGACAGAGTGTGTGGGAGATAGTAAGTGGGGAGTGTGCAAGGGCGATAGAGACCCATGAGTAAGAGCAGAGACACAAGAGACTGCAGATGCTGGAATCTGGAGCAGAAAACTGCTGGGTTGAGCAGCGTCTGTGGAGGCAAAGGGATAGTGGGTGTTTTGAGTCAAAATCCTGCATCAAGGAGTGACGTAGGGTCTTGATCCAAAACACCCACAGATACTGCCTGACCCACTGAGTTCCATGAGTAAGGACATGTGGACAAGGGAGACCACAACGGATCTAAAGTGGATCCTACCCACAACACCAATTTTCATTTTGTCTGCAAGCTTACTAATCCTCCCTCTTACAGACACATCCAAGTTGTTTATATATATATCACAAAGAATCAAGATCCCAGCACCAATCCCTGTGGTACACCACTAGTCACAGACTCCAATCAGAAAAACATCCTTCTGCCTCCCATTACCAAGCCAATTTTGGATCCCATGTGTCTTGGATCCCTTGTGCCTTCACCTTCTAGACCAGCTTACCACGTGGGATCTTGTCAAGTGCCTTACTATAGTCCATATAGATAACATCTGCAGCCCTCCTTCATCAAGCTCCTTGGTTACCTCCTCAAAAAACTCAAATTCATCGTACCTCCGCTCTCACCCCCACCCCTCCCAGACCCAACAGGGATAGGGTCCCCCTTGTCCTCACATTTCATCCCACCAGCCTACGTATCCAACACATCATTCTCCACCACTTCTGCCATCTGCAATGGGACCCCACCACAATGCATATCTTCCCCTCCCCACCCCTTTCTGCCTTTTGCAGGGACCGCTCTCTCAGCGACTCCCTAGTTTACTCCTCCCCCCTCCCCCACCCATCCCACTCCCACCCCGGGAACTTTCCACTGCCCTCCGCCATAGGTGCAACACCTGCCCCTAGACCACCTCCATTCAGGGACCTAAACAGTTCTTTCAGGTGAGACAGAGATTCACCTGCACCTCCCTTAATATCATCTACTGCATTTGGTGCTCCGAGTGTGGCCTCCTCTACACTGGTGAGACCAAACGCAGAATAGCTGTTTCGCAGAACACCTGCGCTCCGTCCGTAACCGTGATCTGCATCTCCCCGTCGCCAGTCACTTCAACTCCCCCTCCCACACCATCACTGATATGTCAGCCCTCAGCCTCCTCCACTGCCAGGGGAATTCCAAGCGCAAACTGCAGGAACAGCCCCTCATTTTCCGTCTTGGAAGCTTGCAGCCTGACAGCACGAACATTGAATTCTCCCACTTTAAGTAACCCCTCCCCCCCCCCACACACACACCGCCTCTTTTCTTCCCTTTCCCAGCCTCTCTCTCTTTTTTCTACTCCCATTTTCCCTCCTCACCTTTGACCCATCCCCCCGTGGATCTCCTCTCCCCTCCTCCCCCGCACCTGCCCATCACTGTCTCTTACCTGCATCTACCTGTCACCACCCTGTGCCCACCCCGCCTCCCCTCTTCTGTCCACCTATCACTGCTCTGCTTTTCCCTCCTATATATCAAGCTTCCCCTTTTCCTATCTTCAGTCCTGAAAAAGGGTCCTGACCCGAAACGTTGACCGCCTGCTTTTCTCCATGGACGCTGCCTGGCCTGCTGAGTTCCTCCAACACCAGAGTGTTTTTCATCTAGATTCCAGCATCTGCAGTCCTTTGTTTCTCAATCAAATTATTTCCCCCTTTCAAAGCCATGCTGACTCTCCCTGACCAGTCCCTGTCCTTCCAAATGAACATAAATCCTGTCCCTTAGAATTTTCTCCAGTAATTTCCCTCTCATGCTTTGTCAATGGAAACAGTTATTCTTCTTTACACTCAGACCCCTTATACCTGACCCTAATTGATCCATCACTTTGCACCCGAGCAATGATAAGCAAGACCTGTCCTGCTGATGTCCTTCAATGGGTGTGCAATGCAGGAGTTTCCACTCACACACCGCCCCACCCACGGGTTCCATGACTAATCGTCACCGACACTTACATTTATAAAGCTGACGTTCAGTTCTTTGGCAGTGTAACCACGTTGCAGGTTCCTCCGCACATACACGTCATAATCCCGCACAATTCTGGTAATGATGTCTGAGGTGGAGATGCCTTCTGTTCGCTGAGTTGGGGCAAACATGCCTATGAGTCACACACAGCAGAGACGCAGTTATGGCTTCACCGAGCTTTAAACATTCCCTCCATTCACCAGAATGAAAAAGCTTCCATTTAAACAGAGCTTTCCATCATCACAGGAGGTCCCAAAGCTGTTAACAGCTAATTAAACACTTTTGACATTCTAATGAAACATCATCGACCTGAAACACTAACATTTCTCTCTCCACAGATGCTGCCTGATCTGCTGAGTGTTTCCAGCATTTTCTGTTTTTATTTAAGTAATTTTGAAGTAGAGTCACTGTTGTAATATAGAAAACACAGCAGCCAACGTGTAAAGAGCAAGATCGCATGGATAACAAAGTGATAATGACCAGGCATGATTTTTTTTTAAAAGTGTTGATTGAGGGGTAAATATTAGCCTGGGTAACCACCACAAGATCTTTAACATCTTCCTGAAAGGGGAGATGAACTGTTGGTTTGGAGTCTCACTCAGAAGATGCTAGCCCTCACACTGCAGCACCAAACTGTCAGCTTAGATCAACATGAGTCTCTGAAACGGGGCGAACCTCTAACTTCGAGACTGAGACACGAGTGCGATACTCGCTGAGCCACAGCTGAATCACCCCTGTAGTTTGCAGAACCTTCAATCACTCTCTGGCTTGCTGTTCTAACCACTGAACAATATTAATCATGAGGTTTGCAGTGACTAGTCAGAACACTGGACCTAAGGGGTAACTATTCCCACACGGAGGGTGGTGGGTATATGGAATGAGCTGTCAGAGGAAGTGGTAGAGGCAGGTACATTTACAAGTTTTAAAAAATATTTGGACAGGTACATGGACAGGAAAGGTTTAGAAGGATATGGGCCAAATGCAGGCAAAGGGGACGAGCTCAGATAGGCAACTTGGTCAGCATGGATGAGCTGGGTCTAAGGGCCTGTTTCTGTGCTGTGTAACTCTATGAAGAGGAGGCATGAGACTTTCAGCTAACAATTTTGTCTGGAGTGCACACACTAAGGTGTCCAGTCTGAATCATTAAGGAAAAAAACCGAAAGGGGAAAAAAATGCAGATGCTGGAAATCTGAAATAAGAATGTTGTTAATGTCAGGCAGCATCTGTGGGAGGGTGGGGGAGGAGAGAGAGAGAGTGTGAGAGAGAGAGAGAGTGAGAGAGAGCGAGAGCGAGAGAGAGAAAGCGAGAGAGAGAGAGAGAGAGAGAGAGAGAGAGAGAGCGGGAAAAACTGTCTCTCTCTTCACAGATGCTGCCCGACCCGCTGAGTATTTCCATTTAATTAAAAAAAACAGTTGTCTCGTTGAAGAGGACTGAGTAGTGTATTGACACAAGACAAACTTCATCAGGACTGGGTGAATGAAGGGTCTGATGAAGGGTCTCAGCTCAAAACGTTGACTGTTCATTTCCCTCCATAGATGCTGCCTGACCTGCTGAGTTCCTCCGGCATTTTGTGTGTTGTTGTTGAGCGGTGTATTGAGTTGGAGCTGTCCTCACATTAGATTCAAAAACACTGAAAATGAAGACACAGGAGCAGGAGCCAATTTGGACCTTCAGGTCTGCCTGTGCCACTCACCAGGACCACCATCCGTCTTCGACCTCAGCACCATTTTCCCCTAGTTGCCTTTAATGCCCAGAAATCTATTAATCTGTGCTGTGAATAAACTCAGACTGAACCTCCACAAACACCCTGGGAATATGGTCAAGGCACTTATCTCCACACCAAGCACCTACCTGCATCTTTGATGTGTTTGTAAACATCATCACTTCCTGCAGAGGAATATGGGATATCATCGTGAGCAACAAAGTCAATCTGCAACAGAAAGAAATCTTCAAAAACTTGATATTAAATCAACAATAATATTTAGAGCACTTACTGATTTGGACAATCTATTCACTTATGCCGCCCAGACCTTTAGCCTCTGCCACACTAACATGCCAATATCCTGATTTGCAATGAGCACTGCCACCGTTTGATCAGAATGATTTCTTCCCACCAGTAATAGCATTAAATTCCGAGGTTCACTGCTCTTGACATCAAGGCAGCATTTGACCAAGTGCAGCATCAGGGAGTCAATGGGAATCAAAGGGTAACTCGCCACTCTTTGAAGTAATTTCTAGCACAAAGATGATTGAAGTTGCTGAACATCAATCAGCCCAGTCCCAAAATTCACTGCAGGAGTTCTTCAATCCAACGATAGTTATCTGCTTCATCAATAACCCCCTTAAAACTAGGATTACCAAGGAAAATGGTGCTGAAACAGGGCACGTGGCCCAATCATATTCTCCCCCATTGTTGTCTATGTTTAACTGCCTATTTCCCTCACTGCATTAACACTCCTTTTCCTGTTAACCTGCAAATTATTTGTCAACAGACCCGGACACATGAGGAAAACAGCGGGTGATGACATCTTTGGGTTCCAAAGGTCCAAGGTCATCAACACCTAAACACGCTACACTAACCACTTAACATACTGCATTCCAAAAACTTTCTGGGAGAAATCTTTCTAATTTACATGTGAACCAACCAATGCAAAGTGTTTCTACAATCAGAGCCCATTCCACAACCTGACCACTTGCTCTCTGAACCATCACTTCGGAGAGTAGTTCACAGTTTCAGCACAGCAAAGGCACACCTGTCTCTCCAAGTTCTGTGTCGCTGGACACAGTGAAACGGTCTGCATTATCAGGTCGCCCTGATGAATTCACGATGCAGGAAGAACACAGGAGCAGGAAGGAGGTTATTCAGTTGCTCGAGTTCGTTCCGTCCATCAGTGAGGTCATGACCCAACTTCGTGCACTGCCTTTCCCCATTTTACTTAATACCTTTGGTTAAAACCCCTCAGATCCCAGCAATGATTTCTGTTTGTGAAAGAGCCCCGAATTTCTAACACTTTCTGCACATTTTCAAACTTCTGTCCAATCTTTAGACTCTGCCCCCAGCTTAACCAACAGAAATAGTTTCTCTTGATCGGGACACTACAGGCTGGGACATGAAGCAACTTACCCTGTGCATTTCTAGGAACTCGGGTGAGAGGGACCAGGGTGCATTTCGTACTACCTCATCGACATAGCGGCAGTGCCTGACTGCATCGTACCTCTCGGCCTCATTCATCACAGTGAACCCTTTGAACTGGTGGGTCAGGTCATCGTTGCACACTGCAAGGACAAACAGGCATTCTGTTATTTGCTTCAGCATTCCAAATAGACTGAAACACCGTCCGGGAAATCTACGTAGCGCTATTACAGAGCCAGTGACCCGGGTTTAATTCCGGCTGCTGACTGTAAGGAGTTCGTACGTTCTCCCTGTGTCTGCGTGGGTTTCCTCCGGGTGCTCCGGTTTCCTCCCACATTCCAAAGACGTGCGGGTTAGGAAGTTGCGGGCGTGCTATGTTGGCACCAGAAGCGTGGCGACACTTGCGGGCTGTCCCCAGAACACTCGACGCAAAAGATGCATTTCACTGTGTGTTTCGATGTACGTGTGACTAATAAAGAAATCTTAAGTCGTGGACTCATATGGCACAGAAACAGACCCTTCGCCACCGTACAACCTCCCATTCATACCAATGCTGTATTTATTTATCATAGAATGTAGAACAGTACAGCACAGTACAGGCCTTTCTGCCCACAATGTTGTGCCGACCTACATAAACCTATTCCATGATCAATCTAACCCTTCCCTCCATTATCCTACCCACATTCCCATCAACTCCCCCCAGATTCTGCCACTCACCCATACACTAGGGTCAATTTACAGCGGTGCCAATTAACCTACTGACCCGCACATCTTTGTGGGAGGAAACTGGAGCACCCAGAGAAATCCACGTAGTCACAGGAAGAGGGTGCAAACTCCACATACAGCTGCACCGTTCTACTATCTCACGGTCTGCTGGCAACAGAAACCCAGTGATCGAGTCCCTCCGTGGCATTAATTTCAATGTATTTTGTGGGTTGCCATTATAAGGAATGGGTACAGGTTTCACAAGTCTTATTCAAGAGAGCTGAGCCCACAATCCAGGCTGAAGCCCACGTTCAAACATAGGTGGCCTTCCTGGCAACAAGGCTACTTCCAACGCAGCTCTTAAGGTCATGAGATCATAAGCTGGAAAGAGTGCGGACCAGATTCAGGAGGATGCTACTGGGACTGGAGGGCCTGAGTTGTAAGGTGAGGCTGGATAGTCTGGAACTGTTGTTCCTGGAGGGTAGGAGGCTGAGGGGTGACCTGATAGAGGTTTATCATATAATGAGGGGCATAGATAAGGTGGATGGTCACAGTTTTATTCCAAGGGTGGGAGAGTCTAAAGCTGGAGGGCATATGTTTAAGATGAGAGGGGAAAAATTTGAAGGGGATCTGAGGGGAAACTTCCTCACACAGAGAACCGTGGAACACAACAGCACAGAAAACAGGCCATTCCGCCCTTCTAGTCTGTACCAAAACTTTATTCCACTAGTCCCATTTACCTGCACCCAGTCCATAACCCTCTAGACCTCTCCCGTCTATGTATCAGAGGATGCTGGGTATATGGAACAAGCTACCAGAGGAGGCAGCAGAGGCTGGTACATGGATAGGAAAGGTTCTGAGGAATATGGGCCAAACACAGGCAAATGGGACCAACTTGATTAGACATCTTGGTCGTCATGGACAAGTTGGGCTGAAGGGCCTGCTTCTGTGCTGTACAACTCTGTGACTCTGAGATACCCAAGACACTTTACCCATGCCCCTGCAAACAAGAGAAGCTTCAAGTTAGCAGCCGGAACAGCTGTAGCAGGCAGCATGATTGAGAAGTTTGGAGGACATCATTCTGAGTATGTGTCAGAGGGCTCAATCCATCAATGCCGCCTCACCCCCGAGTATTTATTTTTACAAGTTACCTTAACTCTGGTTATCAACCCTGCTGCCATTGGATACTGATTACCCTTTTGTAATCTACCAATATCTCTTGTAAATTGGAGCAATTCTATTAATTTTTCCCGTTGACCCCAGAAGACTTACATTTGCCTTCCATCTCAAAATATCTCAAAGTGCTTTACTGCTAATCACGATAATGTGGGAAGTTATTTTTCTCTGTTCTAAGCAGATTCATAGAATCTCCAGTCTTTCCATATCGATTGCAATTTATGCAAAATAGGTGGTATGCAAAGGTAGATGAATTTGCAGCTTAAAATACAGGCGATAAACCCCTCCTGGCCAGCGACACTTCCTGTACATCTTATCTACACAGTGAGTGAGAAGTATGAAATCTAACATCAAAAGTAAACAAAGATAAAAGCAGATAGCAGTAAAAACAGTAGATTATTCGTAAACTGAGAAAATAGGCACTTTCATTGCCTTAATTAGTATGATCTGGATGAGAATGTGGGGAGAACAGTGGGCTCCCATTGCCTACTATGAGATCCATAGATAGAGTAGACAGTCAGAATCCTTTTCCTGGGGTAGAAATGTCAAGTATTAGAGTACATGCATTTAAGGTGAGGGAGGAAAATTTAAAGGAGATGTGCAGGGCAAGTTTTTGTTTTACACAGACAGGGGTAGTGGCCAGAAGCAGGTACGATAGTCTATTTAAGAGGCTGTTAAGTAGACACACAGATAGGCAGGGAATGGAGGGACGTGGATCATGAGCAGGCAGAAGGGATTTAGTTTAATTTGGCATCATGTTCGGCACAGACATCATGGGCCGAAGGGCCTGTTCCTGTGCTGTACTGTTCTGTGTTCTATAGCCAATGCAGCACTCTGGAAGCAGGGGGCTGCAGGTGACTCCAGACCTACCAATGTGGTTGACAGGATTGCCATCGATGAACAGATTTTTTGGACAAATAACAATGCTTCAAAAGTATCCCATCTTTCCTTTAAGAGTTGAAGGGAAGAAAGAGAGAGAAACTTGCTTTCTGCAGCCCCTCTCACTGTCATACAATGTCCCAAAGCCCTTGCCAGTCCAGGGCTCAAGCCTTCAGTGCAGTCACTGATAATCTGGTGTCAGCAGTAGCCAAGATTACATGACAAGATCCCAGGTAGAGCAACTGCTGTTAATCTGTACTGACTGAGGCAGGAACATTAGCTCAGGGACCCATTGTATGTTCTTTCTCCAGAGATCTCAGCAGATGGGCTGAGTCCTCAGTTCTCAAAGCCACACATCCATTCTGCAACACTCCCTCAATAACGCATTTAGCCTGGATTATGTACACATGTCTCTGTGGTGGGATTTGAAGTTACAGCTTCATGACTCAGAGCTGGAAGCACCTTATTTGTCGACCTGCACTGCACTCTCTGTAAACTGTAACACTGTATTCTGCATTTTGTTTTTTTTCTTTTGTACTGCCTTGATGTACTTATGTATGGAGTGATCTGTCTGGATGGCACACACACAAAAGCTCCTGGTACATGTGACAATAATAAACCAATTACCAAGTGCTAACAGCCAGATCACTTTAATGTGGTGCTCAGTGTATGTTGTCAGTAAGACAACACATAGAGTCAAAGAGCAGGGAAACAGGCCCTTCAGCCCAACTCATCCATGCCAACTGTGTTGCTCAGCGAGCTGGTCCCATCTGCCCGTGTTTGGCCCATAGCCCACTAAACCTCTCCTATCCACCTATCCATGTATTTTTCTAGATGGCTTTAACATGTTCCTAATGTGCCATCTCAACAACTATTTCTGGCAGCTCATTCCAAATACGCACCACCCTTTGTGTGAAGCTGCCCCTGATGTCCCTTTTAAATCTCTCCCCTCTGATCCTAAACCCATGCCCTCTTGTTTTTAGCACTCCCTCCCTGGGAAAAGAGTAGGCACGCACTGTGAGGGCAGGCATGGTAGTGTAGCGGTTAGCGTAATGCTATTACAGTGCCAGCGACCCGGGTTCGATTCCCGCCACTGTCTGTAAGGAGTTTGTACATTCTCCCCGTGTCTGCGTGGGTTTCCTCTGGGTGCTCCGGTTTCCTCCCACATTCCAAAGACGGGTTAGGAAGTTGTGGGCATGCTATGTTGGCACCGGAAGCATGGCAACACTTGCAGGCTGCCCCCAGAACACTCTACGCATAAAGATACATTTCACTGTGTGTTTCGATGTACATGTGACTAATAAAGATATCTTGTCTCATGTAAAAGACTATGCACTCTCACCCTGTCTGTGCCCCTCACGATCTTAAATATCTCTATCAGGTCACCCCTCAATCTCCTACGTTCCAGGGAATAAAGTCCTAGTCTACACAACCTCTCCTTGTAACTCAGGCCCCCAAGTCCGGGCAACATCCTGGTAAATCTTTTCTGCACTCTTTCTAGTTTAATAACATCTTTCCTATGACAGGGCGACCAAAACTGTACTAAATACTTCAAGTGAAACTGACAATTCATTTCTTACCTCCCACTATTAGATACGTGTTTGGGAAAAGGCTCTTTGCCTGCATGAGTGCCCGTGCATGGCCCGAATGAAAGAGATCGAAGATGCCGTCAGCGTAAACTCGAACCGGGCGATCCACTGAAATCAGAAGAAATAACTTCACTTCATATCATCAAATGAGCTCTGTGCATTCTTAATTCGCTCCTGAAACATACGTGAAAGGCTAAATAGCCTTCTCCACTGCTGTGTAACTCATTCTACGACAGCATCAGACGAGACGACAAACCGAGGATCCACCTGCCCTCACACATGGGTGTAAAAGATCCCACAGCACTCGGGGTAGGAACTAGGAGCACTCATTCTGCTCTGCCATTCGTTAAGATCCTGGCCGATCTTCTACTTCAGCACAATTTCCTAGTGGTGACCCAGATCCAGATTCCCTCAAAATCCAGAAATCCATTGATGTCAGTTCTGACAACTCAATGACTGAGCCTCATCGTAGAATTGTAGCACAACAGGCCCTTCGGCCCACCATGTCTGTGCCAGCCATGATGTCAATGCAAACTAATCCCATCTGCCTGCACATGGTCTATATCCCTCCATTCCCTGCCTGTTCATGTGTCTTAAGTATCTCTTAAACATTGATATCATATCTTCTTCTACCATCTTCCCACCACTCTGTGTAAAAAAAACTTGCCCCGTACATCTCCTTTAAACTTTCCCCCTCTCACCTTAATGACCTCCAGTGTTTGACATTTTCACCCTGGGAAAATGACTCTGACTACCCTGACTCTACCACTATGCCTCTCATAACATTATAAACTTCTATCAGGTCTCCCCTCAGCCTCCGATACTCCAGAGAAAACAACCCATGTTTGTCCAACCTCTCCTTACAGATAATACTCTCTAATCCAGGTAGCATCCTGGTGAACCTCTTCTGCACCCTCTCCAAAGCCTGCCCACCCTTCCTGTAAATCAGCCTTCTGGGCCTGAGAATTCCAAAGATTCACCACTCTCTGAGTGAAGAAATTTCTCCTCATCTCAGACCTAAAGGGCCTGCCTCTTATTCTCAAGTACGCTCCCTTGTCCTGAAACTCAGCCATGGAATCACCCTCCCTGCATCCCGCCTGTCAGTCCTTTAAGAATGGTTCAAAGAAGAGCAGGGTACTTCACCCTGGTGTCCTGGCCAATACTTATCCCTCAATCAACCTCACTGAAATAGATCACCCTTTTGTTATCAAACAGCTCTCTGCGGTATCTCAATCAGCAGACATTAACTACCTGTTTCCTACAGTGATAACACTTCAAAAAGTACATGACAGCATAGCTAGGGGAGATAGTCAAAATCTTTTTGCCACGGCAGGGGTATCAAAAACAAAAGAGCATATGTTTACGGTGAGAGGAAGGAATTTTAAAGGGGAACTGAGGGGTAAGATTTTTTTGTATGGTGAGTGGTTGGTACGTGGAATGCACTGCCAGAGGCGGTGGTGGTGGAGGAATCAGATACTTCACTTTGACAGACACTTAAATAGGCAAGGCATAATAGCACCAGGTCCTAACGTGGATAACTGGGATCAATGTACATGGGCAAAATGGTTGGCGTAGACGCAATGGGCCGAAGGGCCTGTTTCTGTGTTGTACAATTCTATCTTCCACATCCTTTCTATAATGAGGCGACCAGAAGGAACACAATACTCCGAGTGTGGTCTAACCAGAGTTCTATAGAGCTGCATCATCACCTCGCGGCTCTTGAACTCAATACCCTGACTAATGAAGGCCAACACTCCATACGCCTTCTTATCGATCTGCGCAGCAACCTTGAGGGATCTATGGACGTGGACCCCAAGATCCCTCTGTACCTCCACACTGCTAAGAGTCCTGCCATTAACATTGTATTCTGCCTTCAAATTCGATCTCCTGTCAGGGGTAAGTTTGTTTTTACACGGAGAGTGGTGGGTGCGTGGAGTGCGCTGCCTGCGGAGGTTGTGGGGGCCGATACATCGGGGACATTTAAGATACTCTTAGATAGACACATGAATGATGGAGAAATGGGGGGCTATGTGGGAGAGAAGGGTTGGATGGATCTTAGAGCAGGATAAAATATTGGCACAATGTTGTGGGCCGAAGGGCCTGTACTGTACTGTAATGTTCTACATTCTATAATTGGCTGAAATCATTGAAATGTCCGCTGGTTACAAAAGGCACTGCAGAAGTGCAAGCCGTTCCTTATCTAATGGTTCTTGGGACATGGATCTCAGTGATGAGCTACGCTCTTGAACAGCTGCTGTCCACATTGGACAACAATCTTTCCATCTCAGATTTGGAATCAACGATTAACCAATAATTTAGAATCAACCATGAACCAATGGCTCCTGCCATCTATGGAAAGTATTCTGGAACATCCACCACCCTCTGCCTGTAGAAGGGCCTTGCAGCATCACCACCTCTTCAAGGCAACAAGGGGGAAGACAACACAAGCTGTAACTCCCACATCTCCAGAATAAGAGATGACTTCATGCCACTGTTCACCTTCTGAACATGCTGACAATTCATGATGGCAGCAATCCTCACTTCCACAGCCAATTATCAAATCGGGCCAACTTCAACACAAGGAAAAGCATTAGGAAGGCCACATCAACACATATCCAGTCGAGCCTAAAGGGCATCCCTCTACCATGCAAAGTACAAACACTGGAAGAGGTGGCCATTCAGTCCTTCAGGTCAGTTCTATTCACAACTCTATCCTTCAATCATCTTAAACACCTCAGTTAAGTTACTCCTTACATTCCACACTTCAGCTTAGACTCTGCAAGAAGTCCTCACCGTTTAAACTTTGAATCGCCAGTATCATCCTGGTTAATCGGTGCATTTTCCCTTCCAAGTTCAATACATCTTTCATTAAGCAGCAAACAACCTGGTGGAGGAACTCAGTGGAATTGTCGACATTTCAGGTGAAAGATGACAGGCAGGTAGTGGCGGGGAGGGGAGAGGAGGGCGGGGTGGAGTTGGGAGACAGTGGCAGGTGGATGACAGATGGAGGCAGACAAACACAGAAAAAAAAATGAGAGGCAGATGGAGCGAGATGGGGTGGTGATCTGCCCGTCATCTTTCACCCCTCCCCAGTCCACCATTCACCTCAGACTCCTGTCTCACCACTCCCCCTCTCCCCTTTATACTGGCACCTCCCCTCTCCACCCTCAATCCTGATGCAGGGATTCAACACGAAACGTCGACAATTTTTTCCCCCCCACAGACGCTGCTCGACCCGCTGAGTTCCTCCAGCAGATTGCTTGTTGCTCCAGATTCCGGCATCTGCAGTCTCTTGTGTTTGTATCTATCGTTAAGGTGTGCTGCCTTGCACTGCATGTGGTACTCCGGATGGGGACTGACCAGTGCTTTGTAAACTGGACCCCCAAACACACCATCAACCTTTCATTCATTAGTGAAGGGGCTTGTGACAGTGAGGAGGAGGTCAATAGCTACACAAAATCACAGTTGTCTCGGTACTCACAGGGTGTCCCAACCTTGGCCTCTTCAAATGTCACACGTTCGTATGGTTTGTCACTTATCACTCCGTTCTCATTTGCGAAGGGAGCCGGCATCGAAAGGGTCTGAAATGAAGAGTTGTCAAGAGAGAAGGGACTTAAGGTTAATGAGGGGCGTCTACTGCAGGTGGTACCAGAGGGTAACTGCTCCCCAGAGTCACTGGGCAATGCCGTTAATCAGTGATTCGATTCTTTGGAACGCTTTCTCTGCAGAAAGCGGCACACAATCAAACTGTTGACTGGGGAGGATGCCACAGTGCAACGTGACGTCAAATAGGGGAACGTCACGTTGCACTGAGGCATCCTCCGACCATCGTCAGTTCCATGCAACAGCTGGGGTGATGAGGGGGGTGATGGGGGGGTGGGGGTGCAGAATGTGGTCGACAGGTCAGGGGCAGTAAGGGATGGACAATAAATGCCATAATTTCCAGCAACCCACCTTCTGTGGAGGAAACGCTGAAAGGGAATGCTGAGAGGTTTAAGGCCGCTGACAGCAAGATAACCTACAGTGGGGAATCTTATTGTAAGGTTAACAGATACTGGGCTCAGCACCTGGGGACTGGAGGCCTTGAGTTACAAGGAGAGGCTGGGACTTTATTCCCCAGAGTGTAGGGAGGCCATGGGGTGACCTTATAGAGCTTTATAAAATCATGAGGGGCATAGATAGGGTGGATGGTCACAATCATTTCCCCAGGGTAGGGGAGCCTCAGCCTCCTACACTCCAGCGAAAACAGTCCCAGCCCAGTCTCTTGTTATATAACCAAAGCCCTCCAGTCCCGGCAACATCCTTGTGGAACTTTTCTCAAGTGCCGCAGAGGCTCAGTGGCGGAGTATATTTAAGACAAGAGATCGATAGATTTCTGGATATTGGTATTGGTATATTATTGTCACTTGTACCGAGGTACAGTGAAAATCTTGTCTTGCATACCGATCATACAGATCAATTGATTACACAGTGCATTGAGGTAGTACAGGGTAAAAACTTGGATATGAACAGAATCAAGGCACATGGAGTTGCAAAGTAGAATGGTGCTGAAGTAAATGATCAGCCATTACCTTATTGAGCAATGTAGCGGGTGTGAAGGGCTGACTACTCCACTCTTATCTCCATTTCTCATGTTCTTGTCACTGCCATCTATACAAGCTTGAGGTTCACAAACTGATTGTCATGTTTCCTGAACAGCCTCAAAAACAGGTACCTCATTGGCTATAAAGTGCTGGGGGTTGGCAAACAAAACAGACTATGCAAAGAGACTATTTTTAAAAATTACCATGACCACCACACTGGTAGTTCAGAGCACAATGATACTCCACCACCAGGGCCCCCAGCGGTAGCACGCATGAATGCACTGCTGCTAAAGCTGCCACATGCATGATGCATGCCCCTGGAATTTCTTCATCAAGGGGTTAGCTATGCCACAATATAAGCTCCCGGCCTCAGTGGACAAACTGGGAGGTCAGATGCCAGCAGGCTTGAGATCAGGAGCTGAAGTGTGTGAACAGAAGCTCTTCTTTGGCCACTTGATGGGCAGTTAAGGGCAACCATAGAACCATACAGCACAAAACAGGCCCTTCGGCCCACCATGTTGTGCCGTCCATCAGACCACCCTCACACTACCTAACCCCTTCCTTCTGCATATCCCTCTATCTCACGTTCCTCCATATGCCTATCCAACAAGCTCTTGAACCTGTTCAATGTATCTGCCTCCACCACCACCCCAGGCAGTGCATTCCATGCACCAACCACTCTCTGGGTGAAAAACCTCCCTCTGACATCTCCCCTGAACCTCCCACCCATAACCTTAAAGCCATGACCTCTCGTCTTGAGCACTGGTGCCCTGGGAAGGAGGCGCTGACTGTCTACTCTATCTATTCCTCTCAATATTTTATATACCTCTATCATGTCTCCTCTCATCCTCCTCCTTTCCAGTGAATAAAGCCCTAGCACCTTAAGCCTCTCCTCATATTCAATACTCTCCAATCCAGGCAGCATCCTGGTAAATCTCCTCTGCACCCTCTCCAATGCCTCCACAACCTTCCTATAATGAGGCGACCAGAACTGAACACAGTACTCTAAGTGTGGCCTAACTAGAGTTTTGTAAAGCTGCATCATCACCTCGCGGCTCTTAAACTCAATCCCGCGACTTATGAAAGCCAACATCCCATTGGCCTTCTTAACTGCTCTTTCCACCTGTGAGGCAACTTTCAATGAACTGTGAATATGAACCCCCAGATCCCTCTGCTCCTCCACACTGCCAAGTACCTTGCCATTTACCAGTACTCTGCCCTGGAGTTTGTCCTTCCAAAGTGTACCACCTCACACTTCTCTGGATTGAACTCCATCTGCCACTTGTCAGCCCAGCTCTGCATCCTATCAATATCCCTCTGTAAGCTCCGACAGCCCTCCACACTATCCACAACACCGCCTATCTTAGTGTCGTCTGCAAACTTACTAACCCAGCCCTCCACCCCCTCATCTAAGTCATCTATAAATATCACAAAAAGTAAGAGGTCCCAGGACCGATCCCTGCGGGACACCACTAGTCACTGCCTTCCAATCCGAGGGCACTCCTTCCACCACAACCCTCTGCTTTCTCCATGCAAGCCAATTCCTAATCCACACAGCCAAGCTTCCTTGGATCCCTTGGCCTCTGACCTTCTGAAGAAGCCTACCATGAGGAACCTTATCAAATGCCTTTCTAAAATCCATGTAAACCACATCCACCGCACTGCCCTCATCAATCTTCCTGGTCACCTCCTCAAAGAACTCTATCAGGCTTGTGAGGCAAGATCTTCCCTTCACAAAGCCATGCTGGCTGTCCCTAATCAGTCCATGATTCTCAAGGTGTTCATAAATCCTATCCCTTAGAATCCTTTCTAACAGCTTACCCACCACAGACGTGAGACTCACCGGTCTATAATTCCCTGGCCTATCCCTATTACCTTTTTTGAACAAGGGGACAACATTCGCAACCCTCCAATCCTCCGGCACCACCCCCGTAGACAACGAGGACTCAAAGATCCTTACCAGCGGTTCAGCAATCTCCTCCCTAGCCTCTCGAAGCAGCCTGGGGAAAATCCCGTCTGGCCCCGGAGATTTATCTGTCTTAATATTATTTAACAACTTCAACACATCCTCTCTCTTGATATCAACAACCTCGAGAACATTACCCCTACCAGCACTCCCTTCCGCATCATCAAGATCCCTCTCCCTGGTGAATACCGAAGAGAAGTACTCATTCAGAACTTCTCCCACTTCCGCCGCCTCCAGGCAAATTCTCCCACCTTTGTCCTTAATCGGACCTACCTTCACCCTAGCCATCCTCCTACCCTTCACGTACTTGAAAAAGGCCTTGGGATTTTCCTTAACCCTACTAGCCAAAGCCTTTTCATGTCCCCTTCTAGCTCTCCTCAGCCCTTTCTTAAGTTCCTTCCTCGCTACCCTATATTCCTCACGGGCCCTGTCTGAACCTTGCTGCTTATACCTCACGTATGCTACCTTCTTCTCCCTAACAAGTCGTTCCACCTCTCTCGTCACCCACGGTTCCTTCACCCTGCCATTCCTTCTCTGCCTCACCGGGACATATTTATCCCTAACATCCTGCATAAGATCCCTGAATATCGACCACAACCCCATGGTACATTTTCCTTCAAAAAGGACATCCCAATTTACACTCCCAAGTTCTCTCCTTATAGCCTCATAGTTAGCCCTTCCCCAATTGAAAAACCTCTTGTCCTCTCTGCACCTGTCCCTGTCCATGACAATTTTAAAGGTTATGGAGCAATGGTCACTGTCCCCCAAATGCTCACCCACCAATAGATCCTTCACCTGTCCCGGTTCATTTCCTAAAACTAGATCTAACATGGCATTCCCTCTAGTCGGCCTGTCGACATACTGCGTCAGGAATCCCTCCTGGACACACTTAACAAATTCCGTCCCATCCAAACCTTTGGCACTAAGCAGGTTCCAGTCTATATTTGGGAAGTTGAAGTCTCCCATTATAACAACCCTGTTATTTCTGCTTCTCTCCAAACACTGCCTGCCAATCTGCTCCTCTATATCTCTACTGCTACCGGGGGGCCGATAGATACTCCTAGTAGAGTAACTGCTCCTTTCTTCTTCCTTAATTCCACCCATACGGACTCTAGAGATGATCCTTCTACAACATCCATCCTTTCCACAGCTGTAACAGTGTCCCTGACCAGTATCGCCACCCCTCCTCCTCTTCTCCCCCCTTCCCCATCCCTCTTAAAACACCGAAAACCAGGAATATTCAATATCCACTCCTCTCCTGACGTCAGCCACGTCTCAGTAATAGCCACGATATCATAGTCCCCCATACTTATCCAAGCCCTCAGTTCATCCCCTTATTCCTGACACTTCTTGCATTTAAGTAAACACACTTCAGTCCATCTACCTTACTACTTTTACAGCCTGTATTCTGCTTCTCCTTCCCCAAAGCCTCTCTACCTGTTTGATCTAACTTTTTCCCATTCCCTTCTTCCTCTGACCTACTCCTCCGGTTCCCATCCCCCTCACAAACTAGTTTGAACCCTCCCGAACCACCCTAGCAAATCTCGCCGCAAGGATATTGGCCCCCTTCTGGTTCGGGTGTAACCCGTCCTCTCTGTACAGGTCCCACCTTCCCGAGAAGAGATCCCAATGATCCAGAAATCTAAAACCCTCCCTCCTGCACCAGCTTCTCAGCCATGCATTTATCTGCCACCTCCTCCTATTCCTACCTTCACTATCACGTGGCACTGGCAGCAATCCCGAGATTGCTACCCTTGAGGTCCTGTTCCTCAATTTTCTGCCTAGCTCCCTGAACTCACACTTCAGGACCTCATCCCCCTTCCTACCTATGTCATTGGTGCCAATAAGGACCACAACTTCTGGCTGCTCTCCCTCCCGCTCAAGAATTCTGTGGACCCGATCAGTGACATCCCGGACCCTGGCACCTGGGAGGCAACATACCATCCAGGATTCATGCTCACTGCCACAGAACCTCCTGTCTGTTTCCCTGACTATCGAGTCCCCTATCATTACCGCATGTCTCTTTCCCATCCTTCCCTTCTGAGCAGCAGTACCAGTCCCAGTGCCAGAGACCTGGTAACTGCAGCTAGGCCCCTGCAGGTCATCCCCCTCAACAGCTTCCAAGGCAGAACACTTGTTACTGAGGGGAACAGCCTCCGGCGTTCTCTGTCCTATCTGCCTGCCTGACTCCTTCTTCCTCTTCCCTCCCCTGACAGTCACCATTCTATCTGCCTCCTGAACCTCAGATGTACCTACCCTAAGGGGGGGTGACTGTCACCTGATGCACCGTGTCTACATAACTCTCTCCCTCCCTTATGCTGCGCAGTGTTTGTAGCTGCAACGAATCACAATGCTGAGAAGCAGGGAGCAATAATCCCTGGGGACTGGGCAGAGATCCTGTAAATTCACCACTTACACTAATCACTTCAACTTGGGAATCACAAGTGCAATTTCAAAATTAGTATTTGCCAAACTGGGAGCTGCTGTTAAAGTGAGAAAAAACTTGATCCAAGAACATAGAACGTGAATGTACAGCAGGAACAGGCCCTTTGGTGTCTGTGCTCACCAATCTAAATTAATCCCATCTGCCTGCACATGGTCCATATCCCTCTGTTTCCTGCCTGTTCATGTGTCTGTCTAAATGCCCGTTAAATGTTGCTTTCATATCTGCTTCGACCACTTCCCCTACCAGCAAGTTTCAAGCACTTACAACTCTCTTTGTAAAAAAAAACTTGTTTCACAAATCTCCTTTAAAGTTTCCCCTCTCAGCTTAAACCTATGCTCTTTAGGATTTGACATTTCCACCCTGGGAAAAAGACTCTGTCTGTCTACCCCATCTGTGCCTCTAATCATTTTATAAACTTCTATCAGGTTGCTCCTCAGTCTCTGATACCTCAGAGAAAATAATCCAAGTTTGTCCAACCTCTCCCTATAGCTAATACTCTCTAATCCAGGCAACATCCTGGTGAACCTCTTCTGCACCCTCTCCAAAGTCTCCACATCCTTCCTGTAATGGAGCAACCAGAACTGCACTCAATACTCCAAATGTGGCTGAACCAAGGTTTTGGACAACTGCAACATGACTTCCTGAGCAGACGGTAGACCAACATAAGTAGATCAATTCAACGCTAGAGCTTGCTCCATCATTCAGTAAGGTCATGACCAATCCATTCTTATGCTCAACTCTTCCCCTACCTCTTGACTCCCTTGTGATCCAAATGCCTCAATCTCAGTCTTGAATGTATTTAATGACTCTGCTTTTACTGGTCTCTGGGGTAGACAATTCCATTGACAGGAGAAATTCCTCCTCATTCCCATCTTAAGTGGGTAAACTTTTACTCTGAAACTGTGCTTGTTCTAGGATATTCCCACTAGGGGGTTAAGGAAAGCTTGAATAGAGTGGAGCTATTTTCTGTAGAAGAGAAGGGATCTAATAGACCTCCAAATGATTATGATGAGCTTGACAGGTCAGATGCAAAGAAGATGTGGGCAAGTTCAAAATATAATGTATAAAATAGTCACTAATAAGCCAAAAAGATGTCAGGGGAGTGCTGAGAATGGAACCCCACTCCCATCAGATAAGTTAGTGGTGAAACGGAGGTGGGATTAGGGGGGGGTAACCTAGTAATGAGGAGGCAAGGAATAGAAGATGGAGAGAGATCAAGAGGGGTGAGAAGAGACTCATATGGAGTAGGGCCACCAGCAAGGAGCAGTTGTGCCAAGTGACTTGTTCCTGGGTTGGAGATGAATAAATGGAGCTACAGTCTCTGGACTTTAACAGCTGCCCAGCGAATATCCCACTCGATAACAAGTAACATGATCACCTCCCCACACTCACCAATCGTGAGATCTTCACTGGGATGGTGGGGTCATCATTGGTGGTGCCATTGGAACCTGTCCCGTCCTTCCTCCTCTTTCTGCAGTTCAATTTGGCACCAAACTGCATCTCCATCTCATCGGGTGACTGACTGGGCAAAAGAACAAAATAAACAAATGTACATCTGTGTCTGAAATCTAAACTGCAAAAGCTACAGGTCCTAGAACAAGATATTAAAGAGCAGGTGGGATCTCTACAGAACTGGGTGTTGCACCCAAAGCCTTTTGTCACACACACGATGTGCAGATAAGAACACACACACAAGGGTGCAAAACAAAGTTTTCCACTGTGCCTTGGTACATGTGCCAGTAATAAACCAATTTACCAAACGGCCTTTCTCATGCTGTATAATGTAATAGTGCCTCCTCATGTACTACGGAGATGTGGTCGATGTTCAGGGATCTTTTGCAGGATGTTAGGGATAAATTTGTCCCAGTGAGGCAGAGAAGGAATGGCAGGGTGAAGGAACCGTGGGTGACGAGAGAGGTGGAACAACCAGTTAGGAAGAAGGCGGCAGCATACATAAGGTGTAAGCAGCAAGGATCAGACAGGGCTCGTGAGGAATACAGAGTAGCAAGGAAGGAACAAGAAAGGGCTGAGGAGACCGAGAAGGGGACATGAAAAGGCTTTGGCGAGTAGGGTTAAGGAGAATCCCAAGGCTCTTTTCTCGTACGTGAAGAGCAGAAGGACGGCTAGAGCAAAGGTGGGTCTGATAAAGACAAAGGTGGGAGGATGTGCCTGGAAGCTGTGGAAGTGGGTGAGGTTCTCAATGAATACTTCTCTTCAGTATTCACCAAGGAGAGGGGTCGTGATGATGCTGAGTACAGTGTTGGTAAGGGTAATGTTCTAGAGTATGTAGATATCAAGAGAGAAGACATGTTGGAGTTGTTAGAAAATATTAGGACAGATAGTCCTAAAGGAATATTCCCCAGGCTGCTTCGTGAGGCAAGGGAGGAGATTGCTGAACTGCTGGTTAGGATCTTTGAGTCCTCATTGGCCACGGAGATGGTACCGGAAGATTGGAGGGTGGCGAATGTTGTCCCCTTATTCAAAAAAGGTAGTAGGGATAGTCCAGGGAATTACAGACCAGTGAGCCTTACGTCAGTGGTGGGTAAGCTGTTAGAAAGGATTCTAAGAGATAGGATCTATGAGCATTTAGAGAATCATGGACTGATTAGAGACAGCCAGCATGGCTTCGTGAAGGGAAGATCTTGCCTCACTAGCCTGATAGTGACCAGGAAGATTGATGAGGGTAGTGCAGTAGATGTGGTCTACATGGATTTTAGTAAGGCGTTTGTTAAGGTTCCGCATGGTAACCAAGGGATCCAGGGAGGCTTGGCCGTGTGGATTCAGAATTGGCTTGCCTGTAGAAAGCAGAGGGTTGTGGTGGAGGGAGTGCATTCGGATTGGAGGGCTGTGACTAGTGGTGTCCCACAGGGATCGGTTCTGGGACCTCTACTTTTTGTGATATTTATTAATGACTTAGATGAGGGGGTGGAAGGGTAGGTTAGCAAGTTTGCAGATGACACAAAGATCGGTGGTGTTGTGGATAGTGTGTAGGGATGTCGAAGCTTACAGAGGGATATTGATAGGATGTAGAGCTGGGCTGACAAGTGGCAGATGGAGTTCAATCCAGAGAAGTGTGAGGTAGTACACTTTGGAAGGACAAACTCCAAGGCAGAGTACAAGGTAAATGGCAGGATTCTGGGCAGTGTAGAGGAGCAGAGGGATCTGGGGGTTCATATCCACAGATCACTGAAAGTCGCCTCACAGGTAGATAGGGTAGTTAAGAAAGTTTATGGGATGTTCGCTTTATAAGTCATGGGATCGAGTTTAACAGCCGCAAAGTAATGATGTAGCTTTACAAAACTCTGGTTAGTCCACACTTAGAGTACTGTGTCCAGTTCTGGTTGCCTCATTATAGGAAGGATGTGCAGGCATTGGAAAGGGTGCAGAGGAGATTTACCAGGATGCTGCCTGGATTAGAGAGTATGGATTATGAGGAGAGACTAAAGGAGCTAGGGCTTTACTCATTGGAGAGGAGGAGGATGAGGGGAGACAATGATAGAGGTGTACAAGATATTAAGAGGAATAGATAGAGTGGACAGCCAATGCCTCTTTCCCAGGGCACCAATGCTCAAAACAAGAGGACATGGCTTTAAGGTAATGGGTGGGAAGTTCAAGGGAGATGTCAGAGGGAGGTTTTTCACCCAGAGAGTGGTTGGTGCATGGAATGCGCTGCCTGGGGTGGTGGTGGAGGCTGATACATTGGTCAAGTTCAAGAGATTGTTAGGTAAGCATATGGAGGAATTTAAGATAGAGGGATATGTGGGAGGAAGGGGTTAGATAGTCTTATGTGTGGTTTGAAGGTCGGCACAACATGGTGGGCCGAAGGGCCTGTATTGTGCTGTATTGTTCTATGGTTCTATGGTAAAATTCTGCTCTCACTGTTAAATATTGTGCCCAAATGACAACACATCTCCTGAGCAGCTGAGAAAAGAGTCTGTGAACACCACAAGGATTCAAAAGGCCCTCTGGCGTGCAAATCAGTTTGTTCTGTACCTGTGAAGAGCTTGAGGACGGCCTCAATCCAGCCTCTGGCTAGCAAGATTCTTCAGCATAAAACCACAGCAAGGTTGGAACACCTGGACAGGCTCAGCTGCAGAAATGAGAAAGGTTACACAATGACGACGTGATCTCCTGAGCTTTACGGTCATTATTCCACTGCCCCCCTCTCTGTAATCCCTGCCATGGCCAAGAGAGCTCACCAGCACCTCCACTTCCTCAGGCAGCTAAAGAAATTTGGCATGTCCCTGTTGACCCTCACCAATTTTTATAGATGCACGACAGAAACCATCCTATCCAGATGTATCACAGCTTGGTACGGCAACTGCTCTGCCCGTGACTGCAAAAAACTGCAGAGAGCAGTGGACACAGCTCAGCACATCACGGAAACCAGCCTCCCCTCCCTGGATTCTTACTACACTTCTCACTGCCTCGGCAAAGCAGCCAGCGTAATCAAAGACCCCTCCCACCCCGGACATTCTCTCTTCTTGCCCCTCCCATTGGGCTGAAGATAAATATGCCTGAAAGCACGTACCACCAGGCTCAAGGACAGCTTCTATCCCACTGTTATAAGACTATTGAATGGTTCCCTAGTACGAAAAGATGGACTCTTGACCTCACAATCTACCTCGTTATGGCCTTGCACCTTATTGTCTGCCTGCACTGCACTTTCTCTATAACTGTAACACTTTACTCTGCATTCTGTTATTGCTTTTCCCTTGTACTACCTCAATGCACTGATGTGATGAAATGATCTGTATGGATGGCATGCAAAACAAAGTTTTTCACTGTACCTCGGTACATGTGACAATAATAAACCAATTTACCAAACACACTACCCTTCCAGATCTCTGTGTTCCTACTCATCCCAACTTTAACTGTTCCACCATTGGCAGCTGTGCTGCTGAGAATTCCCTCTCTAAAACTCTCCATCTACCCACCTTTAATCAACTCCCCAAAACCTGCCTTTTGACCAAACTGAACACAGTTACTCAGGTCAGGTCTGACCAAACCTCTGTACCTTTGCACTCCATTAGCTTTTATTGACAGTTGTATTTCCAGTCCTTAATTTCCTCCCACAGCTTCCTTGAGCACAAACTTCCAGCTAACACTGCAGTGAGGGAGCGCTGCAATGTTGAAGGAGGGGTCCTTCAGGTATCTTCCTAGATGTTAAAGCTCACTGCTGTGCCTTTCCCACTTGCTCTCTCGCTCTCGCTCTCTCTCACAATCACACTCACACATTTACGACTAAACAGTTGCATGTGCACAAAATGTTTGTGAAATGTTAGCTTGCTCTCATGAGCTTGACATGTCACACAGAACAGACAGAGCACCTTGTGGGTGTGAGGCTACAAAGGCTTTGCAGATAAAACAGGTCATTAGATTCACAAAGCTAATGACTGAAATATTCCCTCTATGCAGGGTGCTAGAAAGGGAAGGCCTTTCCGTAATCTCTTTTACAATCTCTGGATTTCTCACAGCACTTTACAACTAATGAGGTACTGTGTCTGATACTGTTGCAAGATAGGATATGTGGCAGGACCCTTGAGCACAGTAAGCTCAGACAAACAACGAGGTGACGAGATCATCATCTGTTTTTGTGATGTTAGATGAAGATTAAACATTATGACTGTGTTCTGGGGTCAGGGTTATACACCATGGAAACATGTCCTTCGCTCCATGCCAACCACAGCACCTTCCTGAACTAGTCCCATTTGCCCGTGTTTGGCCCATATCCCTCTAAACCTTTCCAATCCATGTACCCATCCAAGTGCCTTTTAAATGTTGTTAATGTACCTGCCTCAACCACTTCCTCTGGCAGCTCGTTCCATATCCCCACCACCCTCTGTGTGAAAAACATGTCCCTTAGGTCCCCTTTAAATCTTTCCCCTCTCACCTTAAACTTATGCCCTCTAGTTTTAGACTCCCCTACCCTGGGGAAAAAGCTGTGACCATCCACCTTATCCATGCCCCTCATGATTTTTATAAACCTCCATAAAGAATTGCAATTGGTTTATTATTGTCACTTGTACTGAGGTACAGTGAGAAACTTGTCTTGCACACTGTTCATACAGATCAATTTATTACACAGTGCATTGAGGTAGTACAGGGTAAGACAACACAGGATTCAGAAAAAAGTGTCACAGCAACAGAGAAAGTGCAGTGCGGGCAGACAATAAGGTGCAAGATCAGAATGAGGCAAATTATGAGGTCAAGAATCCATCCCTCAGCCTCCTTCGTTCCAAGGAAAACAGCTCCAGCCTAATCAGACCTACCTTATAACTCAAGCCCTCCAGTCCCAGCAACATCCTTGTGAACCCTTTCTGCACCCTCTCTAACTTAATCACATCCTGCCTATAATACGGCAACCAAAACTGCACACAATATTCCAGGTTCAGTATCACCAACATCCTACACAGCTGTAACACAATGTCCCAACTCTTGTACTCAATGCCCGTCCAATGAAGGCAATTGCATCATATGCCTTCTTCACTGCCTTGGCCATCTATGTCACCACATTCAGTGAACTATGCACTTGTACTCCTAGGTCTCTCTGTTCTATAATGCTCCTCATTCACCGTGTAAGTCCTGCTCTGATTTAACTTCTCAATATGCATCACTTCACACTCGTGGTGGTCAGGCAGCGTCTGTGGAGGGAAATGAGACCCAGATGAAGGGTCTCGACCCGAAACGTCACTGTCCATTTCCCTCCACACATACTGCCTGACCCGCTGAGTTCCTCTAGCTCTTTTTGTGGGCTGCTCAAACATACAAGATCCTGATGAGCTTTGAGAGGGCAGATAGGAAGATATATTTCCTCTTGGGGGAGAATGCAGAACCAAGGGTCGTTGTTTAAAGATAACAGATCACCCACTTAAAACTGATAAATTTTTTTTTCCCTCCAAGAGGGTTGAGAGCCTTTGGATCTCTCTTTCTCAAAGGGCTGTGGAAGCACTCGTTGAATGTTTTTAAGGAAGAGGTAGATAAGCAAGAGGCAAATCAGAGTTGAGGTTACAATTAGATCATCCACATCTTATCGAATGACAGAAGGCCCGAGGGACTGGGTGGCCAACTCCAAACCCCTTGTGTTTGTACATCTGAAGTACAAACCGGTACAGAGAGCCCCTGCTTGAGGTTACATTGCTGCACATTGATTGACAGGCAGTAGAATGTCTCAATGGCAAAGGCCAGTGACGTCTTGCAAAACACAAAGAAAACGACTTGCGTGCACTTTAACGGGAAATTATTCAATAGCTTTGCCCAATAGTGCAATCAGCCAAAGTACTGACACTAAGACGAAGGAGAAATGCAACTCAGTTTGACCGAAGAGGTATGCTGATTACACATGGAAGCAGGCCATTCGGCCCATGGAGCCTGCTCTGCCATTCAAAACAATTATGGCCAATCTTCAATAAATTGGTTTATTATTGTCACATGTATCAAGTAACAGTGAAAAACTTTGTTTTGCATGCCATCTATACAGACCATTTCATTACATCAGTGACTTGAGGTAGTACAAGGTAAAGCAATAACAGAATGCAGAATAAAGTGTAACAGTTACAGAGAAAGTGCAGTGCAGGCAGACAATAAGGTGCAAGGTCACAACAAGGTAGATTGTGAGGTCAAGAGTCCATCTTATCGTACTAGTGGACTATTCAATAGTCTTAAAACAGCGGGATAGATGCTGTCCTTGAGCCTGGTGGTACGTGCTTTCAGGCTTTTGTATCTTCTGCCTGATGGGAGGGGGGAGAAGAGAGAACGTCCGGGGTGGTGGATTCTGATTATGTTGGTTGCTTTACTGAGGCAGCAAGAAGTGTAGACAGAGTCCACGGAGGGGAGGCTGGTTTCTGTGATGTGTTGGGCTGTGTCCGCAACTCTCTGCAGTTTCTTGCGGTCCCAGGCAGAGCAGTTGCTGTACCAAGTCATGATGCATCCGGACAAAATGGTTTCTATTCAATACCACAGACCGCCTCTCTCCCTGTGCCCCTTGGTACCATTTAATGATGGTGATAACTCAGGGGAAAAAAACCTCAAATAACTTCAGACGGAGCTACAAGGTCAATGCATCAAGTCAACAATCCTGCACTCTAACCCAAAATGTTTAACCCTCCTTCTCTTACCACAGAGGTTATCAGAACCTGCAGCATTTTTTTGCATTTCACTCTGTTCAGCACCATCAGTACAAACACCACTAATCCCAATATTGCAAAATGTGGTGTTTGCAAGGTCCCTCTCTACATCCCACCTGCCTTGATGGCTTGTACACAGGGTAGCCGCCGATAACCCCCCACTCCAGAAATGTGCAGAGCTGAGTGGAGGAAAAGCTGACTCCTGACGGAACAGGTGAGCCACAGAACAAGTTCCATCAGTCACCAGTGCAGCTGCGTCAGTGTTACCAGAGAGAAACCTCTGGACTTGCATGGCTACAGTCACACTGCTCACATCACATGTATTAGAACACACAACAGTACAGCACAGGAACAGGCCCTTCAACCCACCATGTCTGTGCCGACCATGATGCCAAATTAAACTACACCCATTTGCCTGCACATGATCCATATCCCTCAATGCTCATGCGCCTATCTAAGAGCCTCGTTAACGCCACTTTCGTATCTGCTTCCACCACCACCACCCCTGGCAGCGATTTACAGGCACCCACCACTCTCTGTGTAAAAAAACTTGCCCTGCACATCTCCTTTGAACTTTCCCCCTCTCACCGCAAACCCATGTCCTCCAGTATTTGACATTTCCACCCTGGGAAAAACACTATCTGCCTTATCTATGTCTCTCATCAGTTCTATCAGGTCTCCCCTCAGCCTCCAATGTTCCAGACAAAACAATCCAAATTTGTCCAACCTCTTCTTATATTAGTTATAAGATTTCAAAAACTATCAAAGCACAGCTCAATCGAGCCCATGATTTAAACATCTCTCAGTGGAAGACCACATGGGAACAGGCCCTACAGCTAATCGAGTCTGCAACAATGACCGAGCATCCATCACACCAAAACACACAAAATGCTGGAGGAACTCAGCAGGTCAGGCAGCATCCACGGAGGGAAACGAACAGTCGATGTTTTGGACTGATGAAGGGTCTCGGCCTTAAATATCGACTGTTCTCTTGTGTCTCCACACATTAGGGGTAATTTACAATGACCAACTTAACCTACCAAGCTGCACATCTGTGGGGTGTGGGAGGAAACTGGAGCACCTGGAGGAAACCTATGCAGTTTCAGACAGAATGTGCAAACTCCAGAGACAGCATCCGAGGTCACAAATGAACCTGGTTCTCTGGTGCTGTGAGGCAGCAGCTCTATGCACTGTGCCACTAAAATGAGGCATCTACAAATTTCTCAAAACATCTAGAGTTCAACGACCTCCATGGCCCTGTCCATTCCTCGCTCCACAGTATCCTTGTGCCCAACAACTTGCTTACATTGGAGACACAGAGACTACAGATGCTGGAATCTGGAACAAAATTACCCACCGAGTTCCTCCAGCAGCTCATTTTATGCACCCACTTCAATTCCCTCCTTTACTTCCTCTATTGTCCCGAGCATTTCAAGTGACACTCAATTTGTCTCCCTCAACTTCTCTACTTTTGATTAGATTAGTCCACTGGTTCATTAAAGGCTTCACGTGAATGAAAGTTGATTAAAAAAGATTTCCCTCCCTAAAAGATGTTGGAAACCAGGTGGTTTACAACAGTCCTGGTATCTTTACTTTTCCAGTTTGCATCACCATTTCATCATACCATGACAAATACTATTTTTATTCAAATTAATAAACTAATAATTTAAAATCCGTAGTAGGATTTGAACTCATTTCCTTTGGATCAACAGACTGGTCCTCTGTACAATGTCTGGTAACATCCACGCTGCCATGGTGTATTGTGGAGGGTCGTGGCTGTCACGACAGCACTGCCCCTACCTGGTCAGAAGACACACCACTGCCAAGCATGGTATGGTATGGTATGGTTTGGCCTGGCCCCACCCCACCCCTGGCCATTGGCCTTTTTAAATTACCTGGGCTGGACCCCCCCAACCACCAGCCCTCCAGCATTATAAAGAGTGCCACACGTGCTTGGCTCTTGCTCTTTTGACTGCCCCAAGGGATCACCCTGCTTCATCCCAGGCCGGGGAACCATGGAACGGTGCTGGAGAGATCGTTGGTGAGGTGTGCACTGTTAATAGGGTCGGGAGCATTCTAGTTAGTATCCCCGGTAGCATAGAGCAGTGCCTGCACTGAGTCAAGGAGTGGCGGGTGTCATGTTGTTTTTCCTTGATTGTCTGTACCCAGTTCATTGTGTGTGTGTATTCTACCCCATTGCGATTTTCCCATGCTCGCTATAAACTGTACGCGTGTGTGTATTACCCTTTCCCCGGGCTTGTCTTTCATAAATAAATCATTTATCACCAAGACTGTGTTCAGAGTCCTTGCCTCTGAGACCTTGAATCTGTTTCACAACACATGGTACACAATGAGCGAGCAATGACTGATGCGGGTCAAGTCAATGAATGTATCACTGCATCAACCTTGTTTCAACGGGTAGCAAGCTCGTCTCTCAGACAGTGGGTTCAATTAAAACTGCACGATTCAACTGACTCTTCAACACAGTATTGAGTGGTGCTGCACTGACATGTGTGCTGCCTTTCAGTTGAGGCAATAAACCAAGGTCATGATGCCTGTCAAGATAATCAGCAAAGGTCTCCACAATGTCTTGGGCCAATATCTATCCCTTAATCAACTTCAAAAAATCAATGATCAAACTTCAAAAACAAAACCGTAAACTGCATGAGAATATTTTGAGGTTCCGAAAACCATTGTAGAAATTCAAGTCTTTTCTCAGACATTCCTCTCAGAAACTGATTTGATGACAAATTGATTGGGTTCACCGTCCTGTCTGTTCCACTAGTCACACTGAAGAAAATGGTGTTTTTTTAAAAAAAACTTCATTACCCAACAGTTTGATCAGCAAATGTGAACAAACAACAAAATGATACATTTCAGATTACCAGATGATGCATGCACATTAAACTGAGGGTGTGTGCTAATGACGAGAGGTTGGGCAAACTTGAGTTGTTTTCTCTGGAGCGGCGGAGGCTGAAGAGAGACCCGACAGGAGTTATGAGAGGCATAGATAGGGTAGACAGCTGGTATCTTTTTTCCAGGGTTGAATCTAATACTAGAGGACATGCACTTAAGGTGAGAGGGGGTAAGTTCAAAGGAGATGTGCGGGACAAGTTTTTCTTTTGCACAGAGAGTGGTGGGTGCCTGGAATGGGCTGCCAGGAGTGGTGGTGGAGGCAAGTGATAGAGGTGTTTCAGAGCCTCTTGGATAGGCACGTGAATGTGCAGAGAATGGAGGGATGTGGACATTGTGTAGGCAGAAGGGATTAATTTAGTTAGGTGTTTAATTACTAGTTAAATTAGTTTGGCTCAACGTCACGGGCCAAAGAGCCTGTTCCTGCGTTGTACTGTTCTATGTTCTAACTGCCTTGACTGACTGACTGAAGATGTGTGCCCTCATTCCATCAATACAAACAGTCAAGCATACAATACAGCTCGTACACGCAGCATAATGAGCTTCTCTGGCATTACATTAGCACAATCACTCCCTCCCACTGCTTTTATGGTTCCCTGACTCATCTTACATGAATGTACACCAGGGAGGGAAGGAGAAACAGGACTTGGCCTTGAACAAGGTTTGATATCTGTCACTTTCTGGCTTCCTTTACCAGATCTCAGGTTGCTAGTTCCCCTGAATTTCAAGTCTGAAGGTCAAGGGTTTGAATTCTCGATCCAGAAACTAGAACAAGTAAACACTCAGGACGGCAGCATCAAGGAGACACTGTTCTGTTCCAGAAAACCCTTCCTGAATGAGATGGTAAACCACTGTGTCTGCTTGCCCAAGATAAAAACAGCACCACTTCAAAGAACGGCAGGGGAGTTATTTCTAATGTTCAGGGATACAATTACCCCTCAAACAACATGTTTAAAACAGATATAACAACAGAAAGTTCTGGAAACGCTTAGCAGGTCAGGCAACACCCGTGGAAAGAGAAACAGGGTTAATGTTTCAGGTTGAAAACCCTTCATCAGAACTCTTTCCACAGATACGGCATGAACTGCTGAGTGTTTCCAGCATTTCTTGTTTTTATTTCAGATTTCCAGCAACCCATTTCGATCATCTGTTCATTATTCAACTGCTCTTTGTGGGAACATGCTGTCTGCAAATTGGCTGTTGCATGTCCTATCTTACAACAATCACAACACTTCAAAAGCACTCGGCTGTCTGTGATGTGCATTGGGCGTTTTAAAATGAGATATACCCAAAATGAAGAGGAAAGGGAGACAGTGAGTGGGAAGGGAGGTGAAGGGAGAGAGTGAGACGGGGGGCTTGGGGGAGGGGGGAGAGAGAGAGCGAGAGACAGACAGAGAGAAAGTGCACTGTGAAGAAGCCTACCCTTGTATTTCCTTCAACATTCCTAATCACTCATCTGATTCCTCCAACCGCCCGCACTCAGGGAGCAGGGTGACCAAAATGCTTGCGAGAAGAATATTAAAGGTTGCAGATGGAATACGTTTGCATTGATGGAGACACAAGAGACTGAACTCTGTGGAATCTGGAGCAACAAACAATCTGCTGGAGGAACTCAGCAGGTTGAGCAGCGTCTGTGGGGGGAATTCTCAACATTTCAGGTCAAAATCCTGCATCAGGATCAAACGTTGATCCAAACACTGAGTTCCTCCAGCAAAGTGTTTGTTTGCATCAATATTGTACTCGAGTATCCGACCCTATGCAGCTGTAAACTGGTCCATACCATCCAGTTGTCACTTTGAACATAGAACATTACAGCACAGTACAGGCCCTTCAGCCCACGATGTTGTGCCGACATTTTATCCTGCTCTAAGATCTATCTAACCTTTCCCTCCCACAGAGCCCTCCATTTTTCTATCATTCACGTGTCTATCTAAGAGTCTCTTAAATGTCCCTAATGTATCTGCCCCCACAACCTCTGCCGGCGGTGCGTTCCACGCTCCCACCACTCTCTGTGTAAAAAAAAACTTACCCCTGACATCCCCCTTATACTTTCCTCCAATCACCTTAAAATTATGATTCCCCCCATGTTAGCCATTTTTGCCCCGGGAAAAAGTCTCTAACTGTCCACTTGATCTATGCCTCTTATCATCTTGTACACCTCTATCAAGTCACCTCTCAACGTCCTTCTCTCCAAAGAGAAAAGCACCAGCTCGCTCAACCTATTCTCATAAGACATGCTCTTCAATCCAGGCAGCATCCTGATAAATCTCCTCTGCACCCTCTCTAAAGCTTCCACATCTTTCCTATAATGAGGCAACCAGAGCTGAACACAATACTTAAAGTGTGATCTAACCAGAGTTCTATAGAGCTGCAACACTACCTCGCGGCTCTTGAACTCAAGTACCCCGACTAATGAAGGTCAACACACCATATACCTTCCTAATAACCCTATCGACCTGCGCAGCAACCTTGAGGGATCTATGGACGTGGACTCTATGAGCTTTAACGTGAGAAGAGTAGAAAACTCCTCAAACAGTTCCATCTCTTGACCAATCTGTACCTACTTTACAAGCCAGGATTTTCTTCATCCAATTCCACCCAAACCTCTGTAACTGAAAAAAAAAGAACTAAAAGACACAAAACAGAACAGCCCACAAAACAATTCTTCCTTCTACAATGGAAAAATACACCTTGCAATACAACGCTCTGTCTGTTTAATACTTGTATTCCCCCTGGATCTGCTGCAAGTCATCATGTGCTCCGTGAAGTGTGGAATCCTTAAAACAAAACAAGCCCCTGAGATTCAACAAATAACAAGCCACTGCAGGGGACACTATGCACATAACCTGCTGCTGTGCACACCATGTAAAGAACAGACCAAACAGATTATTTCACAAATGTCACAGCGCTGGGTGCCTCCTTCAAACAAAGCATATCCAAGACATTCTTGCACAACGCGACACGAGACAGACACACTAACTAAAAAGGACGGAGCAAGTTTCCAACAGTAAAGTATCAATAGAACAAATGAAATTAGGAATGGGCTAGAAGTGTTTACCTTGCTTGCAACTCCCACATCCCAGGAACGAATAATGTAAAATGAATTAATTAACAATAGAAACACCAACTGTAAGTCACTGATGACCACACAGAACATGTGGAAAAACCAATTAACTTACACCTCAGTCAAGATGTCACACACAGTGGGATGGCAAGTGCAGCAGATTGGGACTTCCACACTGAGGATTTGATCAGAGTCTCAAACTTTAAAAGCCTTTTCCACCAAACCTTGCTCCCCCCTGTGAGCTCATGAATGGAGCCCGAGGATGACAAGTGGGCAGAAACCTGTCATTCATGATGTCACAGGGTCAGGCATTCCACACTCGGCATCTGTCCCTGGAAGGGCTGCTGCAGGAAACAAGCTCTTCCTTGTTCTCTCCTGGGAGGTGGGAACTACCATCAAGGCCAGAACTTACTGCCCAATCCTAATTGCACCACATTGCAGCGGAGGGAGATCCAGGATTTAGACCCAGAGATGGTAAAGGAAAGGCGATCGATTTCAAAGTCAGGATGGCGAGACACTTGAAGGGAAACCTGCAGGCGGTGGTGTTCCCATCTCAGTGGTAGACGTCGTTTGTGCTGGTGGATGGTTCACACTGCAGCCATTGTGCTGGAGGGGGTGAATGTTTAAGGTGGTAGAAGGGGAGCCCATCAAGCGGGCTGCCAGATCCTGGATGGTGTCGAGTTTCTTGAGAGTTGGGGCTGCACTTGTCCTGGCAAGTGTTCTACCCTGACTCATGGCTTGTAGGGAAAAGGGAGCGAGGGAGGTAGAGGGGGATTGGGACAAGGTGCGAGGAAGGAAGGAGGTGGGGGGGAGGAAGTGATCAGAGGAGGGAAGGGGGCCAATGAGATGGGCGAGGGTGTTGGTGGGGGTCTGTGATAGATGTCAGAGAGGGGGGACCAGCGAGGGGGGGAGACAGGGAGATTAGTGAGGGGGGGAGGGAGAGTCAGTGAGGGGGGGAGGAAGGGTCTGAGGGAGAGAAGGGGGGATAAGTGAGGGGATGTGAGGGGGATCAGTGAGGGGGAGGGAGGGTCTGAGGGGGAGAAGGGGGATCAGTGAGGGGGAGGGAGGGTCTGAGGGAGAGAGGGATCAGAGGGGGAAGGAGGGTCTGAGGGGGGATCAGTGAGGGGGAGGGAGGGTCTGAGGGAGAGAAGGGGGATCAGTGAGGGGGGAGGGAGGGTCTGAGGGGGGATCAGTGAGGGGGGATCAGTGAGGGGGGAGGGAGGGTCTGAGGGGGGATCAGAGGGGGGAGGGAGGATCAGTGAGGGGGGAGGGAGGGTCTGAGGGGGGATCAGTGAGGGGGGAGGGAGGGTCTGAGGGGGGATCAGTGGGGGGAGGGAGGATCAGTGAGGGGGGATCAGTGAGGGGGGAGGGAGGGTCTGAGGGGGGATCAGTGGGGGGAGGGAGGATCAGTGAGGGGGGAGGGAGGGTCTGAGGGGGGATCAGTGAGGGGGGAGGGAGGGTCTGAGGGGGGATCAGTGAGGGGGGAGGGAGGGTCTGAGGGGGGATCAGTGAGGGGGGGAGGGAGGGTCTGAGGGGGGATCAGTGAGGGGGGAGGGAGGGTCTGAGGGGGGATCAGTGAGGGGGGAGGGAGGGTCTGAGGGGGGATCAGTGAGGGGGGAGGGAGGGTCTGAGGGGGGATCAGTGAGGGGGGAGGGAGGGTCTGAGGGGGGATCAGTGAGGGGGGAGGGAGGGTCTGAGGGGGGATCAGTGAGGGGGGAGGGAGGGTCTGAGGGGGGATCAGTGAGGGGGGAGGGAGGGTCTGAGGGGGGATCAGTGAGGGGGGAGGGAGGGTCTGAGGGGGGATCAGTGAGGGGGGAGGGAGGGTCTGAGGGGGGATCAGTGAGGGGGTCTGAGGGGGATCGTGAGGCGGGGAGGGAGGGGTCTGAGGGGGGGATCAGTGGAGGGGGAGGGAGGGTTGAGGGGGGATCAGTGAGGGGGGGAGCGTCCCGCATGCCAGGGGGGGGGGGGGGGGAGAGGGGAGGGAGGGGGGAGGGAGGGGGAAGGGAGGGGGGGAGTGGGGGAGAGGGGAGGGAGGGCGGGAGAGGGAGAGGGGGGGGAGAGAGGGGGGAGGAGAGGGGGGGAGGGTGGGGGGGGAGGGAAGGGGGGGATGGGGGGAGGGGGGGGAGGGCGGGGAGGTGGGGGGGGGAAGGGTAGGGGGTGAGGGAGCGGTGGTAGGGGGAGAGGGGGAGGCGAGGGGGGGGGGAGGGGGGGAGGGGGGATAGCACCGCGCGGCCACTCACCTCTCTCCCTCGGCGCCGCCTCTCCCTCTCGGGACCCGGACTGGATTGGCGGGCGGACGCAGCCGGAACCGGATGCTGTCCCGGGAGCGCGGAGCCCCCGCGCCCTGAACATTAGTTCCGGGCTCCTCGTTCCTTCCTTCTTTCCTCCCTCCCTCCCCCTCCTTCCCCCCCCCCCTCCTCCATCCTCCCATTACTCTTCCTCCCTCCCCCTCCCCTTCCATCCTCCCCTCCATCCTCCCCTCCCTCCCCTCCCCCTCCCCCCTCCATCCTCCCCTCCCTCCCTCCCCCCTCCATCCTCCCCTCCCTCCCTCCCCCTCCATCCTCCCCCTCCCTCCCCCCTCCATCCTCCCCTCCCTCCCCCTCCATCCTCCCTCCCTCCCCTTCCCCCATCCTCCCCTCCCTCCTCCCTCCCTCCCCTCCCCTCCCTCCCCCTCCATCCTCCCCCTCCCTCCTCCCTCCCCTCCCTCCCCCTCCCCTCCATCCTCCCCTCCCTCCCCTCCCTCCCCCTCCATCCTCCCCTCCCTCCCCCTCCCCTCCATCCTCCCCTCCCTCCCCCCTCCATCCCCCTCCATCCTCCCCTCCCTCCCCCCTCCATCCTCCCCTCCCTCCCCCTCCATCCTCCCTCCCTCCCCTTCCCCCATCCCCTCCCTCCTCCCTCCCTCCCTCCCCCCTCCCCTCCATCCTCCCCTCCCTCCCCTCCATCACCCCTCCATCCTCCCCTCCCTCCCTCCCCCTCCATCCTCCCCTCCCTCCCCCTCCCCCTCCATCCTCCCTCCCTCCCCTTCCCCCATCCTCCCCTCCCTCCTCCCTCCCTCCCCCTCCCCTCCATCCTCCCCTCCCTCCCCCCTCCATCCCCCTCCATCCTCCCCTCCCTCCCCCTCCATCCTCCCCTCCATCCTCCCCTCCCTCCCTTCCCCCTCCCCTCCATCCTCCCCTCCCTCCCTCTCCCCCTCCATCCTCCCCTCCCTCCCTCTCCCCCTCCATCCTCCCCTCCCTCCCTCTCCCCCTCCATCCTCCCCTCCCTCCCTCTCCCCCTCCATCGTCCTCCTCCTCCCCCTCCATCCTCCCCTCCCTCCGGGGTCAGGCAGCGCTCCCGGGCCCTACCCTGTATCAGGGCATCCCCTGGGCAGGACCACCTTCCATGGGTTGTTCTGGATCTGACTCCGTCTCAGGGTGAACCAACACAAAATGCTGGAGGAACTCAGCAGGTCAGGCAGCATCTGTTGGTGATCTATTGGTATTGATCATACACGTGCTGCCTGACCTGCTGAGTTCCTCCAGCATCTTGTGTTCGTTGCTCCAGATTTCCAGCATCTGCAGTCTCTCTTGTTGTCCACGTTTCAGGGTCAGCAGCTCTGTTGATTTGGAGCCACCTGAGCCTAGTTGGGCACAGCTAGCAGAGTGTTCTTCCATTGAGGAGAGGTTTGCACTGGAAGAGTAAAGTACAAACAACTCCTGAGAAGCTCGACACAGTGCCCTGGAACATAGGAGATTGAGGGGTAACCTGACAGAGGTATATAAGATCATGAGGGGTAATAGATGGGGAAAGCACACAGTCTTTTTCCCAGAGGGGGGATGCTAAAAACAAGAGGGCATATGTTTAAGATAAGAGGCGAGAGATTTAAAAGGGACATCAGGGGCAGCTTCTTCACACAAAGGGTGGTGCGTATTTGGAATGAGCTGCCAGAAATAATGGTTGAGGCGGGCACATTAGCAACATTTAAAAACCATCTCGATAAGTACATGGATGGGGAAGGTTTAGAGGGCTATGGGCCAAACGTGGGCAGATGGGACTAGCTCGCTGGGCAACACAGTCAGCATGGGCAAGTTGGGCTGAAGGGCCTGTTTCTATCCTGTAAGACTCTATGATAATCAGGGGATAGTAACCCACTTGATTGGCACCCCATCCATCATCCTCTACGTTCACTCTCTCCAACACCAGTGCACAGTGGCTGCAGTGTGTACTGTCTACAAAACGCACTGCCGTTACTTGCCCAGGTTACTCTGACAGCATCTCCCAAGAAGGACAAAAGCAAGTCCGCGGGAACACCACCAGCTCCAAGCGCACCATCTCACTTGGAAATATATCGTCTCTCCTTCATTGTTACCAAGGCAGCCCTGCCAGTGATGCCCAGATAAAAATTTCTATCCTAAATTTATTGGTTTCCACCAGATGCTCAGGCCTCCTCCCACATCCCGGGTCGGGAGCTTGATCAGCTGCCAGTGAATTGTCCCTAGTGGGTCGGTGAGTGGCAGAATCTGAGCAGAGCTGATGGGACCATGGAGATAAAGAAATGGGATTGGGATAGGATTAGTGCAAATGGGTGCATGACAATTGGTACCTATCTTGTATGTATGATCCTATTTAATCAAATTTAAGTTGATCTAGTAAGATTTAACATGTTTCTGGATTTAGTCCAAGATTACTAGTCCAGCAACATTTCCATTAAGCCACCATTTTAATATGTGCTTCCTGACTATCAATCTTCCACCATTCTGTTTACCCTTATGCACAGTCTTAGAATTAGAGCGTACCCATTTAGAACAGAAATGAGGAGAAATTTCTTTAGCCAGAGGGTCATGGATTTGTGGAATTTGTTGCCACATACAGCTGTGGAGGCCTGATCATTTGGGGGTGTTTAAGGCAGAGATTGATAGGTACCTAATTAGTCAGGGTATCAAGGGATACAGGGAAAAGGCCGGGAATTGGGGCTAGATGGGAGAATAGTTTAGCTCATGGTGAGGTAGCGGAGCAGACTCGCTGGGCCGAATGACCTACTTCTGCTTCTTTGTCTTGTGATCTTGTGACCTTTGAAAATTTGATGCACCTTCTCTGCTGAGATTGATTGAATTGCTCTTGCATGGAGCTAGCACAGACTCAATGGACCGGATGGCCACCTTCGGTGCTGGATCCATCCTGTGATTCTGTGGAGGAGCAGCTCAGACAGTTCTCTGGTTTCCCCATCTGTTTCTCTCTCTGATCTCTTCCACTTTAGAAGTCTGGTCTGATTACAGTCTCCATTCTACTGGAAGGTCCCTTTATATTATACAAAATGGCATGTCATTATTCCCCTTAAGGCATGACGCAGGTTTTTTTTAAGTTTCTGCCCACTCATTTTATGCTGGGAATAGACTGAGAAGCTACATTCACTTTTGAAGTTCCGGTCCAGAGAGTTGTTTTGGTCACGACAAAAGGACAGTCTTGTGTTAGGGCAACGCCTTGTGTTTGATGTCTCAAAGGAACTTGTTGCTTTAAAGAACAGTGATAACTAAGGCTCAGCTCACAAATTAAAAGTTGCCTCTTTTGATATCCAAATACCTCACTTCTATGGGGACACCAGAGACTGCAGATGTTGGAATCTGGAGCAACACACAATCTGCTGGAGGAAATCCACAGATCAGGCAGCATCTGTGGGAGGAAAGGAACTGTCGACCCAAAACGTCAACAATTCCTTTCCTCCCATATATACTGCACGACCCACTGAGTTCATCCAGCAGATCGTGTGTTGCTACTGCACCTCTATATTTTATTATTGGGCAGGTACGGTAGTGTAGCGGTTAGCGTGACACTATTACAGCGCCAGCGACCTGGGTTCAATTCCGGCCGCTGTCTGTAAGGAGTTTGTGCGTTCTCCCCGTGTCTGCGTGGGTTTCCTCCGGGTGCTCCGGTTTCCTCCCACAGTCCAAAGACGTACGGGTTAGGAAGTTGTGGGCATGTTATGTTGGCGCCGGAAGCGTGGTGACACTTGGGGGCTGCCCCAGAACACTCTACGCAAAAGATGCATTTCACTGTGTGTTTCGATGTACATGTGATTAATAAAGAGATCTTATTGGCAGTTATCCCAGATCTTTTTAAAAAAGGTGAAAAAGTGCAAATTTGAGAGGGTCATTCCGGATCTCAAATAGTCACTTCTGTAAAAAAAAGACAACAGCCAATTTACATACAGCAAGCTCCCGCCAGCTGCGACTGAATGAATGAACAGATCAATTATTTTAGATATTGATCAAGAGCCTCTTGGAAACTCCCAAACGAAAGATCTTTTGTGTCCATGTCGTAGGATAGATGGAGCCACACGTTAGTCTCATCTGAGAGCTGACATCCTTGACGGTTCAGCGGTAAATCCCTTGGTAAAGGCCTGCAAAGATGGACTTAAGTCTCTGAAATGAGGCTAGTCCAAGGACCTGCTGGCTCAGAGACAAGAGAGCCAGCCCACTCTGCCACAAAGCTGATATCGCAATTTCAAAATCTCTCTATCCATTTTTACAGTGACATCATGTTTCTTTAAGTAAGTTGAAATGCAGAAAACCTGGAGCAGATTCAAGAATCCAAAATAAAATTGCTAGAAATATCCACCAGGTCAGGTAGCAACTGAAAGAGGAGCAGTTAATATTTCAGGTCTGATGATTTACACATTTACAAGCCACTCACGTTACATCAATGATTTTTCGTCTGATAAGAAGTCAGTGACCAAAAATATTAATTCTGTCCTTCTCTCTCCACAGATGCTGCCTGACCTGCCGAGTATTTCCAGTATTTTCCGCTTTTATGTTTTGAAATGCATACTTTGTTTGATACATTCACAACAAATCAACACTTACCCATGGCTTGTAAGAATGATCTTCAGCCTCAGGAATTCCATACAATTTCTATAAACTTGACAATACCGTACCATAGTAACTGAAGTCCTCTGGGTAGTCTGAGATAGCAGCTCAATAATTCTTCACCTTTTTGATTTCCTTCCTTTCGATCCGTGGAGAGTGTAAGGAAGTTAAATCAGGTCCCAGCATTATCCCGACCTCCACTTGTGACAATGCTGGAAGTTAGGATTCCCAGCTCATCGTTCCACACAGGCTGCTGACACTGTTCTGATGTTTCATAGAATCTACAGGCACAGGCTACTTGGCTCGATCTATCTGGGCTGGATTTTAAACATTTACCTCCATCTCAGTCTGTCAGTAGACCCCTCCCATACCTCTCTCACTTTTGTGATGGAGTCATAGATTCACGCAGCACAGAAACAGGCCCCTTGGCCCGCAAGATTCACATCCAAGCTCATTTGCTTAGTCCCATTGCCTACATTTGGCCTGTATCCCTCTAAATTTTTCCTACCCATGTACCTCTCCAACTGGATTTTAAATATTGTTAATGTACCTGCCTCAACCACTTCCTCTGGCAGCTCATTGCATATACTGGTCACTCTCTGGGTGAAAAAATTGCCCCTCAGGTCCCTATTAAATCTCTCCCCTGTCACTGCTCTATAGTTCTTGATTTCCCCAACCCTGGGGAAGAGATTACGTGCATTCACCTTGTCTATGCCTCTCATAATTTTATACACCTCTTATCAGATCACCCTTCATTCTTCTACGCTCTAGTGAATAAAGTCCCAACCTGTTCAACCTCTCTCCATAACTCAGTCCCTTGAGTCCCAGGAACATCCTCATAAATCTCCTCTGCGCTCTTTCCAGCTTAATGGCATCTTTCCTATAGCATGGTGACCAAAACTGAACACAACATTCCAAATGCGGCCTCGCCATCATCTTGTAAAACTGCAACATAACGTCCCAACTTCTATACTCAGTGCCCTGACTGAGGAAGGCCAGCGTGCCAAACACCTTCTTCACCACCCTGTCTACCTGTGACACCTCTTCAGGGAACCGTGTACCTGTACTCCTGGGTCCCTCTGTTCTACAACACTCCCCAGGGCCCTGCCGTTCACTGTGAAAGTCCTGCCCTCATTTGTCTTCCCAAAATGCAACACCTCACACTTATCCAAATTAAACTCCATTTGCCATGCCTCGGCCCACTTACTCAGCTGATTAAAATCCCTCTGTAAATCCTGATAACTTTCTTCACTGTCAATGGCACCACCTGTACCAAGCTGATTATTCATCTCCCCCTTCCTACATTATTCTGTCCCCATCATCTTCTATCCATTATTCCCTCATCTGTTTATCCAGCTTCCCCTTAAACCCATCTCTTGCTCCTGTACAGCCACGGACTTCGTATTTTCTCTTCACTGTGGGAGTGGGTTCCACATTCCTACCGATAATCAAAAAAAACTGCAGATGCTCTCCCAGTTCTGACGAAGGATCTCGGATCCGAAATTTAATTCTGCTTCTCTTCCCACAGAAGCTGCCTGATCTGTTTCCAGTGTTTTCTGTTTTTATTCCACACTCTTACTGTTCTCCTATTTTCCGGTTGGATTTCAGTGAATCATGTTTACATCAAGAGGACATTTGCTCCCTCAAACATAACTCTTCAGTCAACAGCTCTCCTAACCTGAGATTTCTATAATCACCTTTTAATCTTTCATAAGTGCAATAATGGATGTTAAACTGATGCCATTTGCAACCCAAAGCACAAAGTCCTGTGGTTTAAAAGATTAAATTATGATTATGTAAATTTAAGATGGATTCTCTGTGAGATCTCAATGTTGAAGTGATCTAACGGATGTTGTGATCTAGCAGACATGTAAATAGTACCTTTGCTGAGGTATGATGTCCAGATCTGCTATAACCAGGGCTCAGCACAACTGCTGCATTCCAAAGCAAATTCCGATTCTCCTCTATGATTGAACAGTTAAGTCACAAGCACACTTGGGTGTGTACCCACTTCCATAACTGGCACTGAATGAGTACAACAAACACTGTGCTGGAAGAACTCAGTGGGTCGAGCAGCATCTGTGGGAGGAAAGAAGTTGTCGATGTTTTGGGTCAAAACCCTGTATCAGGACCTGGAAAGAGTGCAGAAAAGAGTTACAAGGAGGTTGACACAAGAGACTGCAGGCACTGGAATCTAGAGCAACAAACAACGTGCTGAAGAGTCCTGATGCAGGGTTTTGACCCCAAACGATGAGAATGTCTCTCCTCCCACAGATGCTGCTCGACCTGCTGAGTTCCTCCAGCACATTGTTCATTGTCCCAGATTCCAGTGTCTGCAGTCTCCTGTGCCCCCACTGAGTGAGTACGGTTCTGTAGCAGAGTCGACAGCCAGACACTATTAACCTTACCCTGTTTTGGCAGATCCGGAAACACATTGTGCATTTTCCAGCATTTTCCAGTACAAACCAAGCACAATGCTGCAAGTTTGGCGCTTACTGAATGACGATGCTCTGTTGCTGGACCGTGTGGAATCCAGCAGCAGAGCTCAGTTTTGCTGAGAGTTGCCAATGCAACACTGGGAAAAGGACCACTTGGAGCCCATACCAGGTCAGTCCTGGTACAGGATTGGGGACCCTATTGACCAAATCCTGCAAGTAAGGCAGCAAAAGAAGATATTAATTTCAATTATTTTACATTACTTTAATGTTTCCAAGTGTTTTCTTTTAGCTTCATACAGTTTTTGACATTTTTATATATTTATGTTAGACATTTACAATTATTAAGATTCATTCCACTTTTGACATGAGAAAAAGCTCCACTGATTCCCTCCCCTCCCCTTCACCCCAATCCTTGCCTTCCACCGAAAAGGCTGTCAGCATCAATCAGAAGGTGAAATCTCTGAACACTGCTGTTGCAGAGGTCAGTGTGAACTCCTTCCCCCTCAAGTAAGCAGAGATTTCAAGTAGTGGTCTGGGTCCAGAACAATCCAAGCCAACGTCACCAGGAGCACTAATTTGAACGAAGTCACTGTATATTTCTTTATTAAATGCTATCATGCATCACTTTATTATAAAAACTATTGTACAGATGTAAAAAAAAATTTAACATATTCACACAGAGAAGATTGCACCAGCTGTTTATATCCTTGGTTTGCTAATAGTGGTAGCAGCCAAAAGCAGCAGCAACACAAAATAGACTGTCCTGTAAACAGAAATAATACAATACTAGTGACGAGGCACATTACACATTCATTACCATCAAGCTACATGGAGTTGGTCAAACAAGATCCAAAAAAGAACCTAACTACCTTAACATTTCTTTGGATTGGGAGTTTTCCCTTCCCAGAATCGTTAGCTTCCCTGCCTGTGGCAAGGCACTGGAACTTTTCACATTAACCCAGAAGAAAGACAGACAGACTTGCAACCGTACAGAGCCTTTCATGATTTCAGGAGGGGACAACACACCTTACCGTTAATGAAGGCGTCACTACTGTGATGTAGGGAATGTGGCAGCCAATTCGCACACAGTAAGCTGTGTGCTTGAGTGAGGATAGGTTGAGTGAGTTAGGGCTTTTCTCTTTGGAGAGAAGGAGGATGAGAGGTGACTTGATAGAGGTGTACAAGAGGCATAGATCGAGTGGACAGTCAGAGACTTTTTCCCAGGGTGACAATGGCTAACACGAGGGGACATGATTTTAAGGTGATTGGAGGAAGGTATAAGGGGGATGTCAGGGGTAAGTTTTTTTACACAGAGAGTGGTGGGTGCGTGGAACGCACTGCCGGCAGAGGTTGTAGGGGCAGATACATTAGGGACATTTAAGAGACACACGAATGATAGAGAAATGGAGGGCTATGTGGGAAGGGAGGGTTAGATAGATCTTAGAGCAGGATAAAATGTTGGCACAACATTGTGGGCTGAAGGGCCTGTACTGTGTTGTAATGTTCTATGTTCTAAGCTCCCACAAAAAGCCACAATAATGGCTAAACACAGCAATATTCCAAAAACCTGCTATTTGGAAATTCTGGTTTCAATTTACCTGGTTCACTGGAAAACTAATAATATGTAACATCTTAAATGAGAGATGTATAAGAGCATTGAGGTACTCATAGAAATAACATCCAACAGTCCAGAAGATCGCATGGTCTGGATTCTCCAAACCTGTGTGCTGGATTATCAGAGTTTTACTGCACTTGGTTCTAAGGGATACATTTTAGCCAGGATACCAGGGATGACTTCTCTGCCATTCTTCAAGGAGGCATGTTTTGTGTTTGCCTGGGAGACCCTCAGTTTATCCACGCATCTGAATGACAGTGCCTTCAACAGTGCCATGCTCCCTCAGTACTGGCATGGATAATTTGGATGCAACAGAAGGCAGAAGTATCAACCACTAATGCAGACACTCATCCACAATTCATCCTCCTGAGATGGCGTCTCAGGTGAAATTAATCCCATCAAGACCGGAAGGGACAAGGATATCTTAAGCAGTATCATTTAGTTCCAGTCCTTCATTGCTGGAAGTCCCATTAATTGCTCATTCCCTCTGCATTACACAGCTGAATTATATCAACATAGAGTTAGCCAGTTTGGGTTGTTCCTGGGATAGGCCTGGGTGATGAGAGGGACCAGTGTAAGCAAAGCCCCCAATCTCATATGTCATCGAGCTGGGACGCAGGGCCTGTTTCCATGCTGTATAACTTCTACAGATGTACTGTTGAAAGCGCCCTGACTGGGTGCGTCATGGTCTGGGAGGGCAATTCAAATGTGCTGGAATGTAAGAAGCTGCAGAAAGTAGTGGACTCAGCCCAATACATCACGGGCACATCTCTCCCCACCATCGGGAGTACCTACAGGAGGTGCTGCCTCAAGAAGGCAACATCCATCATCAAAGATCCCCACCATCCGGGCCGTGCCATCTTCTCACAGCTCCCATTGGGCAGGAGGTACAGAAGCCTGAAGTCCCACACCACCAGGTTCAGGAACAGCTACTTCCCTTCAACCATTCGGTTCTTGAACCAACCGGCACAACCCTAATCACCATAGTTTAGCAACACTGACTACTTTGCACTAAAATGGACTTTTTATTTTGTTCTAATTGTGTTTTTTCTTGTAAAACTTGTACATAATTTATGTTTAATTTATGGTTTTCTTGTGAATACTGCTGAAATGATGCTATATATTGGTAATGCTGCTGCAAGTGAGTTTTTCATTGCACCTGTGCACACATGGACTTGTGCAGATGACAATAAACCCAACTTTGACTACAATTCTAGTAATCGCACCTTACATTGAGCAGACAATGGCGTGAGCATGGGATCAGGACAACTGTACTGCTCTCCACAGTCACTAAGAACATAGAAGAGTATAGCACAGGAACAGGCTCTTCAGCCCACATTGTTGTGCCGAACTAATTAAGCTAATGACACCTGAATAAACTAATCCCTTCTGCCTACACATTGACCATATCCCTCCATTCTCTGCACATTCAAGTGCCTATCTAAGAGCCTCTTAAACCCCTCTATCGTATCTGCCTCCTGCACCACCACCCCTGGCAGAGCATTCCAGGAACCCACCATTGTCTGTGTAAAAAAAACTTGCCCCGCACATCTTCACTGAACTTTCCCCTCTCACCTTGAATGCATGCCCTCTAGTATTAGAGACACTTCGACCCCAGGAAAAAGATTCCAGCTGTCTATTCTATCTATGCCTCTCATAATCATATAAACTTCTACTAAGTCTCTGCTCAGCCTCTGCCGCTCCAGAGAAAGCAACCCAAGTTTGTCCAACCTTTTCTTATAGCTCATGCCCACAGTCTTTCGATGACAGGAGTCTCGGGACAGGTCTTACTTCGCTCAAGATAGGGTAGTGATGAAATCCCTGAAAGAGTCAGCACCTCTGGAAGAAGGCAGAATCATAAAGAGATGTTCTGTTACCCACGAAAACAGGGGAGGAGGGAGAACAATTTCTGGTCTTGAAGAGATCATTTCCATCACACACACCATCAATAGGAAGCAGCAATGTACTTGCTACACTTACATTCATGTACACTGCCTGTGCAAAGTTATCTGTATCAGCATCCCAGAAACATCGTGCGGCCATCCTAAAAGAACATAAAAGATATTTTTGTATAAAAAGGCTTGCATTTATATAACAAGTAATGCCTTTAATAAGTAAACATATACTTATATTTCTAAAGTGCCTCTTGTTCCTTACAGAACATCCCAAAATACATTACAGCTGATAAAGCACCTTTGAAACATAGTCATTGCTGTGATGTAGGAAATACAGCAGCCATTTTGCGCACAGCAAGATTCCACAAGAAATAGGTAACGAGTATTTTTTTAAAATAAATGTTGATTGAGGAATAACATCCTGGGATACAGGGGGTGACGGTCCTGTTCTTATTCCACATAGTTCCACTGACCCTCTTATATCTTTCTGGGTATGTTTGAATTTAACACAGCACCCAAATCATGGTCCCAGAATGCAGCAATCCCTCAGTACTACTTTGGGGTGTCAGCCTGGGATTTTTCACAGGCAGCTCTGGAATGGGAATTGAAACAGGAACCTTCTGGTTCAGAGGCAAGAATGTCTTCTTATGCCGTCCCTCGGGATCGGGGATGACTTGCTTTCACTCCGGTATTGTGGCATGAGATGCCAATGTAGTAACCACAGATCTTCCATGGAAGGGGTAGGTGGTTGCCAAAGGACGGGCCGCTGGGTGGTTTGTGAGGTGGCGTGCTTCTTCTGCCACTTACGAGGGCCTTCTGTGTGCTCCCAATGCACGGTCTCACAGTTCTCAATACCACCCCGAATACTTCGTCTCCACTTTTAGCGGTCATGGGCCAGGGATTCCCAGGAGTCAGTGGGAATGTTCAAAGTCGAGTTTATTGTCATATGCACAAGTACATGGACTCTTGACCTCACAATCTACCTTGTTATGACCTTGCACCTTATTGTCTGCCTGCACTGCACTTTCTCTGTAACTGTAACACTTTATTCTGCATTCTGTTATTGTTTTACCTTGTACTACCTCAATGCACTGTGTGATGAATTGATCTGTATGAACAGTATGCAAGACAAGTTTTTCACTGTACCTCTGTACTCGTGACAATAATAAACCAATTTACATGTGTGCACAGGTGCAATGAAAAACTTGCAGCAGCATCACCGGCACATTGCATCATGTAAGCTCCATTCACAATAAAAACATAAATTAAACATAAATTATGCACAATTTTTACAGAAAAGAACATAATTAGAATAAAAAAAAGGGTCCATTTTAGCGCAAAGTGGTCATAGTGTTGCTAAACTGTAGTGATTAGGGTTTTGTGGTTGGTTCAAGAACCAACTTCAAGGAGACTTTGAATCTTGTCTCTGTCCACCTGGTAATCTCCTTGACAGAGCTTGGAACAGATTGTCTGCAGGACTTTGGCTATAAATGGGCTCTCACTGTTGTCCTGGGGAGGATGCTGATGTTAGTTTGCTCATTCTTCCAGTGAGTTTGGCGGTACGGTAGTGTAGCGGTTAGTGTAACTCTATTACAGCGCCAGCAACCAGGGTTCAATTCCCACCGCTGTCTGTAAGGAGTTTGTACGTTCTCCCTGTGTCTGTGTGGATTTCCTCTGGGTGCTCCGGTTTCCTCCTACATTCCAAAGACGTACGGGTTAGGAGCTGTGGACGTGCTATGTTGGTGCCGGGAGAGTGGCGACACTTGCGGGCTGCCTCCAGGACATTCTCAGTAATGCAAAAAAGATGCATTTCACTGTGTGTTTCGATGTACATGTGACTAATATATATCTAATAAAAGTTGGAGGATTTTACAGAGACACCGTTGGTGTATTTCTCCAGTGCCTTGTGGTGCCTGCTGTAGGTAACTGGTGGACCAGGAATGTTGTTAAAGGTACGAGGTCATGATCTTCAAACACCTTCTTCCTCAATCAGCCAAAGGTCGAGATTTGGCGTTGGATACAGTGGTGAATTTCATCAATGTCTTCACCAAGAAGTGGCTTCTGAAATACAGTTTCAAGGGTTCCATGGTAAACCATTATTGTTGTACAGTAGTGTAGTATAGTGGAAGCAGATTTGTAGACGGGCCTTGGTTTTGTGGATGTTGAGTACAAGACATCATCAACTGCTCACGAACAAGCTGATGATGTTTTGGACCTCGGTCTCTGAGTGTGCACAAATGCAAGCATCATCTTCATACTGCAGCTCACCACAACCGTCACCCCAAGGTGCCTCATGGTAGCATAACGGAGAACATTTAGTTTTGAACCAAACAAGGGCATCTTGGGGAAGGTGGCCTCAGAATGAAGACTTGTGGAAAACCTTAAAGAAAGAAAGGTTTACCACACTGAGGGAATGCGCTCTTCTTAGCTGAACATTCAAAGTAAGGGCAAACTGATTCCAGCTGTGAAAATCTACCTCCCAAGAGAAATCAAAGAATCAAGAAATCTCTCCCTCTCTCACATGGGATGCCATAGTCCAGCCTACAGCCCAGCTCAGCTGGCATGGGCCGTAACTACTAGCTGAGAAAAGAAAAGACTATCGCCCCAGATCTTCTAGCTATTAATTTAAATGCTCTTAAGACAAAGGATACAAGAAATTAGCAGGAGGAGGCCACTCAGTCCCTGAAGCCTGCCCTCAATTCCCTAATCTTTCAATTTATCTTCCTCTCTTTTTAATACCTCCTGTGTTCACAACCCGACAGGTTAGAGATTTCTGGTTTTCCACCACCATCTGCAAGATTAAATTCTTGTGCAGCTCAGGTTTAAACAGCTTCCTCCTTGTAACTATGTCCCCTTGTTCAGGATCCTCCCACCAGTGGAAACACATCAACACCTAACGTGTCATGTCCCTTGAGGATCTTATGTGCCTCATTACGATCATCCCTCATTCTCCTTCATTCTAGATCTAAACATTCCTGATAAGACGACCCTCTCACACCAGGAATTTGCCTTTCTTCTGGACTGTGTCCAGTGTTAGTATACCTTCTTAATAAGAGATCGGACAAGGGGCAGTTAGCCTGTGATTTCTAACGCGCGATTTACGGTGAGAAGGGGTAGGTTCAGAACAGATATAAGGAGTACATTGTGGGCCTGTTCTGTGCTGTACTGTTCTATGACCTCACTGAACCATGTACTCAGCCCTCTGCCATTTATCCCCTGAACAACATTTGTGGTAAAGCATAAAACACAGGTTGCTTATTATGACAACATTCATAGCACAGAAACAGGCACAACTGGTTCACTCCAGTGAATAAATTCCATATGACACCCTCCCAATTCTTTACAGTTCACTTCACCCCTCCCTACAGGAGGCGGAGGAGCGACCTGAGAGAGACTTATAAAATCATGAGGGGCATAGGTAAGGTGGAGGGTCACTGTCTTGTTCCCAGGGTTGGGAGTCTAAAGCTAGAGGGCACAGGTTTAAGGTGAGAGGGGAAAGATGTAAACAGGACACAAGATATTGCAGATGCTGGAACCTGGAGCAAGAAACAATGAACTGCAGGTCGAGCAGCATTCCCCCATGAAGGGTTTGACCCAAAACATCAACAATTCCTTCTCCCCCCACAGATGCTGCTCGACCCACTGAGATTCTCCAGCAGATTGTTTGTTGCTTAAGGTTTAATCATAGAATATTACAGCACAGTACAGGCCCTTCGGCCCACAATGTTGTGCCAACATTTTATCCTGCTCTAAGATCTATCCAACCCTTCCCTCCCATATAGCTCCCCTCCCCCATTTCTCTGTCAAGGAGGGGAGCTATATGGGAGGGAAGGGTTGGATAGATCAAGAACATTGGGATCTTTGCAAGGAGGAAAGAATGGGGATAGGAGAGGCAAGTTTTTCACACAGGGGGTGGTGGGTGTATGGAGTGAGTTGCCAGGGGAAGTGGTAGAGGTGGGTATAATTGCATTGTTTAAAATACATCTGGACAGGTACATGGATAGCAAAGGTTTAGAGGGATCTGGATCAAAGACACACAAGTGGGACTAGCTCAAGTGGAAAACTTGGTTGGCATAGACAAGTTGGGCCGAAGGGCCTGTTTCCGTGTTGTACAATTCGATGAGTCATCAGAATTACTTTCTACTGCATTCACCCATTCTCCTTAAATGCATTTGTATGTTTGCATAAACTAATCTGTCGACTAGTGCATTCACAATACAAAGCCTGCTTTCAACAAATATTTGGGAAGGCTTTAAACTCGAACTCTGGCTTTGCTCAAGTCTGATAAGTAGGCACCAGAACAACTCTGTTACACAAAACAGCAAGGCAGAACAGCAAAAGAATGTGAAAAATGCATCAGAATTCATTGAAGAGAAGGAATTAATCACTGACCTTTCCCTGAAAGTATCCACAAGAAATTGTTACAAACAGCACAAACTGGTTACTTAAATTTAACTGATTTTGAACAAAGTATTCTAACTCCGTCAGCTGTGGCTCAGTTAGAAGGTTGGAGGTTTAATTCCCACTCCAAAGATTTGAGCATTCCTATTTTGCGAATCAGAGAGGCTGAGTTTCAGATGAACCCGGCTGCTCCCTCAGAGAGATGATCAAGGTATCATGATGCACTTTTCAAACAAAAAGGAAAGAAGTTTTCCACAGTTTTCTGGTCAATATTCTCAACTAATAACACAACTTCACTTCTTTTAGAATCTGTGCTGTGTGGCATCATGCTGTGTACAAACTTGCTGTTGTATTTCCAACATTACAATAGTGATTTCATATCATTTAGAGACATGTCTGGGTTATAAAAATGTACAGTTTAAATGTAGGTCTGTTTTTAAATTCATCACCAAAGACTGTTATAAAATGTCCTAATAACAACTCACACTTCTGAAGAATCTTAATGTAATGACATCAGAGAATACAGCACTGAGGACCAAATCTTGGCCAAAGGGGTGGGGTGCAACGAATCTCAATTTCAACAAAGGATGCAGGGAGGAGGAAGAATGTGTAGGTGTGTGCTTGGAGTGGAGGTGGAGAGCAATGTACAGAGGAATGTTGACAATTGTCACAATTGTGAAATAAAGATTAATTGTAAATTAGAGCGAGTGATTAAACAAGACAACAAACTGCTTCTTACGTAACGTCCAGTAATGTAAGAAAGGTCCTTAAGCACATCTCCAAGTTACATTGAAATTGGTTTCCCCACTTCTACCGTGTATGCAGGGAAACGGTACTATGAATGGTTAGGGCACTAGGGAGTGCAACAGAGTAGAGGGACCAAGGAGAACAAGTGCATAGATCATTGAAAGCGGCATCACAAGTAGACAGGGTGATGGGAAAAAGCATTTAGCACGCTGGCCTTCATCAGTTGGTGCACTGAGTATAAGAGTTGGGACATTATGTTGCAGTTGTACAAGTCGTTGGTGAGGTCGCACTTGTGTACAGTTTTGGTCACCCTGTTTAGGGGAAAACTGGAACGAGTGCCGAAAAGATTTATGAGGATGTTGCCAGGACTAGAGGGCCTGAGTTATAGGGAGAGGTTGGCCAGGCTCGGTCTTTATTCCTTGGAACATAGGAGAATGAGGTGTGATCTTATAGTGTTTAAAATTATGGGAAGCATCGATAAGGTGGATGGTAACAACTATAGGAATTTGTAAGATCTTTGGTGAAACATTGGCATCCTTTGAGGTAACAGTCTTTTCCCCAGGGTAGGGGAGTCCAAAACTAGGGAGCATGGGTTGAGGGTGAGAGGGGAAAGATTTAAAGGGGATCTGAGGGGCAACTTTTTCACGCAGAGGGTGGTGAGTTATGTGGAACGAGCTGTCAGAGGAAGTGGTTGAGGCAGGTACAACAGTATCATTTAAGAAGCACTTGGATAGGTACATGGAGGGGTGGGGCTTGGAGGGATATGGGGGGGAACGCAGGAAATTGGGACCAGCTGGGTGGGCACCGTGGTCGGCATGGACTGGTTGGGCCAAAGTGCCTGTATCCATGCTGCATCACTCTATGACTATGACAGCGAGGGGAATCGACATCTGGAGAAGGTATGGAAAGGGCAATGGGAACAGAAATCTTGATCAAATTTAAAAAGGCTCTGATGTTCTCTGACCCACAAAGCAATGGACTGAGAGCTTCAAAGAGGAATTAGTCTCCAAGTGCTCTTTCTTCCTGCTGGCACAGAATGGGCAAAATGGCAGCATTCTGTGCTCCAAACCTCCACGTCTGGGAAGAAAATAAATGGAAGATGCTTCTGGATATTCACAGAATAACAAAGAACAGTACAGTACAGGTCAGGCCATTCGGCCCACGATGTTGTGCCAACCTTGATGCCAATTTATACTAAATGTCCATCTCCTGTGTGTCATCCATATCCCTCCCTTTCCTTCATATTCATATGTCTACCTGAAAGCCTCTTAAAGTCCACCAAACTGCCTGCTTCCACTACTACCCCTGGTAACCCATTCCAGGCACCTACCACCCTCTACATAAAAACCTTGCCCCTCACGTCACCTTTAAACTTCCCCCCCTAACCTTAAAAGGATGTCCTCGGTGTTTGACATTTCTACCCTGGGGAAAAGATTCTGACTGTCCACCCTATCTATGCCTCTCATAATTTTAAAAACCTCTATCAGGTCTCCCCACAGCCTCCGACACACCAAGGAGAACAACCCAAGTTTGTCCAACCTTTCTTTATAGCTCAGGTAGCACAGAGACCACTCAACCCACTGAGAACTCTTCAATTAGCCACATTTACCCCAGGACCCAAATGAGTCTGACTTTACTGCCCTATCAGGCACTGTATTCCAGTTGATTCCATGAGAACAAACGGTGAAAGCACGATTAAAACTTAATTGACCAAAAGCCTCAAAGGATGCCAATGTTTCACCAAAGATCTTACAAATTCCTATAGTTGTACAGTGGGGAGGATTCTGACTAGTTTCATCACAGCCTGGTATGGAGGCTCCAATGCAAGAGGTTGTAGAGGATTGTAGACTCAAACAGCTCCTTTACGGACACAACCCTCCCCACTATCAAGGACATCTTCGAGAGACAGTGCCTCAAGTAGGGGGCATCCATCACTAAGGACCCTCTCCATCCGGGACATGCCCTCTTCTCGTTACTACCATTGGGGAGGAGGTACAGGAGCCTGAAGACCCAATCTAACTTGTTATAACCTTGCACCTTACTGTCTGCCTGCACTGCACTTTCTCTGTAACTGTAACACTTTATTCTGCATTCTGTTATTGTTTCACCTTGTACTACCTCCATGCACTGTGTAATGAATTGATCTGTATGAACGGTATGCAAGCCAAGTTTTTCACGGAACCTCAGTACATGTGACAATAATAAACCAATTTACCAATTTAAGAACCACTCAATAATTCAGAAACAGCTTCCTCCCCTCCACCATCAGATCTCTGAACAGTCCATGAATCCATGAACATTGCCTCGTTATTCCTTTTTTTTGCTCTATTTATTTATTTTTGTAATTTATAGTAATTTTGTGTCTTTACACTGAAGTGCTGCCGCAACACAACAAATGTCACATCATATAAGTCAGTGATAATAAATCTGATTCTGAAAACTCAGCCTGGATTCAGTTAGCTGGCTTGATCATGTCTCACTAAGGGTGATGGATCTGGATAAGCAGCATCTGGTTAGGGAGGAGGGATCAGTCCTTGTGGCTGTTCCAGCTCGTCCTCCTCTGGCTCCTGTTGGAAAGAGCATCTGTGTGATGCCCTCCTTCCTGCACAGACAATCTGCCGGACTTTGCTGCCGAGGTCTGCAACAGAACAAATAATGCTGAACTTTAGGCAAACGCCTACCTGCTTAAGGAATGAGTACCCTGGGGCAAAGGGGGAAAGGGGAACACAAAGCATTGCATGAACAAACCTAAAAAAGATAAAAAGCCGACATACTTTACTCCTTCCCCTCTCTGTTCACCAATGACGACCTGCACCACCAGCTTGTATCGCTCAAACGCACACTCTGTGGGGGGAAGCACACAGACAGCAGTCAATGAGGGAATTAGCTTCCCGTAAATGATGCTTCAGATGGCAGAAGTGAAGAGACCTGTGTCAGTGGCAGCAGTATCTGGAACATGGCTCTGGTGAGACTACATAGATAGGGCAGACAGTCAGAATGTTTTTCTCAGGGTAGATACCTGAGGACAGGTATTTAAAGTGAGAGGGGCAAAGTTTAAGGGAGATATGCATGTCAGTTTTTTTTAAACAGAGAGTTGTGGGTGCCTGGAACGGGTTGCCAGGGGTATTGGTGGAAGCAGATACGATAGAGGCATTTAAGATGCTTTTAGACAGGCACATGAATATGCAGGGAACAGAGGGATATGGATCGTGTGCAGGCAGAAGAAATTGAGTTTAATTTGGCATCCTGTACAGCACAGACACAGAACATAGAACACTACAGCACAGTACAGGCCCTTCGGCTCATGAAGTTGTGCTGACATTTTACCCTGCTCTAATATCTATCTGGTCGCCTCATTATAGGAAGGATGTGGAGGTGTTGGAAGGGGTGCAGAGGAGATTTACCAGGATGCTGCCTGGTTTAGAGAGTATGCATTATGAGGAGAGACTAAGGGAGCTAGGGCTTTACTCTTTGGAGAGAAGGAGGATGAGAGGAGACATGATAAATGTGTACAAAATGTTAAGAGGAATAGATAGAGTAGACAGCCAGCGCCTCTTTCCCAGGGCACCAATGCTCAATACAAGAGGGCATGGCTTTAAAGGGTCTCTTGGATGTCCCTCATGTACCTGCCCCCACAACCTCTGCCGGCAGTGTGTTCTACGCACCCACCACTCTGTATAAAAAAAACATACCCCTGACATCCCCCTTATATCTTCATGGGCCAAAGGGCCTGCTTCTGTGCTGTACCATTCTATGTTCTATACATGGAATACCATGTGCCATTGAAGGCTGAACCCAGGGAAGGATATACTTACTGTAGACAGGGTTCAGTGTAGATTTATGATGTTGATTTTTGGGGTGTGGGATGAGAGGGTCATCCTGCAAGAAATATTGAGCAAGTTTGGACTACATGCAGCAGTGTTTCAAAGAAGAGGAGATCTTATTGAAACAAATTTCTCAGAAGATACATCAGAGTGAGGCTGCTTTATCAGACTAGATCAGAGGCATAACATTCTTCTGTGGAGAGCCAGAAATGAGAATGCAGATCACTGCTGAGGGCCACTCGCATGAAACATTCAATTTTAACCACAGATAACCAGACTTTGAATTTTTAGTGAAAATCGAAAACAACAGATGCTGGAAATCTAAAAACAAGAACAGAAAATGCTGGAAACTCTCAGCACATGTCCCATTGTCTACCAACTTGATTCTCCATCCCACTCTGACCTATCGGTCTGCGGTCTCCTGTACTGTTACATCAAGGCCCAACACGAGGTTGAGGAACAGCATCTCATCTTCCATCTGGGCACTTTGCAGTTTTCTAGACTCAATATTGAATTCTACCAGTTCAGGTAACTTGAGTTCTCAGAGACACAAGAGACTGTAGGTGCTGGATTCGGCAGAAACAATCTGCTGGAGGAACTCAGCAGGTCGAGTGCTGGAATCTAGAGCAACAAACAATCTTAACCCGCTGAGTTCCTCCAGCAACACATAAAAAGTGCTGGTGGAACTCAGCAGGTTAGGCAGCAACCTATGGAGGGAAATAAACAGTCAGCGTTTCGGGTCGAGACCCTTCATCAGGACTGAGAGTGCAGAGGGAAGACAGCCAGTATGAAGAGGTAAGGGATGGGTGAGGCAGGGCTGGCTGTGGAACCAGGTGAGGAGGGGGATGATGGGCAGATGGAGGCGGGTGGGGAAGGGGGAAGGGTGGGGTTGGGAGTCAGCAGTTGGCGGGTGATAGGTGGAAAGAGATGAGGAAAAAGAGGCTAGATGGAGCCAGATGGGGGGGAGGAGAGGACGGAGAGAGAGACAGAGTCTGGAGGTAGAGAACAGTCTGCAAGGTGATAAGTGGAGACACAAGAGGCTGCAGGTGCTGTAATCTGATAAGTAAGGAAGGTAATATGTGGAACCACATCAGGAAGGGATGATGGAACCAGTTGAGGGAGGGTATAGGAGACCCCAGTAAGTTAAGTGTGTGGGTGATAGGCAGATAAAACCAGGTGGGGAAGGGGAATGAAACTACATAACAGGGGGCTGGGGTTGGAAAAAAGGTGGCTGAGAAAACCTGGGTGGATTAGAAGGAGAGAGAGAGGTACAGAGGGGGTGTGAGTTCCCTGAAATTGGAAAACAATGTTCATACCATTGGTCTGTAGGCTACCAAGGAGGAATATGAGGTGTTCTTCTAGTCGGCACTTGGCCTCGCCCTGGCACTGGAGAAAGTCAAGGACAGACAGGTTGGTATGAGAATGGGAAGAGGAGTACAAATTGCTTGCACCCGGGAGCTCAAGATGTCCGTTGCGGACAGAGCGCAGGTGTGCTGCAAAACGGTCACCTAGTCTGTGCTTGGTCTCATCGATGTAGAGGACACATGGGGAACACAGAATGTAATAGACAAGGTTGAGAAGGTGCATGTAAATCTCTGCCTCACCTGGAAGGGCTGTTTAGGTCCCTGGATGGTGGCGAGGGAGGAGGTGTAGGGACTGGTGGTGCACCTCCTAAAGTTGCAGGTGAGAGTGCCAGGGCATGGTGGTGTGGGTGGGGTGGGATGGGATGTGCGAACCAGGGAGTCATGGAGAAAGTGGTCCCTGCAGTAAACAGAACAGGGTGGGGAGGGAAAGATGTGGCTGGTGGCAGGGGGAATCTTGTTGCAGCCAGTGGAAATGATGAAAGATGATGTGCTGATGCGTAGGCTGGTCGGATGAAAGATGAGGGCCAGGGCAACTCTTTCTCTGTTCTGTCTTGGGTGAGGCAGGACGAGAGCAGAAGTATGGGAAATGGAAGAAACGAGAGGAAGGGCTCCGTCATCTGAAGGGAAGCCACGTTTCCTGATAAAAGGAGGTCACTGTGGATGTCCTGGAACAGGAAGCCCCGAGAACGGATGTGGCAGAGACAGGGAAACTGAGGGAATGGTCTCATCCTTACAAGAGACCAGGTGGGAGGAGGTGTAGTCGAGGTAGCTTCGCTTTACAAGCTTCTTTTGTCTCCTTCCAAGTTCTGACAGTCATTGAGCTGAAAGGTTGACTCTGTTCCTCTTCCCATAGATGCAGCCTGACCTGCTGAGTATTTCCAGCATTTCCTCTCTTTACTTTGAATATTTAGTCACATACACAAAAACACAAAAGCTGAAGTTTATTATCAGCCTGGTTTATGTTCAGATTGCGAGCAAACAGCAATCCAAAGGTTGTGTTATTTAAAACCCAGTGAATTATGACCAGTGTTTTTCGGTTTTTTATAGCAAAATTGGCTTGAAACCATTTTTTAAAAAGCCCTCATTATTCCTGTAGACCTAAAAATAATAATCTGGGTTTATGATTTTAACAGCATTACATCCTGGATTTTGCAATAGCTACTGCTTCACAAACGAAACATTCCCTTTGTAAAGTATACTTATTAAGTTGCTGCCTTCATTTTCTTTAATATTCCCTCAGTTTTCTCTTCACCTCCTCTCTAAAATGTATTTAGCCACCTGTGGCTGTTTATTCCTTACTAAACAATCACCCACTCTTCACTTGAGACAAAATTAATCTCCTTTCAAGGAAATCTCTGTGCATTTGTGAGAATAATGGGGAAAAAGTGCCCCATTTTTCATTGCAAGTATTTAAGTTCTCCATTAATGGAGAACTTAAATACTTGCAATGAAAAATCTACTCTCTTATTTCTTGTTATCAGAATCTGAATATAATTTGTATTTACAGGTATATTCTCAAGTTATAATGAAATATAAAAGTTTGTTTCAGATTTGGTAGTGGTTCTTCTGAAGGTGAACATGCAGCAAGATTCGAAAAGAAAATATGGGTATTTTTAGCCTCTGGCCACATACCCTGTGCACTGTTGATTATCTCACCACAAAGTAATCGCCAGCATCTTTAAGAGTTTCCAAATTAAGCCACTAAACTTGCAGAACTTAGCTATCTGATATGTTATTCACTTTATCTCCCCACAGGCCTTGATACTGTCAACTTATGGTTAAGCTTCTAGATCTGGTTCATCGTGTTTACAGATGCGTCAACAGAGGAGTTGGAGACTGCCAAATATGAACAAGACTGCAAGTGAAGTTTGAAACTTAAACAAAAGCAGATGCTGGAAATCTGAAAAAACAGCATCAAATGCTGGAAACATTCATAGGTTCAGGCAGCATCTGTGGAACCATTTTGTCTACTTCCCACACTCCTGCTCTCACCCCTTCTCCATTGGGACAGAGCATGAATAGAGTTCCCTGATCGTTATCTTACACCTCACCAGCCTCCGCACTCAATGGATCATCCTTCACATTTGTGCCAGCTCCAACAAGATTCCCCCAGACACACGTTTCCTTCCCCTTTCAGCATCTTGAAGTGGTTACTCCCTTCGTGACTCCATCCCCCACTCACCTCCCCTGCCTGCCATCTTACACCCCTCCTCAGTCAACCAATTGCCTCGTGACCCTTTCTCCCCTTCTCCTCCTCATACCGGCCATCTCACCTCTCCACTCTCAGTCCTGATGCAGGGTTACGACCCGAAACATCGACAATGCCTTTCCTCCCACAGATGCTGCTCGACCTGCTGGGTTCCTCTGGCGGATTGTTTCTCGCCCTTCGTGACTTCCTGAAGCACTCTTCCCTCCCCACCGACCACTCCATCTTATGACACATTCCCACGCCACTGCAGGAGATGCAACACCTGTCCTTTCACCTCTTTCCTCCCACCATTCGGGGAGCCAAACAGTCTTTCCAGGTGAAGCACTGATTCACTTACAATTGTTATGATCTAGTGAACCACATTCAGTGTCCACAATGCTGCCTTTTCTACACTGGAGAAGACAAACATAGACTGGGTGATTGTTTTGCAGAGCACTTGTGCTCAATCCACTAGAATGACCCTGAGCTTTCTTTTACCTCCTATTTTAATTCATTGCCCCACTCTCACTCTGACCTGTCTGTGGGCTCCTGCACTGTTACAGCAACGCCCAAGGCAAGCTTGAGGAGCAACATCTCATCTTCTGTCTGGGCACACTGCAGCCTTCAGGACTCAATATCAAATTCTCCAATTTTACGTAACTTGCTCTTTCTTTCTATCAGTATCAAAACTGGCCTTTTTCTGCTTGGAAGTATTTCAGCTCAGTATTTCTTTTTCTATTTGTATAGTCTGTCCTGCTGGGCATGTCCCACAGCCTGCTATTAGCAACACATCAGGCAAAGAATCATAAATAATCCTACTGCACATTTATTCATTTGGTCTCACCCTATCAGATATTCCCTTTGTTCTACCCATCCCTTCCCCACTTTCTCTGCCACTGAAAACTAACGTTTTCTCTCAGAGACACAAGAGATTCTGCAGATGGAATCTGGGCAGGTGATAGGTGAGTCCAGGTGAGGGGTGGGCAGGTGATAGGTGAGTCCAGGTGAGGGTGGGCAGGTGATAGGTGAGTCCAGGTGAGGGGTGGGCAGGTGATAGGTGAGTCCAGGTGAGGGGTGGGCAGGTGATAGGTGAGTCCAGGTGAGGGTGGGCAGGTGATAGGTGAGTCCAGGTGAGGGGTGGGCAGGTGATAGGTGAGTCCAGGTGAGGGTGGGCAGGTGATAGGTGAGTCCAGGTGAGGGGTGGGCAGGTGATAGGTGAGTCCAGGTGAGGGTGGGCAGGTGATAGGTGAGTCCAGGTGAGGGGTGGGCAGGTGATAGGTGAGTCCAGGTGAGGGTGGGCAGGTGATAGGTGAGTCCAGGTGAGGGGTGGGCAGGTGATAGGTGAGTCCAGGTGAGGGTGGGCAGGTGATAGGTGAGTCCAGGTGAGGGGTGGGCAGGTGATAGGTGAGTCCAGGTGAGGGTGGGCAGGTGATAGGTGAGTCCAGGTGAGGGGTGGGCAGGTGATAGGTGAGTCCAGGCGAGGGGTGGGCAGGTGATAGGTGAGTCCAGGTGAGGGTGGGCAGGTGATAGGTGAGTCCAGGTGAGGGGGGTGGGCAGGTGATAGGTGAACCATAGAACCATACAGCACAAAACAGGCCCTTCGGCCCACCATGTTGTGCCGTCCATCAGACCACCCTCACACTACCTAACCCCTTCCTCCCGCATATCCCTCTATCTCACATTCCTCCATATGCCTATCCAACAAGCTCTTGAACCTGTTCAATGTATCTGCCTCCACCACCACCCCAGGCAGTGCATTCCATGCACCAACCACCCTCTGGGTGAAAAACCTCCCTCTGATATCTCCCCTGAACCTCCCACCCATAACCTTAAAGCCATGACCTCTCGTCTTGAGCACTGGTGCCCTGGGAAGGAGGCGCTGACTGTCTACTCTATCTATTCCTTTCAATATTTTATATACCTCTACCATGTCTCCTCTCATCCTCCTCCTTTCCAGTGAATAAAGCCCTAGCACCTTAAGCCTCTCCTCATATTCAATACTCTCCAATCCAGGCAGCATCCTGGTAAATCTCCTCTGCACCCTCTCCAATGCCTCCACATCCTTCCTATAATGAGGCGACCAGAACTGAACACAGTACTCTAAGTGTGGCCTAACTAGAGTTTTGTAAAGCTGCATCATCACCTCGCGGCTCTTAAACTCAATCCCGCGACTTATGAAGGCCAACATCCCATTGGCCTTCTTAACTGCTCTTTCCACCTGTGAGGCAACTTTCAATGAGCTGTGACTATGAACCCCCAGATCCCTCTGCTCCTCCACACTGCCAAGTACCTTGCCATTTACCCAGTCCTCTGCCCTGGAGTTTGTCCTTCCAAAGTGTACCACCTCACACTTCTCCGGATTGAACTCCATCTGCCACTTGTCCGCCCAGCTCTGCATCCTATCAATATCCCTCTGTAAGCTCTGACAGCCCTCCACACTATCCACAACACCGCCTATCTTAGTGTCATCTGCAAACTTACTAACCCAGCCCTCCACCCCCTCATCTAAGTCATCTATAAATATCACAAAAAGTAGAGGTCCCAGAACCGATCCCTGCGGGACACCACTAGTCACTGCCTTCCAATCTGAGGGCACTCCTTCCACCACAACCCTCTGCTTTCTACATGCAAGCCAATTCCTAATCCACACAGCCAAGCTTCCTTGGATCCCTTGGCCTCTGACCTTCTGAAGAAGCCTACCATGAGGAACCTTATCAAATGCCTTTCTAAAATCCATGTAAACCACATCCACCGCACTGCCCTCATCAATCTTCCTGGTCACCTCCTCAAAGAACTCTATCAGGCTTGTGAGGCAAGATCTTCCCTTCACAGACATGCTGGCTGTCCCTAATCAGTCTATGATTCTCAAGGTGTTCATAAATCCTATCCCTTAGAATCCTTTCTAACAGCTTACCCACCACAGATGTGAGACTCACCGGTCTATAATTCCCTGGCCTATCCCTATTACCTTTTTTGAACAAGGGGACAACATTCGCAACCCTCCAATCCTCCGGCACCACCCCCGTAGACAACGAGGACTCAAAGATCCTTACCAGCGGTTCAGCAATCTCCTCCCTAGCCTCTCGAAGCAGCCTGGGGAAAATCCCGTCAGGCCCCGGAGATTTATCTGTCTTAATATTATTTAACAACTTCAACACATCCTCTCTCTTGATATCAACAACCTCGAGAACATTACCCCTACCAGCACTCCCTTCCGCATCATCAAGACCCCTCTCCCTGGTGAATACCGAAGAGAAGTACTCATTCAGAACTTCTCCCACTTCCGCCGCCTCCAGGCAAATTCTCCCACCTTTGTCCTTAATCGGACTTACCTTCACCCTAGCCATCCTCCTACCCTTCACGTACTTGAAAAAGGCCTTGGGATTTTCCTTAACCCTACTAGCCAAAGCCTTTTCATGTCCCCTTCTAGCTCTCCTCAGCCCTTTCTTAAGTTCCTTCCTTGCTATCCTATATTCCTCACGAGCCCTGTCTGAACCTTGCTGCTTATACCTCACGTATGCTACCTTCTTCTCCCTAACAAGTCGTTCCACCTCTCTCGTCATCCACGGTTCCTTCACCCTGCCATTCCTTCTCTGCCTCACCGGGACATATTTAACCCTAACATCCTGCATAAGATCCCTGAACATCGACCACATCTCCATGGTACATTTTCCTTCAAAAAGGACATCCCAATTTACACTCCCAAGTTCTCTCCTTATAGCCTCGTAGTTAGCCCTTCCCAAATTGAAAAACCTCTTGTCCTCTCTGCACCTGTCCCTGTCCATGACAATTTTAAAGGTTATGGAGCAATGGTCACTGTCCCCCAAATGCTCACCCACCAATAGATCCTTCACCTGTCCCGGTTCATTTCCTAAAACTAGATCTAACATGGCATTCCCTCTAGTCGGCCTGTCGACATACTGCGTCAGGAATCCCTCCTGGACACACTTAACAAATTCCGTCCCATCCAAACCTTTGGCACTAAGCAGGTTCCAGTCTATATTTGGGAAGTTGAAGTCTCCCATTATAACAACCCTGTTATTTCTGCTTCTCTCCAAACACTGCCTGCCAATCTGCTCCTCTATATCTCTACTGCTACTGGGGGGCCTATAGATACTCCTAGTAGAGTAACCGCTCCTTTCTTCTTCCTTACTTCCACCCGTACGGACTCTAGAGATGATCCTTCTACAACATCCATCCTTTCCACAGCCGTAACAGTGTCCCTGACCAGTATTGCCACCCCTCCACCTCTTCTCCCCCCTTCCCTATCCCTCTTAAAACACCGAAAACCAGGAATATTCAATATCCACTCCTCTCCAGACGTCAGCCACGTCTCAGTAATAGCCACGATATCATAGTCCCCCACACTTATCCAAGCCCTCAGTTCATCCCCCTTATTCCTTACACTTCTTGCATTTAAGTAAACACACTTCAGTCCATCTACCTTACTACTTTTACAGCCTGTATTCTGCTTCTCCTTCCCCAAAGCCTCTCTACCTGTTTGATCTAACTTTTCCCCATTCCCTTCTTCCTCTGACCTACTCCTCCGGTTCCCTTCCCCCTCACAAACTAGTTTAAACCCTCCTGAACCACCCTAGCAAATCTCGCCGCAAGGATATTGGCCCCCTTCTGGTTCGGGTGTAACCCGTCCTCTCTGTACAGGTCCCACCTTCCCGAGAAGAGATCCCAATGATCCAGAATTCTAAAACCCTCCCTCCTGCACCAGCTTCTCAGCCATGCATTTATCTGCCACCTCCTCCTATTCCTACCTTCACTATCACGTGGCACTGGCAGCAATCCCGAGATTGCTACCCTTGAGGTCCTGTTCCTCAATTTTCTGCCTAGCTCCCTGAACTCACTCTTCAGGACCTCATCCCCCTTCCTACCTATGTCATTGGTGCCAATATGGACCACAACTTCTGGCTGCTCTCCCTCCCACTCAAGAATTCTGTGGACCCGATCAGTGACATCCCGGACCCTGGCACCTGGGAGACAACATACCATCCAGGATTCATGCTCACTGCCACATAACCTCCTGTCTGTTTCCCTGACTATCGAGTCCCCTATCACTACGGCATGTCTCTTTGCAGGTGCAGAGTGTCCAGGTGTGGGGTGGGCAGGTGATAGGTGAGTCCAGGTGAGGGTGGGCAGGTGATAGGTGAGTCCAGGTGAGGGTGGGCAGGTGATAGGTGAGTCCAGGTGAGGGGGTGGGCAGGTGATAGGTGAGTCCAGGTGTGGGGTGGGCAGGTGATAGGTGAGTCTGGCTGAGGGGGGCAGGTGATAGGTGAATCCAGGTATGTGTCGACTGTTTATTTCCCTCCATAGATGCTGCCGGACCTGCTGAGTTCCTCCGGCATTTTGTGTGTGTGTTGTTTTCTCTCATTCTCAGTTCTAATGAAGGCTTCTGGACCCGAAATGTCATCTTTTTTTTCTTTCCACAGATGCTGCCTGACCTGATGATTGTTTCCTGCATTTTCTGTTTTCTTACACACAGAGTTTGACCTCCTAAAACCAAACAGTTTGCCCTGTTATTGTCAGCAGTACCCTTCCTACTGCTACAGTAATGGGATTCTTATTTACCCAGCTCTTGTCGCTGCGCCAGACATATTGGTCGGGACAGAAGGAAAATACTGGAGGGCTGGATGTGGTCTGCAGTTTGGGCAACAGTTGTCTAGCATCAGGAGCATGGTCTCAAGTGCTGACAATTTAAGATTGAGGTAAGGGGAGATTTCTTTCCTTTAAGAACTGTGAATCATTGGAATTTTCTGTCAGAGGGCCATGGACATTCAGATTTCCTGACCCTATTGACCTGTACCAAGATAGCCAGTCTCAGCCTGGATAAGAGCAGTGGTAATTGAGTCTGAGTGCCTCTGATGGGTCCATTCACTAGGAAAGGCCACCGTAAAGGCCTCCAATATGCTTCTTTTATCTTATCTGAGACCTGGACCACCTACAGAAGGCATCTCAAGACACTGGAGAGATAGCACTAATGCCGTCTCTGCAAAATCCTCCACATTCACAGGAAGGATAAACAAATCAATGTCAATGTCCTCTCCCAGTCCATCATCCTTGGCCCTAGTCATACTTGGTCAGCTATGTTGGGCAGGCCGTGACCTTCACATGCTCGACACTGGACTTTCCATTCTGAGCTCTGGTACGGGAAGAGATTACTTGGTGGGTCGATGAGATTCGAGGATGTGCTCAAGGCCTCCCTGAAGGAAATGCAATGGACCTACCGGCTCAGTACAGCACAGGAACAGGCCCTTCGGCCCACGATGAGACTTTTGGGAATCTCTGGCCCATGTCCACTCAAAGTGGAGCAGGAGTATTCAGGATGTTATTGAGAACCTTGAAACCATGCATCAGGAGAGATACGCCCTGTGAAAACAGTGGCAGAAGGGGACCGCCTCACAAACTACCCACCCACCTGGTTAGCCAGCATCTGCCCGGGGGGAGACAAAGGATTGCAGATGCTGGAATCTGAAGCAACATACTATTTGCTCAGCAGGACAAGCAGCATCTGTGGGGGCAAAATCACAGTCGACATTTTGGTTCAAGACCCGTCACCTGGACTCAAAATGTTGACTAACATTTAAAATAACATCAATAAGAACATTTAAAAGGCATTTGGATAGGATAGGAGAGGTTTAAAGGGACATGGACCAAACGGGCAAATGGGACTAGCTTAAGTGGACACCTTGGTCTGCATGGGCTCTATTACTCTACAACTCGATGACTGTCCATTTCCCTCCACAGATGCTGCCTGGCCCGCTGAGTTTCTCCAACATCTTGTCTGTTGCTTCTGCCCAGGGGGTCTGTGGTTCCCAAAACCGCCTCATTAGCACTTCCAAACCTCCAAAAAGTGGTCAGTCATCCATGATCCCAAGTGACTGCCTAAGAAGAAGAATGAACAGTACGTATGAAAAATAGCCACATACCTCAGCTTTCAGGAGCACAGGAGCCGCAGTGCAGTGGGCACTGGAACACAACAAACTACTTGCAGTTACAACAAGAGAATTTTTTTAGTTGTATGAGATTTTGGGGAGGGAATATGTAGTGGTTCTCTAAACCCAATGTTTAAGTTAAGGTCTCACACTTGGGAGTATTGTGTTCAGTTCTGGTCGCCTCATTATAGGAAGGATGTGGAAGCTTTAGAGTAGGTGCAGAGGAGATTTACCAGGATGCTGCCTGGATTGGAGAACATGTCTTGTGAGGATAGGTTGAGCGAGCTCGGGCTTTTCTCTTTGGAGAGGAGGAGGATGAGAGGAGACTTGATAGAGGTGTACAAGATGATAAGAGGCATAGATCAAGTGGACAGTCAGAAACTTTTTCCCAGGGCGGCAATGGCTAACTTGAGGTGGCATAATTTTAAGGTGATTGAAGGAAGGTATAAGGGGGATGTCAGGGGTAAGTTTTTTTTTTACACAGAGAGTGGTAGGTGCGTGGAACGCACCGCCGGCAGAGGTTGTGGGGGCAAATACATTAGGGATATTTAAGAGACTGTTAGATGGACGCATGAATGATAGAAAAATAGAGGGCTATGTGGGAGGGAAGGGTTAGATAGATCTTAGAGCAGGATAAAATGTCAGCACAACATTGTGGGCCAAAGGGCCTGTACTGTGCTGTAGAGTTCTATGTTCTTTTGTGGAATCATTCACCACAGCTGAAGACATGGAACTGATCATGTCTATGCCCACTCTGTTGAAGGATCCAACCAATTAATCCCACTCCTCTTACAAGTTTCTTTTCATGTACGTATCCAAAAATGAACTCTGGTGCAGGACTGGGGATTGAAATGCTGCAGTCCCACCAGGCAGTTTGTGTTTTGTAACGTTGTCTCTGCAATGCATGCAAGCAGAATACAGAGATCACCGGTAGTGGAATGTTACCTTTTACTTGAGCTTTTATGGTCTCTGCAATCTTCCGGGTCAGGATGGGAACTTCTTCAGGGTCATAAAACTTGTTTGTTAACTCCTCCTTCAGCACAGTGTTGATCTTCCCTTTGACAATCGCTGGCTTGAACCTATTGACAACAATGTTGTCCATTAGCAAATTCCAACCAATTCTTTTGCACTCTGGACTGCCTTATTTATGACAAGGAGGGAACTCCCTATCACTGCAAAAGAATTAAGCGTTTTCTGCTGCACAAAGAATTATAACCAAGAGACTGAGGGTTTGTCCCCACATTCCTCATCCCTTCTGACACCCCATCATCTTGTACTTCAACAAGCCAAAATACTGTGTATTTGAAAATCTGAGCCAACAACAGGGCATGCTGGAAAACGTTCAACAGGTCAGGAGGCAGTGGTGGGAGTGAAAAAGAGTTATCACTTCAGGTGGATGATCTGTCATTAGAATTGAAAAATGTTGAAAGTTTAAAAATGAAAAGATCCAAGTGAAAGAGCTTTGGCGATGACAACAAAAAGGAAATCATTTTATTACATTGGGAGGGCAGCAGAGGTTCCTCTTCCCTCTTGCAAATAGACAGGTAAAGTTTAGAGATAATATTGCAAGTCAACATTGAAAAATGTGGGTTTAAGTGACAACCAGCAAGGGTTTGCTAAAAGCAAACTTTATTTGAATGATTTGATTGTGTTAACTTGAAAGTCACCCAGTTAAACTTTGCACAACAAAGTCTTTGCTGATTCCATTCCTGAACAGCCAACATCTCACGCTGCTTGTTCAGAATTTCCCCACCAGACGAAATCCTTCTTTTGTATTTACCCTATTAAAATGAATTTATTTCTACTTCAAGCCCGAAACCTAGCTGTGGTGAAGGTGGGAGACACTCCAGCCCTGGACAGCTAGGGAATACTTCTGTTCCAAGAAGCAAGGGGAAAGGTTGAGCCTTCAATGCTGATCGGATGATGGAAATTCTCAACCACCTTTACTGTTCAATACAGAAACAGAGGCGGCCTTGATTCTGTTTATTCATTCATAGGACATGGGTGCTGGGAGCAAATCCAGCATTTATTGCCCATCCCCGAATCCCCATGAAATGAATGGCTTGCTGGACCATTTCAGAGGACTGTTGAATCATCCACACTGGAGGGTCTGAAGTACTAATGAGCCTGATTGGGTAAGGAACAGCTGATCTCCTTGTCTTCAGGACCCCAGCGTACCAGATGGGCTTTAACACCAATCAGGGTCATCATCACTATGTTAGCTTTTTAGTTCTCATATTTATTTAACTATTTGAATTTAAAATCAAACATGGACCCTAAATGAATAGCGCAGACCTCTGGGAACCAGTCCAGTAAATGTGGCAACACAGTGGGTGCAGCAAGTAAAGCTGTCACCTTACAGCTCTGGTGACATGGGTTCAATCCTGACCTCTGATGTTGTCTATGTGGAATTTGCACATTGACAACCTTTCATCAATTCCAAATTTCAACCACATTTCTGCTTGTACAATTATTTTCTAACTTCACTCCCAAATTGATATGGCTCTAATTTTTGTACCCCCTGTCCTCGACTCCCCAACTACCACAAATAATATTTTGAAATTTTCATTGTCTACTTTCTAAATTCCAGGAAGCACAATCCTGCTTTATATTCCTTGTAACCTGACGACAGATGCCAAAGTGTTCAATACAAAGATGTTTTTAATGCATTTCAGGTCTGGGAAAGAACTTTTTTGTGTCCGCTCTATGTCTCAAAAAGCTTTACAATGAAATATTCTAGTCGTTTACTGCAGGAACTATAGTACTCAATTAGCTTAGAAAGCTCCTACAGATAGCCAGGTGACAGTAACCAGGTTGATTTCTTGTATTCATTTTCAGGAGATGGACATTTCCAACATGGTTAGCAATTTTGATCCCAGGTCATCAAATAGAACTTCCTACTCTCGTCCACAATTGGGATCTCTTCTGTAAACCTAAGGGAGCAGGCAGGAAATCACATTTACGTCTCATCTGAAAAAATAGCATCTTCAACAGTGGCCACGCTCCCTCAGCACCGCACAGAGTGTCAGCCTAGATTTAGCTGATACAGTCACTTATGTAGGGACTTGAACCACAGTCTCCTTGCATCAGAGGCAACAGTGCCGGTCACTGAGGTGGGTATGACATGGTTATCACCGAGAGTTGGGACAGGATGTCAGGAACATGTGTATCTGAAGGAAGCAAGGCAACTTGGCTGCATAGCCTAAATGGCCAAAAAGATAAGCATAATAAAGGGCAGGACTAAGAGCCTCATAAAGATGAAACAGATCTATTGTAAGAAGCCAGTGTGGAGAAGAATATTTTCTCAGCAGCAAGCTCCTGTGAGCTGAAACACAATACCTGAAAGGGTGAACCATAGAACCATACAGCACAAAACAGGCCCTTCGGCCCACAATGTTGTGCCATCCATCAAACCACCCTCACACTATCTAATCCTTTCCTCCCGCATATCCCTCTATCTCACATTCCTCCATGTGCTTATCCAACAAACTCTTGAACCTATCCAATGTATCTGCCTCCACCACCACCCCAGGCAGTGCATTCCATGCACCAACCACTCCCTGGGTGAAAAACCTCCCCGACATCTCCCCGAACCTCCCACCTGTAACCTTAAAGCCATGCCCTCTCGTCTTGAGCATTGGTGCCCTGTGGAAGTAGATTCAACAGAAACTATCAAAAGGAAGTTAGAAGATACAGGAGCTTGAGGACATGTACCACCAGACTTAAGGACAGCTTCTACCCCACTGTGATAAGACTACTGAATGGTTCCATTATACAATGAGATGGACTATGACCTCACAATCTACCTTGTTGTGACCTTGCACCTTATTGCACTGCACTTTCTCTGTAGCTGTGACACTTTACTCTGTACTGTTATTGTTTTTACCTGACTCAATGTAACTGCACTGTGTAATGAATTAACCTGTACGATCGGTTTGTAAGACAAGTTTTTCACTGTACCTCGGTACGTGACAATAATAAACCAATACCAATACCAATAAATACTTGAATATGAGAAATTACCATGAATGGGAGGGTGACAACAGCAGGGGTGGGACTGAGTGTAATACTTTCAAAGAACTAGTACAGACAAGATGAACTGTTTAAATCGAACGAGTCCCTGTAGTTTCAAAAAGCAACAGCACATCGAAGCAGAAACTGACAAAGGAGTTAGCTAGATGGAGACAGGGAGCAACACAGCAACTACAGCCCACTGTTAAATATCAGACATTGAATGGCAGGTGCAATGGGAAAGGTGTCACACAAGGGACCCACATCCCCATGTCCCTGATTCTCTTTATATCCAGAGGTTAGAAAATAACACCACAGATGCAAAAATATCACAGAAACAGAAACTTGTTTTGGCAATGAGATGTTGGGAATGTGTGTACAGCCTCAAGCGATTTTATTGTTCCATCTCATTGATGCTAGCTTTTAATGGACACAGAAACATACCAGAGAGCTACTGTTCTGAAGGCTGATAAGAATCAACTACATTGTTGAGGTTCAAGGGTCACATAATGTCCACTGAGGATAAAGGCGACAGATTTCCTTCTCTAAAGAGCATTATTGAACCAGGTAATTTCTAATCAAAATCCAGTGGTTCACCATTACTATAACTGATATTACAGTCAGAATGATATAATTTACCAGGGTGCTGCCTGGTTTGGAGAGTATGCATTATGAGGAGAGACTAAGGGAGCTAGGGCTTTACTCTTTGGAGAGAAGGAAGATGAGAGGAGACATGATAGAGGTGTACAAAATATTAAGAGGAATAGATAGAATGGACAGCCAGGGCACCAATGCTCAATACAAGAGGGCATGGCTTTAAAGTAATGGGTGGGAAGTTCAAGAGAGATATCAGAGGGAGGTTTTTTACCCAGAGAGTGGTTGGGCATGGAGTGCGCTGCCTGGGGCGGTGGTGGAGGCAGGTACATTGGTCAAGTTCAAGAGATTGCTAAATAAGCATATGGAGGAATTTAAAATCGAGGGATATGTGGGAGGAAGGGGTTAGATTGTCTTAGGCGAGGTTTAAGGGTCGGCACAACATGGTGGGCTGAAGGGCCTGTGTTGTGCTGTACTGTTCTATTACTCTAACACAGAAACAAGCCCTTCGGCCCACTAAGTCCACGGCGGCCACCAATCACCTATTCACACCAATCCTATTTTTTAATTCTCCCCACATTTCCACCAACTCCCCCCTTCCACCACTCCCTTACACTGGGGGTAATTTACAGTGGGCAGTTAGCCAGCCAACCCGCACATCTTTGGGATGTGGGAGGCAACCAGAGCACCGGGGGAAACACACACGGTTACGGGGAGAATGTGCAAACTCCACACCCGGAGAGCACCTGATGTCAGGATGGAAGCCGGGTCATTACAGCTGTGAGGTAGTGGCTCTGCTAGCTGCGTCACCGTGCTACCCATCTACAGTTTTTATTCCAGAATGGAAACCAATTTATTTTATTTCCCAGCCACAGAACATAGAACAGTACCACAGAGAAACAGACCCTTCGGCCCACAATGTTGTGCTGAACTAATTAAATTAGTAATCAAATGCTCAATTTAACTAATCCCTTCTACCTGCACAATGTTCACATCCCTCCATTCTCTGCACATCCATGTGTCTATCTAAGAGCCTCTTAAACACCTCTATCATATCTGCCTCCACCACCACCCCTGGCAGCACATTCCAGGCACCCACCACACTCGGTGTAAAAAATCTGTCCTGCACATCTCCTTTGAACTTACCCCCTCCCACCTTAAATGCATGCCATTCGGTATTACACATTTGAACAAATCAAATCAGTCCTTTGAAGATCTGAACTGCCCTTTGAGGAAGAGAGTCTTGGGCCAGTAACTGAACCACCACGCTGCAATGCAGCTGTCCGGTCGTGCAGCTGTTCGCGTAACGCTATTACAGCGCCAGTGACCCAGGTTCAATTCTGGTCACTGTCTGTAAGGAGTTTGTACGTTCTCCCCGTGTCTGTGTGGGTTTCCTCTGGGTGCTCCAGTTTCCTCCCACGTTCCAAAGACGTACGGGTTAGGAAGTTGTGGGCGCGCTATGTTGGCGCCAGAAGCGTGGCGACACTTGTGGGCTGCCCCCAGAACACTCTACACAAAAAGATGCATTTCACTGTGTGTTTCGATGTGCATGTGACTAATAAAGATATCTTTTCTCAAACACTCTCTCAGGGTATTAGTGGCAGACTCTTGCCCTCCTGTAGCATTTGGCCGTGCAAACCTTCTCCCAGGGTGACTGCACAGGATTCCCCCTCCAAAGGGTTTTACAGCGCCATTCAGCACAGAACCAGGCCCTTTGACCCGTCACGTCCATGATGACCATTAAGTTCCCACCTACACCCATCCCATTTACCAGTACTTCCGTCCTGGGCGAATCAGATGTCACTGTTGACAAATAATTCTCCCCCCTTGCCCAGGTACTCCTCCCTCTGCTTCACTCGATCCCTGCGTCTCTTCCCCCTCCCTGCTACGTGCTGCCCCCCCTCCCCAGTATCCGCAGGGTGCTTCGCCCCCGCCCCCCCCCCCCCCGTATCTGCAGGGAAACCCCCCTGTCCACGGGGAGCTCTTCCTCCCCTCTGTCCACAGGGAGCTCCCCCCTCCCGTACCCTCTGTCCACAGGGAACTCACTCCTCCTCTCCTCTCTGTTTGCGGGGCCCACCCCCAGTACCTTGACCTTTCCATATCCCCCACCGGAGATCCCCCCTCCCGGGATCCCCCACCCACCCTCCCAGGATCTCCCCGGTATCCCCTTCCCCCCACCCCCTAGTATCTCTCCCCCCCCCCGACCCCCCACACCCTCCCCTCCGCCAAGGATCCCCCTCCCCCCGGGACACCCCCACCTGTGCCGAGAGGCCGGCCGGATGCTGTAACTGTTCTCCCCCCTCCCCTCCCCCCATCCTCCCTGTATCCCCACCCCCCTGGGACGCCCCTCCAGGATCCCCACCCGCCTGAACCCCCCCCCCCAGGATCCCCACCCCCCTAGACCCCCCCCCCAGGATCCCCACCCCCTAGTATCCCCACACCCCGGGACCCCCCCCACCAAGGATCCTTCCCCCCCCCCCCCGTATCCCTAAGCCCCCCCTGTATCCCCCCCATCGGTACCCCCCCCGGGGACCCCACACCCCGGGACCCCCCCGTGCTGAGAGGTCGGCCAGATGTTGTAACTATTCTCCCCCCTCCCCTCCCCTCCCCGTCCCCCCCTGTATCCCCCCCGCCGGGACGCCCCCCCCCCAGGATCCACCCCCCCACTGTATCCCCCCACGGTACCCCCCCCCGGGGACCCCACACCCCGGGACCCCCCCCAAGGGTCCCCCCCTGTATCCCCACACTCCCCCAATACACCCCCAAGGATCCCCACCCCCCTGTATCCCCCACCCAGGATCCCCACCCCCCGGGACGCCCCCCCAGGATCCACCCCCCCCCACTGTATCCCCCCAGGGTACCCCCCCCCGGGGACCCCACACCCCGGGACCCCCCCCAAGGGTCCCCCCCCCTGTATCCCCCCCCCGGGGACGCCCCCCCCAGGATCCACCCCCCCCACTGTATCCCCCCCCGGGACCCCCCCCCCGGGGACCCTACACCCCGGGACCCCCCCCCAAGGGTCCCCCCCCCCGTATCCCCACACTCCCCCGATACACCCCCCAGGATCCCCACCCCCCGGGACGCCCCCCCCAGGATCCACCCCCCCCACTGTATCCCCCCACGGTACCCCCCCCCCCGGGGACCCCACACCCCGGGACCCCCCCAAAGGGTCCCCCCCCAGTATCCCCCCCCCGGGGACGCCCCCCCCAGGATCCACCCCCCCCACTGTCTCCCCCCAAGGTACCCCCCCCCCGGGACCCTACACCCCGGGACCCCCCCCCAAGGGTCCCCCCCCCCGTATCCCCACACTCCCCCGATACACCCCCCAGGATCCCCACACCCCGGGACCCCCCCCCCGGGGACCCCCCCCCCCTGGGGACCCCCCCCAAGGGTCCCCCCCCTGTATCCCCCCCCCCGGGGACGCCCCCCCCAGGATCCACCCCCCCCACTGTATCCCCCCACGGTACCCCCCCCCCCTGGGGACCCCCCCCAAGGGTCCCCACCCCCCTGTATCCCCCCCCCCGGGACGCCCCCCCCCACCTGTGCTGGGCGGCCGGCCGGATGCTGTAACTGTTCTCCCCCATTTCCAGCCGCTCCGTCGCCCTGGTAACGCGCCTCACCAGCGCCGAGGTCCCCGCCCCGCGGTCCGCCCGGGAACTGCCGCCCGCACTCTGGTTCCGCCCGTGCTGCTGCCCTCACCCACTGCAGCCACCGGTCGCCCAAGTATCTCAGATCCCAGCGGGACAAAGGGGCAAAGCAGCCTCCCTGGGGAAATACCCTGACCTGGAGCACTCCACTGAAAAGGTGGTGGGGGCTCGCCTGAAAACAATCTTCAGATGTCATGGAGTGTTGAGCATAGCAGCAGACCCTTCGTCCCATCACGTCCATACTGTCAATATTCAAGACAACGTTTGGGAACACAAATTCCAATGTCCACTTTTGACCTCAATATAAAGCGGGATGTGTTTCAGCAGAGTGTAGATGAGATCATTAGTGGGTGCAAAGGAGCTGCAAGCGTAGCAAATGACATCCAGATCTATGGAATGGAAGACAACTGAAAGAAACTCATAAATCTGGGCTCCATCTAAATGATGACAAATGCATCATAAAAGAGAAAGAATTTGTTCTGTTTATAGACATGTTGCACTGGCTACACAATTTTTTTTTATTCCAAAATCAACTTTATTCGTAATAAATGACAAACTACATACAATTATAAAACAGTGCAAGCCTTTACATTCTTGTACAGATCATTCATTAGTGTTACCTTTTTATATAAAAAACAGCACCGATGCTACACGTGTGGCTCCCTGGGGGCTACCCAGTCCCGTATTTACAATATTTAGGGCCTTTCTCACCTGACCCCACCCCTCCTACACAATATCCCAAGTGTCAGGAAAATCTACCCTTTCAGCACTTATGTTGGGAAAAGCAAAATGTGCCAATCAAGAAAGAGGAAATCATGGATATTTGTATATGGATGAGAGAATTTCCACACCTATCACTCCGTCTCATCCCCCTCTGTATCAATGATTCCACGATAAAACCCCTTGATTCACCCATAAATTGGTACATTGGTTTATTATTGTCACATGTACTGAGGTACAGTGAAAAACTTGTCTTGCATACCGTTCATACAGATCAATTCATTACACAGTGCATTGAGGTAGTACAAGGGAAAACAATAACAGAATGCAGAATAAAGTGATACAGTTACAGAGAAAGTGCAGTGCAGGCAGACAATAAGGTGCAAGGTCATAACGAGGTAGATTATGAGGTCGAGAGTCCATTTTATCGTACTAGGAGATTGTTCAATAGTCTTATAACAGCAGGATAGAAGCTGTCCTTGAGCCTGGTGGTACATGCTTTCAGGCTTTTATATCTTCTGGGAGGGGGGAGAAGAGGGAATGTCCGGGGTGGGTGGGGTCTTTGATTATGCTGCCTGCTTTACAGAGGCAGTGAGAAGTACCTCGATCACATCTGATCTAAATGGTGGGTATGCTAAAGAATTAACCTTTTCATGTGTCAACTAATTCCAGCAAACACAAAGAAATGTTACTGATCAAAAATTATACATCTAACAAAAAGCCTTTGATAAGCCTTATTGAGTGTCTCAAAGGACAAGAAGGGATTAAAGGGGCAGAAAGCCTTAGAGTGGAAATTCCAGAGTTCAAGACCCGGCAACTGAAGCCTGAGCGTCCAATGTTACATAGAACATAGAACATAGAACACTACAGCACAGTACAGGCCCTTCGGCCCACAATGTTGTGCTGACACTTTACCCTGCTCTAAGATCTATCTAACCCTTCCCTCCCACATAGCCCCCCATTTCTCTATCATTCGTGTGTCTATCTAAGAGTCTCTTAAGTGTCCCTAATGTATCTGCCCCCACAACCTCTGCCGGCAGTGAGTTCCACACACCCACCACTCTCTGTGTAAAAAACTTGCCCCTGACGTCCCCCTTATACCTTCCTCCAATCACCTTAAAATTATGCCCCCTCGTGTTAGCCATTGTCACCCTGGGAAAAAGTCTCTGACTGTCCACTTGATCTATGCCTCTTATCATCTTGTACACCTCTATCAAGTTGGAGCGATTAAAACTGAGGCTGGACAAGAAACCTGACTTGGATGTGTCTGGAGATCACGGTGAATTATACAGTTGGATAAGATTACAGATAGGGAGGTGGGGACCATGTGCAGTGTACAACTGTGACTGCATTGGTATTGTTGTCACCTTGTAGGAACGGCACGGGCGATTGGGTACCTTGGGTATAAGAATCCATTTCACTCAAAATCACACAACATCAAAGGGATCAGGCAGCAGAACAGGTCCTCCCCAAGATACAGCAGGGTTCCGTTCCTGTGAATTGTTTGTAACCTGCACTGGTCACAAGTGGGAAATGCGGCCGCGAACTGAGTTCCTGGCAGCAGAAGATAAGATAAGATATCTTGATTAATCACATGTACATCAAAACAAACAGTGAAATACATCTTTTGTGTAGAGTGTTCTGGGGGCAGCCCGCAAGTGTCGCCACGCTTCCGGAGCCAACATAGCATGCCCACAGCTTCCTAACCTGTATGTCTTTGGAATGTGGGAGGAAATTGGAGCACCCGGAGGAAACCCACGCAGGCACGGGGAGAACGTACAAACTCCTTACAGACAGCGGCCGGAATTGAACCCGGGTCGCTGGCACTGTAAAGCGTTACGCTAACCGCTACACTACCGTGCCTCAGCCCCGCAGCAGTTGGCAAATCCATCTCGCTGGTTTCAAACGCTCACCTGCCTGTACAGGCTGTCCATAAGTTGGGTGTTCGTAACCTGGGGAGGACCCGGGGAAGACAACTTTGTGCCCTCCACACCTAAAAATTGACCAAGCTTCATATCCCAGCATGCCATGAGGGAACCAAGTGGTTTTTAAATGAGCTTTTAAAATAGGCTGTGCGCTGAAGGAAATGCCCTTGGAACTATTCACAGAGGCACAAATAGCAGTGACTTCGCACTGACCTGAAGGAATAAAGTAATCAAACAGCACGCTTTGTTTAAATCTGTCTTCTCTGAACTCCTGTGGTTTGGGTGTCCACAGACTTACAAATCCACAGAGAACTAACAGGTGTGGAGTCATCCCTGAAAATCTTTGGAAATATTAATGGCCACATCACTGCTGGAGTGAAATCCACTCACCGGGTTTTCAAAATGCTGATCTACCCAGATGGGATTCACCTTTGAGTGGTAAAGGTAAATGAACTGAACTAAATGACATTGCCTTGAGAAGATAGCGAACTAATTCAATGATGCAGAATTGAGGAGCAACCATTTTATAGCCCGACAGCAAACAGACAAGGTTTAGGTGTAGGTGGTGCAGTTGGAGGGTTGGGGGTGGTGCTTTAGTCAAATTATCACAGCTGTGATTTTTGTTTTATAAAAGTTTGTTCAGGGCCAACTTGAGCAGCACCTCTGATTGATTAAAAGGAACAGTGCACATGAGTAACATTCAAAAGTTGGAGAGGACAGTGAGTGAAGGGGAACGGCAGATTTGTATGTGTATAGTAGTTACAAATACAATAACCTGTGAAAGGAACTCTTGAGTTGTTCTGCTTTCTGAACCTTGACCAGTTTTACTGGAATTTAGCATTGAAGAGGGGTCCCTATCTACAGAGACCCTGGGGGGATTTGAAAGCAAGAATAGGAATTTTAAAACTGAGGCACTTCCGAGCACAGACCCGATGCAAGTCAGCAAGTAAAGGGTGGTGGGTGAAGACGACTGGCTGTAAATTAGGACACTGGCAGCAGAGTTTTTGATGACAAGTTTATGGATGGAAAATACATGGAGTTGGCAAGGAGGGCACTGGGATAGTCAGGTATGGATCCAACGACGGCTTGGATGAGGCATCTCTGAAGGTTAGATCCTTGGGGAACACTTGGTGTACCAGTCGGGCTGTTAGGAGAAGAGCCACTGCTGGAGATTCTGGAGGGGTTCTGGACAACCAGGCTTGTGTCTGCCCTCAGCCTCCTCCACTGTCAGGGCGAGGCCAAACGCAAACTAGAGGAACAGCCCCTCATATTCCCCCTGGGCAGTCTACAACTCAATCGGATGAACATGGAATTCTCCAGTTTCAGGTGAACTGCTCCCCCCCCCCCCGCCCCTTTTCTCTCTCCTGATCTACCCAGCTGTTCCTACACCCACCCAAAACCACCCCAGCACCCTGTCTGTTTCCCCTCCCCCACCCACTTCATCTGCCCACACCCACACACCCCTCCCACTCGGTCCCCTCCTCATCTTCCCACCCCGCCTCCCTCACTTGATTCCATGCACCACCCAACTCTCCTATTAGATCCCGTCATCTGCAGCCCTTTACCACCTCCCAGCCTCTGGCACTGTTCCCACCCTCCCCTCCCCCCTCTGCCTATCACCCCCTCCTCACCTGGATCCACCCATCACTTGCTTGTTCTTGCCCCACCCATACCCCTCACCTCTTTATACCGGCTATCTCCTATCTATTCTTTCAGTCAAGACGAAGTGTCTCGACCTGAAAGGTCGACTGTCCATTCAGCCCCCACAGATGCTGCCTGACCCGCTGAGTTCCTCCTGCATCTAGTTTTTTGCTGCAGGTGGTCCTACCCAGCCATGAGGCGGAGAGACGTTGGCGGACGATGGATCGGCCAGACTGGTCAAAGGCTGCAGTCACATTGGGCAGGTGAAGAAAGGCAAGAACCTACTGATGCAACGGGAGATAACTCTGTGGGGTCATCGATCGCTGGCGATGGAACTCGCCAGAAACTTCCCTCACCAGAAGCGGAGTCATCGCTGTGGCACTGAATATCACGTCAGCCAGCTCCCAGATGGCAACCTGCCTGAGCAGCAAATGAGATCGCTGGACCAGATGAAGGGTCTCGACCCGAAATGTTGACTGTCCATTTCCTTCCATAGACACTGCCTGACCCGCTGAGTCCCTCCAGCATCTTGTGTGTTGAACATAGATCAATAGAGGATTAGAGGATGCTGAGGGGAATGTTTTTTCACCCAGAGGGTGGCTGGGTTGCGAGTGTGTACTTCAAAGGGTGGTGGAGGCAGAAACCCTCAGCACATTCAACAAGAACTTGGACACACACTTGAATTGCCACTAGCTCCAGAGTTATGATTAGGAATAGGAATGACCGATGGGCTGAATGGGCTTCATCCGATACTTATTTATCCTATTGATTCTGCATCATCAGTGGGCACCAAGAAGCTTCTTTTCTGGGGGGAGGGGAGTAAAATTCCTCAGCACAACTTCTTCCAACACGAACAAAGTTGAACGTGACGAGTGTCTGTACTCTGCATCCTCTCTACAAAAGTTCCCGCTTGAGTGGTGGATGTACATTCGCCGGACTCATTCACGCCAGTGCTGAATGGAACCAAGAGCACATATTTCTATCTTGTGTTTCCATTGTCCGAAGTCCATCATCGCTCATGGTCACCAGCATTCCACGGACTTGGTGGAAAGGAGTAAAGAGCACAGCAAAGGAAGTCCGGAGTGAACTGACAAGGGTGCTACAGGGAACGAATGTTTCTTCCTGGAACGTTCAGCTAGCTGCCAGCTGCCAGCCGTGCCGTCTTCTCGCAGCTCCCATCGGGCAGGAGGTACAGAAGCCTGAAGTCCCACACCACCAGGTTCAGGAACAGCTACTTCCCTTCAACCATTCGGTTCTTGAACCACCCGGCACCACCCTAATCACTGCCTCAGTACAGCAGCACTGTGACAACTTTGATCACTTTGCACTAAAATGGACTTTGTTTTTTTCATTCTAATTGTGTTCTTTCTTGTAAAAATCGTGTGTAATTTATGTTTAATTTGTGTTTTTCTTGTGAATGCTGCTTATCTGATGCTCTGTGCCTGTGATGCTGCTGCAAGTAGGTTTTTCATTGCACCTGTGCACACATGGACTTGTGCAGATGACAATAAACCTGACTTTGACTTTGATCTAGCACATTGGGTGCACTTACAGCAGTGATCGATAGATCTTTGGAGTCATGGGGATCAGGAAAGTGGAGCTAAGGGAGATCTGATCAAGTGGCAGAGCATCTCAAAGGGCTTGGCAGACCACCCCAGTTCTACTTATTAATTTCTAAATCTGAGTGAAGAAATTTCTCCTTGTCAATCCTATGTGCCTTATCCCGACCCTTGGTTCTAAACTCTCCAGTTTATGAAGGCTTGTTGAACCCACTTAAGAATTTTAGTACATTTCACCAATTCCTCAGATCTTCAGAGCACATGGATGCAATCCACTAATCTCTCCTTGCAGGGCACCTCAAGTATTCATCCCCGGACTGAATTCCTTCTGAGGCAACTATACCCTCAGGTATGGAGATCAAGCCACACACAGTATTCCAGGTGGGGAGTCACCATGGCCCTGTATAATTGCAATAAAATTTCCTTATTGCTCTGCCATCCTTGCAATAAAAGCTAAAATGCCATTCACTTACTGTACCTGCATGCTATTTTATCTTCTTCATATTGCATTGGCAAAGCTTCTCCAGGTACCAAGTCCATGGCTCACCCTTATAATTGAGGATGAGCAAATAATTGATGAAAAAGTGATCTGGGAAGGGTTTGTTGAGGTGGGTTCCTTTCAATCCTAGACTTTGTTCTCTTGCACTTGTTGTAGAATAAAGATAAGCAAGCCATGTGTGAGCAAAAACATTGAATAATATTCCATTCACTAGCTCTAGTCTTTGTTGCAATCCAGAGAACCAGCCATCGACTAATGAGCTTAATTGACTTGTAACCCAGTTTAATGAAGCACATTGTGACTTCAGATTGTGCAAGAGTCACACAATTTACCTACTTATCAGAATCGGGTTTATTATCACTGACTTACATGACGTGAAATGTGTTGTTTTGTGGCAGCAGTACAGTGCAAGACATAAAGATTACTGTAAGTTACAAAAATAAATAGATCGTGCAAAAAAGGAATAACGAGTTGGGTGTGAGTCTTCAGGCTCCTGTATCTCCTCCCCGATGGTAGTGTTATGTACCAGCAACAATAGAAACCCACTGAGTCATGTATAGGTGTTAGAAACTATTTTAATAATAACTACTTGTAATAATAAGAAAAGTAAAATCATTAGATATCAAACATAATACCCAAAACTAAACTCAAGGTGTGTGTGCGGCAAATTTCCAAAGCCCAAGTCTAGGAATAGTTCTCAAAGTTCAGTTCAGCAAGTCATCAGGTAAAATGTGAGCAAAGGCTATTGCAAAACCACCGTTGACTGAAGAGAAAATGTAGAGAGAATATAGAGAGAATTTACAAAATCCATATGTTCCATGATGGATCCCATACGACACTTGATGATCTCCATTGCTTTGTTCCAAAGTATCTGCCACCCGAAAGGCATTCGATACGTGGCCGCCCACAGAGATACCTGTTTCCCACTACAGGTTAACGACAAAGTGGACTCCACTTGTTTGCTCCTAAAATCCATACATAGATTGTAGTGACAGACACAGCTATTGTTCTTCATCCATTGATACAGAGACGAGCAGTCAGTCTCTCTCTCTCTCTCTCCGACTCACTTTGACTCACTTCGATTCACTGAGCAAAACAGCCAGCAGGTTAGTATAATCTTGCTGTCTTGTTGACACCACACACACACACCACTACTCTACTGTCCAGGTGCCTTAAAGAGATATTCACCAAATAGCAACCTGACTTGTAACAGTAGTAGCAAGAAGAGGGCATGTCCCGGGTGGTGAGGGTCCTTAATGATGGATGCTGCCTTCTTGAGGCACCGCCTCTGGAGGACGTCCTCGATGGTGGGGAGGGTTGTGCCCGTGATGGAGCTGGCTGAGTCTACAACCCTCTGCAGCCTTTTTCGATCCTGTGCATTGGATCCTCCATACCAGGCTGTGATACAACCAGTCAGAATGCTCTCCACCGTACATCTGTAGAAATTTGCAAGTGTCTTTGGTGACAGACCGAATCTCCTCAAACTTACTACTTGTTATTACTACTTTCTTATTTACTGCATTTGATCGGCCACATTTCATTACTTTGAACACATCCAAAATGTGACTTTGTTTTATTCCAGCACTGTTTTGCATTTTAATCTGCTGTTAGAATAGTTGGCAAATTTAAAACCTATGGGAATTAAAGGGTATTCTCCAGGGTTCAGTATTAGGGTCACTGTTGTTTTGGATGCAAACGTTAATGATTTGGACTTCCGTTAATGGGACATTTGTACACATGATACATAAAACTCAGAAACGTGGCCACTGGAGATGAAGCTTGTAGCAGACATAGGGAGGATGTGGACGTGTTGCAGTCCTGTGAAAAGCCATGGCAGATGGAATTCACTGTCGGAAGTGCAAAGTGATGCATTTTAGAAGGGAAAATGAGAACAAGCAGATAAATCTTACCTCAAATTCCACGCCATTTTTACCATTGGGTGCAGTTCTGGTCACCCTGTTACAGGAAAGACATCATTAAGCTGGAAAGAGTGCAAAATAGATTAACAAGAATGTTGCCAGGACTTAAAGGGCCTGAGTTATAAGGAGAGGTTGGCCAGGCTAGGACTTTGGTCCTTGGAGTGAGGGGTGAGGGTTAGGGTTAGACTGAGTGAAGTGCAGTGAAGACTGAGGGGTGACTACTTTGTAGAATATATATAGAACTACCTTATGCATAAAATCATGGGGTGTAGATTGGGTGAATGCATACAGTCTTTTTTCCCAGAGAAAGGGAATCAAAAACTAGAGGGCGTAGGTTTAAGGTGAGAGGAGAAAGATTTAAAGGGGACCTGAGGGACAACTTCTTCATACAGAGCGTGATGGGTCTATGGAATGAGCTGCCAGAGGAAGTTGTTGAGATAAGTAAAATAACAACATTTAAAAGGCACTTGGACAGATGCATGGATAGGAAAGGTTTAGAGGGATATGGGCTAAATGCGGGCAAATGGGACTGGCTTAGATGGGCATCTTGGTCAGCATGGACCAGTTGGCCTGTTTCCGTGCTGTATGATTCTATGACTCTATTTTCTATGCTCCTCTTTCTGTGAGTGGTTTTCTAGTTTGATTAGCCTGGCATCCTTTACTTTGCATGGGTACAGATTGGCCCACAAAATTTATCATAATTTCCCTTTACTAATTTTATAATCCCAGCCGTGTTCAAACCCACCGGGCTTGATCCGCTAAGGCATCACAGGCACTTTAACTTGGTCCTTTTCAGTTCCAGAAGAGGGTTTAATAATCCCTCCAATATTTTGTTCCCTCACGACATGTGGTCAGCACTGGGCAAGTTTGGAATTTATTACCCTTGAGGCGATGAGGCACTTCCTTGAACAGCTAAGGTCGTGAGTTTGTGAGGTACTGTTGGAGTAGCCTAGGTGAGTAACTGCAGTGTAGATGATACACACATAGTCGAGATTGTGAATGTTGAAGGTGTTGGATGTGAATCCGTCAGGTGGAGTACCGTATCCAGTTCTGGTTTCCTTACATAGAAAAAGGATAAAACTGTTGTGGAGGAACATAGAACAGTACAGCACGGGAACAGGACCTTCAGCCCACCATGTAATGCCAACCATGATGCCAATCTAAACTAATCCCATCTGCCTGCACATGATCCACATCCCTCTATTCCCTGCTTGTTTATGAGCCTGTCTAAATGCCTCTTAAACAGGTGTGTTGCAGGCACCTACTAAAGAACTTACCCTGCACATCCCCTTTAAACTTTCCCCTTTCATCTTAAACCTATGCCCTCTAGTATTTGACATTCCCACCCTGAAAAAAAAGACTCTATCTACCCTATCTATGCCCCTCATAGTTTTATAAACCTCTATCAGGTCTCCCCTCAGCCTCCAACTCTCCAGAGAAAACAACCCAAGTTTGTTCAACCTCTCCTTATAGCCAATACTCTCCAATCCAGGCAGCATCCTGGTGAACCTCTTCTGCACCATCTCCAAAACTACCACATCCTTCCTGTAAAGCAGAGACCAGAACTGCACACAATACTCCAATTGCAGCCTAACCAAAGTTTTATACAGTTGCAACATGACTTCTTGACTTTATACTCAGTGCCCCATTTACATCCTTTAACAAGCAAAAAAAAACTGCTGGAAGAACTGAGCAGGTCAGTCAGCATCTGTGGAGGAAATGAACAACCGGCATTTGAGGTTGAGACTTTCAGTACAAGTCCAGATAGAGAAGTGTAGAGTCATACAACATAGAAGTAGGCCCTTCAGCCCATTTGTATGCACTGACCATGAAGCATCCATTTGCGTTAAACTATGTTAGAATGTAACAGGAAACTGATGGTGCAATGGGAAAAACTGTACCCCGTTGTGAAGTTCTGCCTGCAAATCAATTGCTATCAACAGGTCAATGGGTAGATCCACTGCTCAGAAAGTGATTGGTGACGGAAGTGCCTTCACATTTTTTATTGCTTGATCTATCGCTGGTTTTTACTCATTAACTTCAGCATGCAGTTATTTCCCTGGGCACAGCAGTAAGAATCAGCCATGAATCTGCATGCCTGAATCAGTCTAGAAATAGACTGAAAATGGGGGGCATCAATTTCCCATTTCTCCTGTTTGGGGTGCAGTTGTTGCAAACCATTACATCAGGGAAAAGGTAAGTTCAATTTAATTTGTACCTTCATTCACTATTTCATTGTCAAATATGCTGATGGTATGAAGGCTAGTATGTAGGGATAACATAACTAGGAGAATGAATACAGTGTTATTGTTTATTGTTAGTGACCAGAATTGGAAGTGTGTTTGTATGAGAACTGTTGAAGATAAAAGGCAGTGTTCGGCTGTTGTTAATACCGTACATCTCTCAATAGCTGACATTTACTTAGGATGGTAGTTAATTTTAACTTAACTAGTCGCACAGGAATTCGTTGGATCAGATTGAATCCTGATTTTGCACCAATCCTAGATAACCCTTCAATGAAAACCAGAATTGTTTCCAATTAGGTAAATCTCCCTGTGACTACATTAGGCTAATGACAAGGTTGAAGAATGCCAAGTGGCTGGGGAGGAAGGTGATGGTGAGTCAACAGCTGATGAATTTCCAGAAAGAATTAGTGCCTTCAGTAAAAGAGTGGAGGAGCTGAGAGCTGGTAGAAGAAGTAATGACTTTTAAATCCGGTGAAAGTTATGCCCCTTCTTCCTTCAAAAAAAAGTCTTTAAGGAACCAACATTGATACTGTCCAGATTTGATTTATTGCCTGCAGTTATTGACAATCAGGAAATTGTTCCAAACTGCACAGAAGAGTGGAAGTTGTAATAATATATTTATATAGTACCTAACATAGTAAAACATCCCAAGCATCTTACAGGAGCAATTTTGAAACAGTGCCACATCAGCTGAGCTTAGAACAAACTGCTGGAGGAACTCAGCGGATCAAGCAGCATCTGCGAGGGGAAAGGAATTGTCCATGTTTTGGTCTGATGCAGGGTCTCGATCTGAAACATCGACAATCCCTTTCCCCCCAGAGACGCTGCTCAACCTGCTGAGTTCCTCCGACAGTTTGCTTTAAGCTCCAGATTCGAGCACTTGCAGTCTCTTGCTTGGGCACGTAAGTTGATAATACGTAGGTTGACTGTAAGCTTGATGACAGAAGGAGGTTTTAAGGAGAGTTTAAAAGGGGAAGAGAGAGAACCAGAGACATTTGGAGAGGGAATTCCAGAGCTCAGGGTCCAGGAGGTTGAAGGCACAGCTGCAAATGGAGGTGATTGAAAGCATGGTCCGAAGAATTATAGTTATTCCCGTATCCATGCCAATATATTACCCCAACTATATGTGCTCTTATCTGTACAGTAATCTTTTATGTGGCACCTTATTGAATACCTTCTCAAAATCCAAAGACACTACATGTATGGTTCCCCTTATCCACCCTGCATAATATACGGAACATAGACCAGTACAGCACAGTACAGACCCTTCAGCCCACGATGTTGTGCCGACCTATATAAACCTACTCCATGATCAATCTAACCCTTCCCTCCTACACAGCCCATAACCCTCCATTTTTCTTCCATCCATGTGCCTATTGTATGAGCTAGGAAGTTGTGGGCACGCTATGTTGGTGTCAGAAATGTGGCGACACTTGCGGACTGCCCCCAGAACATTCTACGCAAAAGATGCATTTCACTGTGTGCTTTGGTGTATGTGAGACTAATAAAGATATCTTATCTTACCTAAGAGTCTCTTAAATGTCCCCATTGTATCAGCCTCTACCACCACCCCCGGCAGTGCGTTCCAGGCACCCACCACTCTCTGTGTAAAAACCTACCTCTGACATCTCCCCTAAACTTTCCTCCACTCACCTTAAACAGATGTCCTCTGGTATTGGCCACTGCCGCCCTGGGGAAAAGGTGCTGGCTGTCCACTCTATCTATGCTCTTCATAATCTTATACACCTCCATCAAGTCGCCTCTCATCCTGCGTTGCTCCAAAGAGAAAAGCCCTAGCTCGCTCAACCTTTCCTCATAAGACATGTTATCTAATCCAGGCAGCATCCTGGTAAATCTCCTCTGCACCCTCTCTAAAGCTTCCACATCCTTCCTATAATGAGGTGACCAGAACTGAACAGAATACGCTAAGTATGGTCTAACTAGAGTTTTATAGAACTGCAACATTACCTTGTGGCTTTTGAACTCAATCCCCCGACTAATGAAGGCCATACGCCTTCTTAACCACCCTATCAACTTGCGTGGCAACTTTGAGGGATCTATGGACATGGACCCCAAGATCCCTCTGCTCCTCCACACTGCTAAAAATCTTGCCATTAACCTTGTGCTCTGCCTTCAAGTTCAATCTTCCAAAGTGTATCACTTCACACTTTTCCAGATTGAACTCCATCTGCCACTTCTCTGCCCAATTCTGCATCCTGTCTATGACAGAGTAACTTATGACATCTACGACATTGTAACCTATGACACACTACACTATCCCCAACAGCTCCAATCTTTGTGTCATCTGCAAACTTACTAACCCACCCCTCCACTTCATCATCCAAGTCATTTACTAAAATAACAAAGAGCAGGGGTCCCAGAACAGAGCCCTGCAGGACACCACTGGTCACCGACCTCCAGGCGAAATACTCTCCATTTACTACCACCCTCTGCCTTCTGTGGGCAAGCCAATTCCGAATCCACACAGCCAAGTCTCCATGGATCCCATACCTCGTGACTTTCTGGATGAGCTTACCATGGGGAAGGATGTGGAGGCATTGGAGAAGGTGCAGAGGAGATTTACCAGGATGCTGCCTGGATTGGAGAGTATTGAATTTGAGGAGAGGCTTAAGGTGCTAGGGCTTTATTCACTGGAAAGGAGAAGGATGAGAGGAGACATGATAGAGGTATATAAAATACTGAGAGGAATAGATAGAGTAGACAGTCAGCGCCTCCTTCCCAGGGCACCAATGCTCAAGACGAGAGGTCATGGCTTTAAGGTTATGGGTGGGAGGTTCAGGGGAGATGTCAGGGGGAGGTTTTTCACGCAGAGAGTGGTTGGTGCATGGAATGCACTGCCTGGGGTGGTGGTGGAGGCAGATACATTGAACAGGTTCAAGAGCTTGTTGGATAGGCATATGGAGGAATGTGAGATGGAGGGATATGCGGGAGGAAGGGGTTAGGTAGTGTGAGGGTGGTCTGATGGATGGCACAACATGGTGGGCCGAAGGGCCTGTTTTGTGCTGTATGGTTCTATGGTTCTATGGGGAACCTTGTCAAACACCTTACTAAAGTCCACATACACCACATCTCTACCTTCATCAATTTGTTTTGTCACCTTCTCAAAAAACTGTTAGGCTCATGAGGCATGACCTGCCCCTCACAAAGCCATGTTAACCGTCCTTAATAAGACCATGCTTTTTTAAATGCTCATAAATCCTATCCCTAAGAATCCTTTCTAATAGCTTGCCCACCACTAACGTAAGACTCACTGGTTATAATTCCCAGGATTATTCCCATTACCTTTCTTGAACAACGGAACATCATTCACCATCCTCCAATCCTCTGGTACCACTGCTGTGGTCAGGGAGTATGCAAAAGATCCTCAAAAAAATTTGTCAAACATTATTTACTTTCATAAAATCACATTGACTTTGCCTAATTGTCCTATGATTTTCCAAATGATCTACTATTACTTTCTTCATAATTGATTCCAACATTTTCTCAATGACAGAGATTAGACCAGCTGCCTTCTGTCTCTTTAAACTCACTAGATTGATTCCTGCAATGAAGGAATTGTCTTTACAGGAACAATTGTACAAACTGGGCTTAAGACATTGGAATTAAGAAGGATGAGAAGTGAATTGAAACAAATAAGATTCTGAGGGGGTTTCACAGGGTAGGAAGTTTCTTCTTGTGGGGGAATCTGGAACTAATGGGCATAGCTTCAGAAAAAGGAGTTGTTTATTTAAGATGATGTCGAGGAGAAATTTATGCTCACATAAATTAGTATTTCTCGTCTTTTATTGTGACATAGAAGGAGACCATTGAGTCCATCAATTCTATGCTGGATGTCAGAGTATCAGGAATCATTGGAATTCTTGACCACTGAAACCCCTGGAGGCTTATTCATTGACTTTATTGAGGGCCTGGGAGGGCAGATGTTCTGTTTAAGCAGGAGTCAAGGACTGTAGAGAACAGACAGGAAAGTGAAACTGAATCCAAGTTCAGATCAAGGATAACCTTATTGAGTGCCAGAATAGGATTGAGGGGCTGACTGACCAAACCTTGCTCCTGCTTCTCATGTTCTTACCTAGACATAATGAGCATTGGTGGTGGTTCAATTCTGAGTTCCGGTGTACCACTGAACCTCAGGGTCTTGTGATGAGGAGAGATACACCTAAGTGTTTAATAAAAAAAATTAAGATCAAATTTGATTTGTTGAAAATGGTCCAACTGTTCAAATGCTTCAAGACTGATAAGTAATGAATTTTATTAAACACACAGTGAGAAGAACATTTCGCGCACACAAAAGAGCCTAAACATCTGGATTCCAGGTGCAGGTATGTTAAAAACAACTGGACTACCAGCGATCAGTGTTAATTCAGATGGTACAATCCAGTTGGTAAGAGAAATGATAACATTTTGGAAATGACTGCAGCCTAGTTGATAGCTGAAAGGAAAAGATGAGTGAAACTTTCCCAAAAAGTTTCAGGATTTTCGATGAATGAAACGTTGACAGCCTGCTTTTCTCCACGGATGCTGCCTGGCCTGCCTCATAGTGTTTATCATCTAGATTCCAGCATCTGCAGTCCTTTGTTTCTCAAGATGAGTGAATGTTCTATATGTGTGGCAGACTGACCTAGTGCATCTTTCCAGATGTTTAATTTCAGTTTTAGGTAGACATAGAGATTAAAAAGAATCTTTTGTAGAACGTTTGGTTTGCTGGCATGGGTGGGTTAATTGCCTTTCCCCTAATTGTCCATAAACTAAGTGGTTGCTGAGCCATTTCAGTGGATAATTAAGCATCAGCCATGTTGCTGTGGAGCTGGTGTGAACAGCTTCCCTTCTCTGAGGACAAGAGTGAACCAGGCAGCTTTTTATGTTGGTCCACTGGTTTTATTGGCATCTTTGTTGATACCGACACAAAAGCAAAATACTGCAGGTATAAGAAAATAGAACATAGAACTTTATAGCACAGTACAGACCTTTCAGCCCATAATGTGTGACATTTTGTCCTTCTCTAAGATCTATCTAACCCTTCCCTCCCACATAGCCCACCCATTTTTCGATCATTCATGTGGCTATCTAAGAGTCTCTTAAATGTCCCTAATGTATGTCAAGAGGACATAGGTTTAAGGTGCTGGGGAACAGATATAGAGGAGCTGTTAGGGGTAAGTTTTTTACTCAGAGAGTGGTGAGTGTGTGGAATGGGCTGCTGGCAACGGTGGTGGAGGCTGATACGTTAGGGTCTTTTAAGAGACTGTTAGGTAGGTATATGGAGCTGAGTAAAATAGAGGGCTATGGCTAAGCCTAGTAATTTCTAGAGTAGGGACATTGTCAGCACAGCTTTGTGGGCTGAAGGGCCTGAATTGTGCTGTAGTTTTTCTATGTTTCTATGTATCTGCACCCACAACCTCTGCCGGCAGTGCGTTCCACACACCCACCACTCTCTGTGTAAAATAATTAACTCTGACATCCCCCCTGTACCTTCCTCCAATCTTAAGACTTAAGACTTAAGGCTTAAGACTCCAGACTTCAGGACAGTTTCTACCCCACTGTGATAAGACTATTGAACGGTTCCTTTATACAATGAGATGGACTCTGACCTCATGATCTACCTTGTTGTGACCTTGTACCTTATTGCACTGCACTTTCTCTGTAGCTGTGACATTTTACTCTGTACTGTTATTGTTTTTTACCTTTACTCCGTTAATGCACTTTGTACTAACTCAATGTAACTGTACTGTGTAATGAATTGACCTGTACGATTGGTTTGTAAGACAAGCTTTTCACTGTACCTTGGTACAAGTGACAATAATAAACCAATACAATACCAATACCAATCACCTTAAAATTATGCCCCCTCGTGTGAGCCATTGTCACCCTGGGAAAAAGTCTCTGACTGTCCACTCGATCTATGCCTCTCATCATCTTGTACACCTCTATCAAGTCCCCTCTCATCCTCCTTCTCTCCAAAGAGAAAAGCCCGAGCTCGCTCAACCTATCCTCATAAGACATGCTCTCCAATCCAGGCAACATTCTGGTAAATCTCCTCTTCACCCTCTCTAAAGCTTCCACATCCTTCCTATAATGAAGTGACCAGAACTGAACACAACAAAGTAAGGAATTTTAAATAAAACCAGAATTGGGAATGGTTGAAATGAAACATTTTAAGATGCAGATAACTGGAGGGAGAGGAGAGAATGAAATGGAGGGCCTGTTCATCAGAGTTTGTAGTTCTCTTATTCCCTTGTCCTTTCTCTGCATCTTCAACCTTTGTTTTATCTTGAACAATTCCTAGCACAGATCAAAAGTCATCGACTTGAAAAATTAACTGCTTCCCTAAGCACAGAAGCCACCAGACCTGTTCAGAATACCCGGTGTTTCTTGTTCATTATTGATGTCATTTTGCTTTAATTAAGCAAATTTAAATTCCCCAGATGCCATAGTGGGATTTGAACTTGTCTCCAAGTCATTATTCTAGGATGGCTAGCCCAAGAACAGAAGCAGTATGCTATAATTGTTTGTAAATTGGGAGCTAATGCAGGAAGCAAGGGATTATGTTTTTAAAGATGCCAGCCTTAGAAATGCCACATGTTCCAGTTTGCAATAGTTGTACCTTATTTTACATTAATTCTAAAAGCATTAAAGCAGCATCGGGAACAGGTGAAGTAGTTCATCATTTAAAAAAAATCCCTGACCAAGGAAGCGGCAAAATTGATCTTTATGTCTTCACAAAGGGTGGCCCAGTGGCTCCCAGGGTAGAGCTGCTGCCTCACATCACCAGGAACCCAGGTTTAATCCTGACCTCAGGTGCTGTCTGTATGGATCTTGCACGTTCCCCTTGTGACTGCCTGGGATCTTTTTTTCCGGATGCTCTGGTTTCCTCCCACATCCCAAAGATGTGCAGTTTGGGAGGTTGTAAATTGACCCTGGCATTGGTAGGATCTGGGGGGAGAATAATAAAATGGGATTAATGGAGGATTAATGAAAATGGGTGGTTGGTAGCCAGCATGTATTCAACGGGCTGAAGGGCCTGCTTCTGTGCTATATCTCTCTCGAAAGACCAATGCATCAGTCACGTCTGAGTGAACACACACGTCTATGGTGGGTACCCAAGAGACTTCAAACGCTGGAACCTGGAGCAACACACAAAGATGAGACCATTCATCTGGACTGCAAGAAGGAAATAACCTTCAGGACCTCAACTATCAATATACCCACCACAGAGCCACAGACAAAAAGCTGGAGGAACTCAGTGTCAGGCAGCATCTATGGAGGGAAATGTACAGTCGGCGTTTCGGGTGGAGACCTACATGTCGGCGTGGGCTTCACCGAGCACCTTCGCTCTGCCCGCCGTGCCAGCCGGGATCTCCCGGGGGCCAGTCATTTTAATTCCACTTCCCATTCCCACAGCAACATGTCTGTCCACGGCCTCCTCCACTGCCAGGTCACGGCCAAATGCAAATTAGAGGAACAGCACCTCATATTCCGCCTGAGCGGTCTCCAACCTGCCGGCACGAACGGCAAATTCTCAAACTTCTGGTAACCGCTCTCCCTCGTCCCCCTTCTTCTCTTCCCTCCTCCTGATCCAACCAGCTCCCATCACCCTGTCTCTTTCCCCTCCCCCACCCTCCCCCATCTGCCTATCACCCCCTTGCCCGGATCCACCTATCACCTGCCAGCTCTTGCTCCGCCACTTTATCTGGCTCTCTCCTCTCTTTCTTTCAGTCCTGGTGAAGGGCCTCCACCCGAAATGCCGACTGTACATTTCCCTCCATAGATGCTGCCTGACACACTGAGTTCCTCCAGCTTTTTGTGTGTGGCTCTGTGGTGGGTATATTGATGGTTGAGGTCGTGAAGGTTATTTCCTTGTGCTGGTTACCTTATTTAGCTTGACAATAAATCATGATGACTCAGGCAAGTAAATCAGTAATGCTTTTATTGATGGACTTTGAGAGATGAAGTGCCTTATTTTTGTAGAATGTTTCCTTATGGGCCAGGAAGAGGAGCAGGAATGTTCCTCTGGTCCCAATAAGGAAATTGGCATTCTGCTTTTCTCTTAGCTAGAGAAAAATACATCCCTCCACACCTCAGGGCAGCAGTGTAGTTCATCACCAGGATGTTCCGGTTGGTTACCAACTGTCTTACTCAGATGACTCCCAAGCAGCAGGCTGTCCTTACCGAAGCTTGCTCCAGATACACTTGAATGAGGCATGGGGATTAAAATACCCAGCCTTGTCAGTGAGCCAGGCGACCATTTAGAGTCCAAATTCACTCCTCCTTTCTAATTAAAGTCAGGGCTAGAGTTTTGTCTTAGGTTTATTTTTTATCAGAATATGGGTTAGGAAGTTGTGGGCGTGCTATGTTGGCATCAGAAGCGTGGCAACACTTGCGGGCTGCCCCCAGAACACTCGACGCAAAAGGTGCATTTCACTGTGTGTTTTGATGTACATGTGACTAATAAAGAAATCTTATCTTATCTTATCTTACATAACTGGCAGGTTCAGCATTTATTGCCCTTGGGGAAGGAGATGGTGAGCTGCCTTCTTGAACCAATGTAGTCCTGGTGTAAAGTTGAGATATCACATTCACCTCCCAAACATTCACTCCCTCTACATTGACACACAATGACTGTAGTGTTTGCCTTTTACAAAACACTCCTCAATTACTCATCTGGGCAATCCTGAGAGCGTTTCCCAAGCCTGTGACCTTGATAACAAAGAAGGACAAGGTAGCTGGTGCTCATCTCCTACAGATTCCCTTCAACTCACACATTCTGACACATTGCTGGTGATAGAATCACAGAAAGGTCCAACACAGAAATAGGCCCTTTGGCCCACCAAGTCCATGTCGACATTTTTGCCCAGCTACACTAATCCGATTTGTTCACATCAGGTCCATATCCTTCTATGCCCCTATTTAAGTGCCTGTCTAAGTGTGTCTTAGTGATTGTATCTAACTCCACCGCCTCCCTGGTGGTATGTTCCAGATATCAAACACTCTCTGTGTGAAAAAAACTTTCTCCTCAGATCCCCTTTAAAAACTCCTTCCTCTCATAAGCCTGTGCCCTCTGGTTTTTGACACCACTACCATGAAAAAATGATTTTGACTAATACCTTATCTGTGCCTCTTATAATTTTATACAGCACTATAAGGTCACCCCCTCACCCTTTGTAATCTCTTCCCATAACAAAACCAATCAAGACAACGTCCCGGTGAGCGTCCTCTGCACTCTCTCCAGCGCAGCCACATCCTTTCTACAGTGTGGTGACCAGAACTGCACGCAGTGCTCCAAGTGCGGTCAAAAGTGTTTTGTAAACTTGCAACATAATAATCCAACTTTTATTTTCAATGTCCTGATCTCTGAAGGCAAGTGTGCCATATGCCTTCTTCACCATCCTATCTGCCTGGGTTGCCTCTTTCACTATGGACTTCAACACCAATGGCCTTTCATCAACGCTAAGTCTAAGTCCTGGAACTCCCTCCCATCAGCACTATGAGAGCACCCCTAACACTCATCACCACCTACTCAAGGGCAATTAAGCATGGGCAATAAATGCTGGCCTTGGCTCACAAAATAATAAATAAGTAGTTATGTGCACCAGACACAATGAAGTTGCCCAATCACCAGTACTTTTCCTGTCCTGTTTCAAATTTCCTGCACCTTCAGGCTTTTGCTCCATTTCCAGAGAAGATTCACCAGGATGTTGCCTGGATCACGATCAGGATCAGGATCAGAATTATTATCACAGACTTAAATGATGTGAAATGTGTTGCTTTGCAGCAGCAGTACAGTGCAAAGACATAAAATTACAAAAATAAATAGTGCAAGAAAAAGGAATAATGAGTGTTCATTGGGTTCATGGACATTCAGAAATCTGATGGCTGAAGGGAGAAGCTGTTCCTGTATCATTGAGTGTGGGTCTTCAGGCTCCTGTACCTCCTCCCCGATGGTAGTAATGAGAAGAGGGCATGTCCCAGATGGTGAGGGTCATTAGTGTTGGATGCCACCTCCTTAAGGCATGGCCTCATTAATGTGTCCTGAATGGTGGGGAGGGTTGTGCCCATGATGTAGTTGGCTAAGTTGACAACCTTCTGCAGCCTCTTGCGATCCTGTGCATTGGAGCCTCCATACCAGGCAGTGATGCGACCAGTCAGAACGCTCTGCACTGTACGTCTATAGAAATTTGTAGGAGTCTTTGGTGACATGCTGATTCTCCTCAAACTCCAATGAAGTAGGGCTGCTAGCGTGCCTTCTTCGTGATTGCATCAATGTGTTGGGCCCAGGATAGGTCCTCCGACATGTTGATGCTCAGGAACTTGAAGCTGCTCACCCTTTCCACCGGTGACCCCTCAATGAGGACTGGTGTGTGTTCTCCCGACTTCCCCTTCCTGACGTCCACAATCATTCCTTGGTCTTGCTGATGTTGAGTGCGAGGTTGTTGTTGTGACACCACTCAACCAGCCGATCTACCTCACTCCTGTATGTCTCTTTGTTGTCATCTGAGATTCTACCAAACAACATTGGTTGTGATTGTAACATTTCAGTTATAAGGAGAGACTGGATAGGCTGGTCTTGTTCTCCCTGGAGTGGAGGAGGCTGCAGGGTAATCTGAGGTATACAAAAATTATGAGGGGGATCGATAGGGTAGATAAAACTTTTTTCCCATGGTAAGAGGTGTCTAAGACAAGAGGGCATAGGCTTTGTGAGAGGTAGGATGCTTAGAGGGGATCTGATGTGGATCCTTTTCACACAGATGGTGGTTGTAGTCTGGAATTGGCTTCCTGCGGGGTGGTGGAGGCAAAGACGCTCACAATATTTGAGAAGCATCTGAATCACCAAGACATAGAAACTCTGGGTAAATGGGATTCGATGTAATGAGTGGCATGGACATCATGGGCCAGTGAGCCTGTTTCCGTGCTGTATGACTCTATGTCTCTATCTTTGTTTATAAACTTATGTTCTCCTGCTGAGCTGTTTATCAGTCTCCTGAAGGGAGTAAAAAGTAAAAGTTGCACCTTTCGATTGTTTTTCTGTAGACTACATCACTAGATGTGATTTCAATGACAATTCAAGACCATTCTGTGACTGGATCCAGTCTTGTGAGAGTGACGATGGAAACTGGATAAGGACCAAGCACGCTACAACCAACGTTGGGAACTGGCCCGGAGAAAGATTATCCAAATGGAGGTGAGATCCTTCAGTACTGAGGTTAATTGTGATCTCAGACTGTCCTGCTAATTTCAAAGATTTATCCAATATACTGTATAGACCCAAGTCTCTCTGTTCCTGCACCCGTTTTAGGAGTGTGTGCTTTAAATTATACTGCTTTTCCTCATTCTCCTTACCGACAGTAATCACCTTGCACCAACGCAGAAAATGCTGGAAACACTCAGCAGCTCAGGCAGCATCTGTGGGAAGAGAAAGAGTCAACGTTTCAGGTCAAAGACCCTTCGTCAGAACTGAAAAGGAGATAAAAGAAACTTGTAAAGCTACAGGGAGGGTTGGGGAGGGAGTGTCTCTGATCGGGTAAAACTGGGATGACCATAGGGACAAGCAGTAGACAGCCAGTGAGTGAATGGGAGCAGTTAGAGAGTGGACAAAAGAATGTAGGAGTTGCGAAATGCAGAGCAAGAGGACAAGCCCTGCAGGTCAGGCCGGGCATGTCCTCCACTCCCAGAGAGAGAGAGAAAAAAAGAGGAAGAAAAATAGGGGAAAAAAACAGTTTTGAGCTAATGTTATAGATGGACGACTGATTAGACTGAGATATCAGGTTAACTGAAGTTGTAGACTTCAATATTGTCCAGAGGGTTGCAACATGCCGAGATGGAAAATGATGTGCTGTTCCTCAACCTGTGATGATACTGAGTGTACCATCCGAGACCTCTAAACTTAAGCCCTATCTGGTTTGAGTATCTATGAGTGCCCTCACTATAGGGAGATTATACTATATCACCTACAACATTGGTTAGAAGGGCTAATTTGCTTCACTACTTTAGTCTCTACGGAAAGGTCTAGCTGTCAATACTCACTACTTCGAGCGGTGTGTCCCCCCTCCCAACCAAGGAGGAGATACTTCCAGCTAACGAGCAGCCTAAACACAGTTTATTTTATGTGAGACATGTTTAATTGCCAATAAGTAATTCTTAACAAAGATTTGTAACTTAACAAAGGATTTCCAAAAGCAAGTAAATTCTTACAAGCTAAAAAGTCATACCAGCAAGTCGTCCGTCGCAAACACCAAAGGCTGGGGAATGAATTCTAACATATACACTGTCTTCCACTTCGTTGACATCATTGGCATGTGATGTTTTTCAACCACGTTTTCAGGTCAGATGACTGGAGTGTTTGATTACATTAACGTGGACCCCACTTGTCTCTTGTTTATGTCAAGAGGCTGAGCAGGGAATATTGGTTAGAAGTTTAACTCAGCAAACAACAACATCTCGAGCCTTGACAATTGTCTGTTGTTTTTGTAAAAGGGAATTTAGCTTAGTGAACAACAATTTCTTGACCTTTGACAAGTCATGCTGCTGTTCTAAAAAGCTGAGGATAGCAAAAAACCTTTTGGGGTTTCTGGTGCTGTGCTAAAAAGCTGAGAGCAAGAAGGGGGCCTGGGAAGTGAATATCCAATCACAAACCTTGTGTTGGGTTTCACCACGAGTGTGCAGGAGGCCACAGACTGATAGGTCAGAGTGGGAGCAGGATGGGGAATCAAAGTGGCAGGTAACAGACATCTCAAGGTCACCCCTGCAGACTGAACACAGGTGATCTGGAAAGCGATCACCCAATCTGCATTTGGTCCCTCCAGTTCAGAGGAGAACACGTTGTGAACACCAAGATGCAGAACACCATATTGGAAGAAGTGCAAATGAATCACCGTTTCACCTGGACAGGCTGTTTGGGTCTCTGGATGGTGGGAAGGGAAGAGCTGAGAGGGCAGGCGTTGCATCACTGTAAGTGCCGCAAGAAGGGGGGTTGGTTGGCAGGAACGGAGAAGCAGACAAGGGAGTCACAAGGGGAACTGTCCCTGCAAAATGCTGAAAGGGGGACGAGAGGGGAAGATGTCTGGCGGTGGAATCTCTTTGAAGATGGTGGGGATTCCAGAGAATATGTTGAATGCAGAGACAGTCAGGGCGAAATATGAGGGCCAGGAGAGTTCTATCCCTATTCTGTCCTGGAGGAGTGGGGGTGAGAGCAGAGATGTAGGAAATAGATGTTTCAGGTCAAGGGCTTTGTTAACAATGGTAGAAGGGAAGCAGCAGTTCAGGAAAAAAGAGGATGTTTCAGAGGCACCTGTACACAAAGTCTCATCACTGGATTAAATCCGGCAGAGACAGCGGAACTGAGGGAATGGTATAGAGTCCTTATTCAGGGTGGGATGAAGAGTAGTTGAACTAGCTGTGGGAGTCAGTAGTCTTGTAGTGGATGTTAGTAGCTAGTCTATGTCCTGAGATGGAGACAGAGATCCAAGGGAAGAGTCAGAGATTGACCAGGTGAAGGTGAGTGCAGTGTGTTAACTGGCAACAAAAGTAATTACATTTTTGAGTTCTGCGTGAGTGCAGGAGGCAGCACCAGAGCAGTCACTGATGTACCGGGGAAATGAGTGCTCTTGCCTTTGTTCCCATCCCATTCACTTGGTCAGATTATCCCCACGGTCACCCTGGTTTTTACCCTATCAGAGACAGCCCCTTCCCCCCCACCCCCCCTGCAGCTTTCCAAGCTTCTTTATCCTCTTTTCAGTTCTGGACAAAGGATCCCCGACCTCAAACACTGACTGTGTTCCTCTTCTCACAGATGCTGCCTGACCTGCTGAGCTCCTCCAGCCCTCTGTGTGCTGTTCCTGCACTACTTTTTTGCTGTTAATCACCCTGAATTTCTCTGCCCTCATCTGGCAGTTGTACCAGCCTTTCTGTGTCCTTTTGAAGTCTGTTGCTGTAAGCTACATTTCCAAGGACATTCCAATGATTGATTGGCCTGTCGGATTCCAGGGCATCAGCAAGCGTTATTCACTACTGGGGACTAAGTTGGGAAACAAGTCACCAAGGGGCTGGGATTTTTCTTTCTTTCTTTTCAATCTTTTTATTAGTTTTCAAATTAATACAGATGTTTATACATGTAATACAAAGAGATCAGGAGAACAATCATGACATGGATAATCATAAAGAACAATAGATTTTAAAAAAATCTGTAGATCCAACGATCTGTTAGTGAATGAATATAATATAAAGGAAAAGGATTTGTTATAAAGTATAAAAGAAAGAAAAAATCCCCAAAACAATAGAAAAATTATAAACAATATATCAAACCAAACTAAGCGAAAGAAATTTTTTTTTAAAAAAAAACAGAAAAAAAAACTGGACTAAAATTTCTCAATAGAAACAGAGCAATATTATGTCATCAACTCCGTTCCTCTAAATTGAAAGGTTATTACAAGGGGAATCTATATCATGTGAAAATATTGAATAAATGGACTCCAAACTTCCTCAAATTTAAGCGAAGGATCAACAGTACCACTCCTAATTTTTCCAAGTTTAAACATGATATAGTTTTGAGAGAACTATTGAAAAGTAGTAGGGGTATCAGATCCTTCCATTTAAGCAAATTGGATCATTTGGCCATTAAGGTAACAAAGGCAATCATAGACGGTTAGCGGAGGCAGATAGATGGCCAGATTCTATCCTTGGTAAGGGATTTTTCTTCTTTGCTCTAAATTACCTGCAAGTCAATCTCTGAGGAAGATCGTTCTCACTGTCCTTGTAACTCCTGATTACTGCTTGAAGTTTACATCTGAAAGAACTTGAAGGATGATTGTTGTTTGTTTAATGGCTGCCATACCTTACAGTTTTTTTCCCCGATTACGACAGCTATTCCTTAACAATGATTATGCTTCAAAATTACTGCATTGACTTAGGTCACTTTGGAAAGTCTTGAGATAATTGAAAGCATTTTTTTGCATTTGAAAGATGGGACCTCTTTCTGAAGTATGGTTCTCAACCATGGGCACATGTCCCTTGAATGGTATCCAAACCCATAATCTTCCCACTCAGAGGTGAAAGAGCACTCATGGGTCCAATCAGATTATCAACTTCTTTTATCTGCTGAAGGGATGGGTGTGTTGCTGGCAATGCTGGCTTTTATTGTTGATTCCTAACTGCCCCAGAACTGAATTCTTGGTAGTGTGGAGGAGCAGAGGGATCTGGGGGCCTCACAGGTAGATAGGGTAGTTAAAAAAAGCTTCTGGGGTGTTAGCTTTCATAAGTCGAGGGATCGAGTTTAAGAGTTGCGAGGTAATGATGCAGCTTCTGTAAAACTCGTTAGACCACACCTGGAGTACTGTGTCCAGTTCTGGTCGCCTCATTATAGGAAGGACATGGAAGCGTTGCAAAGGGTGCAGAGGAGATTTACCGGGATGCCTGCCTGGTTTAGAGAGTATGGATTATGAGGAGAGACTAAGGGAGCTAGGAAGAGAGAAGGAAGATGAGGGGAGACATGATAGAGGTGTACAAAATATTAAGAGGAATAGATAGAGTGGACAGTCAGCGCCTCTTTCCAGGGCAACCAATGCTCAATACAAGAGGGCATGGCTTTAAAGTATGGGTGGGGAGATATCAGAGAAAGGGTTTTTACCCAGAGAGTGGTTGGGGGCATGGAATGCGCTGCCTGGGGTGGTGGTGGAGGCAGGTACATTGGTCAAATTCAAGAGATTACTAGATAAGCATATGGAGGAACTTAAAATAAGAGGGATATGTGGGAGGAAGGGGTTAGATAGTCCTTAGGCAAGGTTTAAAGGTTCGGCACACATTGTGGGCCAAATGGGCCTGTATTGTGCTGTACTGATCTATGTTTCTTTGTTCTATGAAGGGTCAAACACGCAAGTCAAGGAATGGCCCTTTGAACCCTGGCTTTTTGAGGTTGGAGTTAATTAACTGATAGGATTATGTACCTCTGAGTGAAATTTTAATTAAACTGTTTTTCATTATATTTAAATACACAGATGGTTACTTCCTGTACCAAGAAGCCAGCAATTTGGTTCTGTCAGGGCTGGTTAGATTGGGAGAGCGTGAATTCACCGTATCTGGGGAGATATGCATCGACTTCTGGTATCACATGTTGGGATCGGAGACCCTAAATGTACTGAAGGTGGTGATTAAGGAGGATTTGACAGAAATAGAAGTCTGGAGAAAAACTGGCAACCAGGACCCTCTTGGTTATATGGATCACGCACAGTTTCATTTTCCAAGAAGCTCCAAAATAAAGGTTATTTAATTGCTTAAACTTTAAATCAACATACTCCATGTTACATATGTGGTTCTAACAAGTTTAAGGTATTCATTTTCTCAATAAGTTGGACACTTCTGTGGAGAGAGAAACAGAGCTAATATTTCAGGTCAATGATCTTTCATCAGTTCTAAAAGATAAAATTGACCTGAAACATCAATGGTAGTTGAAGTTTAATCCTTCAGATCTCTGAAGATGGTAGCCCAAGTAGATAGAGTGGTAAAGAAGGTCGGAATTGGTATTGGTTTATTATTGTCACATGTATCAAGGTACAGTGAAAAACTTGTCTTGCGTACCGTCCGTACAGATCAATTCATTACAAAGTGCATTGAGGTAATACAGGGTAAAACAATAACAGAATGCAGAATAAAGTTCTCACAGCTGTGGGATGCTAGCTTTCATTAGGTGGGGCATTGAATATAAGAGCAGAGAAGTTATGAGGTTATAAAGTATTGGTGAGGTCACATCTGGAATATCGTGTGCTGTTTTGTTTGCCACAGTATAGAAAGGATGCGATTGCATTGGAAAGGTTGCAGAGGAGATTCACCAGGATGTTGCTTGAGATGGAATTTCTTAGTAGAGAGGAAAGATTGGATAGGCTGGGTTTGTTTTCCTTGGATCAAATACTGGGGGTGGGGTGGGGTGGGGGGAACCTGATGGAGGTATACAAAATTATGAGGGCAAAGGTAGGTAGACAGTAGTAGACTTTCCCTTAGCAGAGGTGCCTGTAACCAGAGGGCATAGGTTTAAGGTAATTGGTTTATTATTGTCACATGTACCAAGGTACAGTGAAAAACTTTGTTTTGCATGCCATCCATACAGATCATTTCATCACATCAGTGCATTGAGGCAGTACAAAGGGAAAAGCAATAACAGAATGCAGAATAGGGTGTTACAGTTACAGAGAAAGTGCAGTACAGGCAGACAATAAGGTGCAAGGGCCATGATGAGTAGATTGTGAAATTAAGAGTCCATCTTACTGTACAAGAGGTCCGTTCTAGAGCCTCATAACAGTGGGATAGAAGCTGTCCTTGAGCCTGGTCCTATGTGTTTTCAAGCTTTGTATCTTCTGCCCGATGGGAGAAGGGAGAAGAGAATTGTCCGGGGTAAGGACTAAGAGATGGAAAAAAAAAATCACCTAGATGGTAGCTAAAGTTTGGAATGCACTTCCTCAAAGGGTGATGGAGGCTGAGACTATATAGATGAAAACTTGAATTGCCAAAGCACTAAAGGCCATGGACCAAGCGCTGGTAAATGGGATTAGTATAGGTGGGTATAGTCGGTGGGCTGAAGGGCCTGTATGACTCCATGAACTCTGTTTCTCTCTCTTCACAGATGCTGCGTGTTCTGCTGAATGTTTCCAGCATTTTCTGGAAATTTGGAAAACACTTCCACACATAGAGGGTGGCAGAAAACTGGGAACCCTGTACCCCAAACAGCAATTGATGCCTGGTCAATTGTTAATTTTAGATTTGAGGTTGATGGGTTTTTCTTATCCAATGGTACTAAGGCACGTGGAGAGAAAAACAGGTCACAGATCAGGAAGAGAAACAGTAAATGTTGGAAACACTCAACAGGTCAGGCAGCCTCCGAGGAGAAAAACAGAGAACCTGGAGAGAACAGGTTACAGGGAAAATGACTGGGAGAGTGAGGTTGCTCTGTGAGCCACATCGACTTGATGGGCCAGAAGTGGTCTCTGTATCATTAGGAAATATGGAAACATTTCAGATTGATGATGCTTCATCTGAGGCAGGTCACAGATCAGGCACAATCTCACTGAATGGTGAAAACAGGCTCTAGGTTTGAAATGGCCTTTCCCTGTGTTCTCAGAGGGACACCTTTTGAAATTTCATGTGCCAACATTAAGAGTAGGATACCAGATCTGCTATTAGCTGTATTTCTGCAGCTAAATTTTAAGCTTTCCAACATTGATTGCCAAAGCTTTAGTTTAAAATTGTGCTATTGGAGAGCGAGATCAGCATATGTGTCTCTATACCGCATAGTTGGCCTTTCCCTAACTGAGTTGATGGTTCTGGGTTCAAGTCCTGATGCAGAGACTTGAGCATAAAATTCCTTCTTGACATTCCCAGTGCTTAATTGACGGAGTGCTTCACTACTGAAGATGTGCTTCTCAGATGTTTTGCTCAGTCCAGTCCCCGTTTGATCTCTCAAGTGGAACTAAAATATCCCACAGCACTACTTCAAAGAAGAGTTGCCTATAGTGTCCTGTTCAATGCTCAATGTGCTAAATCAACACCACTACAACATCATCTGGTGACTGTCACTGCACCTTTTGTGCACACGTTTCCCATCCTGTAACATTTACATTTCAAATGCATTTCACGTTTCCCATCCTGTAACATTTACATTTCAAATGCATTTCACGTTTCCCATCCTGTAACATTTACATTTCAAATGCATTTCACGTTTCCCATCCTGTAACATTTACATTTCAAATGCACTTCCAAACGTCCTCAGAGCTGCAATATAAATGTGGATCTTTGGTCACTTATACAGTATTGGTCTCTAGTCATGCTCATGTCCTCACACTGGGCACTATGTCAGTGATGATTCATCACTAAATCAGAATCAGATTTATTATCACTGACTTATATGACGTGCAATTTGTTGTTTTGCAGCAGCAGTACAGTGCAAAGACATAACATTTAGTATAAATTACAAAATAAATAAATAGTGCAAAAAAAAGGAATAATGAGGTAGTGTTCATGGATTCATGGACCATTCAGAAATCTGATGGCGGAGGGGAAGAAGCTGTTCCTGAATCGTTGAGTGTGGGTCTTCAGGCTCCCGTACCTCCTCCCCGATGGTAGTAACGAGAAGAGGGCATGTCCCAGATGGGGAGGGTTCTTAGTGATGGATGCTGCCTTCTTGAGGCACCGCCTCTTGAAGATGTCCTCAATGGTGGGGAGGGTTGTGGCCGTGATGGAGCTGACTGAGTCTACAACCGTCCACAGCCTCTGTGCGTTGGAGCCTCCATACCAGGCGGTGCTGCAACCAGTCAGAATGCTCTCCACCGTACATCTGTAGAAATTTGCAAGAGTCTTTGGTGACAGACCAACTCTCCTCCTAACACTGTGACATCCTTTCAACATGGGTCACATGTCATTGATTCACATGTTGAATGAATTCTTGGTTTTGGTCAACATTCTAGGTAATTTTCGAGGCTATCCGTGGGCAGACGGACAACGGTGACACAGCAATTGATAATTTAGCAATCCGAAGAGGAGACTGTGGCGGTGGTAAGATTTAACATAAAAGCTTGTACTGTATTTTTAGTTAGCTTTAGCTTCCTTGTAGCAGTGTTCCATTAGTGGAGATGAAATCCTCTGATCTCTCTATTGAAAAGCTGCTCAGGATAATTGCTGGATTGCATACTTTTAGGAATTGTAGATTTCACAGTATCAGGCATGGAGCACAAGGACTGGACCATTAGACACCCTCACATCTCTGGGATCTCCGACCTCCTCCTCCGCTGCTCCCAGAGTCTCTGATCTTGGTTTTTCCTGGGGCTTGCTAAGTGCCCATCTGTTGTAAGACAAGTCCGAGGTCTCAAAAGTAAAGGGCTCCGAACACAGTCTGGCAAGGAAGTATTTTATTTACAAAGACAAACGCTGGGAAAGGGTAACGGGAACAAGACACAGACACAGACACACACACACACACGCACGCACACACACACACACACACACACACACGTACCGGTGATAGCGAGCGGGGGAAAATCGCTACAAGGGTAAAATACACACACACACACACACAACGAACTGGGTACAAACAATCAAGGAAAAGCAATACGCTACCCGCCACCCCTTGACTCAGTACAGGCACGGCTCTATGCTCCCAGGGGTCCTTAACTAATCTCTCTTAAACAGTACACAGTTTACCAACAGGCATCCCTCAGAGACAAAAGAGAGAGAACCAAGCACATGCGGCACTCTTTATACTGCTGGAGGGCTGGGGGTGGTCCAGCCTAGGTAGTTCAGGAGGGCCTATGGTCAAGTGTGCCAGGTACAAAGGTGCTTAAAGGGACCAGTGGTCAAGTGTGCCCGGATGGGTGAGGCTGGAGCCAAACCTTGATTGACAGTGGTGTGTCTTCCGACCAAGTAGGGGCAGTGCTATCATCCGACCAGGTGGGGGGGGGGGGGCAGTGTTGTCACGTGACAGCCCCACAATCACATGACAGCCATGACCTCCACAATACACCATCCAATTCCCTTGATGGTGGTCACTTATACTAGTATTGGTCTCTAGTCATGCTCATGTCCTCACACTGGGCACTATGTTAGTGATGAGTCATCACTAAATCAGAATCAGATGACAGCCCAGTGTGAGGACATGAGCATCACTAGAGACCAATACTAGTATAAGTGACCACCATCAAGGGAATTGGATGGTGTATTGTGGAGGTCATGGCTGTCATGTGATTGTGATCTCAGACTCACCTGCAAACTAAATGAAACAGTTCACTGTACCAGTGAGTATGTACTGAATAAAAGCAATAGAAGCGCTGGTAAAACACTTGATTTAAGGCACATTTACAGTATCTTTTAAAAGTATGAAAACTGTTTATAGTTTAAAGCGTTTTCCACCCTGAAGCAAATGAACCTGTTGACTTCTTGAAAATTACCGCAACCAGTAAATGCAAAATAACTCTGCAATTTTGTCTCCTTGTATGCAACTTACTGTAAGTGCAACTTTTGGAAGTTCACCCCTCAAGTTGGGAAGAGCCTTAAGAACTAGTGGCATGTTTCATTCTCCAGGGGTGACCCTTTTTTGAGGTTTATAAAATCATGATGGGCATAATAAGGTGAATAGCCAAAGTCTTTTTCCCCAGGATGTGGGGTACAAAACTAGAGGGCATAGATTTAAAGTGGAGGGGAAAGATTGGTGTAGTTGTGGCAAAAGAGTCAAAGGGGAATTGAAGGACATGTGAGAAAGAATAAATTGCAGGGCTACAGGGAAATAAGGGGGGGGGAATGGGACTGACGGGATTCTCTGCTGCAAGCTTTTGTTTGCAAGTGGGCTGAATGGTCTCTGTTTTTATAGCAAATAACATGGCTTTAGGGTGAAAGGGGAAAGGTTTAGGGGGAACATTAGGGGGAACTTTTTCATTCAGAGTGGTGGGAGTGTGGAACGGGCTGCCATCTGACATGGTAAATGCGGGCTCACCCTTAAGTTTTAAGAATAAATTGGATAGATACATGGACGGGAGAGGTCTGGAGGGTTACGGACTGCGTGCAGGTCAATGGGACTAGCGGAATAAAGTTTCGGCACAGACTAGGAAGGGCCGAATGGCCTGTTTTCTGTGCTGTAGTATTCTATGGTTCTAAGTAAAGATGGAGCTTTAGCTCAGTAGGTGGTATACTCAGCTCTGAATATGGAGATTCTGGATCCAAGTCCCATTTAAAGACTCAAGTACAATAACCAGCACAGCACAGAGGGCACACAGCACTGTCAGAAGTTGCCATATTTTGGACGAGGATTTAAACAGTTACTCTCTCAAGTGAATGCAAAACATCTAATGGCTACTATTTTGAAGGGGAGCAGGAACGTAGTAACAACGAAAATGCAGAGATTATTAGCAGGTCAGCAGCATCCGTGCAGAGTTAACACTTCAGGTCTGTGACCTTTCCTCAGAACACCTGTTGTGAAGATTATCAGCTGGAAAATTTAACTCTGTTTCCTTTGCCACAGGGGCTGCCCAACCTGCTGAATATTCCTACCATTATATTGTCTGTGATTAGCTTACTAGACCATACACAGAACCTTAACCAGATGTAAGATGCCTTATGAGAACAGGTTGAGTGAACTCAGCCTTTTCTCCTTGGAGCGATAGAGGATGAGAGGTGACCTGATAGAGGTGTATAAGATGATGAGAGGCATTGATCGTGTGGACAGTTAGAGGCTTTTTCCCAGGGCTGAAACAGTTGCCACAAGAGGACACAGGTTTAAGGTGCTAGGGAGTAGGTATAGGAGTAAGTTTTTTTACTCAGAGAGTGGTGAGTGTGTGGAATGGGCTGCCGGCAACGGTGGTGGAGGCGGATACGATGGGGTCTTTTAAAAGACTTTTGGATAGGTACATGGAGCTTAGAGAAATAGAGGGCTATGGGTAAGCCCAGTAATTTCTAAGGTAGGGACATGTTCCGCACAGCTTTGTGGGCCAAAGGGCCTGAATTGTGCTGTAGGTTTCAATGTTTCTATGTTTCTAAATCTCAAAGAAATCACAGACAATAATAAGAACCGGCCTTGCCCTCATCCAGAGAATTAAGAAATTACTTATTGCAGACAAGTGACTTTTGTAGCAGTATCAAAGAAATTAACAAATAGTAAAGGGGAGAAGAAATGTTTGGATTTCTAGTGTCTTCCACATCCTGTTTGAACCTCCCAACAATGAACGTTTTTATGAAGTGCAGTCACTTATCATGTAGCAAACCTAAAGGCCAAATTGTGAACAGCAAGCTCCTGCAAACAGCGACCAAGTAATTAGTTTACAGTTGGCAGATGTATAAAACTTAACCAGAATGTTGGGAATACATGTTGTTCGCTCTGTCAAAACAGTGCTAATTGAATCTTTTAAATCCACCCTAGACGGTGGATGCAGTTGTGAAAGACATAAAGGAAAATTAAGTGTTGATAAGGGAAAACCTGGAGCTTGTGTATCTTCATACAGTCGTATTCTGTTTAAGTCACTGGACTCAACAGCTACAGACTTAGAGCAATGATCCAGAGACACGAGTTTGAATCCCACCAAGCCAGCTGAAGATCTTAAATTCAATTAATTAAATAAACAGCATTTTCTTTGCCTGTCAGTGACAATAAACACAAAGCATCAGATTGTTGTAAAAACACATCAGGTTCACTGATCAGCTCCAGGTAAGGAAATCTGCCATCTGCACTTGGTCTGGCTTCCATGTGATCACAGGCTCACCAATGAGGTTGGCTGCTCACTGCCTCCTCTGGTCAGGGGTTTTTGAGGAATGGACAATAAATGCCCACGACGTCAATTTGCAGAAAAAGGAAAATAAATTCAGTAACACAGATATTAATGGTGGGTTGACACTGCATGATGCCACTTTCTTACCTCTCCCTCTCCCCCTCCCTCCCTCCCCCCCTCATCCCCCCTCCCCTCCCCCCAATCCCCCTTCCTCTCTCCCCCTTCCCCCTCTCCTCCCCTCCTCACCCCCGTCTCCTCTCCTCCCTCCTCTCCCCCTCACCCCTTCCTTCCTCTCCCCCCTCCCCCTCCCTCCTCTCCCCTCCCTCCTCTCCACCCTTCTCCTCCCCCCTCCCCCCCTCTCCTCCCCCTCCCTCCTCTCCCCTCCCTCTTCTCCACCCTTCTCCTCCCCCCTCTCCCCCTCCCTCCCTCTCCCTCCCCCTCCCTCCTCTCCCCTCCCTCTCTCCACCCTTCTCCTCCCCCCTCTCCCCCCCTCTCCCTCCCCCTCCTCCTCTCCCCTCCCTCTTCTCCACCCTTCTCCTCCCCCTCTCCCCCTCCCTCCTCTCCCTCCCCCTCCCTCCTCTCCCCTCCTCTTCTCCACCCTTCTCCTCCCCTCCTCCCCCCTCCCTCCCCCTCCTCCCCCCTCGCTCCCTCCCCCCTCCTCTTCCCTCCCCCCCTCCTCCCTCCCCCTCCCTCCTCCTCCCTCCCCCCTCCCTCCCCTCCTCCCTCCTCTCCCCCCCCTCCCCCTCCCTCCTCTCCCCCTCCTCCCCCTCCCTCCCTCCCCCTCCCTCCTCTCCACCCTTCTCCTCCCCCCTCCTCCCCCCTTTCCCGCCTCCCCCTCCTCTCCTCCTCCCACCCTCCCCTCCCCCTCCCCCTCCTCCCCATCCCCCCTCCCTCCTCCCTCCCCCCCCCCTCCCTCCTCCCCCCCTCCCTCCCCCTCCCCCCCCTCCCTCCCCCTCCCCCATCCCCCTCCCTCCCCTCTCCTCCTCCCTCCCCCCTCCCCCTCCTCCCTCTCCCTCCTCCCTCCCCTCCTCCCTCCCCCTCCCCCCCTCCTCCCTCCCCCCATCCCCCTCCTCCCTCCTCCCCCTCCCCCCCTCCCTCCCTCCTCTCCCCTCCCTCCCCCCTCCCTCCCTCCTCTCCCCCTCCCTCCCCTCCCTCCCTCCTCTCCACCCTTCTCCTCCCCCCCTTCCCGCCTCCCCCTCCTCTCCTCCCCCCCTCCCCTCCTCCCCTCCCTCCACCCTCCCCCTCCTCGCTCCCTCCCCCCTCCTCCCTCCCTCCCCCCACCCCTCCTCCTCCTCTCCCCCTCCCTCCCCTCCCTCCTCTCCACCCTTCTCCTCCCCTCCCTCCTCCCCCCTTCCCCCTCCCCCTCCCTCCCCCCCTCCCCTCCTTCCTCCCCCCTCCTCTCCCCCTCCTCCCTCTCTCCCCCTCCTCCCCCTCCTCCCTCCTCTCCCCTCCCTCCTCTCCACCTCTCCTCCCCCCCTTCCCGCCTCCCCCTCCTCTCCTCCCCCCCTCCCCCCCTCCCTCCCTCCCACCCTCCCCCTCCTCCTCCTCCCCCCCCCCCCTCCCTCCCTCTCCCCCTCCCCCTCTCCACCTCCCTCCCTCTCCACCCTTCTCCTCCCCTCCCTCCTCCCCCCTTCCCGCCTCCCCCCTCCTCCCTTCCTCCCTTCCTCCCCCCCTCCCCTCCCTTCCTCCCCCCCTCCCTCCCTTCCTCCCCCCTCCCCTCCCTTCCTCCCTCCCCTCCCTCCTCCCTCCCCTCCTCCCTCCCCCCCCTCCCCCCCTCCCTCCCTCCCTCCCCCCCCTCCCCTCCCCTCCCTTCCTCCCCCCCCCTCCCCTCCCCTCCTCCCTCCCCCTCCCCCTCCCCTCCCCCCTCCCCCTCCCCTCCCCCCTCCCCCTCCCCTCCCCCCCTCCCTCCCCCTCCCTCCCCCCCCCTCCCCCCCTCCCCCCTCCCCCCTCCCTCCTCCCTCCCTCCCCTCCCTCCTCCCCCCCCTCCCCTCCTCCCTCCCCCCCTCCCCTCCTCCTCCCCCCCCCCTCCCCTCCCCTCCCTTCCTCCCCCCTCCCCTCCCTTCCTCCCCCCTCCCCTCCCTTCCTCCCCCCCTCCCCTCCCTCCCTCCCCCCTCCCTCCCCCTCCCTCCCCCCCTCCCTCCTCCTCCCCCTCCTCCCTCCCCCCCTTCCCCCCCCTCCCCTCCCTTCCTCCCCCCCTCCCCTCCCTTCCTCCCCCCTCCCCTCCCTTCCTCCCCCCCCTCCCCTCCCTTCCCCCCCCTCCCCTCCCTCTCCCCCCTCCCCTCCCTTCCTCCCCCCCTCCCCTCCCTTCCTCCCCCCTCCCCTCCCTTCCTCCCCCCTCCCCTCCTTCCTCCCTCCTCCACTCCCTCCCCCCTCCCCCTCCTCTCCTTCCCCTCCCTCCCCCTCCCTTCCTCCCCTCCCTCCCCCTCCCTCTCCTTCCCCTCCCCCCCCTCCTCCCTTCCCCCCCTCCCCCTCCTCTCCTCCTCCCTCCCCCTCCCTCCCCTCCCTCTCCCTCCCTCCCCCTCCCTCTCCTTCCCCCCTCCCCCTCCTCTCCTTCCCCTCCCTCTCCTCCCTCCCTCCCCCTCCCCCTCCCTCTCCTCCCCTCCCTCCCCTCCCTCTCCTTCCCCTCCCTCCCCCTCCCCCTCTCCCTCTCCTTCCCCTCCCTCCCCCTCCCTCTCCTTCCCCTCCCTCCCCCTCCCCTCTCCCCTCCCTCCCCTCCCTCCCCCTCCCTCTCCCTCCCTTCCCCTCCCTCCCTCCCTCTCCTTCCCCTCCCTCCCCTTCTCCTCCCCTCCTCCCCTTCTCCCCTTCTCCTCCCCTCCTCCCCTCCCCCTCCTCCCCCCCCCTCCTCCTCCTCCGCTCACCCCGCCCTCCACTGGCTTCGCCCAATCGTTCGCTGCCCTTCCCTGTCGCCCCGCCTCCGTCGGCGGGCGCCCCGCCCGCCCATTGGTCCTCGCTCATCCACCGGCTTCGCCCAATCGCTCATTGACCTTCCCTCTTCCTCCCGCCCCCCTGCGCGCGTCCCGCCCTCTCATTGGTTCCCGCCCATCCGCAGGCTTCGGACCAATCACTCGCTGCCCCAGCCTGTCGTCCGTTGGGTGCGGGCTCCTGAGGCGGAGGGAGGGGCTGCGCTCCCCGTCCATTCCCTCCCAGGCCTGGACTCTACTCCCCACCCAGCTCCCTTCCAGGCTAAACCTCCAGCAACCCCACTCCTTGCTTCTGCCTCCCAGGATAGGTGCCACCCATCCCAAATCTCCTTCCTCCCTTAACCCTGCTCCCTTGCTTCACCTTCCTCCCAGTATCTCCCAGCTTCTTCATTGGCCACCTCGCCCTCAAGTTTAGTTCCCTTCTTTGGGCTTCAACCCAGGTGTGAACTCTCCCCTGGTCCAGTTCCCTCACCCATCCCTGCCTTGCCCTATCTGCCCCTCGCCTGACCCCACTGCCTTACCTCCAGAGCATTGGGGCTTCCTGCTTCTTTATTCTGAGTGTGGCTCCAGCATGTTGTGTGACCCTCGATGCCTCTCCACCTCAGCTGCTTGACTGGTCAATATGGCTGGTCTGCACTAGCCCCTCTCTCCTCCCAATGACCTATCCCAGATGTGGGCATGAGAAGATAAGTTTGCAGAGATCAACTCTGACCCATGAACCATTCCCACTTCAATGCCCCAAAAAGCTTGAGTAATCAAGGCCAACGTTTAAAAGATGTTGCTCCTGAACAGGCTTTGGAAACCAGGCGTCTGGTTTCACTCCTCCATCCCAATGCAACATCTGAGAGATGACCCCACCTGCAGGGAGCAGGTGATGGATCCCACAGGCTTCTGTATTCTAGTCAGATGAAGATGCCAACTGCAAGGAAAATGCTCTGGCAGAGCTCCCAGGATGAAAAGTGGTTAATATTTGCAACTATAATTTTGTACCTGATGTGAAGAGGAACAGACAGCAGGACATGACCCAGGTTTTACCAGCCTAAGGAAAGAAGATCTGGAAAGTGGGTGACCTTTAGGCAGGAAGATCAGAGATCACTTCAATTACTGCATTCCTTCTCCCTTGGTGACTCAAAGCAGTATACCACAAGTGGTGTAAGATTCATCTCTTCCCATCTTGCTTTTTGTCCAAATGTTTAACAGTCCATAAGCTTTTGTTTTAGATGACATGATTTAGGCTTGCCTCATGCATCCTCTTCAGACCCAGAATAGCTATTTAATCTTAATCTTCGACTGTGTGCATGCACTATTTGAAAGAGAAGCAGCTGTGGCAGTGACTCAGGTCAGGTAATACTTTGCTTTTGCGATGGGCGTGGCTTCCATCATCTGGCTACAGGGTCATGTAATGTTTCTCCAAAAATCTGTGCCATGTGTGTCATTGCCCTACTTAGAAATGCTGCCCACTGCAAGGCACTACCTGCTGTTTGCAGTTTGGTGCATTATGAACAGCTTCTGAAGGAAAGCTATCTCTTTGGAGCTGGACTTTGATTCAATGGGCTACAATGGAGCAGATTGCAAGATGTTTCTGAAGTGGGTAACCTGCTGTTTCCAACAGATCACTCATTCGGTGTTGTCTGATAATTAGTCTGACAAGGCTGTGCACCCAGATATCTGGTCTCTGCATAATTCAACTCTTGTTTGACAAAACATCGAAGCTGCATATGGTGGCCTCAAAAGATCAAGTGAATGCATTGTGTTCATGCATTGGTTGCAATTGAAGATGAGTCCAAATACTGACTGTGCAGCAAAGGCATTGAACCTGCCACATACATCTTTCTATCTAAAACCAACCTCTCAATTGTCATTTGTTATTCACTGGTGTCCACCTGGCAGCTTTAGGAACTATAAGCTCCTGATGCTGGAGGGAGAGTGTGCAGGTGATGTGCACAAATGGTGCATGTACATCATCTCATTGTCAAGGGAGGAATCCAGGAAACAAGAAAATTTATGAAAACGATCACCATACTACATTTTAAACATACAAGCTATTTGCAACTATTCAATTAGTTCATAACTTGCAATGAGTATCCTCCAATGTGCAAAGCAACTGATGTTTTAAGAAAATGGAGGGAATGTGGGCTTGTGAAAAACTTTTGATGTCAAGGATCATTATTCAGGTCATCAGTTGCTCTATCCAAACAGCTACATGGATAATCTTATCAAATGGTTCTTTGAATAAACAGACTATTATTTATTGAAAGGCTGTGCTGCAGATTAGATGATGAAATGAAAGCAAAATGCTGGATAAACTAAAGCAGTCTCTTTGGGGCAGGAAAAAAAGTAATAGTGCAGTATTCAAGGAGAATGGACTTTGAGGTAAGGACATGGGGACAGACTTTAGCTAATAAATAAATAAGTTAGACAGAGCATGGCACTTGATGTGCGATGGTTGTGATGTGTTTGACAATAAAAAAACAATGGGATCCATGATGAACACATCTGCAATGAATCTGCAACTCAAATTCTGGCTCAGACTTGAATCCAAGGTTCAGAAGGGATCATTACTTGGATACTTTGGTCCAGGAGAAAGTCACACCTCAGATTAACTACAGTAGAAATGATAAATCAAGGACAGGAGAATGTGACTATAGGCGAGGCAGTTATGAAGATCCAGAAGGTGGTGTTGCAAGAGCTCCAGCCTTTGAACTTGTCCAACTTGTATAGGGTTCTTGAAGCTGCGTGGATGGGAGCAGGAGACTGCAGTGCGGAGGAGCAAACTGACCATGGTAATGTGATTATTCAAGTTGGGGGAGTGAAAAGGAATTTAGTGGTAAAAGGGGACAGTATAATTAGGGGAGTAGATACAATGTCCCAGCGAAATCAAGTTCAAATTTATTGTCATAGGCAAATATATCCAGGCTATAAATGCTATGAAGATTAGCTTTTTGCAGCTACAGTACATTACAAATAAGCAGAGCTGTAGATAATGCTTTAAAGTAGTGGGGGTAGCGGGGAGTGGTGGTGGTGATGGTGCTCTGGTCAGACCAAACTTAGAAAGTTAAAGAGAAAGGGCAAAGTGATAGGGCAGTAATATAGGTAATAATGGACCAGAGTCTGTCAGGAAGGTAATTGGTTTATTATTGTCACATATACAGAGATACAGTGAAAAGGTTTTGTTTACATGCCATCCAGATAGATCATTCCATACCTAAATACAATGAGGTAGTACAAAAGGAAAAACATGCAGAATGTAGTCTTGCAGTTACAGAGCAAGTGCAGGGCAGGTAGGCAGTCGAGGTGCAAAGGCCGTGACGAGGTAGATTGAGAGATCAAGAGTTCATCTCAATCTACAAGAGGTCCATTCAAGTCTTATAACTGTGGGGTTGAAGCTGTCCTTGAGCCTCGTAGTTCGTGTTCTCAAGCTTTTGTATCTTCTGCCTGATGGGAAGAGGGAGAAGAGAGAATGATTAGGTGGGAGAGGTTCTTGATTATGTTGGCTGCTTTCCCTGAGTCAGTGGGAATTGTAGACAGTCAGTGGAGGGGAGGCTGTTTTTCGTGATAGATGGGCTGCATTCACAATTCTGCAATTTTTATGGTCTTGGGCAGAGCAGTTGCCACATAAAAACATAAACCTCCAATTAGAGTAAGAGCAGTGGTAAAGAACAAAACAAAATTAAAGGTCCTTTATCTGAATAAATAAATGTTAAGGACACTTAATAAGATGGGTGAAACTAATGACATAAATAGAAATAGAATATAGAAAAACTACAGCACCCATTCAGGCCCTTCGGCCCACAAAGCTGTGCCGAACATGTCCCTACCCTAGAAATTACAAGGCTTACCCATAGCCCTCTATTTTCTCAGTTCCATGTACCTATCCAATAAAAATACATCAGCATGTAGTAGCCAATACAGAGAAACAGATCCAGGTGAGGAGAGGTTGATTGGCAGATGGAGTCAGTTGGAGGAGGGAAGGGTGGAGATAGTGACAGAGGTTGTAAGGTGATAAGTGGTGACAACAAAGGGTTGCAGATTGTGGAGTGTGATTATAAAGGAAAGTGGAGTGGTTCCATTCTATTGCTTGCCACCTATCGCTCCCCCCTCCCCCCTCTCCTTGTTATACTGGCTATCTCCCCTCTTTCAGTCCAGATGAAGAGTCTCAGCTTGAAATGTTGATTGTCCATTTCCTCCACAAATGCTGCCCGACCTGCTGAGTTTCTCCAGCAGCTTGTTTTTTTGCTCTAGATTCCAGCATCTGTAGTCTCTTGTGTCTCCACTTAAAAACACTGAGGAGATACAACTAACGCTGCCTCTGCAACGTCCTCCGAATCCATTCCCAGGTCAATATCCCCCATCAATGAGGCCTCTTTTACACTCAGCTCCATTGGGCAGGTCATGACATTTGCATGCCTGGCATCAATCTCCAGAAATGGACACACTATTTGGAGCTTTGTCATGGGGAGAGATCAGCAGGTGGACAGAAGAAAAGATTCAAGGATGTGCTGAAAGCCATCTTGCAATGTCCCAAATGGTTCCTGTGAATACTTGGCCCATGACTGCAGATTCCAACTCTCAGTCCCATGGTTTTATAACCTATGACACTTCAATTACATATTTGGGTATTTTTAAAATGTGTTCATGTGCGTCGTGTTCTAACTGTAAACTATATTATATGGTTCCAGCGTGACCTCTCTGCTATTTAAAAATAAACCCTAATATGAAATAGTAGTCCATGCAGACCTAATACCTGTTGTGGAGGCAGTAAGATCAACGATGATTCTGACAAGACTTTACAGGTTGGATGCCAGAGGAAGCTTCCCATGGTTGAACGGAGATGAGAACAAGGGGGTTACAGTCTTAGTATATGGGTTAATTCATTTTGGGTTGGAGGAGAAAATTTCTTCAGAGGGAGAGGAATCCATGGAATTTTGTACCACAGAAGGCTGAACCATAGAACCATACAGCACAAAGCAGGTCCTTCGGCCCACCATGTTGTGCCGTCCATCAAACCACCCTTACACTATCTAACCCTTTCCTCCCGCATATCCCTCTATCTCACATTCCTCCATGTGCCTATCCAACAAACTCTTGAACCTGTCCAATGTATCTGCCTCCACCACCACCCCAGGCAGTGTATTCCATGCACCAACCACTCTCTGGGTGAAAAACCTCCCCCTGACACCTCCCCTGAACCTCCCACCCATAACCTTAAAGCCATGCCCTCTCGTCTTGAGCATTGGTGCCCTGGGAAGGAGGTGCTGACTGTCTACTCTATCTATTCCTCTCAATATTTTATTTACTTCTATCATGTCTCCTCTCATCCTCCTCCTTTCCAGTGAATAAAGCCCCTAGCACCTTAAGCCTGTGCTCATATTCCATACTCTCTAATCCAGGCAGCATCCTGGTAAATCTCCTCTGCACCCACTCCAACGCCGCCACATCCTTCCTATAATGCGGCGACCAAAACTGAACACAGTACTCTAAGTGTGGTCTAACTAGAGTTTTGTAAAGCTGCATCATCACCTCGCGGCTCTTAAACTCAATCCCACGATTTATGAATGCTAACATCCCACAGGCCTTCTTAACTGCCTCTATCCACTTGTGAGGCAACTTTCAGTGAACTGTGAATATGAACCCCCAGATCCCTCTGCTCCTCTACACTGCCAAGTACCTTGCCACTTACCAGTACTCTGCCCTGGAGTTTGTCCTTCCAAAGTGTACCACCTCACACTTCTCCGGATTGAACTCCATCTGCCACTTGTCAGCCCAGCTCTGCATCCTATCAATATCCCTCTGTAAGTTCCGACAGCCCTTCACACTATCCACAACACCGCCGATCTTAGTGTCTTCCGCAAACTTACTAACCCAGCCTTCCACCCCCTCATCTAAGTCATCTATAAATATCGCAAAAAGTAGAGGTCCCAGAACCAATCCCTGCGGGACACCACTAGTCACTGCTCTCCAATCCGAGGGCACTCCTTCTACCACAACCCTCTGCTTTCTACAGGCAAGCCAATTCCTAATCCACACGGCCAAGCTTCCCTGGATCCCTTGGCCTCTGACCTTCTGAAGAAGCCTACCATGAGGAACTTTATCAAAGGTGTCTTTAGTCTTGTGATGATGGCTTCATGTCCTTCCTTCGGTACAGAGATAAAACAACATAGCATTCCATGAACATTCTGGCCAAAACATAACTGGTTTTCTTTATTTTGCAATACAAACTACATGTAAAAAACACAAAGATATGATATGACATACAATAGCTGACTGGACAGTTTTATCTTTCATGAACTGGAAGAGCAAATTTTCTCTGCCACCTTTTACAGGTTCTCAATGTCTTTTAAAAAATATTTTTTTTTCTATTTCCGGCCCCCCCCCCCCCCCGACTAAACAAGAAATCTAACATTTCTTGCATTTTAATCCATATGCTACCTTTGTGCTGCCTTGATATGCCTTTAAAGGTGGCACGGTAGTGTAGTGGTTAGCGTAACGCTATTACAGCGCCAGCGACCTGGGTTCAATTCCCACCGCTGTCTGTAAGGAGTTTGTACGTTCTCCCGTGTCTGCGTGGATTTCCTCCCACATTCCAAAGACGTACAGGTTAGGTGTTGTGGGCATGCTATGTGGTGCCGGAAGAGTGGCGACACTTGCGGGCTGCCCCCAGCACATTCTCAGTAATGCAAAAAGATGCATTTTACTGTGTTTTGATGTACATCTGACTATAAATAAATATCTAACATCTAATCCCTCAAAGATTCTTTGTCTCCCACAGTTGACCTTTACGTGTTGTATCGGTTCTTACCTGCTTATGCTTTGGAAAAGAAAATTTTAAATAGGTTTGGACATTCTCATCAGTTTTGCAATGGCACTGTGGTCTTGTGACCACAGTCAACCAGCAATGACCTTCTCAGTTGTTGGGGAAGTTTGTAATAAATGAAATATGCTAATGTGCTTTGCCCCAGACTGTGACATTCATAATACTGCTGGCTGCAATAGAAATGTGATGTTAATAGTAGGATTGAAACTGCCTTTTATGACAGAACCAATTTGAAAGATCCTGTGCAGTGAAGACTAAATGCTAACAATGTGTTGTCAGGAAATGTGTGGAATGATAATAGAAAAAATGAAAAGCTTTTTGCCCATCACATCAAAAAGGTACAACTTAATCTAGTCCCTCCTTCCAGTACAAGATCTCTGTAGGTCTAATCTCTTCAAGTACACATCTAAGTGGTGTTGAAATGGAATTTCAGGTAGTGATTTCCAGGCCCTTGCCTTTCTCCAGATGAAAATTTTATTTCCTCATCTCTCCACTAATTCTTCAACCAACTATTAAATGTCTGCCCCCTGGTTTATGACCTCTATGCTAAGGGAAATAGGTCCTCTCTATTTATCTAGACCTTTCGTAATTTTATACACCTTGAGTAAGCCTTCCCTTACAGGAACAGAAGTAGGTCATTTGGCTCCTCATGCTTGTTTTACATTCAAAAAGACCATTTTAGGCTAATGTGCTGGATCATGTCAAGGTTAAGAAAGAAGCAGTGTTGGAGCTTCTGAAAAACATTAGGATGGATAAGTCTCTGGGACCGGACAGGATATACCCTAGGTTACTACGGGAAGTGAGGGAAGAGATTGCTGGGGCATTGATGATGATCTTTCTGTCCTCCCTGGCCAAAGGACGGGAGTGGAACTAGAGGACTGGAGGATGTCAAATGTTGTTCTGTTGTTCAAAAAAAGGTAACGGGGATAATCCTGGGAACTGTAGACCAGTGAGTCTTACATCAGTAGGGGCAAACTACTGGAGAGGATTCTTAGGGACAGGATTTATGAGCATTTGGATAAGCATAGTCTTATTAGGGATAGTCAGCCTGGCTTTGTGAAGGGCATGTCGTGCCTCAAGAGGCCTAATTCAGTTTTTCAAGGAGGTGACAAATAATTGATGAAGGTGGAGCAGTGGATGTGCTGTATATGGACTTTAATAAGGTGTTTGACAAAGTTCCCCATGGTAGGCTCATCCAGAAAGTCATGAGGCATGGGATCCATGGAGACTTGGCTGTGTGGATTCGGAATTGGCTTGCCCACAAAAGACAGAGGGTGGTAGTAAATGGAGAGTATTCTGCCTAGAGGTCGGTGACTAGTGGTGTTCTGAAAAGATCTGTTCTGGGAATCCTGCTCTTTGTGATTTTACAAATGACTTGGATGAGGATGTGGAGGGGTGAGTTAGTTTGCAGATGACACAAAGGTTGGAGGTGTTGTGGATAATGTAGAAGGTTGTCGTAGGTCACAACAGGATATAGACAGAATGCAGACTTGGGTGGAGAAGTGGCAGATGGAGTTCAATCCAGAAAAGTGTTGAAGTGATACACTTTGGAAGATTGAACTTGAAGGCGGAGTACAAAGTTAATGGCAGGATTTTTAGCAGTGTGGAGGAACAGAGGGATCTTGGGGTCCATGTCCATAGATCCCTCAAAGTTCCTGCACAAGCTGATAGAGTGGTTAAGAAGGCATATGGTGTGCTGGCCTTCATTAGTCGGGAGATCAAGAGCCACGAGGTGATGTTACAGCTCTACAAAACTCTGGTTAGACCACACTTAGAGTACTGTGTTCAGTTCTGGTCACTTCATTATGGGAAGGATGTGGAAGCTTTAGAGAGGGTGCAGAGGAGATTTACCAGGATGCTGCCTGGATTAGAGAGCATGTCTTATGAGGATAGGTTGAGTGAGCTAGGGCTTTTCTCTTTGGAGCGACGCAGGATGAGAGGCGACTTGATAGAGGTGTATAAGATTATGAGGCATAGATAGAGTGGACAGCCAGCACCTTTTTCCCAGGGCAGCGGTGGCCAATACCAGAGGACATCCATTTAAGGTGAGTGGAGGAAAGTTTAGGGGAGATGTCAGAGGTAGGTTTTTTACACGGAGAGTGGTTGGTGCCTGGAATGCACTGCCGGGGGTGGTGGTAGAGGCTGATACAATAGGGACATTTAAGAGACTCTTAGATAGACACATAGATGCAAAAAAAGGGTTATGGTCTGTGTAGGAGGGAAGGGTTGGGTTGATCGTAGAGTAGGTTTCTATAGGTTGGCACAACATCATGGGCTGAAGGGCAAGTACTGTGCTGTACTTTTCTATGTCGATGTGTATGTCTCACCACCATTTTCCTGCACTGACCTAATACCATTTAATTCATTATTCCAAAGAAAACAATCCTGGCTTATTCAGTCTCTCCTAAAGTTACAGTTTTCCAGTCATGCACCTTATTCATGCGATCAAATCTTTCCTCGATTTTGATCAGAACCATACAGAGCAGTCAAATTTTAGCATAACCTCCCTGCTATATACGATGACTTCGCTTAAAAAAAAGAAAAGCATCCATGTGTCAATTTAATCACCTCATGGATAATTAAGGATCTGTGCTTGTGCACATCCCCTTATTCCTCCATACTCTCCAGGGCCAGCGTGTTCCTGCTTGAGTGAAGTATAAGGCTGGCAAGATTAGAGAACCTTGGTTGACGAGAGATAATGAGGGTCTGGTCAGGAAAAAGAAGGAGACGTATGTCAGAAATAAACAGCTGAGATCAAATGAGTCTGTTGAAGAGTCTAACAGATGTAGGGGTACACTTAAGAAGGGAATTCAGAGGGCAAAAAGGGCCCTTGAGAGATCCCTGGCAGAAAAGATAAAGGAGAATCCTAAAAGGTTCTCTATGTATATTAAAAGTAAAAGTGTAGTTAGGGAGAAAGTAGTTGTTACCAGTGATGTCCCACAAATATATGAATGACTTGGATGTAGGAGACAAGATTGTGGAGTTGTTGATTGTGTGAAAGATAGTTTTAGGCTGCAGAGAGACAGCAATGTCTTGGTGAAATGTGCTGAAAATTGGCAGATGGATTTTAATCCAGACAAATGTGAGGTGATGCATTTTGGGAGAAATAATGGAGCTCAGACATACACCATGAATGGTAGGGTACAAGTTTGCAGTTCCCTGGAAGTGGCAACACAAGGAGACAGATTGGTGAAGGAGGCTTATGGCATATTTGCCTTCATTGGCCAAGGCATTGAGTACAAAAGTTGAGATGCCATGCTACAGTTGTATAAAATGGTTAGAATGCACTTGGAGTTTTGTGTGTAGTTCTGGCTGCCATGCCGTAGGAAGGATGTGATTAAACTAGGGAGGGTGCAGAAAAGATTCACAAGGATGTTGCCTGAATTGGAAAGATTGAATAGGGGGGTCTGTTTTCCCTGGAGTGAAGAAGGCTGAGAGGTGACATAAGAGAGGTATATAAAATTATGAGAGGCATAGATAGGGGAGAGAGCCAGAGTCTGTTTCCCATGGTATAGGTGTATAAAACGAGAGGGCAGATTTTAAGGTGAGAGGGAGGAGGTTTAAAGGGGATCTGAGGGGTAACTTTTTCATACAAATAGTAGTTGGTATCTGGAATGAGCTGCCAGAGGAGGTGGTGAAGGCAGGGACATGAACAACATTTAAGAGGCATTTGGACACATGCTTCAGTAAGCAAGGAAGAGATGGATATAGAATTTATGCAGGTAAGTGGGATGAGTATAGCATTGGTATGATGGTCAGCATAGACATGGTGGGCTGAAGGGCCTATTTCTTGAGTCCATTATCCTGCTATTTTAAATACGCTTGCATGTCCCAAAGTACATAACCTCGTACTTCTCAGCATTAAATTTCATTTTGCCATTTTCTATCCAACTGACTGGACTATATACAGAGCAACAAACAACCTGCTGGAGGAACTCAGCAGGTTGAGCAACATCTGTGGAGGGAATGGAATTGTCAATGTTTCAGTCTGAAACTCTGCATCAGGACTAAGAGTGGAGAGGAGAGATAGCCAGTATAAAGAGGAGAGGGGGAGCGGTGATAGAGGGGTGGAGGGTGAACGATGACAAGCAGATTGAGCCGGGGGCGGGGGGTGTGGAGTTGGGAGACAGGCAGGTGGGAGGAAGGGAGGGTGAAGGGCGGACAGCTGCTGGAGGATGATAAGTAGGAACACAAAGGCTACCAGTGCTGGAATCTGATAAGTAAGGAAGGTGATAATGGTAACTGTTAGAACATGGAACAGTACAGCACAGAACAGGCCCTTCGGCCCACAGTGTTGTACCGACATAGCTAATCCCTCCTACCCACAGGATGTCCATATCCCTCCATTTTCCTCTCATTCGTGTGCCCATCCAAGCCCCTCTTAAAAGCCCCCAATGAATTTGCCTCCACTACCCTATCAGGCAACACGTTCCAGGCATCCACCACTCTGAGTAAGAAAAAACGTACCCCTCGCGTCTCTTCTGAACCTAACCCCTCTCACCTTAAATGCATGCCCTCTGGTATTGGATCGCTCAGTAATAGGAAAAAGATATTGCTTGTTCACCCTATCTATGCCCCCCATAACTTTATACACTTCCAACAGATCACCCCTCAGCCTCCGCCGCCCCAGAGAAGAGCCCAAGTTTGTCCAGCCTCTCCTGATAGCACATGCCCTCTAATCCAGGCAGCGTCCTGGTAAACCTCCTCTGTACCCTCTCTAAAGAGGGTGAAAAGTAGATGGAACCAGACCCAGATGAGGGAGAAGAGGGACAAGCCAGTGGGTGGTTTCTGTAGTCTCTTGTGTCTCCTTACTGGATGAAAGTTTCCTGCAAGCTAAAGTTTCTCTTTTATCAGCCACATTGCTATTTTTGCATCAGCTTAAGACTTTGCCTTGCAATTAAGGGTAATTCATTGATATATATCACAAAAAGCAAGGGATCAAGTGCGTCCCCAGTGAAGACAGTCTACCAGTCATTAAACTCCCCTGAACAACTATCATTTTGCTTCCTATCACTGAGCCAAAGTTTTGTTCAATTTGATAACCTCCTTTGGATCCCATGACTTTCACTATTCGACCAGGCAGCTTCTTGGGACCTTCTCAGAAGCCTTGCTGAAATCTATACAGATGACAGGAAGTGCACTGGCTTCAACAGCCTTCCTTGTTACCTTCTCAAAAAATTCAACAGGCTCAAGGCAGATTGAAAAAAATGCAGTCAGTGCCTCTTCAATTTCCTCCCTTGCTTCTCGAAACAGCCTGTGATATAGACTCAGTCCTCAAGGGAGGGGGCCACGGACTTCCTGCGGAAGACAAAGCAGACACCATGAAGGTCTTCTATGTAAAAGCATTAATACGCATTGCCTCTCATGGCCTCTTCTTCTTAAATTACAGTTCTGGGAGCTTTAAATGTACTTTTGGTGGTGGTGGGAAGGAGGTGCCTTACTGAGATTCTTCCTCATCTCCAAATCTACCTTCCATCCCAACTAATGATCTCTGTCAGTAGGAGGCCTTTCAAATCGCACAGGCCCAAATCATACTAGGTGGCCAAGAAGTTAGGTTGATGGACTGATAATCCATTGTATTATGTGTGTATGGGTTTGGATCCCATCCTTGTCGTAGCCTGGAGGTTTCGATGTTGCGATATTTGGCATAGCTTTGCTTCCACTCTTACATTTGGAGCTCTGCCTTCACCTGGTTTGAAACTGGTGAGACTGGGAGGATTTCCAGGCACAGCACCTGTCACTTGGAACTCAACTCTGAACCACTCTGCATGGTGCCCCAATCAGACAGACACTGAATATATGATCTTGTATTCCAGAAAGTCCCACGCAAAAGTCCCTGCAACACACAGACAACAGAGGAGAGAGATCAAAATGACCACACTAGGGCCCATTAAAACATAGCCAACCGTGCAAATATCTATGGATCTATGGATAACAAATCAACCAAAATTGAGGACTGAAAATTTCATTGAGGCTGTGTGATTTATCCAGTTTACAAAGATGTCAGAGACCACAATGCTTTTAATATGTTCATGTATTAAATGTATTTACATTAAATATGTTAGGACTTCGCTTCTTCTGTGAGAACATTTGCTAAATATTCACGCATCACACTCACATCCTTCATCTCCAGCCACGAGTAGTTTTCTCAAGATAAAACAAGGTTTAGATGAAAAGTTAATACGATTTAGTCCGACGTTCAAGAAATAAGATGAAGGATCATAATTTAGTTTCAAAAACCTGAATTAAATTTCCCTAGAGACTCATCTGTAAAACAGGTCAAATCTTTCCTCATAGAATACACATGAAAATATTTTTGTAAGTGGCCTGTATGCTTTTTTTAACTGACATTCCACCAATGGATCTTTGTTTGACTGCTTTTAGAATCGTCCTGCACAGTGCACGGAGATCCTCACTACATGACCTTTGATAAGCAAGCTCACGACTTTATGGGAACATGTACATATACCTTATCGAAACTGTGCAGTACCGACAGCAGTCTGCCCTATTTCAATGTTGAAGCTGCAAATGAGCACAGGTCGGGAAATCCCTACGTGTCTTATGTCAGACAAGTCAAGGTTGAGGTTTACAATCACAGAATCACGCTAGGAAAGGGGCGTGTGGTAAAGGTAAGATCTTGATGTGGTACGTGTCTTGATGAGGTGTATTGAAATGTCTGTTTGCAGAAGAATCAATTGATGAGTGATTTGTATGTTTGCAGGTTGATGGGGAAGTGGCAGTGCTCCCTGTGTCAGTCACCTCAGATGTTGCTGTGGCTCTGACTGGGCAGTATGTCGTCATTACCACTAGTTTTGGATTGGGCGTGAAGTTTAATGGCAGGCATCGAGCTGAGGTAACTGTCCCTAGTCTCTTCAAAGGCAAGGTGTGTGGAATGTGTGGAAACTATAATGGAGACAGAAGAGATGATTTTCTGAATCCGGATGGAATAATGGAGCCTGATTCGGTCAGCTTGGGCAACAGTTGGCAGTCTGAAAATGACACAAGGTACACTGTAACCGAGCTGTTGGGAATATTTCCATTGCTTTGAAAACTGTGCTATTTGTAATTTCCGTCGTTTGCTTGCGCAGAGTTTTGATATAGCTTGAAGTATCTCTCATTTGGCATGCTGCTGTTTTTCCAGGTGTACTCCTGACGTCGGCATCAGACCAAATTGCACGAAGGATGAAAAGCACATGATAGAAAGTAAATATTACTGTGGAATAATGACGGATGCACAGGGTCCTTTCAAAGGGTGCCATTCCAAAGTCGATCCGGAAGTCTATTTTGGTGACTGCGTGTACGACCTTTGTGCGTTAGGCACGGAGCCGGAGTCTCTGTGCAGTAGTTTGGAGTCCTATGGAGATGCGTGCCAGTCAGAGGGAGCGAGAGTGGAAGCCTGGAGGAACGAGAGCTTTTGCCGTAAGTGCTTGAGAGTATACCGCTGGATCATTCAATGACACTTAGTGGAGATAGAGAGCAATCAGAAGAGTTTGAGCGATGAGTTTTGAGGTGAGTGTTGACGGAAGGAATTTCGGATGAAAGTAACGTGTAACCTTGTGGATTGCCTTCACAGCCCTAAAATGTGGAGCGAATAGTCATTATGAGCAGTGTGGCTCCGCCTGCCCAGCTACGTGTGTGAGTCCAAGTGCTCCATCCAGCTGCTTGCAACCATGCGTGGAAGGCTGCGTATGTGACGGTGGTTACGTTTTGTACAATGACCGATGTGTGCCAAGACATGAGTGTGGTTGCTGGTCTGAAGGAAAGCACTACCCAGTGGGCTCTGAATTCTGGACAGATGATACCTGCTCGAGAAAATGTAGATGTCCTTCGGCAGGCAGTAAAGTGGTGTGCTGGGATTCACCGTGTCCTACAGATTCACACTGTGGAGTTGTGAACGGCGTTCCTGGTTGCTACCCATACACGTACGGTATCTGCAGAGTGCATAATGATCCGCATTACAACACGTTTGACAAAGCGACGCTGCATTTTATGGGTAGCTGTACCTACACAATAGCCAAGCTGTGTGGAAATTCCTCCTCTCTTCCATACTTCAACATTGAAGCGAAGAATGAAAATCGTGGCAACGCGAAAGTCTCTTACGTTCAGAGAGTTCTGGTAGCTGTTCACGGCCACAGGGTTTGGATGGTGAAGATGGAAGCTCACCGTGTGTTGGTAAGTCTGTTACTGTAAGTCTAAGTCTGCTAAAGTACAGTACTTTCTACCGATCACTTGTATTTGGAGTCATTGCTTGGGTAAAGCCTTTTGCTTGCAGTTGAAGATGTGAGTGACTGAGAATATATGATGCAGTGCAATGGAAGTGAGTAGACTTAAAGTGGCATTGCCAGTTTGTATCCCAAGCTGAAGCGAGTGCTCTGAAGGGATGTGAATGTTCACAGATGCGATGCCTAGTCTAATTAGGCGTGCATCGCGGTGAAATGCTGGTCGCTTGGAACGCTGCTGGAGCGTGATCGGTGCACGGAGTGAATGGTTGTCGTGCTGTGCCAGGAAGATTGCTGTCTGATACAGTACTTGCTCTTGTGCTCAGGTTGACGAAGTGTGGGCGACCTTACCCGTTCGGCTTGCTGAGGGTGGCGTGAGTGTGAGTAGGAGCGGAAGATACGTGGTCCTGTCCACTGACTTTGGCCTGTCGGTTTCTTACGACACCGATCATTCAGTGGAAGTGAAGGTGCCGAGTACGTACTTTAATCAGACTTGCGGTATGTGCGGTAACTACAACGGAATGAGAAAGGATGATTACATGAAACGTGACGGAGAGCAAGCGAGGGATTCCAACGAGCTGGGAAATAGCTGGAAGGTGCCACCCGACGAGCCAGGTTGTGACCCAGGCGAGTCAGAAGAGTGTGAGCCGGCGGAAGAGGAGCGCTACCAAAGTAATGATTTCTGTGGTCTGATCACCAGTCAACAGGGGCCATTTGTAAACTGCCACTCTGTAATCAGCACCCGTGGTATCTTTGAAAGTTGCGTGGTTGAACTGTGCTTGTTGGATGGAGAGCAAGGAGCTCTGTGTAATGCCCTGCAAATCTATGCAGACGCCTGCCAAAGCGCAGGAGTGAGCATCGTGCCGTGGAGGAACTCCACTTTCTGTGGTACGTATGAGTTAGGTCCAAATGCTGTTGGTGTGACACTTGGCAGTTTGAGGTTGGGTACAACATTGTGTCAGAGAATTGCCTTGTGTGAAGTTTCTTCAGTTGAAATGTAAAATGTTTTGCTGCTTCTCTGCTTTCAGCTGTCAGGTGTCCAGCCAACAGCCACTACGAGGCATGCGCCAGCGCTTGTCCAGCCACTTGCACGGACCGTTTTGCTTCAGCTAACTGCAGTAAACCTTGTGTGGAGGACTGTGAGTGTAAACGTTGGCTTTGTCCTCAGTGGAAGCTTGTGTGTGCCTGTGGAGAACTGTGGCTGCATGCACAAGGACAAATACTACGAGGTGAGTTGGGAGTGTTTGAGATGGCTTTGGTTTGTATGAAAACGAGGCTCTGCTTCCTTTCAGAGCAGGTAGCAATTTTGCAAATAATCCTTGCTATTTGTGTGTCAGAAAGGTGCAACGTTCTGGGAAGACGGATGTCGAGAAAGGTGCCGCTGCGCTGGGAATGACCGAATAGAGTGCGAAGCGGGATCTTGTGGAGCGGGGGAAATCTGCAAAGTGCAGGACGGCAATTTGGGATGTTACAGCGCAGACACTGCCATCTGCCACGTCTACGGCGACCCGCACTATACGACCTTTGATGGGGAAGCTGTACCATTTCCAGGGTGCTTGCAATTATACGGTGACTGAGACTTGTGGAAATACATCTGTTCGATTTGCTGTGACAAGTCGAAATGAGCACAGAGGTAGTCCGAGATGGACTGTCATTAATTCGGTTAGCGTGCATCTGGAGAAGCTTCATATCGCAGTGCGGAAAAACAAGCACGTTGATGTGAGTATGACGTATTGTGACGAGTCTAATTTTCAGCATTGAAATGATGTTGTAGAGCAATAGCTGGGTTGTCTGCGATTTTGTGGTAGCTGACTTGGTAATGCTCTGCTTAGGTTGATGGAGTGAGGGTTGAGCTCCCAGTGAGACCCAGTTCTTCGGTAAGACTGTCACTGGTAGGATCGTATGTCGTGCTGCAGACCAACTTTGGTCTTCGGGTGAAGTTTGACGGAGATCATCAACTGGTTGTGGCTGTGGATGAGAGATACAAAGGACAGCTGTGTGGCTTGTGCGGGACCTACACCAATGACCAGCTGGATGACTTCTTGAAACCTGATGGAATTCTAGCTTTGGACTCAAATGAGTTTGGAAACAGTTGACGGTTACTGATGATGATTGGCTGTGAGTATTTCTGTCTTTTATTTCCGTGAAGGCAAACGCTAAGGTTTCTCCGGACGTGAGATTGAGAAGTCATGGAAAGTGTTTGATCAAGTGGCGAGGTTGGCTGAAGCTAAGGAATGTTGGGGCAAGGAAGAGATTTCAAGGAGATATTCGAATCGCCCCTCGTGTATTGTTCTCTTGAATAACAGCAGCGCACAGGAAAGAAATGAAATGATTTTCCGGTGTTGCTTTCGGGATGCGTTTCAGTCTTTTCAGTTGCGTAATGGAATCGCGTTGATTGCTGCATATTTGGATGAGCTGGTGGGTTTTTCTGCCAAGCCCTCCCTGCTTTGAAGAGGATTAAATGGGATAATAGAGAATTTTGATTTGAGAAAAGTGAGAGATCGTTTCTGTTGCACAGGTGTAATCAAACTGCTCCGGTTCCACCGCCATGCGAGCCACCAGCAAGCGAAGAGGCAGAGAGGTACTGCAAAATTGTTTTGGCAAACCCTGGTCCATTTAACGAGTGCCACTGGCATATCCCACCTCAGCTATACTTTGAGAGCTGCGTCTATGATCATTGCGTGACTGGCGGAGATTCAGTTCAGATGTGCAACACGCTGGAGTCTTATGCTTCGGCTTGTGAAGCAGCTGATGTTGTTCTGGGAGACTGGAGGCAGCAGAGCGGCTGTATTGAGAAAAGTAAGTCTGAGATCTTCTTCTTTTCCTCTGTTTTATTTCTGCGTGTGGTAAGTGGAGAAATCCAGTGAATAAATAAAGCACATTTTCCCTTGAAAACACAAGCTTGTTGGCCTTAGTCAGCCGTATGTGAGTTTCTTTGCAGAGGGTTTTGTGCAAGTGCCTTTTAGGTGATTGCATTTTATCGTCCATTTATGAATGTTGGATTTCAAGATGTCTTAATGTTTCGAGTTCCTGTTACAAGCTGGGTTTGCCATCTCTGATTGATATTTCTGTGACAGCATCAGGCTGCAATGAAAGAAACTGGTAAAAAGTGGGACAGAATTGCCTCAGTCTGGAAGAAGAGTTGGGGTGGGAGAGGATGAGAGTTATTCAGGTAACTGTGTCTCCTCAAGGAAAGTTCAGTGTCAGTGTAGCTTAAAAAAAATTGGAGTTTTTGTCCTTCCAGAGTTGGGTGCAAGAAGAAGGAAATACTTCAAGCTGAATGAATGTCTCTGATAGCTGGCACTGTCGTCTCGTTGCATATTCTCAGCCGTCTGATGGTAGCACCCAGCCTCCCCGTGACAGGGAACGTCACGCGTCTTCCTTTCCCTGCGCGTGTCGATTAATAGCCCATCCTCATTTGCAGTCTTAGTCCCGATGAGTAGTCGTGGATAATTATCGACTAACTCCGATAAAGTACACTCCTGACCTGCACTTTTCAATGTCTTTATTGAATAGTATGGTATTGAAGATATGGAATTATTTCTAGCTGTTGTTGAGTGCATTCAGACGAATGATGTGTCTTTCTGAAACCCACAGGTTGTTCATAGGGATTGTAACTTTGATAGTGACCTGTGCCAGTGGAGCCAATCCAAGAACGATACGTTGGACTGGAAACGCATCAGTGGGGCCGACACCTTCATTTAACACAGGACCGACTTTTGACCACACCACTGCAGGTCAGTGATGTGAGATTCATGTCTAGCCACTGTGCAGCTGATTCCTCTCTGACTAATAAACCTTCTTGTACGCGCAGGTGGTTCCTACATCTACATTGAAGGCAATGACGGGCTACCAGGAGACCACGCCCGTTTGGTCAGTGCTCCATGTGCGAGGAGAGGAGCTCAGTGCATGCGATTCTGGTACCATATGTATGGAGTAGCTCGAAGCATGGCTTTGAATGTTTACCAGGTTGAAAGCGAGGCAGCAGTCCTGAAGTGGTCTGAGTCAGGAAATAAGGGAAACCAATGGATTGAAGGAGAAGTAGACCTTGAGCTCTCTGCAGATTCTCGGGTAAGCTACATGGATAATATTTAAGAGGTCCTTTTCAATCATGGAAATCATAGAAAATAAACGACAAAGCAGAGGCCATTTAGCCTTTGGTGTCTGTGTTGGTTGAATTAAGCTACTGAACTTAATGGCACTTTCCAGCATTAGTTGTGTGGTTGTGAAGGTCACAACTCTGTTAGCGCTGTTCGAGTGTGCTGAAGGTTACTGCCTATATTTCCCTTGCAGGTGCTGTGTTCCAGCGCTCTGCCACTCTCATGTTGATAGTGAGCTGTGCCAGTGGACCCAATCCGAGAACGATACGTTTGGACTGGAAACGCATGAAAATGCTTTACTCAAATAATTCTGCCAATGACATGAAACCTATGACTCGTCTGCTGAGGGAAGGGGGGCGGTCCTTCATATCTGCTGTGCCCATGGCCCTGATAAACCGCTGCGTTTCAATTTTCTCCCATCACCCTTGTCCTGTCGCAAACCACTGTAGATTATCCAAGCTTTCCTCATAGCCGTATCTTTCCCATCCTGGCAAAACCTTTAAATTTCCATCATACCCTGTGCATTGCAATCAGATATTTCTTGCAATGTGGTCCAGTAAGCCTCGCCAACTACTATTACAAACAGTTCAACCATCGTCTGTTATCGATCTCAGAGCGAGCGAAAGTCTTCTTTAAATCCTCTCCAATGCAATCAGAACGTTTTTTGTGTAACGTGGTGATGAGAAAGTGCAGCAGTTGCCAACCTGGTGTTGCGTAGAGTTGAAGCATAACCTTGCCGCTCTTATGTTTTATCCGGCAGCTAATATGGGCCAGCATCCCAGCTGCCTTTTGTTGACCTTTTGATCTGTACTTGAAACTTGAAAGATTTGTGACATGTACTGCGAGGCCTGTTTGTTCCTCTCACCAGTCCGTATCGTGCATTCAACGGTATCTTCCTTTGGCTTGTTGCCGCTACCCAAATGCATCATCAGCTGACACTTGTTTGGATGAAATTCCATTTTCCTTTCTGCTGCCCAAACTGACCAGACCAAATGCATGTTATACTTTTTCCGTGTCTCTGTGCGAGAATAACTTGAGTAATTGGTGGTTACATTTCAAACAGGACTGAGATGTGTTTTCTCTGGGTGCGTTTGGTCAGGAGTTGAGAGCTGGCGCGTGTCTCTGCTTTTCCCATGTGAAATGAAAGGGTGGTGCTAAATTGATGCTATTTGAGGCTGTTGCCTGCTGATATTGTGATGCTTTCTCTGACAGATCCTCCTTGAAGCAGTCCGGGGCAATGACTACCGGAGTGATGTTGCTGTGGATGACATTTCCTTCCATGTAGGATGTTGTGGAGGTTGGTCTGAAATACTTGGTGGCTCCTTTGACTGTATTTCTTAAATGTAGACAATGCTGACGCCAGCATTGGTTTTAGTTCAGGAGGTTGGTGTTTCTCCTGTAATACTGTGGTTCTCTTTGGTTTTCCACGCTTCGGTAGGCTGCAAGTGTGACGCGATGTGCTTATGTTATAAAAGATGGATTGTTCTGAGTCTGTACTATCTTATTTCCGCAGAGGCTTGTGGAACAACAGCCACGACGAGCATCTCCACTACGGCCAGTACCGTGATGCCTGACGTTACAGGTAAAGGAATAGAATGTACATGTGATGTGTGATCTTCATGGCGCTGTTTTAGATTGGAGTCTTCCAGAATGGTAGAAATTCATGGGATAGAAGGAGGGCCTCTCAGCCCATAGTGGAATGCCAGAGAGGCACTTTGCAGTCTTTTGCTTGTTCCAGTTTTCAGTCTGTAACCTTCTGGCTGAAGCCAGTTCACCTGTATGTATGGTCACTTTTCAAGGTTATTTTCTGGACCACTTTTTTTAAGTTGTTCAGTTCCAGACCACCAAGGTCCACCCTCTTCTTGCAGTTCCCGTCTATTCCTTCTGCCAGTTCCTTAAAACCTGTCTCTGGTGAGGATGATGCCATCTGCTGATTGAGATCTCAATCCAACAATTATTATATACACTTGAATTAATGCTCCCCTGAGGCTCATTTGTAAAGAAAACCAAATGATTCCTCGTAGACTCATCCTGACAATATTTTTGTAAGTGGCCTGTATGTCTTTTACTGACATTCCACCAATGGATCTTTGTTTGACTGCTTTTAGAATCGTCCTGCACAGTGCACGGAGATCCTCACTACATGACCTTTGATAAGCAAGCTCACGACTTTATGGGAACATGTACATATACCTTATCGAAACTGTGCAGTACCGACAGCAGTCTGCCCTATTTCAATGTTGAAGCTGCAAATGAGCACAGGTCGGGAAATCCCTACGTGTCTTATGTCAGACAAGTCAAGGTTGAGGTTTACAATCACAGAATCACGCTAGGAAAGGGGCGTGTGGTAAAGGTAAGATCTTGATGTGGTACGTGTCTTGATGAGGTGTATTGAAATGTCTGTTTGCAGAAGAATCAATTGATGAGTGATTTGTATGTTTGCAGGTTGATGGGGAAGTGGCAGTGCTCCCTGTGTCAGTCACCTCAGATGTTGCTGTGGCTCTGACTGGGCAGTATGTCGTCATTACCACTAGTTTTGGATTGGGCGTGAAGTTTAATGGCAGGCATCGAGCTGAGGTAACTGTCCCTAGTCTCTTCAAAGGCAAGGTGTGTGGAATGTGTGGAAACTATAATGGAGACAGAAGAGATGATTTCTGAATCCGGATGGAATAATGGAGCCTGATTCGGTCAGCTTGGGCAACAGTTGGCAGTCTGAAAATGACACAAGGTACACTGTAACCGAGCTGTTGGGAATATTTCCATTGCTTTGAAAACTGTGCTATTTGTAATTTCCGTCGTTTGCTTGCGCAGAGTTTTGATATAGCTTGAAGTATCTCTCATTTGGCATGCTGCTGTTTTTCCAGGTGTACTCCTGACGTCGGCATCAGACCAAATTGCACGAAGGATGAAAAGCACATGATAGAAAGTAAATATTACTGTGGAATAATGACGGATGCACAGGGTCCTTTCAAAGGGTGCCATTCCAAAGTCGATCCGGAAGTCTATTTTGGTGACTGCGTGTACGACCTTTGTGCGTTAGGCACGGAGCCGGAGTCTCTGTGCAGTAGTTTGGAGTCCTATGGAGATGCGTGCCAGTCAGAGGGAGCGAGAGTGGAAGCCTGGAGGAACGAGAGCTTTTGCCGTAAGTGCTTGAGAGTATACCGCTGGATCATTCAATGACACTTAGTGGAGATAGAGAGCAATCAGAAGAGTTTGAGCGATGAGTTTTGAGGTGAGTGTTGACGGAAGGAATTTCGGATGAAAGTAACGTGTAACCTTGTGGATTGCCTTCACAGCCCTAAAATGTGGAGCGAATAGTCATTATGAGCAGTGTGGCTCCGCCTGCCCAGCTACGTGTGTGAGTCCAAGTGCTCCATCCAGCTGCTTGCAACCATGCGTGGAAGGCTGCGTATGTGACGGTGGTTACGTTTTGTACAATGACCGATGTGTGCCAAGACATGAGTGTGGTTGCTGGTCTGAAGGAAAGCACTACCCAGTGGGCTCTGAATTCTGGACAGATGATACCTGCTCGAGAAAATGTAGATGTCCTTCGGCAGGCAGTAAAGTGGTGTGCTGGGATTCACCGTGTCCTACAGATTCACACTGTGGAGTTGTGAACGGCGTTCCTGGTTGCTACCCATACACGTACGGTATCTGCAGAGTGCATAATGATCCGCATTACAACACGTTTGACAAAGCGACGCTGCATTTTATGGGTAGCTGTACCTACACAATAGCCAAGCTGTGTGGAAATTCCTCCTCTCTTCCATACTTCAACATTGAAGCGAAGAATGAAAATCGTGGCAACGCGAAAGTCTCTTACGTTCAGAGAGTTCTGGTAGCTGTTCACGGCCACAGGGTTTGGATGGTGAAGATGGAAGCTCACCGTGTGTTGGTAAGTCTGTTACTGTAAGTCTAAGTCTGCTAAAGTACAGTACTTTCTACCGATCACTGTATTTGGAGTCATTGCTTGGGTAAAGCCTTTTGCTTGCAGTTGAAGATGTGAGTGACTGAGAATATATGATGCAGTGCAATGGAAGTGAGTAGACTTAAAGTGGCATTGCCAGTTTGTATCCCAAGCTGAAGCGAGTGCTCTGAAGGGATGTGAATGTTCACAGATGCGATGCCTAGTCTAATTAGGCGTGCATCGCGGTGAAATGCTGGTCGCTTGGAACGCTGCTGGAGCGTGATCGGTGCACGGAGTGAATGGTTGTCGTGCTGTGCCAGGAAGATTGCTGTCTGATACAGTACTTGCTCTTGTGCTCAGGTTGACGAAGTGTGGGCGACCTTACCCGTTCGGCTTGCTGAGGGTGGCGTGAGTGTGAGTAGGAGCGGAAGATACGTGGTCCTGTCCACTGACTTTGGCCTGTCGGTTTCTTACGACACCGATCATTCAGTGGAAGTGAAGGTGCCGAGTACGTACTTTAATCAGACTTGCGGTATGTGCGGTAACTACAACGGAATGAGAAAGGATGATTACATGAAACGTGACGGAGAGCAAGCGAGGGATTCCAACGAGCTGGGAAATAGCTGGAAGGTGCCACCCGACGAGCCAGGTTGTGACCCAGGCGAGTCAGAAGAGTGTGAGCCGGCGGAAGAGGAGCGCTACCAAAGTAATGATTTCTGTGGTCTGATCACCAGTCAACAGGGGCCATTTGTAAACTGCCACTCTGTAATCAGCACCCGTGGTATCTTTGAAAGTTGCGTGGTTGAACTGTGCTTGTTGGATGGAGAGCAAGGAGCTCTGTGTAATGCCCTGCAAATCTATGCAGACGCCTGCCAAAGCGCAGGAGTGAGCATCGTGCCGTGGAGGAACTCCACTTTCTGTGGTACGTATGAGTTAGGTCCAAATGCTGTTGGTGTGACACTTGGCAGTTTGAGGTTGGGTACAACATTGTGTCAGAGAATTGCCTTGTGTGAAGTTTCTTCAGTTGAAATGTAAAATGTTTTGCTGCTTCTCTGCTTTCAGCTGTCAGGTGTCCAGCCAACAGCCACTACGAGGCATGCGCCAGCGCTTGTCCAGCCACTTGCACGGACCGTTTTGCTTCAGCTAACTGCAGTAAACCTTGTGTGGAGGACTGTGAGTGTAACGTTGGCTTTGTCCTCAGTGGAAGCTTGTGTGTGCCTGTGGAGAACTGTGGCTGCATGCACAAGGACAAATACTACGAGGTGAGTTGGGAGTGTTTGAGATGGGCTTTGGTTTGTATGAAAACGAGGCTCTGCTTCCTTTCAGAGCAGGTAGCAATTTTGCAAATAATCCTTGCTATTTGTGTGTCAGAAAGGTGCAACGTTCTGGGAAGACGGATGTCGAGAAAGGTGCCGCTGCGCTGGGAATGACCGAATAGAGTGCGAAGCGGGATCTTGTGGAGCGGGGGAAATCTGCAAAGTGCAGGACGGCAATTTGGGATGTTACAGCGCAGACACTGCCATCTGCCACGTCTACGGCGACCCGCACTATACGACCTTTGATGGGAAGCTGTACCATTTCCAGGGTGCTTGCAATTATACGGTGACTGAGACTTGTGGAAATACATCTGTTCGATTTGCTGTGACAAGTCGAAATGAGCACAGAGGTAGTCCGAGATGGACTGTCATTAATTCGGTTAGCGTGCATCTGGAGAAGCTTCATATCGCAGTGCGGAAAAACAAGCACGTTGATGTGAGTATGACGTATTGTGACGAGTCTAATTTTCAGCATTGAAATGATGTTGTAGAGCAATAGCTGGGTTGTCTGCGATTTTGTGGTAGCTGACTTGGTAATGCTCTGCTTAGGTTGATGGAGTGAGGGTTGAGCTCCCAGTGAGACCCAGTTCTTCGGTAAGACTGTCACTGGTAGGATCGTATGTCGTGCTGCAGACCAACTTTGGTCTTCGGGTGAAGTTTGACGGAGATCATCAACTGGTTGTGGCTGTGGATGAGAGATACAAAGGACAGCTGTGTGGCTTGTGCGGGACCTACACCAATGACCAGCTGGATGACTTCTTGAAACCTGATGGAATTCTAGCTTTGGACTCAAATGAGTTTGGAAACAGTTGGACGGTTACTGATGATGATTGGCTGTGAGTATTTCTGTCTTTTATTTCCGTGAAGGCAAACGCTAAGGTTTCTCCGGACGTGAGATTGAGAAGTCATGGAAAGTGTTTGATCAAGTGGCGAGGTTGGCTGAAGCTAAGGAATGTTGGGGCAAGGAAGAGATTTCAAGGAGATATTCGAATCGCCCCTCGTGTATTGTTCTCTTGAATAACAGCAGCGCACAGGAAAGAAATGAAATGATTTTTCCGGTGTTGCTTTCGGGATGCGTTTCAGTCTTTTCAGTTGCGTAATGGAATCGCGTTGATTGCTGCATATTTGGATGAGCTGGTGGGTTTTTCTGCCAAGCCCTCCCTGCTTTGAAGAGGATTAAATGGGATAATAGAGAATTTTGATTTGAGAAAAGTGAGAGATCGTTTCTGTTGCACAGGTGTAATCAAACTGCTCCGGTTCCACCGCCATGCGAGCCACCAGCAAGCGAAGAGGCAGAGAGGTACTGCAAAATTGTTTTGGCAAACCCTGGTCCATTTAACGAGTGCCACTGGCATATCCCACCTCAGCTATACTTTGAGAGCTGCGTCTATGATCATTGCGTGACTGGCGGAGATTCAGTTCAGATGTGCAACACGCTGGAGTCTTATGCTTCGGCTTGTGAAGCAGCTGATGTTGTTCTGGGAGACTGGAGGCAGCAGAGCGGCTGTATTGAGAAAAGTAAGTCTGAGATCTTCTTCTTTTCCTCTGTTTTATTTCTGCGTGTGGTAAGTGGAGAAATCCAGTGAATAAATAAAGCACATTTTCCCTTGAAAACACAAGCTTGTTGGCCTTAGTCAGCCGTATGTGAGTTTCTTTGCAGAGGGTTTTGTGCAAGTGCCTTTTAGGTGATTGCATTTTATCGTCCATTTATGAATGTTGGATTTCAAGATGTCTTAATGTTTCGAGTTCCTGTTACAAGCTGGGTTTGCCATCTCTGATTGATATTTCTGTGACAGCATCAGGCTGCAATGAAAGAAACTGGTAAAAAGTGGGACAGAATTGCCTCAGTCTGGAAGAAGAGTTGGGGTGGGAGAGGATGAGAGTTATTCAGGTAACTGTGTCTCCTCAAGGAAAGTTCAGTGTCAGTGTAGCTTAAAAAAAATTGGAGTTTTTTGTCCTTCCAGAGTTGGGTGCAAGAAGAAGGAAATACTTCAAGCTGAATGAATGTCTCTGATAGCTGGCACTGTCGTCTCGTTGCATATTCTCAGCCGTCTGATGGTAGCACCCAGCCTCCCCGTGACAGGGAACGTCACGCGTCTTCCTTTCCCTGCGCGTGTCGATTAATAGCCCATCCTCATTTGCAGTCTTAGTCCCGATGAGTAGTCGTGGATAATTATCGACTAACTCCGATAAAGTACACTCCTGACCTGCACTTTTCAATGTCTTTATTGAATAGTATGGTATTGAAGATATGGAATTATTTCTAGCTGTTGTTGAGTGCATTCAGACGAATGATGTGTCTTTCTGAAACCCACAGGTTGTTCATGGGATTGTAACTTTGATAGTGACCTGTGCCAGTGGAGCCAATCCAAGAACGATACGTTGGACTGGAAACGCATCAGTGGGCCGACACCTTCATTTAACACAGGACCGACTTTTGACCACACCACTGCAGGTCAGTGATGTGAGATTCATGTCTAGCCACTGTGCAGCTGATTCCTCTCTGACTAATAAACCTTCTTGTACGCGCAGGTGGTTCCTACATCTACATTGAAGGCAATGACGGGCTACCAGGAGACCACGCCCGTTTGGTCAGTGCTCCATGTGCGAGGAGAGGAGCTCAGTGCATGCGATTCTGGTACCATATGTATGGAGTAGCTCGAAGCATGGCTTTGAATGTTTACCAGGTTGAAAGCGAGGCAGCAGTCCTGAAGTGGTCTGAGTCAGGAAATAAGGGAAACCAATGGATTGAAGGAGAAGTAGACCTTGAGCTCTCTGCAGATTCTCGGGTAAGCTACATGGATAATATTTAAGAGGTCCTTTTCAATCATGGAAATCATAGAAAATAAACGACAAAGCAGAGGCCATTTAGCCTTTGGTGTCTGTGTTGGTTGAATTAAGCTACTGAACTTAATGGCACTTTCCAGCATTAGTTGTGTGGTTGTGAAGGTCACAACTCTGTTAGCGCTGTTCGAGTGTGCTGAAGGTTACTGCCTATATTTCCCTTGCAGGTGCTGTGTTCCAGCGCTCTGCCACTCTCATGTTGATAGTGAGCTGTGCCAGTGGACCCAATCCGAGAACGATACGTTGGACTGGAAACGCATGAAAATGCTTTACTCAAATAATTCTGCCAATGACATGAAACCTATGACTCGTCTGCTGAGGGAAGGGGGGCGGTCCTTCATATCTGCTGTGCCCATGGCCCTGATAAACCGCTGCGTTTCAATTTTCTCCCATCACCCTTGTCTGTCGCAAACCACTGTAGATTATCCAAGCTTTCCTCATAGCCGTATCTTTCCCATCCTGGCAAAACCTTTAAATTTCCATCATACCCTGTGCATTGCAATCAGATATTTCTTGCAATGTGGTCCAGTAAGCCTCGCCAACTACTATTACAAACAGTTCAACCATCGTCTGTTATCGATCTCAGAGCGAGCGAAAGTCTTCTTTAAATCCTCTCCAATGCAATCAGACGTTTTTTGTGTAACGTGGTGATGAGAAGTGCAGCAGTTGCCAACCTGGTGTTGCGTAGAGTTGAAGCATAACCTTGCCGCTCTTATGTTTTATCCGGCAGCTAATATGGGCCAGCATCCCAGCTGCCTTTTTGTTGACCTTTTTGATCTGTACTTGAAACTTGAAAGATTTGTGACATGTACTGCGAGGCCTGTTTGTTCCTCTCACCAGTCCGTATCGTGCATTCAACGGTATCTTCCTTTGGCTTGTTGCCGCTACCCAAATGCATCATCAGCTGACACTTGTTTGGATGAAATTCCATTTTCCTTTCTGCTGCCCAAACTGACCAGACCAAATGCATGTTATACTTTTTCCGTGTCTCTGTGCGAGAATAACTTGAGTAATTGGTGGTTACATTTCAAACAGGACTGAGATGTGTTTTCTCTGGGTGCGTTTGGTCAGGAGTTGAGAGCTGGCGCGTGTCTCTGCTTTTCCCATGTGAAATGAAAGGGTGGTGCTAAATTGATGCTATTTGAGGCTGTTGCCTGCTGATATTGTGATGCTTTCTCTGACAGATCCTCCTTGAAGCAGTCCGGGGCAATGACTACCGGAGTGATGTTGCTGTGGATGACATTTCCTTCCATGTAGGATGTTGTGGAGGTTGGTCTGAAATACTTGGTGGCTCCTTTGACTGTATTTCTTAAATGTAGACAATGCTGACGCCAGCATTGGTTTTAGTTCAGGAGGTTGGTGTTTCTCCTGTAATACTGTGGTTCTCTTTTGGTTTTCCACGCTTCGGTAGGCTGCAAGTGTGACGCGATGTGCTTATGTTATAAAAGATGGATTGTTCTGAGTCTGTACTATCTTATTTCCGCAGAGGCTTGTGGAACAACAGCCACGACGAGCATCTCCACTACGGCCAGTACCGTGATGCCTGACGTTACAGGTAAAGGAATAGAATGTACATGTGATGTGTGATCTTCATGGCGCTGTTTTAGATTGGAGTCTTCCAGAATGGTAGAAATTCATGGGATAGAAGGAGGCCTCTCAGCCCATAGTGGAATGCCAGAGAGGCACTTTGCAGTCTTTTGCTTGTTCCAGTTTTCAGTCTGTAACCTTCTGGCTGAAGCCAGTTCACCTGTATGTATGGTCACTTTTCAAGGTTATTTTCTGGACCACTTTTTTTTAAGTTGTTCAGTTCCAGACCACCAAGGTCCACCCTCTTCTTGCAGTTCCCGTCTATTCCTTCTGCCAGTTCCTTAAAACCTGTCTCTGGTGAGGATGATGCCATCTGCTGATTGAGATCTCAATCCAACAATTATTATATACACTTGAATTAATGCTCCCCTGAGGCTCATTTGTAAAGAAAACCAAATGATTCCTCGTAGACTCATCCTGACAATATTTTTGTAAGTGGCCTGTATGTCTTTTACTGACATTCCACCAATGGATCTTTGTTTGACTGCTTTTAGAATCGTCCTGCACAGTGCACGGAGATCCTCACTACATGACCTTTGATAAGCAAGCTCACGACTTTATGGGAACATGTACATATACCTTATCGAAACTGTGCAGTACCGACAGCAGTCTGCCCTATTTCAATGTTGAAGCTGCAAATGAGCACAGGTCGGGAAATCCCTACGTGTCTTATGTCAGACAAGTCAAGGTTGAGGTTTACAATCACAGAATCACGCTAGGAAAGGGGCGTGTGGTAAAGGTAAGATCTTGATGTGGTACGTGTCTTGATGAGGTGTATTGAAATGTCTGTTTGCAGAAGAATCAATTGATGAGTGATTTGTATGTTTGCAGGTTGATGGGGAAGTGGCAGTGCTCCCTGTGTCAGTCACCTCAGATGTTGCTGTGGCTCTGACTGGGCAGTATGTCGTCATTACCACTAGTTTTGGATTGGGCGTGAAGTTTAATGGCAGGCATCGAGCTGAGGTAACTGTCCCTAGTCTCTTCAAAGGCAAGGTGTGTGGAATGTGTGGAAACTATAATGGAGACAGAAGAGATGATTTTCTGAATCCGGATGGAATAATGGAGCCTGATTCGGTCAGCTTGGGCAACAGTTGGCAGTCTGAAAATGACACAAGGTACACTGTAACCGAGCTGTTGGGAATATTTCCATTGCTTTGAAAACTGTGCTATTTGTAATTTCCGTCGTTTGCTTGCGCAGAGTTTTGATATAGCTTGAAGTATCTCTCATTTGGCATGCTGCTGTTTTTCCAGGTGTACTCCTGACGTCGGCATCAGACCAAATTGCACGAAGGATGAAAAGCACATGATAGAAAGTAAATATTACTGTGGAATAATGACGGATGCACAGGGTCCTTTCAAAGGGTGCCATTCCAAAGTCGATCCGGAAGTCTATTTTGGTGACTGCGTGTACGACCTTTGTGCGTTAGGCACGGAGCCGGAGTCTCTGTGCAGTAGTTTGGAGTCCTATGGAGATGCGTGCCAGTCAGAGGGAGCGAGAGTGGAAGCCTGGAGGAACGAGAGCTTTTGCCGTAAGTGCTTGAGAGTATACCGCTGGATCATTCAATGACACTTAGTGGAGATAGAGAGCAATCAGAAGAGTTTGAGCGATGAGTTTTGAGGTGAGTGTTGACGGAAGGAATTTCGGATGAAAGTAACGTGTAACCTTGTGGATTGCCTTCACAGCCCTAAAATGTGGAGCGAATAGTCATTATGAGCAGTGTGGCTCCGCCTGCCCAGCTACGTGTGTGAGTCCAAGTGCTCCATCCAGCTGCTTGCAACCATGCGTGGAAGGCTGCGTATGTGACGGTGGTTACGTTTTGTACAATGACCGATGTGTGCCAAGACATGAGTGTGGTTGCTGGTCTGAAGGAAAGCACTACCCAGTGGGCTCTGAATTCTGGACAGATGATACCTGCTCGAGAAAATGTAGATGTCCTTCGGCAGGCAGTAAAGTGGTGTGCTGGGATTCACCGTGTCCTACAGATTCACACTGTGGAGTTGTGAACGGCGTTCCTGGTTGCTACCCATACACGTACGGTATCTGCAGAGTGCATAATGATCCGCATTACAACACGTTTGACAAAGCGACGCTGCATTTTATGGGTAGCTGTACCTACACAATAGCCAAGCTGTGTGGAAATTCCTCCTCTCTTCCATACTTCAACATTGAAGCGAAGAATGAAAATCGTGGCAACGCGAAAGTCTCTTACGTTCAGAGAGTTCTGGTAGCTGTTCACGGCCACAGGGTTTGGATGGTGAAGATGGAAGCTCACCGTGTGTTGGTAAGTCTGTTACTGTAAGTCTAAGTCTGCTAAAGTACAGTACTTTCTACCGATCACTGTATTTGGAGTCATTGCTTGGGTAAAGCCTTTTGCTTGCAGTTGAAGATGTGAGTGACTGAGAATATATGATGCAGTGCAATGGAAGTGAGTAGACTTAAAGTGGCATTGCCAGTTTGTATCCCAAGCTGAAGCGAGTGCTCTGAAGGGATGTGAATGTTCACAGATGCGATGCCTAGTCTAATTAGGCGTGCATCGCGGTGAAATGCTGGTCGCTTGGAACGCTGCTGGAGCGTGATCGGTGCACGGAGTGAATGGTTGTCGTGCTGTGCCAGGAAGATTGCTGTCTGATACAGTACTTGCTCTTGTGCTCAGGTTGACGAAGTGTGGGCGACCTTACCCGTTCGGCTTGCTGAGGGTGGCGTGAGTGTGAGTAGGAGCGGAAGATACGTGGTCCTGTCCACTGACTTTGGCCTGTCGGTTTCTTACGACACCGATCATTCAGTGGAAGTGAAGGTGCCGAGTACGTACTTTAATCAGACTTGCGGTATGTGCGGTAACTACAACGGAATGAGAAAGGATGATTACATGAAACGTGACGGAGAGCAAGCGAGGGATTCCAACGAGCTGGGAAATAGCTGGAAGGTGCCACCCGACGAGCCAGGTTGTGACCCAGGCGAGTCAGAAGAGTGTGAGCCGGCGGAAGAGGAGCGCTACCAAAGTAATGATTTCTGTGGTCTGATCACCAGTCAACAGGGGCCATTTGTAAACTGCCACTCTGTAATCAGCACCCGTGGTATCTTTGAAAGTTGCGTGGTTGAACTGTGCTTGTTGGATGGAGAGCAAGGAGCTCTGTGTAATGCCCTGCAAATCTATGCAGACGCCTGCCAAAGCGCAGGAGTGAGCATCGTGCCGTGGAGGAACTCCACTTTCTGTGGTACGTATGAGTTAGGTCCAAATGCTGTTGGTGTGACACTTGGCAGTTTGAGGTTGGGTACAACATTGTGTCAGAGAATTGCCTTGTGTGAAGTTTCTTCAGTTGAAATGTAAAATGTTTTGCTGCTTCTCTGCTTTCAGCTGTCAGGTGTCCAGCCAACAGCCACTACGAGGCATGCGCCAGCGCTTGTCCAGCCACTTGCACGGACCGTTTTGCTTCAGCTAACTGCAGTAAACCTTGTGTGGAGGACTGTGAGTGTAACGTTGGCTTTGTCCTCAGTGGAAGCTTGTGTGTGCCTGTGGAGAACTGTGGCTGCATGCACAAGGACAAATACTACGAGGTGAGTTGGGAGTGTTTGAGATGGGCTTTGGTTTGTATGAAAACGAGGCTCTGCTTCCTTTCAGAGCAGGTAGCAATTTTGCAAATAATCCTTGCTATTTGTGTGTCAGAAAGGTGCAACGTTCTGGGAAGACGGATGTCGAGAAAGGTGCCGCTGCGCTGGGAATGACCGAATAGAGTGCGAAGCGGGATCTTGTGGAGCGGGGGAAATCTGCAAAGTGCAGGACGGCAATTTGGGATGTTACAGCGCAGACACTGCCATCTGCCACGTCTACGGCGACCCGCACTATACGACCTTTGATGGGAAGCTGTACCATTTCCAGGGTGCTTGCAATTATACGGTGACTGAGACTTGTGGAAATACATCTGTTCGATTTGCTGTGACAAGTCGAAATGAGCACAGAGGTAGTCCGAGATGGACTGTCATTAATTCGGTTAGCGTGCATCTGGAGAAGCTTCATATCGCAGTGCGGAAAAACAAGCACGTTGATGTGAGTATGACGTATTGTGACGAGTCTAATTTTCAGCATTGAAATGATGTTGTAGAGCAATAGCTGGGTTGTCTGCGATTTTGTGGTAGCTGACTTGGTAATGCTCTGCTTAGGTTGATGGAGTGAGGGTTGAGCTCCCAGTGAGACCCAGTTCTTCGGTAAGACTGTCACTGGTAGGATCGTATGTCGTGCTGCAGACCAACTTTGGTCTTCGGGTGAAGTTTGACGGAGATCATCAACTGGTTGTGGCTGTGGATGAGAGATACAAAGGACAGCTGTGTGGCTTGTGCGGGACCTACACCAATGACCAGCTGGATGACTTCTTGAAACCTGATGGAATTCTAGCTTTGGACTCAAATGAGTTTGGAAACAGTTGGACGGTTACTGATGATGATTGGCTGTGAGTATTTCTGTCTTTTATTTCCGTGAAGGCAAACGCTAAGGTTTCTCCGGACGTGAGATTGAGAAGTCATGGAAAGTGTTTGATCAAGTGGCGAGGTTGGCTGAAGCTAAGGAATGTTGGGGCAAGGAAGAGATTTCAAGGAGATATTCGAATCGCCCCTCGTGTATTGTTCTCTTGAATAACAGCAGCGCACAGGAAAGAAATGAAATGATTTTTCCAGTGTTGCTTTCGGGATGCGTTTCAGTCTTTTCAGTTGCGTAATGGAATCGCGTTGATTGCTGCATATTTGGATGAGCTGGTGGGTTTTTCTGCCAAGCCCTCCCTGCTTTGAAGAGGATTAAATGGGATAATAGAGAATTTTGATTTGAGAAAAGTGAGAGATCGTTTCTGTTGCACAGGTGTAATCAAACTGCTCCGGTTCCACCGCCATGCGAGCCACCAGCAAGCGAAGAGGCAGAGAGGTACTGCAAAATTGTTTTGGCAAACCCTGGTCCATTTAACGAGTGCCACTGGCATATCCCACCTCAGCTATACTTTGAGAGCTGCGTCTATGATCATTGCGTGACTGGCGGAGATTCAGTTCAGATGTGCAACACGCTGGAGTCTTATGCTTCGGCTTGTGAAGCAGCTGATGTTGTTCTGGGAGACTGGAGGCAGCAGAGCGGCTGTATTGAGAAAAGTAAGTCTGAGATCTTCTTCTTTTCCTCTGTTTTATTTCTGCGTGTGGTAAGTGGAGAAATCCAGTGAATAAATAAAGCACATTTTCCCTTGAAAACACAAGCTTGTTGGCCTTAGTCAGCCGTATGTGAGTTTCTTTGCAGAGGGTTTTGTGCAAGTGCCTTTTAGGTGATTGCATTTTATCGTCCATTTATGAATGTTGTATTTCAAGATGTCTTAATGTTTCGAGTTCCTGTTACAAGCTGGGTTTGCCATCTCTGATTGATATTTCTGTGACAGCATCAGGCTGCAATGAAAGAAACTGGTAAAAAGTGGGACAGAATTGCCTCAGTCTGGAAGAAGAGTTGGGGTGGGAGAGGATGAGAGTTATTCAGGTAACTGTGTCTCCTCAAGGAAAGTTCAGTGTCAGTGTAGCTTAAAAAAAATTGGAGTTTTTTGTCCTTCCAGAGTTGGGTGCAAGAAGAAGGAAATACTTCAAGCTGAATGAATGTCTCTGATAGCTGGCACTGTCGTCTCGTTGCATATTCTCAGCCGTCTGATGGTAGCACCCAGCCTCCCCGTGACAGGGAACGTCACGCATCTTCCTTTCCCTGCGCGTGTCGATTAATAGCCCATCCTCATTTGCAGTCTTAGTCCCGATGAGTAGTCGTGGATAATTATCGACTAACTCCGATAAAGTACACTCCTGACCTGCACTTTTCAATGTCTTTATTGAATAGTATGGTATTGAAGATATGGAATTATTTCTAGCTGTTGTTGAGTGCATTCAGACGAATGATGTGTCTTTCTGAAACCCACAGGTTGTTCATGGGATTGTAACTTTGATAGTGACCTGTGCCAGTGGAGCCAATCCAAGAACGATACGTTGGACTGGAAACGCATCAGTGGGCCGACACCTTCATTTAACACAGGACCGACTTTTGACCACACCACTGCAGGTCAGTGATGTGAGATTCATGTCTAGCCACTGTGCAGCTGATTCCTCTCTGACTAATAAACCTTCTTGTACGCGCAGGTGGTTCCTACATCTACATTGAAGGCAATGACGGGCTACCAGGAGACCCTGCCCGTTTGGTCAGTGCTCCATGTGCGAGGAGAGGAGCTCAGTGCATGCGATTCTGGTACCATATGTATGGAGTAGCTCGAAGCATGGCTTTGAATGTTTACCAGGTTGAAAGCGAGGCAGCAGTCCTGAAGTGGTCTGAGTCAGGAAATAAGGGAAACCAATGGATTGAAGGAGAAGTAGACCTTGAGCTCTCTGCAGATTCTCGGGTAAGCTACATGGATAATATTTAAGAGGTCCTTTTCAATCATGGAAATCATAGAAAATAAACAACAAAGCAGAGGCCATTTAGCCTTTGGTGTTTGTGTTGGTTTTAAAGGAACTGCTTAATTTCATTGCTTTTTCCACCACTTTCTCAGTCGTTTATGTCTGGAAATATTCTGTCTATGCATTGAGGATTTGTGTCTCCTCTCCAAGCAATGAGTTTCAGCCCCTTAATTTCTTTTTGATTTTCAGCCTCTGGCTGAGGTGGCTTTCTTCATTCTCCTTCGTGCTGATGGAAACAAGCACTTCTAATCTGCACTTTCTCATCCTCTGGATAATTGTATATACCTCAGTTGTCTCCCCTCATTCATTTCTGTTGGAAATAAATTTTGGTTATCCAGGTTCTCCTCTTCAACGCAACATTGCCATCCTGGAATCATCTTCATCAATCTGCTTTATATCCTCTCGGGTGCAATCACATATTTCATGTAATTTGTCATGAGACCTGTACAGAATACGGTACTTGTGGCCTATGTATTGTTGCATGACCTTCCACGTAACCTTGCTGCTCTTACATTCTATCCCGCAGCTGGTAATGGACAGCTTGCAGCATCCATTGTCCACCCCCTTTTTTGACCTGTCTTTAAAACTTTAGATGTCTGTAATCTGCATTCCAAGATATTTTCGTTCCTCTCAGAAGTCTATATTCTGCCATTTATTGTGCATTCTTGTTGCAGCTTCCCAGAGGCATCATCTCACACTTCTTCGGGTGAAATTCCTCTTGCCTCTCATTTAACCAAAATGACCAGCTCAAGTGCAGTGTTTTTGTCCTTGAAAAACTTGAATAACCAGCAGTTTCATTTTGAATAATCTTAGGATTTGTTCTTTCTTGATTTGTTTTGTCACGATTTCGGAACTGCTCTGTGCCTGTGTTTTCCAAGATTGTTTAAAGGGAAGATCTTCAGTTATGCTGTTTGACTTGCTGTTGTCTATTGATATTGTGATGCTTTCTCTGACAGATCTTCTTTGAAGCAGTCCGGGGCAATGACTACCGCAGTGATGTTGCTGTGGATGATATTTCCTTCCACGTCGGATGTTGTGGAGGTTGGTCTGACATATGTGCTGGCTGTATTTCTGAAATGTAGACAGTACTAACCCCAGCAATGGTTTTCATGATGATGATTGATGTTGCACTACAGATGCACTTTCTTTTCTCCATGCTTCATTAGCCTGGAAATGTGATCCAATGTGTTTATTGTATAAAACATAAGGTTATGAAGTCTTCTGAGTCTCTTCCATCTTTTCCCACAGAGGGGTGTGGCACAACAGCTCCCACAAGCATCTCAACTGCAGCCAGTACCGTGATCCCTGAGCATACAGGTAAAGAAAAGCAATGTGCATGTGAATTGGGACCTTCATAGTGCAGTTTTTAATTGGAGTCAAACAGAATGGTAGAAATTCATGGCATCGAAGGAGGCCATTCTGCCCATCATGGGCATGTCATACAAAGGAGAGCTTTGCAGTCTGCTCTCTTATTCCAATTTTCAATGTGTCACCTTCTCGGCTGGGGCATTTCACCTGCAACTTTAATTTTCTTCATTCACATCCTTCCAGAAACAATAAGAGAGCACCAAATGAACAGAAAAAGATTAATGGAAAGAGTGTCCCTCTAAAATGTTTTTAATTCCTTTTGTTGTTATGATGATAACTCGTGCAAGTCGTCAAAGGATTGGATTTTGTCTGGTGTCATTTCATCGATTTATTTGGCAATCTGCTTTGCTCATTTTTTCATATCACTGCAGTCGATATGTAGTTATTGTCTTCCTCATTACATTCACATCTTTTTCAGGACTGTTCACAATTCTGCTATCTAGTGCTGTTGCAGTTCCAGGTGCAGCTATTGCAGTTTTATTTATGTTCTCCTTCCTTAATTTTAAATAAATAATCCTAACCATCATTTGCACAACCTGATTTTGGGTAATATGGGCATTCCCTATTCATTCTCAACATCTGCTTCCTATGAGGATCAGGTCAGTTTTCCAAAGGGGAGAATGGATGTAATTTATTTTGAATGTGAATTGTGTCTTGATATTGAACAGCAATCTTAGCAATTGGAAACATCAGCTTAGGAAGCAGTTGGGATCAGCATTTTGTTATAGATATTATAATATACTGACTGATGTCATAAAAAGTAATAGGGGAAAAAACATCTTGGATTTGCACTCCTGATTATCTCTGGTAGACAAACACCAAGCTCAGATGTAATGTCATCGTGGCTGAATGAACTCTTAACATTTACCGTTATGCAAAACAGAACAAAATGGCCAATTAAGGAAAGTACCATTAAGTTACCTGCACTGGAAAACATCCTACAGCAAGGAATCAACGTGTTCAGGAGAGAAAGAAGGCAGAAAATTGTCAGTAAAAAGTGTTTCTTGAGACCACTTTGGAAAGGAGAATTTGCATTTTCTAATATGTAACTTTTTGGCAGATAATGTTGATTTTAAGTAGGAAAAGATGATAGATAAAAATAAACAAAAACACAGGTTCTGGAAATCCCAAATAGTAACAGAAAATGCTGGAAAACCTCAGAAGGCCAGGCAGCATCTGTGGAAGGAGAAATGTTTAATATTTCAGATCCAGGACCCTTCATCAGAATTGTTCAGATGAAGAGCCCCAGACCTGAAATGATGACTGTTTCTCTTTTCACAGATGCTGCCCGACATGCTGAATTTATCCAGCCTTTCTGTTTTTGAAGGAGACACAAGAGATTGCAGATACTGGAAGTTGGAGCAACAAATAGATGGTGGAGGAACTCAATGGGTCAGGCAGCATCTGTCCAGATAAAGGGTCTTGACCTGAAATGTCAACTGTGCATTTCCCTTCACAGATGCTGCCTGACCCACTGAGTTCCTCCAGCATCTTGTTTGTTGTTTCTGTTTTTAAAACTTGGTAGATGACTGAAATAGATTAGTAGATGATATTACACCATTCGTTAATTTTTCTGTACAGGTCGTGCCACATGCAGCGCTTCAGGAGATCCTCACTATAATACTTTTGACACACGTGTTCATCACTTCATGGGAACTTGCACGTATCTGCTCTCCAAGCTATGCAGTGAAGCTTCAGGCCTTCCTTACTTTAGTGTGTCAACAACAAATGAGCACAGAGGTACCAACGCCAAAGTGTCCTGGATAAATTCTGTGCACGTGTTTGTATATAACAACACAATTTCAATCATGAAAAGTCATAAAGTCCTGGTATGTATTTTTATTCAGATTTTTTGTTTATTTAAAACTAATCCGTGACTTGCCTTAGCTCTCTACTTTTCCACTGATAAGCTAACCTCAGGCTGGAGATGTTGGTGACTGGGAACACTGATATAAAATATAGACAGTTAGTAATGGAAAGAAAAAAAAAGTACTGATTCACATTGGTATTTGTATTCGTTTATTATTGTCACTTGTACCAAGGTACAGTGAAAAACTTGTCTTGCATACCGATCGTACAGGTCAATTCATTACACAGTGCAGTTACGTTGGGTTAGTACACAGTGCATTGATGTAGTACAGGTAAAAACAATAACAGTACAGAGTAAAGAGTACAGTACAGAGTAGTTTGTGACTTCAGAGTCCATTTTATCGTATGGCGCTGGAGATCTGAAATGAAAACACAAAATGTTAGAAATACTCAAGAGGTTGATCAGCCTCTGTGGAGAGGAAACAGAGTTCTGAACATATCAGAACATATCTTTCTCCATCCACAGATACTGCCTTTTCTGCTGAGTATTTCCAGTATTTTCCATTTTTATTCTGGGCATTTAGTAGTTGCATTGTGTCAGAACCTGTACCATGCTGTGCCTTCTCTTGCTGGAACACAGAACAACATCTATTCTTTTAAGTTTTTGGTGATGCATGTGTGTTAAGCAGAACTTTTACTGATTTATCAAATGCAAACAATTTGAGGAAAAGCAAACTCTGCTTATCTTATTATTCAACGTAAACTCCAGTTTCAGTAGCAGATCTGATTAAAAAAATTATATAAATGTGGCACACAAAGTCCAATAAGTTTGATTGAACAGCCTGCCCTTAAGACTAGATTCCACTGATAGGCTGGCCTGATAACATATTGTAGAAGAAATACATTCTTTTAAATGGAACACCTTCAGTATTTGTGGAATCAATATTTCGTCCCATAAATATGAAATAATAAATATGTGATATTTAACTGAACCGTCGATAATATTTTCTCAAAACTTTTACGTTATAGTATATTGTCCTGAATCTGCACATTTTCAAAGCTCATTCATCGCAGGAAGACATAGCCAACAAGGCCTAATTGTTGTAATGTCCCCAATGCCTAATTTCCTTAAACGATTGAGGTCACTTCAGAGTCAACCAAAATTCTGCTGGTTTGGAGTTACGTATAGGCTAACAGCAGCAGATTTTCTTTCTTTAAAGCCGTTAGTAAACTAAATGATTTCTTATGGCAATCTGGTAGTTCCAGAATCACATACTTAAAATTAAATTGTTATTCAATTAACAAAAGTTGAATTTCTCAGTTGCCATAGCGCGATTTGATGTCTCTAAATAAACAGTCAAGGCCTTTCAAGGTCTAAGAGCATTGTGTGACTGTACCTTCCATTGGGTTAGGTCAAGTGAAAATTGTTGACTTAGAGTGCGACTATATAATGGTGACACCTTGCTCTTTGATAAATAGTGGCATTTTTGTTTCTTTCCACAGTTGAATGGAGAACGAGTAAACCTGCCTGTGTCTGTCATGGACCTTCTGGTGGTACGGATGAGCGGCGCCTATGTTTCACTGGAGACTGACTTTGGTTTGTTGGTGAGGTTTGATGGTATCCACCATGTTGATGTGTCAGTGCCATCTACATATTCTGGACTGCTTTGCGGCATATGTGGTAGGTCTACACTTAAAATGATTCACTGGCCAACAGATGCCCTTCTATCTGTCTTTAAATGTTGGAGTGGTATTAATTTTTAATGGCTTAACAACACTTCATTTGTGATGTGATTTGATGAAAGGCATATTTATTAGTTTAATGTATAATAGTGTATCATAATGAATGATAATGTCAGTTAATTGAACATGTTAGTTCTTCGGTCAATATCAACCACAGTGAGAGCAGTTACACTGTAGACTGGGTAAAAAAATAAATCTCCATTTCAATAGTAGATAGTCCTGCTCCAAACTGTCCATTAACATGGCACTCAGAGAGATTGTCAATTTGTTCCTGAGGGTAGTTTTGTGCCAGGTCTGCACCAGGAACTTGATTGTGATTGCTTGAGACTGTCCACTGATCCCTTAAAGCCAGGAAATAGATCTTTTTAACCTCTATCCTGGTTTTCACAATTATTGTGAATAAGTTCAGAATCTCAATCCTGAAATAGCTGGAGCACACAAGGTCAAGTCTGTACCAGTTCTATGGAAGCACAATCCAGTTAGTCCCACTCCTTAAACCTCTCACCATATACCTGTGCATTCTTTTCTTTTGGATACTTCTGCAGAACATAATCATTTGCTATGCAGAGATATTTCCTTATGTTACTTTACATAATTGGTCTATTATTATTTTCCACATGTACTGAGCTCCAGTGAAAAACTTTGTTTTCATGCCATCCAGACAGATCATTCTATACATAACTACATCAAGGTAGTACAAAAGGGAAAAAAAAAACAGAATGCAGAATACGGTGTTACAGTTACGGAGAAAGTGCAGTGCAGGAAGACAAATAAAGTGCAAGGGCCATGATGAGGTAGAATGAGAGATCCTTTTGGATGGCACGCAAACAAAAGCTTTTCACTGTATCTCGGTACATGTGACAATAATAAACTAAGTACCAATTACATGGAGGGCTGAAGGGTCTGTTTCTATGCCGTATTATTCTATGACTCAAAGGCTTATTTTGCACCGGCAGATGTTATATTCCAGCTAGAGCAAAGAAAACTATTTTGAGTTAATCTGTTGATGATGTTTTCACTTGTAGATTGAGGCAGTTTCAGCAGCATTATTAGAAGCATTAGAAATGGAAAAGATGTTGTCACAATGGATAAGATAGGATCTCTTTATTAGTCACATGTACATCGAAATACACAGTGAAATACATCTTTTGCATAGAGTGTTCTGGGGGCAGCCCGCAAGTGTTGCCACGCTTCCGGCGCCAACATAGCACGCCCACAACTTCCTAACCCGTACGTCTTTGGAACGTGGGAGAAAACCAGAGCACCTGGAGGAAACCCACGCAGACACGGGGAGAACGTACAAACTCCTTACAGACAGCGGCCAGAATTGAACCCGGGTCGCTGGTTCTGTAAAGCATTATGCTAACCGCCACACTACCATGCCTGTCCTCTACACTACCGTACCTCAATACGGTCATCAAGAAAGGAGCAAATGACAAAGTATCTATAGAAACTGTTTTTTGTATGATTTAGGTAACTACAATGGTGACCGTAATGATGACATTATGATGCCTAATGGCAGCCTTGCAGCAGATTCTAATATGCTTGGAGAGAGTTGGCAAGTGTATAATGGAGAGACTGAGTAAGTATTAATTATCACCCTTTGGAACTAACAAACATTCTTGGAATGTAGGTATCAATGGGTAAACCAACATTTATCCATTCCCAGCTACCCTGAGAAGGGGTTAGTGAGCCATTTTCAACCATTGCATTCCATAAAGGCCACAATTAACAGGCCCCTTGGGCAAGAGAATGAATGGCTCTAGTTATGATTCCTGCTTCTAATCACCATCCTTCCAGATATATCCATGTTTACCAAATTCTAGGCTCAACCTGAAGCTTTATAGCTTTTTCAACATGGCTAACATCTCAAGGCATTTCAGAGACCTGTGAAGAAAACTGTTGCCATTGCCAAGATGGAAGATTAAAATAGGTGTAAAAATTGAAAAGGATGAATTTAAAGAAGATTTTAAAGGAAAGGGGGTTAAAGGAAGAAATTCCAGAATGAAACTTGACAACTGATCTGGAGTAAGGCAGGAGAATAGGGATTAAGAACAAATTGCCAAAATCCAATAAATAGAGATCCAAAATGGAAGTTGGGGTGAGGAGATTATAGAGGTAGAACAAGGAAGGACCATGGAGAAATTTAATGACAATGATATTTGTAAAGTCATTGTGAACTTTCAGGTCTGTAGGGACATTACGAGCCGTATTCACAATAGGGTGAGATATGAGACTTTTGGATTTTGGAGTTTATGAAGTGACAATAATAGAAGATAGCACAATGTTTTGTCATAAGAGAACCTGGAGCTGATGAAGAATTGTAAGAATATTCCAACAGAGGATCTGGTGAAGTAAAATGAGACAGAGGCAAAATTACAGAGGTGAAGGAAGATGTAGATGATAGAAGAATGGGGTCAGATCATATCTCATCTAATTTCATATTTCTTATTGCAATTATTTTATATATTTGCAAATGCAGGTGCAATCATGGTGGGAGTGGCTTTAAATGTGATCCAGAAGTAATGGAAAATGCAGAAAAAGTTACTGCTTGTGGAATGATTACAGATCCAACAGGTATACATCTGCTGCCTAATTTAAAAATTAAATAACTAGTTAAAACAGAAAATGTAAGAGTGACGGATGGGTGATTCCCTTAATGGTTTCAAACTGTCAATAGTGGAATGCAATTTACTTGAAGAAACTTCTTCACTCCACAACTGTTTATTGCCTTTCAGTACAAATTTTACCCATTGTAAAATGCTATACATTCTGATGTGTAGACATGTTCCTTATTAATGGAAAGGACAAGAGATTTCATGGGAAAATGGAAAATTAGCCATAGATTGATGAATTCTAATTGAGGGATGCAGATGGTTTCCATGCAGAATAATGAATGTGTGCAAATATGTTACATAGAACATAAAACAGTACAGCAGAGTATGGGGCCTTCGGCCCACGATGTTGTGCCAACCTCTATAAACCTACTCCACAATCAATCTAACCCTTCCCTCCTATACAACCCATAACTCTACATTTTCCTTACATCCTTGTGCCTATCTAAGAGTCTCTTAAATGTCCCTGTTGTATCAGCCTCTACCACCACCCCCGGCAGTGCCTTCCAGGCACCCGCCACTCTGTGTGAAAAAAACCTACCTCTGACATCTCCCCTAAACGTTCCTCCACTCACCTTAATCGGATGTCCTCTGGTATTGGCCATTGCCGCCCTGGGAAAAAAGGTGCTGGCTATCCACTCTATCTATGTCCCTCATAATCTTATACACCTCTATCAAGTCACCTCTCATCCTTCTATGCTCCAAAGAGAAAAGCCCTAGCTCGCTCAACCTTTCCTCATGTTGGTGGAATCTAACTGAGGGATTTGGATAATTATATTTACAGAGTCATAGATATTTGAACACAAATTACTGGTTGAAATTTTAAAAATAGGATTACTTAAAAAGTAGAAAAATTGTGTTCCAAGAGTGGCTGAAAACTGTAATCTAATTCCAATGTTGAAGCACAATATGAAGGAAGAAATAATTTGGATTTATATCTCACTTTATAAGATTCAGAACATTACATAATCACTGACTCCCCTCACACCTGATGGAATCTGAGAAACAAAATTTTGCCTCAAATTATCCCCAGTATGAGCAATGTACTAGAAGTGAAAGTGCAAAATAATAATGTGTGCAGGAGAACTGATTAGCTACTTTAGTGCAATCAAAGGGATTAAACCTAAAACAATAAAAACATTCCTATTTTTCAAAATTCAAATAAGGTACAGGATCATTCTACAACATGTTCCCAATACATCTCATTGGCTTTGCATCTTTAACTTCAAAAGTTGCTTGTCTGGAATACTTTTCTCAATCATACTCTTTAAATTTAAAATATTTTTATTTCAGAATATAACTTTCTTTATCTTTTCTGTGTCTTTTTAGGATTCTTTAAAGAATGCCATGCTAAAGTTCTTCCCACGAATTACTTTGATAACTGTGTTTATGATATGTGCATGGATGGAGAGCAGTCCGCAACACTTTGCTTTGCCCTACAGACCTATGCTGACTTATGTGCTCAAGCAGGAGTATGTATAGAATGGAGAAACAATACATTATGCTGTAAGTTGTATTTTGCAGTTCATTGCTCAAGTTTAACCTGTCCAAAAGAGCAAAAAGGAAGTCAGTTAACATTCTCTCAGCCTATTCTGGAACATCAGAAAAGTAATGGAAGCAGTCATTGACAGTGTTATCACATGATATATTCGATCAACAGCCTGCTCACCAATGCTTAGTGTCTATTTTGCCACACAGTTCCAAACCTTCATCCAAATATGATTTAAGGAATTGAATTGACTTGAGAATGATTGCCCTTGATATCTAAGGTAGAACATTATCAAATACGGTAGCAAGGAGTTCCAGGAAGTCTGGAAATCTAGGGTTATATCTCTTTACTGGATTGAATCATCCCACAAAAGAAGGTGGTTTTGGATATTGGATGCTTATCATTTGAGGCCCTGGACATTGCTGTAGGAATTGTTCTGGGTTAAATTAGCTCCTGCTGCTTCTTCAATAATTGCATCATGTTCAATTCCATTCATCATTCCTCAAAAAATTGAACAGTCCATGACCTGACAATATAGCCAGAAAGACATGTGCTGCTCATCTATGTAACATAAACCACACAAGTGAGATGTCAGAGCACTACACAAAATGTCAGATGGCTACATAAATAATTTGAATATTGCTATTTGATTGCTATTTACCTCTTTTCTTTAGCGTTGACCTGTCCTGTTGGTAGTCATTATGAGACGTGCGGGACTGGTTGTCCTGCTACCTGTATGGACCAATCTGCACCTAATAGCTGTCTTGTACCAACTGTTGAAGGATGCTTCTGTGACCCTGGATACATTCTGAGTGTGGACAAATGTATTCCAAGCAGTCAGTGTGGCTGTGCATATAACAACAAGTATTATCAGGTAAATGCATTTGCCTGGTATAATCGTGTAAGTTCCTTGAATGTAAACAAATCATGTTCAAAATGCAAAACTGACCAATCTACACCTGAAAAAAAAATTGAAAGGTTATTCTAGGAATCTACTGATTTTGCATGATTTTTTAAATTCCAGCAGTTGTTTTGGGGGGATGAGGGTGAACATGTGGAGGGAGGTGGGAGGATGGAGGGCATGACTGGGGTGAAGCCATGGGAAAATCCTCTAATTCTGTCTCCAACATCAAGCCACAGGATTAACTAAAGATAACCTTTTCAGAATAGCACTGGGATCCTACACCTCCCTGCATTTAATTTCAGGTGCATTCTGTTCATATGCACTACCTCAGTCTTGTGAAGAGCTCTTTCCCCGAATTTTAGAATGGAATCTCCAACTTAAGTTTAGAGTTAGGGTTTATTCTCTCCCATGCTGGTGGATAGGTATCCATAATTTTCAGTCTACAGTAAGCAGTGTGGCTTAAGAGTGTTCTGTGGAACATCCTAGTAATGCAATTCTTTTTTACTGTGATTGGACTTTAAGTAGCATGATGTCAGGAGAAATTGCTTTAGTAAAGCTTAGTTGTTCTTTGAGTAATGTCACAAACCAGCAACAAAAGAAACACACTGAGCATGATTCAGTGTTAAAAACTATTTTATTAATCACTACTTATGATAATACGTAAAATAAAAGTAAAAATGTTAGTATGTTAGACTTCAAAAATGTTAAACCTTGAACGTTAACCCCAAAACTAAACTCTTTGTGTGTGTGTGTGTGGCAAAGTCCAAAACTCCCAGTTCAGGAATGGTTCTTAAAGTTCAGTTCCGCAAGCCATAAGGTGAAACATGAGCAAGGGCTTCTTCAACAACCACTGTTGTCAGAAGATAAGACGTAGATGTAGAAAAACAGAGAGAGAGTAAATACGAAATCCAGATGTTCCACGATGGAACCCAAACGACACTCCAGTGTTTACTCAGTAGTGACTTCCTCACCCCGAAAAGCATCCGAATCGTGGTCGTCCACACACAAATACCTGTTTCCTTCTACAGGTCAGCAACAAAGTGAACTCCACCGGATTACTTCCAACTTCCATACATGGATTTCAGTGGCAGACACAGTTATTGTTTCTCATCCATCGATAGAGAAAACTAGCAGGCTGGTGTCTCTCTCCCTTCTCTCTCTCTTCTCCTTCTTCTTCTAACTTCTTCAACAACGTCATTACGTCCTTTATCTTCTATTGACGTAAGCACGCCCCACACACACATACACACACACTCTCTATCTTAAAGGGACTTTCACTGAGTCCGTAACACCTCCCACCTAAAAAAAAATTTTTCCCAAGAAAAATGTAACCGCGCATACAGTTAGTAATGTTAATAATTATCATGCTACACAACTACAGACTATCAGATTAGTACAGATACATGTTTCCCATTTAACATCGGGAAAGACAATCAGCAATCACATTATCTTTGCCTTTAATGTGAGTTATCATGAGATCAAACTCTTGCAAAATTAAACTCCAGTTTAACAGCCTTTTGTTCTTGTTTTTGACTCGGCTCAGAAACACAAATGGGTTATGATCTGTATATACAGTCAATGGTTTCTGAGCGGTGCAAACATATACACTGAAATGTTGCAAGGCTAAAACAAGGGACAGTAATTCTTTCTCTATGGTGGAATAATTCTTTTGATGCTCATTAAATTTCTTTGAAAAGTAAGCTACAGGATGGTCAATATCATCAAGGTCACCCTTCTGCAATAACACAGCTCCTGCAGCTTCATCACTGGCATCTACTGCTAATGAAAATGGCTTTTCAAAGTCAGGTGTTTTGAGCACAGGATGGTAGCATAAAATGGCTTTCAGCTTCTCAAATGCTTCTTGACAAGAATCTGTCCAAACAAACTTTACTCCCTTCTTCAGAAGATTAGTTAGGGGAAGAGCAATATCAGCAAAATTTTTACAAAATTTTCGATAATATCCAACCATTCCCAAAAATCTTCTAACAGTCCTCGTACCTGTGGGAATAGGGAACTCAGATATTGCTTGAACTTTTGCCTGAACAGGAGCTTGCTTGCCTTGACCTACAACATAACCAAGATACGTCACAGTGGCATGCCCAAATTCACTTTTAGCCAAGTTAACTGTAAGGTTAGCCTTAGAAAGTCTTTCAAACAACCTTTCTAACGCAGAGATGTGATCTTCCCAAGTATCATTCCCAGTCACTAAGTCGTCAATGTAGGCATCTGTATGTTTTAACCCATGAATCACTGAATTAATCATTCTTTGAAATGTTGCCGGAGCATTTTTCATTCCAAATGGTAAAACATTGTATTCATACAATCCAGAAGGGGTTACAAAGGCTGAAATCTCCCTTCCTCTATCTGTTAATGGAACACACCAATACCCTTTTAATAGGTCAATCTTTGTAAGAAATTTTGCCTTTCCCACTCTGTCTATGCAATCATCCACCCTAGGAATAGGGTAAGCATCTGACTTTGTTACAGCATTCACTTTCCTGTAATCTGTGCAAAATCTAACAGTTCCATCAGGTTTAGGTACAATAACACAGGGCAAACTCCAATTTGAAGTAGAATGTCTAATAATATCATTTTCCAACATGTATTTTATTTCCTGATCAACAAGTTTACTTTTTTCCACATTCATTCGATATGGGTGTTGTTTGATTGGTTTTGCATCCCCAACATCAACATCATGGGTAATTATCGATGTTCTGTTTGGAACATCTGGGAACAGATTTTTAAATTTTAAAATTAATTCTCTCATCTGTTGTTTTTGTGAAACTTGTAAATGGTCCAACTTCGTTTCAAGGTTCTCCAGGATATTTTGGTTTTTTACTTTTGATGGAACAATATTTGGTCTAAATTGGCCTTCCTCAACATCAACATCAGGCATTCTAGAAACAACCACATCATCCACCGAGGCCACAACTGAATCCCTCTCATAATAAGGTTTTAGCATGTTTACATGACAGAGTTGTGTTTTCTTGCGTCTATCTGGTGTTTTGATTATATATGTTAAATCAGTCACTCGAGATTCAATAACATAGGGTCCAGAAAAACGAGATTGCAAGGGATTATTTTGGCTAGGGAAAAATACCAACACCTTTTGCCCCACTGCGAATGTCCTAGGCCAAGCACGTCTATCAAAATATGTCTTCATTCTTATCTGGCTGGTTTTCAAATTCTCTCTCGCTAGCTGGCAGACTGTCTCCAACCGAGTTTTAAATTTTTGGACATAGTCCAACAGACTCAAGTGCACTTCTTCATTAACCCATTGCCCTCTTAACAACTCCAAAGGTCCTCTCACCCTATGTCCAAATACAAGCTCAAACGGACTAAATCCTATTGACTCCTGGATTGAATCTCTAACGGCAAACAAAAGTAAATGAACGCCTTCGTCCCAATCCTTTGTGTTTTCAAAGCAATAAGTCTTCAGCATATTTTTGAGAGTAGAATGAAATCTCTCCAGAGCTCCTTGAGATTCTGGGTGATATGCAGATGATACAATCTGCTTTGCTCCCAGCTCATAGACTAGTTGTTGAAAAAAATTTGACATAAAATTACTACCTTGATCAGATTGGATTTCTTTTGGCAAACCAAACAAGGTAAAAAATTTTAAAAGAGCCTTTGACACCGTTTTGGCCTTAATATTTCTAAGGGGTATTGCCTCTGGAAATCTAGAAGTGGCACACATGATGGTTAACAAATACTGATTTCCAGTTTTAGACTTTGGTAATGGGCCAACACAGTCCACAATCACTTTCGTAAAGGGTTCACCAAAAGCAGGAATTGGTTTCAACGGAGCCACAGGGGTTTTTTGATTTGGTTTACCTACCATTTGACATGTGTGACAGGTTCGACAAAACATCACCACATCTTTTCTCAAACCAGGCCAATAGAATTGTTTCAAGATCTTCCCTACAGTTTTATTCACCCCAAAATGACCACCCAAAGGCATACTGTGGGCCAGGTTTAAAATCTCATCCCTATAAACTTTTGGAACAACAACCTGATGAATAACTTCCCATTCCTCATTAGCAGGAACATGAGGAGGTCTCCATTTCCTCATTAACACTCCATTTTTGACATAATATCCAATTGGCACTTTTTCAATCTCCTCACATGAGAGTGATTTTTCTTTCAATTCTGTCCACTCAGGGTCCTTTGTCTGTTCCACCATAAAATCCTTCCTCGACAAAGACAAATCTTTAAATTCAGGCTCACTATAAGGATGTTGATCCTCCGGTGAAGACAGAAAAGTCTCAGATAAGGCATCATAATTTTCTTCCTGTTTAGGACTGTCACAAGGAACCACATCAGACTGCACCGGACTGTCTGTCTTGGCTAATTCTCTAGCTCTAGCTCGAGTCACCGCACATGATGGGTAATGTCACAAACCAGCAACAAAAGAAACACACTGAGCATGATTCAGTGTTAAAAACTATTTTATTAATCACTACTTATGATAATACGTAAAATAAAAGTTAAAAAAAAAATGTTAGTATGTTAGAATTCAAGAATGTTAAACCTCGAACGTTAACCCCAAAACTAAACTCTTCGTGTGTGTGTGTGTGACAAAGTCCAAAACTCCCAGTTCCTGAATGGTTCTTGAAGTTCAGTTCCGCAAGCCATAAGGTGAAACATGAGCAAGGGCTTCTTCAACAACCACCGTTGTCTGAAGATAAGATGTAGATGTAGAAAAACATAGAGAGAGTACATACGAAATCCAAATGTTCCACGATGGAACCCAAACGACACTTCAGTGTTTACTCGGTAGTGACTTCCTCACCCCGAAAAGCATCCGAACCGTGGTCGTCCACACACAAATACCTGTTTCCTTCTACAGGTCAGCAACAAAGTGAACTCCACCGGATTACTTCCAACTTCCATACATGGATTTCAGTGGCAAACACAGTTATTGTTTCTCATCCATCGATAGAGAAAACAAGCAGGCTGGTGTCTCTCTCCCTTCTCTCTCTCTCTCCTTCTTCTTCTAACTTCTTCAACAACGTCATTACGTCCTTTATCTTCTATTGACGTAAGCACGCCCCACACACACATACACACACACTCTCTATCTTAAAGGGACTTTCACTGAGTCCATAACAGTAAACATCTGGATCATTCTCAGACTCATCAATCCTTGGTTTGGTTGTTAACCGTACCACAGGAACAATTTCTCCATCCGCAAGGTCATTTCCCAATAACAAAGAAAATCTTTCCACTGGTAACCTAGGTCTTATCCCTATCTCGACTGGTCCTTCTACGAACTTTGACAAAATCACCCTGTGTAAAGGGACAGACATGGTGTCATCTGTAACGCCTCGCACTAGATTTACCTCACCAGTGTCAGTTTCTTCACCAAAATTTAAAACACTGTCCAGCAAGAGAGATTGGCAAGCCCCAGTATCTCTAAGAATTTTCACTGGCACCTGGGGTGACCCATCATTCAGTGAAACAAAACCCTCTGATACATAAGAACGGAATTCCTTTCTCACCTCCTCCAACTTTTCCGCTTTTCCCTCTTGCAAGGACTGATCTTTAACAGCATCTCCTAAACCTTTTTGATTTTTAATTGCCTGAAAGCAAGTATTGGGCACAGCTTCCTTCCTTTTTTTCAAAAGGGCACAATTAGCTATCACATGGCCAGGTTTCTTACAGTAATAACAAGTACGCTCAACAGGTTTCTCCAGCACGGGCTTCTTTTCATCCTTTCCTTTTTGATTACCTCCCAATTTAATCTCCAGTTTACCTGGATTGTCCTTGTAACTCTTTTGAAAGGTTTTAGGTTGTCCCCATTTGGATTTATGGGTTAAAGCATAATCATCTGCCAACCTAGCAGTTTCTTCTAAAGTTTCCACTCCCTTTTCATTTAAATATGTTGTTAATTCAGCTGGAACACATCTTTTAAAGTCTTCCACTAATATCAATTCTTTCAATTTATCAAAATCCCCATCTACATTTTTAGCCATGTACCATCGTTCAAAACATATTCTCTTTCCATTGGCAAATTCCATATAAGTCTGATCTGCAGATTTCCTCAAGTCTCTAAATTTTTGTCTATAAGCTTCAGGTACCAATTCATAGGCCTTCAATATAGCTTGTTTTACCTTGGTATAATCAGCTGCATCCTCAACAGACAAAGCAGAATAAGCTTTTTGAGCTTTACCTTTAATCACACTCTGTACCATAAGAGCCCATCCTTCCTTTGGCCAGTTTGAACTCACAGCAACCTTTTCAAAATGTTGGAAATACTGATCAACCTGATCTTCCTCAAAAGGAGGGACTAATCGAACCTCCCTGCTGGCTGAAAAACCATCATCAGAACCAGATTCCAAACTCTTTTGCATCATTTGTAAATCATGCTGCCTCTGTTTCTCCTTCTCCTCACTATCCAGCTCCATCCTCTTCAATTCCATCTGCTTCATTGCTAGATCAGCCTCTATCTTCATCCGAGTTAGCTCTCGTTCAGCCTCTATCTTTAACTGGGTTTGATCTCGTTCAGCCTCTAATTTCTTTTGTCCCAACTCGAACTTCAGTCGTGTTTGTTCTAACTCCATCTTTGCTATCTGCACCTGTGCCTCAGAAATTGCTATTTCACTGCCAGGAAACTGTTTTAACACTTCCTTCTCAAACACCTTCTTTTCCACATAATGGCCAGCTATCAGTCTCTGAATATCTGCCTTTCTCATAGACTGCTTTACTTCTGTAAGGTTGAGCCTTGTAGCAATCTTTATCAGATCATCCTTTTTCACCACCTCCAATCCCTTTTGGGTTGGTGACTCCAAAAATGCCTTAATATCCATTGCTGCTGGTTTCCACACACACAAGCCAATTAAAAAGAACTTATCAGACCTCCCTCAACAAATCTCGTCAATCTGGGGAACAATCCCAGACGACACTCGTTAATCTTTGGATTGGATCCCGGACGACACTCGTTAATCTTTGGGTTGGATCCCGGATGAGCCCCCAATTTTGTCACGAACCAGCAACAAAAGAAACACACTGAGCATGATTCAGTGTTAAAAACTATTTTATTAATCACTACTTATGATAATACGTAAAATAAAAGTAAAAATGTTAGTATGTTAGACTTCAAAAATGTTAAACCTTGAACGTTAACCCCAAAACTAAACTCTTTGTGTGTGTGTGTGTGTGGCAAAGTCCAAAACTCCCAGTTCAGGAATGGTTCTTAAAGTTCAGTTCCGCAAGCCATAAGGTGAAACATGAGCAAGGGCTTCTTCAACAACCACCGTTGTCTGAAGATAAGATGTAGATGTAGAAAAACAGAGAGAGAGTAAGTACGAAATCCAAATGTTCCACGATGGAACCCAAACGACACTCCAGTGTTTACTCAGTAGTGACTTCCTCACCCCGAAAAGCATCCGAATCGTGGTCGTCCACACACAAATACCTGTTTCCTTCTACAGGTCAGCAACAAAGTGAACTCAACCGGATTACTTCCAACCTCCATACATGGATTTCAGTGGCAGACACAGTTATTGTTTCTCATCCATCGATAGAGAAAACTAGCAGGCTGGTGTCTTTCTCCCTTCTCTCTCTCTTCTCCTTCTTCTTCTTCTAACTTCTTCAACAACGTCATTACGTCCTTTATCTTCTATTGACGTAAGCACGCCCCACACACACATACACACACACTCTCTATCTTAAAGGGACTTTCACTGAGTCCGTAACAGTAAACAAAGACTATCATATTCCGAGCCAATGATATTGAAAATCACATTGGAATCCAAAAATTTGGCATTGCATTGTTGCTAAGGTCATTGGGGTGAATTTCACACTGGAACCACATTTCTCGCACTGACAAATGCCACAATGGGACCCACACTGAGTGGTAAGAGCTCAGAAATGGTTGCAATTTTATTCTGATCAGGTTCAAACTTTTGTCTGTCCTATGCTGTTTTTTCACTGTCTTGTGAGAACAAGTTTCTTGGTTTGAATTTCCTTTATATAGAAGAGATGGAGAAAACAAAAGCAAAACCAAAATCACTGTCTGGTTAATAAAGTGAAATGAACTAAAAATAAATCAATGATTGCCAGGCTGCCCCCCTTCTAATTAGTTAACAGTGGAAAGTAAGAAGTTGTGCTGTAATAGGCCATAATTTCATTGCCACAACTTGGCTATTTCTCACATTGAACCATTTCCTTTAACAGTGTCATCTTGGTTGATTTTTTTTCAGACGTATGAAAGCTGGTTCACAAGAGAAAATTGCACTGAGCGTTGTACATGCTTGGGCAAAAACGTCACTGTCTGTGCAGCATGGAAGTGTGGAATGCATGAGAAATGTGAAAGATGGGATGGAGAGCTCGGCTGTCAGATGGCAGGTTAGTAATTTTACAAAAGAGTGGAGTACTGATCCGCAGTTGGGTAAGTGATATCATTAGTGGGACCCACTGAACCATTACATTTATGAAAAGTCAAGGTGTAACAGACATTGGAACCTGAAAGCTGCTTTGAGTTCAGTTTTTCTATTTACAGGTAAAAATGCACTCCCTAGTGTGTTCCTTAATTCCATGTTCCTTGTTTAGAATTTGTAGTGAGATGACTAGTTAAGGCAGCATTTGGAAGTATTACAGTCTCCTTCAGCACCCATCCCAAGGGAAAGCAAACGTGAACTATGTTTCTAACAGCTATCCAGTGTGATACCTGTTACAAAATGCAATCAGTACTGAATTGAAAGGAACCACCCCTATCATGTTCCCAGCCTTATTTTCTAGTTTCCCACACCATTACTATGATTCTGCTTCAGTGGCGTTGGCCCCTAAGCATGCAGGGGAGTTGTTGTAAGACAAGTTCGTAAGGTCTTAAAGGGCAAGGACTCTGGACACAGTCTTTGGAGTTAAAATGATTTATTCGCAAAGACAAACGCGGGACAGGATGAACGAGAACAGACACGCACACACGCACACGGGTGATAGCAAACGTGAGGGAAATCACAACAAGGGTGAGATACACACACACCCACACACACACACACACCCACACACACAAAACAAACTGGTTACAATTGATCAAGGAAGAAGCAATACTATGCCTGACCCTTCGACCTCAGTGCAAGCATCGGCCCTACGCTACTGGGGATCTACTTAGGACACTCCTAACCCTTGTGGAAATGCACACACTTACCAATGGTCTCTTCAGCGTTGTTTCACAATTCCTGGAGCAATTAAAAGAGTGAACCACACACATGTGGCATTCTTTATAGTGCTGGAGGGCTGGGTGGTCCAGTCCAGGTAATTCAAACAATCCAATGGTTCAGAGTCAGGTATAAAGGTGTTTACAAAGGCCAGTGGTCAAGTGTGTGTGCTAATAGGTGGGTGGAGCCAGACCTTGATTGACGGTGTGGCTTTCGACCATGTGGTCAATGGTGTCACGTGACAGCCATGACCCTTCACAGTACAGGAGTATAGTGGACAGCAGAGTGGTACAGCTAGTGGAGCCGCTGCCTCACAGCTCCATCAACCCTGGTTCAGTCCTGACCTCTGATGCTGAGTGTGTGAAGTTATCACCTTCCCCCTGTGACCACATGCGTTTCCTCCAGGTGTTCCGGTTTCCTCCCAGATCTCAAAAATATGCGGGTTGTAGGTTAACCAGCAGCTGTAAATTGCCCCAGTGGTAGAATCTGGGGGGAATTTATTGGAATGTTGGGATATTAAAATGAGTTTGGGTAGGATTAGTGTAATAATGGGTGCCTGATGCTCGGCTCAGAATCATTTGGCTGAAGAGCCTGTTCCCATGCTGTATCTCTCTCTGTATTCATTTTGGGAACTCTTGCCTATAAAATATGAATATGTGAATAGAAATTCAGTGTAGGGAGACAGCTGGTCTGCGATGAACAGAATGGTTGAATTTCCCTATTGCTTGCACTGTTGACAATCATGTTTGGAGAAAAGCATCTTAGGGGTATTAACACCCAGGGAGATGCATTTCAACTTTGAGAATCTGAGATATTCTTTGTAATAGAGAATCAATCTTTGTTGCAGTGCTATGTACCCAGCAGCAAAATGTTATTTCAGCACAATAAGCATTGTTCAGAATTTCATTGTATTATTATTGTCATCTAGGAAGTGCATCCTGCCATGTTACTAGTGGTACTCACTATTATACCTTCGATAAAATCATGTACTCGTTCTCGGGCACTTGCGCATACACCCTGGTGAAAGCGTGTGACAACAGCAGTGTGACCCCTATCAGCATCAGCATATTAAATGAAGGACAAGGACAACTTCCTTCACCTTATTTGAGAGAGATCTACGTAGATGTGTATGGTGTTCGCCTTACACTACAGAGAAACAGGAGGACCTTGGTAAGGGAAAATGTGCTGTACAATGTTACACTATAAGAGGTTTCATTTGTACCAACTCTTTGATATTTTTTTCTTTAGCTTTGTGTAAGTATAATGAGCATTAAGTGAAGAATTCTCTTGGTAGTGAATGAAACACTTTCTATATTGGGCAATGATTTTGGTATTGTTATTCAAAGAAGCTGTAAAGCTCGGGTAAATGCCACATAAGGATCATTCTTCTCATTCTCAACCTTGGAAGAGTAACCACAATTCCCGCAATGTGATCACCTCTGTTTCTCATAGAAACCGTTGCTTGGTTTCTGAATGAGACTGATAATTCAGTACTAGTTAATTTGTTTAGTCGTCCATGCTCCAGCCTGCATACATGTCATCAGCCAAAAACGTGAATCAATATCTGTGTGGTGGCATTGTGCAGATATATATCCTAAGTTGATCAAAGACTGATTAGAAACAAGTAAATCACAGGCACATTTGTTTTCTACTATTCGATTACAAAACGTAGGCACTGCAGGAGGTATTGTCCTCTAAATATAAGTAATACAATAGTAAGTTACTTGAAGTAGGATTTCAAATTATGATTGCAAAATGGCATTGTAGATCAGCAGGCCATTAAAAACATTTTCATTTACATTAAAGTCAGAAAATGTGAAAACCATGTGGTTTCTTTAAAGTGCTGGCAAATGCAGATACTGGCTTTACGCTACAAGCTATTTCAAAATCCATTTTTTTACCAACTAATGTAGAGTTGCAGTAGGAAGATAGTGTCTTGTGCTCTCAGATGATCCTGGCACGGTAGTGTAGCAGTTAGTGTAACGTTATTACAGCACCAGCGACCCGGGTTCATTTCCGCCGCTGTCTGTAAAAGAGTTTGTACGTTCTCCCCGTGTGTCTGCGTGGGTTTCTTCTGGGTGCTCCGGTTTCCTCCCACGTTCCAAAGATGTACAGGTTAGGAGCTGTGGGCATGCTATGTCGGTGCCAGAAGAGTGGTGACACTTATGGGCTGCCCCCAGCACATTCTCAGTAACACAAAAAGATGCATTTCACTGTGTGTTTCGATGTGCTTGTGACTAATAAATATCTATTTTCAGTTTTTGGTGTTGTAAAATGGTTCTGTTTCTTCATAGTTGACGATGTCTATATCATACAAAGTATGTTCTTTTCTAGCTGGACGGAGTAAGGGCCCGCACACCAATCCCGGGTCATGTGAAAGGTATAAACATTATAACAAATGGTATCTACACAATGGTTGAGACAGATTTTGGCATGTCAGTGAAATTTGACGGCAGTCGCAACCTGGAGATCAGTTTGCCTAACTCATATTATTCAAAGGTAAGTAAAGCATGTATTTTACTGCAACATATTTTATACAGTGTTGCATTTTATAAGGCCAAATTAGAGTGCGTATACCATAACTGGTCGGGCCCTAGGGAGTGTTAATGAACAGAGGAACTGGTATGGATAAGTAAAATGGTCGGCATGGATGTGGTGGGCCAAAGAGCCTTTTTCTGTGATGCAAATGTTTCTCATGTATGGTACTTGAAAGGAAATTTCACCCAAAGGAAAAGTGAATGCATATGATATTAATTTATAATACATTGGCTTTAAGGAACTTAAAATCTGCAATAAAAATATGGTGACTCAAAATATGATATTTTTATTTGGCCAAAGTATGGTTAATTTATGGAAAATGAAGATTATTGTGGTGAATAAAAGAAATCTTAATACCTTATGCATATTTTAAAATAAAGTAAATAAATATTTATAAATATTTTTCTCATCTCTCACCTAAATGGAATGACGTGTGTAAAATATTGAATGAATGTGATTTTTCCTGAAGGGAATGGGTAACTAAATTTGTCATATGGGATTTCATTCTGTTGTAAAGTGTTGAGATTAAACTAAGAAAGCTGACATAAAAGTCACTTAAGAATTTCTTGCACCAATTAGTTAAGATATACAATGGGATTAGGTCAACTTTGAAGAAATTTCTTAATTAGCCCAGGCACCAAAGAAGATAAATTAGAACATAGAACAGTATAGCACAACATGGGCCCTTCGGCCCACGATGTTGTATCGACCAATATAAACCTTGTCCCCATTCAATCTATCCCCCCTCTCCACCTCCCATAACCCTCTATTTTTCTTTTGTCCACATGCCTATCTAATAGTCCCTTAAATGACCCTATCATATCGGCCCCTACCACTACCTTTGGTGGTGCATTCCAGGCACCCACCACTCTCTGTGTAAAAAACCTACTTCTGGCATCTCCCCTGAACTTTCCTCCATGCACCTTAAACGGGTGACTTCTAGTATTAGCCATTGCCACCCTGGGGAAAAGATGCTGGTTGTCCACTCTGTCTATGCCTCTCATAATCTTATATACCTCTATCAAGTCTCCTCTCATCCTCAGTTGCTCCAAGCCCTAACTCGCTTAACCTCTCCTCATAAGACATGCTCTCCAACCCAGGTATCATCCTTGCAAATCTCCTCTGCACCCTCTCCAAAGCTTCCACATCCTTCCTATAATGTGGTGACCAGAACTGAACACAATATTCCAAATGTGGTCTAACCGGAGTCTTATAGAGCTGCAACATTACCTCTTGGCTCTTGAACTCAATCCCTTGGCTAATGAAGGCCAGCACACCATATGCCTTCTTAACTGCCCTATCCACTTCTAACCAGAGTCTTATAGAGCTGCAACATTACCTCTCGGCTCTTGAATTCAAATCTCTTGGCTAATGAAGGCCAGCACACCATATGCCTTCTTAACTGCCCTATCCACTTGTGCAACAACTTTGAGGGATCTATGTACTTGGACCCCGAGATCTCTCTGTTCCTGCACACTGCTAAGAATCCTGCCATTAACCATGTACTCTGCCTTCAGATTTGTTCTTCCAATGTGTATCACTCCACACTTGTCCAGATTGAACTCCATCCGCCACTTCTTGGCCCAGTTCTGCATCCTGTCTAAATTCTGTTGCAACCTACGATAACCTTCTTCAGTATCTACTACACCACCAACCTTCATGTCATCTGCAAACTTACCAACCCACCCTTCCACTTCCTCATCCAAATCATACATAAAAATCACAAAGAGCAGGGGTCCCAGAACAGATCCCTGTGGAATACCACTAGTCACCGACCTCCAGGTCGAATACACCCCTTCTACAACCACCCTCTGCCTTCTGTGGGGAAGCCAATTTTGAATCCACACAGCCAGTTTTGCATGGATCCTGTACCTCACAGTATTGTAGCGGTTAGCGTAATGCTTTACAGCGTTAGCAACCCGGGTTCAATTCCAGCTGCTGTCTGTAAGAAGTTTGTACATTCTCCCCGTGTCTGCATGGGTTTCTTCAGGGTGCTCCGGTTTCCTCCCACATTCCAAAGGCATACTGGTTAGGAAGTTGTGGGCATGCTATGTTGGCACCAAAAGCATGGCGACACTTGAGGGCTGCCCCTAGAACACTCTATGCAAAAGATGCATTTCTCTGTGTGTTTCGATGTACATGTGACTAATAAAGATGTCTTATCTTATCATGACTTTCTGAATGAGCCTACAATGGGGAACCTTGTCAAACACCTTGCTAAAATCTATATTTACCACATCCACCACACTACCTTCATCAATTTGTCTTGTTGCTTCCTCAAAAAAACTATTAGGCTCGTGAGGCACGACCTGCCCTTCACAAAGCCCATTAAGACTATACCTTCAAATGCTCATAAATCCTGTCCCCAAGAATCCACTCCAATAATTTGCCCACCACTGATGTAAGACTCAGTTTAATTCTGCTCTTTTAAGTTTTATGTAATACAGTACACCTTGATCTCAAGTCATCTCTTTGTAATAACTTTTGGGACTCCATTCCCCTGTTAATGTAGGTGTGTGGCTTGTGCGGTGATTACAATGGCCAGCAGGTTGATGAGTTTCGAATGCCCAATGGTCATATTGCACCCAGCGCTAATCACTTTGGAAACAGTTGGCAATCAAAGGAATTTGGCAGTCAAGGGTAAGTTTTAAACCTTTATGTATTGCAGAAGCACTCTAAAGTATATATTCTTATTAATTGTGAACAGTGAATAATACAAACCTTAGAGTGTACACAAGGCAATTGTATGAAAGTGGGAACAACAGGAGTCCAGTTGGCCCTTGTTTTTTCCCATTCAAATAATGCCTATATTTTAACCCCATCAGGGTCTTTAGATAGTGTAAACCTATGTAATAAGAACAGAAGCCATTTCCCAGTGCTCTGTTGCTGTTAGTGTAGTGGAAGAACTCAGAAGTATAACAATGAATCTTCCTTTTGAACGTCACATGTACTGCTTTAATCTTCCTATTTAACACTAGGTAACGTTGAGTTTAAAACCTTTTGAAAATCCCATCTTCCTATGCTGTAATGAGATTGCAACATCTCTGCAGCCGGTGCACTCAAGTTTATAATCAGTTATGATGGACACAAAAAAAATTAAAAATGGTTTAATAGAGAAGGTAAAGAGAAAATGTTTCCATTTTTGATGGTTCCACAATCTGTGGACAGAAATATAAATCAGTTACTAATGCAGCTCGTAAGGAGCTCAGAAGACATTTCTTGATCTGGACGATGTTGAGAATAGTTGAAGTGAAAGCATAGATGCATATTTATGAACACTTATTTGAACTTTGAAAGTAGTTTGCCTCAACCTTTATACCAGGGAGAACTACAGAGACAAACTAAGAAGCAGTTTGTTCCTCAGTACAAGATTTAATATTTTAAGGATTTCACGCATGCATATGATGCGAAAATGTATCGTTGAAATATTGTTTCTTTTCTCTAGCTGTCTGCCAAGAAACCAACAACAAGTGGACGTTCTTTGCACTCCAAGAGAGAAGCTGATGTTTGAGTCCCAGTGCCAGGAACTGCTGTCCAATAAGTACAAGTCTTGCCATCCCCTTGTTAATCCAGATCTCTTCATCAAGAACTGCGTGCAAGATATGTGCAAATACAATGGTTTGCTGCCAGCACTCTGTGATAACATCCAACATTACGCTGATGCTTGTAAGAAAGAGGGAATAGAACTTGTATGGAGGAACAGTACTTTCTGCTGTAAGTAATTATACGAATAACTGTTGTCTGTAGGGGAGATATGACAGTTCAATAGTATGCAAATGTTTGTATATTGTTAAAAATATTGTGCAGTACAACATTGCCATGATATGATACATGAGTACAGTAAGCTACTCACTGGAGTAGTGGCTGCTACAAGAAGTATAAGGGATTCAGTGTTATGAAATTCTTTTGACATCCCCACTGTAAATTTGGCAGTGAACATCAGAATGACCAAATATGTCCTCCCTCTTGCTGAAAGTGTAGCCTCCAACTTCATCAAGTATGTGGCCATTGATGTTGGAGAGGAAGGGGATTTGTTAAACTGTGCGTTTCCATGATCTCGGTCCTTTAAAGCAATTAGCACTGGTTTAGCACGTCAGCCATACCTGAGGGAATCCCCCTCAGCAAGGGTAGACGTAGGTAATGAGATTCACCACTGCCTCAGGTACACCAGCACAGCCTTTGCCCACCTAAAGGAAAGAGTGCTTGCAGACCAGAACTTTAAACCCATCAACAAATTAATAGAAACACAAGATGCTAGAATCTGGAGCAACAAACACAAAATGATGGAAGAACTCAGCAGGTCACATCTATGGAGGGAAATAAACTGTCGACGTTTCAGGTCGAGACCCTTCATCAGGACTGGAAAGGAAGAGGGCAGAAGCCAGAATAAGAAGGATGGGGGAAATGGAGGAGCACAGACTTGCAGGTGATAGGTAAGACCAGGTGAGAGGGGGAAGGTAAGTGGGTGGGGGGGGGAATGAAAGGGAGTGATGTAAGAAGCTAAGGGTTGATAGGTAGAAGAGGCAAAGGGCTGAAGAAGAAGGAATCCGGTAGAAGAGGGCAGTAGACCATAGGAAAAAGGGAAGAAGGTGGGGAATAGATGGGCAGGTCATGATGGCAGGGGAGGGGAAAGAGAAGGGGTGAGTGGGCCACAGGAATCAGGGAAAACAAAGGGGGAGGGAGGGGAGGGGAGGGGTTACCAGAAGTTAGAGAAATCAATGTTGAGGCTACCAAGGCGGAATATGAGGTGGTGTTCCTCCAACCTGCGTCTGGCCTCAACGTGGCAGTAGAGGAGGCCGTGGATAGACATGTCCGTATGGGAGTGGGATGTAGAATCGAAGTGGCTGGTCACCGGGAGGTCCTTGCTTTTGTGGTGGATGAATTAATAATCTATCCAAGAGCGATGATCCCTCCCCTCCTGTATTAATTAGTGACATGGCCAACTTGCAGTAGGCACCTGAAAGCACTGGAAAATCATTGCCAATGCTGCCTCTGCAAAATCCCCCAAATGTGCTGGCAGGATATGCAAATCAATGTCAGAATCCTGTCCCAGGACAACATGCCCAGGATTGAGGTGTTGATCACAGTCAACCAGCTCTGATAGTTGGGTCACTTCACCTGCATGCTTGACACGAGACTCCCGACAACATAGCATGCGATTTCCATTGGGATGGAGAAAATCCCCCAAAGGTGTCTTCAAAGCTTCCTTGAACAATGTAACATTTTCACCAACTCCTGGGAATTCTTAGTTCAAGACTGCTTAAGCTGCCAGAGAAACATGTGGAAAACACTAAATGCTCCACGTTTCTCTGATTTGAGCCAATAGAGGCCAAGAACAAACAGTACATACAGCAATTCAAATAACTTGCCTACTTGCCCCTTCAAGAAGAAAAACACTATGATGGTGGAGGAACTCAGCAGGCCAGGGAGCATCTGTGGGGAAAAGCAGGCGGTCAACGTTTCGGGTCAGAACCCTCCTTCAGGACTGAAGATAGGAAAAGGGGAAGTCCAGTATATAGGAGGGGAAAGCAGAGCAGCGATAGGTGGACAAAAGGTGGACGGTTTGAGATGTGTCTATGTTAACGCGAGGAGTATAGTGAACAAGGCGGACGAGCTTAGACCTTCGATAAATACTTGAAGCTACGATGTGGTGGCCATTACAGAGACTTGGATGGCTCAGGGACAGGAATGGTTACTTCAAGTGCTGGGTTTTAGATGAAAGGACAGGGAGAGAGGCAAAAGAGGTGGGGGAGTGGCACTGTTGATCAGAGAGAGTGTCACGGCTACAGAAAAGGTGGATGTCATGGAGGGACTGTTTACGGAGTCTCTGTGGGTGGAGGTTAGGAACAGGAAGGGGTCAATAACTTTATTGGGTGTTTTTTATAGGCCGCCCAATAGTAACAGGGATATTGAGGAGCAGATAGGGAAGCAGATCCTAGAAAGGTGTGACAAAAACAGAGTTGTTGTGATGGGAGATTTTAATTTCCCAAATATCGATTGGCATCTCCATACAGTGAGGGGTTTAGATGGGGTGGAGTTTGTTACGTGTGTTCAGGAAGGATTTTTGACAAAATGTAGATAAGCCTACAAGAGGAGAGGCTGTGCTTGATTTGGTATTGGGAAATGAACCTGGTCAGGTGTCAGGTCTCTCAGTGGGAGAGCATTTTGGAGATAGTGATCATAATTCTATCTCCTTTACGATAGCATTGGAGAGAGATAGGAACAGACAGACTAGAAAGGCGTTTAGTTGGGGTAAAGGGAGTTATGAGGCCCTCAGGCAGGAAATTGGAAGATTAAATTGGGAACAGATATTCTCAGGGAAAAGTACGGAAGAAATGTGGCAAATATTCAGGGGATATTTGTGTGGAGTTCTGCATAGGCATGTTCCAATGAGACAGGGAAGTTATGATAAGATACAGGAACTGTGGTGTACAAAGTCTAATAAATCTAGTCAAAAGGAAAAGAAAAGCTTACAATAGGTACAGAGAGCTAGGTAATGTTAGAGATCTGGAAGAGTATAAGGCTAACAGGAAGGAGCTTAAGAAGGAAATTAGGAGAGCCAAAAGGGGCCATGAGAAGGCCTTGGCAGGCAGGATTAAGGAAAACCCCAAGGCATTCTACAAGTATGTGAAGAGTAAGAAGATAAGATGTGAAAGAATAGGACCTATCAAGTGCAGCAGTGGGAAAGTGTGTATGGATCCGGAGGAAATAGCAGATGTACTTAATGAATACGCTACTTCAGTATTCACTATGGAAAAGGACCTTAGTGATTGTAGTGATGACTTGCAGCAGACTAAAAAGCTTGAGCATGTGGATATTAAGAAAGAGGAGGTGCTGGAGCTTTTGAAGAGCATCAAGTTGGATATGTCACTGGGACCAGATGAGATGTACCCCAGGCTGCTGTGCGAGGTGAGGGAGGAGATTGCGGACCCTCTGGCGATGATCCTTGCATCATCAATGGAGACGGGAGAGGTTCCGGAGGATTGGAGGATGTTGTTCCCTTAGTCAAGAGGGAGTAGAGATAGCCCAGGAAATTATAGACCGGTGAGTCTTACCTCAGTGTTTGGTAAGCTGATGGAGAAGATCCTGAGAGGCAGGATTTATGAACATTTGGAGAGGTATAATATGATTAGGAAAAGTCAGCATGGCTTTGTCAGGTCCTGCCTTACGAGCCTGATCGAATTTTTTGAGGAAGTAACTAAACACATCAATGAAGGGAGAGCAGTAGATGTAGTGTATATGGATTTCATGCAAGGCTCATTGAGAAAGTAAGGAGACATGGGATCCAAGGGGACACTGCATTGTGGATCCAGAACTGGCTGACACACAGAAGGCAAAGAGTGGTTGTTGAAGGGTCATATTCTGCATGGAGGTCAGTGACCAGTGGTGTACATCAGGGATCTGTTCTGGGACCCTTACTCTTTGTGATTTTTATAAACAACCTGGATGAGGAAGTGGAGGGGTGGGTTAGTAAGTTTGCGGATCACACAAAGGTTGGAGGTGTTGTGGATAGTGTGGAGGGCTGTCAGAGGTTACAGCGGGACATAGATAGGATGCAAAGCTGGGCTGAGAAGTGGCAGATGGAGTTCAACCCAGATAAGTGTGAAGTGGTTCATTTTGGTAGGTCAAATATAGTATAGTATTAATAGTAGGACTCTAGGCAGTGTGGAGGATCAGAGGGATCTTGGGGTCTGAGTCCACAGGACGCTCAAAGCAGCTGCACAGGTTGACTCTGCGGTTAAGAAGGTATACGGTGTATTGTCCTTCATCAACTGTTGAATTGAATTTAGGAGCCAAGAGATAATGCTGTAGCTATATAGGACCCTGGTCAGACCCCACCTGGATTACTGTGCTCAGTTCTGGTCACCTCATTACAGGAAAGATGTGGAAGCCATAGAAAGGATGCAGAGGAGATTTACAAGGATGCTGCCTGGAATGCGGAGCATGCCTTAGGAAAGCAGGTTGAGGGAACTCGGGCCTTTTCCCCTTGGAGCGACGGAGGATGAGGGGGGACCTGATAGAGGTATATGATGATGAGAGGCTTTGATCGGGTAGATAGAGGCTTTTTCCTAGGGCTGAAATGGTTGCCACAAGAGGACATAGGTTTAAGGTGCTGGGGAGTAGGTATAGAGGAGATGTCAGGAGTAAGTTTTTTACTCAGAGAGTGGTGAGTGTGTGGAATGGGCTGCCAGCAGCAGGGGCGGAGGCTGATATGATAGGGTCTTTTAAGAGACTTTTGGATAGTTACATGGAGCTGAGAAAAATAGAGGGCTATGGGTAAGCCTAGTAATTTCTAGGGTAGGGACATGTTCGGCACAGCTTTGTGGGCTGAAAGGCCTGAATTGTGCTGTAGGTTTTCTATGTTTCTAAAAGAGGGGAGGTGGGGTGGGCACAAGGTAGTGATAGGTAGATGCAGGTAAGAGGTGGGGAGAGCAGATCCATGGGGGGATGGGTCAAAGGTAAGGAAGATAAAAGAGGGGTAGAAAAAAGAGAGAGAGGCTAGGAAAGGGAAGACGAGAAGAGGCACGATTGGGGATGGGTGTGTGTGTGTGTGTGTGTGTGTGTGTGTGTGTGTGTGTGTGTGTGTGTGTGTGTGTGTGTGTGTGTGGGGTGGGGGGGGGGGGTGGTGAGGTGGTGGCGATTGTGGAGATTACTTAAACTGGAAAAATTCAGTGTTCATGCTGTTAGGCTGCAAGGTTCCAAGACAGAAAATGAGGTGCTGTTCCTCCAGTTTGCGCTTGGAATTCTGCTGGCAATGGAGGAGGCTGAGGACTGACATATCTGTGATAGAGTGGGAGGGGGAGTTGAAGTGACTGGCAACAGGTAGATGCAGATCATAGTTACGCAGGTGTTCTGCGAAACTGCAAGCTTTATCTGCTCTATCTAGTTCTAGTTTGGCCTGTTATAATATTATTCTGGATGTCTGAAATTGTTCTGGTTATCTTCCTGTTCAGTTGAATAAAAAATTGATTCAATAATTGTAATACTAAATTATTTGCACCTTTGTTCTTTCAGCCACTTGGGGAAACCTCATTAAGTGATGTGATGGTCATGTTTAATATTTCTCCTTGTAGCTCTCTACTGTCCACCAAATAGCTCCTATGTGACCTGTGCTCCAGCCTGTTCCCCGACATGCAGCAATATATATGCAGGGTCCAGCTGTGACAAGGCTTCTGTGTGTGTAGAAGGATGTGCATGTGACAACGGCTTTGTCCAGAGTGACGACAGCTGTGTTCCGATCAGTGAATGTGGCTGCAGAGACACAAATGATAATTACCATCCTGTAAGTATATCCAAGCTAACTGGAGATTACAAGTATGAGAAATTTGCCGTAAAGTGTCTTAGCTCAATGTTATATTGAATCTAAATATTGTTTTTAGTTTGAGCAAAAGTGTTAGATGTCAGCATGAAATCTAAGCAGTTTTTTGGAAAATGTTAAGGCTGTCCTGTGTCATAGAGCCATAGAGAGATACAGCATAGAAACAGGCCTTTCAATGCATCACATCAGTGCCAACCATTAGTCACCCATTTAAACTAATCCTACACTAATCCTACTTTTTATTCTTTTGCACATTCTCATCAATTTTCCCCAGGTACTACCATTCACCGACACAAGTTGGGCAATTCACAGTGGCCAATTAACCCGCCAACCCATAGACTTTATGATGTGGGAAAAACCCAGAGCACCAAGAGGAAATCCACATGGTCACAAGGAGAATAGGCAAACTCCACACAGACAGCATCTGCAATCAGATTTGAGCTCAGGTCTCAGACACTGAGAGGCAGCAGCTCTACTAGCTGCACCACATTTCCACCCACAGTGGTGCAGTTGGTAGTGCTGCTATGCATTGGACCTATTGTCTGTCTTCTCAAGGGTAGAGATAACATGATGCTATTCATGGAAAAGCATTGAGTTTCAGGGCCAATAATTAGCCCTCAGCCAACATGACTAAAGCATTATCTGTACATTAATCTGTCTGCCATTTGCAATGCATTTTGGGAAGTAATGTAAGATGGCATGTAAAGTTTTCTTTTATTCTATGATTACGGTTTGATTGTCCATTAAGTTCTCATAGCCTCATGATAAAAGAAAAAGTTTTGTTTTGTACTTTTCATGATTATCTTTAAAAACACTGCATCTAAAGAACCATCTTTGATGTACAGCCAGTGTTGTATAAGCAAATACAGTGACAAACTGGCATACAGAAAGGCAAGGCATGATAAAATAGCCAGGTAATCCATACTTAATGGTGTTGGTATTTAAATAAGACTGAAGCACTGAGAGTAATCTTTTGATTTACAACAGAGATATGGACTTTAAAATGTGATCCTGTTGAGCAACCAATAATAAAAATGAGAAGTTTCTTCACACAGAATGTAGCAAATCCATGAAAATGTTTGCCCCAGAATTTGTGGAATCTCAGTTGTGATGTTCATTCAAAACAGAGATCTTTAGATTACTAAATATTAAGGCAATCAAGGGAAATTGGGATAGTGCTGGAAAATGGTGCTGAGGTGGATGATCAGCTGTGATCTTTATGAATGTGGAGAAAGCACATAGGGTCAACTGGCCTACTCCTGCTCCTATTTCTTCATGTGAAACATGCATTGGCCCACCATGCAAAGGTAACAAAGAATTGCTAGGTCATGAATATTGGTCATTTATATTGGGTACGGAAGTCCTTGGCTTGAAACCAGGGTTATGTTGAAGGATGGGAGAGGCAAAGAGGGGTTCAGCACAGCCCTCCCCCCTTCACCGTGCCCCCAAATAACAATGTATAATGGGATTGTGAACGTACTTTCAGCCCTTAACATTAAGGATGTGCAAATATGTGCGTCCAAAAGCTGGCAAATTTCAGTTCCTGAAGATTCCTTTTCTTAGAACCCTACTTTTGTGACTTTGAGACAAGTATTCTGTTACAGAATCTCACATGGAATATTAGCATATCTTTTTTCTTTTTGGTTGCCAACATATTCCCTGTGTATTTCCAGCATTTTTTATGTTCATTATTCATTATTTATGCAAGCATGGGGTTTATTTGGTATCAACTCACCTCTGAGTGCTAAGATGGTGGGTTCATCCTCACTGGGAATATAAACACATTAACTCTGCTGACAGTTTGGTGCAGGACAGAAGGGAGTGCAATGTCAAAGGCGCTGTGTTTTAGAAGAGATGTTAAACCATGACACCATATATTCTCTCAAATGGGTACAAAAACTCCTGAAAGCAGAGGAGTTATCCCCAGTGTCTTGGCCATTTTTTATTCCTCAATAACATCTGAAATAGAGAGTCTAGTCATTATTTTATTGCTGTTTGTCACTGCACTTCAAAAGTATATAATTGGCTATAAAGCATTTTGAGACATCCTGTGCTTTGGAAAGGTACTATAAAAATGCAGGTAGGACTTTCTTTCAGTTGCCTTTTTACCTTAGTAAAGATATTACAACAATCCTTGCTACCGATGTACCCCGTTCAACTCTGTCATTTAGCATTATCTGTATACCTTTAATACCACTTGCATACATCTATTGCAGGTTGGAGAGATGTGGCTGACACAACACTGTATCCAAATGTGTACCTGTAAGAAAGGTGGTGAAATAAGCTGCACAGACTATGGCTGTGGAACTAATGAGGATTGCAGCCTGAAAAGAAATGGGCAATATATCTGCAGACCCACTGGTACAGAACTGATTAGCTTATCCACTGTATTTTTCTGTTGGTATTAACACTTGAATAATTGTTTTTAATAAATCTGGAATGCAAAATCTTTACAATATTATTTCATTCAAGAGGCAAAAATGTTTGTGAGTAAATCCTGTGATGCATTTGTGCACTGCCCTTTTCAGTTACTCAGGTTCACCAGTTATGAGAGGTACACATTGTTCCACACTAATCTTTAAGGTATAGTGCCTTTTTCTTACGTCCTTTGTAAAGGCAGTAACACTTCCTTTTATATTGTACTGGTGAGCAGACAACCTCTGGTACCTTGCTTTAAAGAGCCTTTACTTCTTATGTGAGCATAGACAGTGAGAGCTGGGGACATTTAACTGTGGGTGGCACAACAATTGAGTCATATACTGTCCACCTATGATATTTCTTTGCAATGGAATGTCTGCACATCAACATTCTCTATCTCGACATCTTTCTCTCTCTCAATACAATGACAATTTTTTATTTATGGTATCCTTACAAGCCATCATATAGAAATTGGTCAAAGTAACATTCATTAAGGACCCTTTTATTGCTTCACAGTTTCAGAGCTCTACAGATTGCCTAACTATTGCATTTAAGAATTCAAATTATGGTTGCATTTTGAAGCTTGAAGCTTTAGTTTTGCAACCTATTTTGTTGGAAGTAGAAATATTTATGTAGCTCAGGAAGAGTACCAGTGTCGTTCACTCTAAGATTTTAAATGCACTTGTTTATCTTAGGGTTCAGTAAGTGCACTGCTGGGGGAAACCCATATTACTTGGCTTTTGATGGTTTGGTCCATCACTTTGCGGGTGAGAATCGATACACTCTGGCAGAAACATTTGGCGTTCCTGATAGACTGCAGGAGTTCAGGATTCTTGGCAAAAATGCACCTCAAAAGGAAAAGAAAGAGACTGCTCACCTGCAAGAGATCATTATTGAAGTCTACGGCCACACTGTTCACTTCGAGGATAAACAAAAACTAGTGGTGAGTTGAAAAGCCCCAAAACGAGTAGAAATTCTAGGCCACAAATGAATCCACTTTTTCTTTCAAACAGTACTGTTTTAGAGAGCAATATGTTGCATACATGACTGGTTTTAAAATTGATTTTCTACTTGACTTCCGGCACTTGAATTAATTTTATATCCTACTCTGTTTGGTATTTTCTAAAAAGAAAGCATTTATGGATTGAAACTTCCAGACTTGCTACATTTAGCTGTAATAAAAACTAAAAATGAAAGTCAGTAATCTTTTCAACTAAGGAGCAAATGATTTCTTGCAGGTGGACGGTGAACTGGTAAAGCCTCCAATTCAGCCTCATGATGGTCTGAGGATATACCAAAGTTCCAACAGGCTTCGCCTGGAAACAGACTTTGGCCTAGCTGTCAGCTTTCATGAGAAAGCTTACTCAGGTACCATGTTCATTCAGATGGGTGTGACAGTAAATTCAACTCGATACAAAAATTGTACAAAAGGTGTAAATTAGGGTTTTCAACATTGACAAACAAGTAAGCAATTAATCATAGACTCTGGTACCCCGTTTTGCATTATCCACAGATTTATTACTGTGTTCATGGTCCTGAAGTCCAAATACTCATGGGTACATAACCTACTGTACATTATAAAAGACATTAGCTTGGGTTGTGTGGTGTTGTCCCAGGAATCTGAGTGCTATGGCACTGGCACAAACCCCTGCGCTCCCTGGTGCTGATCACTGCTGTGCCAGGAACCTGGGTACTGAGAATGTGCAAACTCTAGCTCTCTCCGTTACTGCACGTTGCTGTGTAGGGAATCTGGGTGCTGGAATTGTGGAGCAAATTCCTATCCTCCACTAATGCTCACTCAGCATCTCATGGTTCAGTGTAGCTGCCTGTGAGGGAGTCCACTGAGAAGCTCAGTGCTAAGTTGTGGGGCTCTGAATTGTACCCTGGTTGGCATGTTGAGTGCAGTCCATTGCTGGGGACTGTCAATGGTTGCTCCATGTGTTCACAGCTGACTCTACCCTGCGGTCTCTCATCTCCTTCTGTTGGATGGGTTGTAAACTACAGTCTCCTCCTCTCATTTGTATTTTTTACCATATTATTTCCAGGATGAGGAGAGCTTGAAAGCCATACAAAGAAAGGGGGAGATAGCTGCTTCCATTAAATCCAACAAAGGGTAATGAAAAAGAATGTGGGATCTGGACAGTTTATCAACACATTCAGTCCCTGGCAATGGCACTTGTGCTTGCCGGGCTACAGTCCTGAGCCCCACAGCTCAGAATTATTTTTTAATGGACTGCAACTTAAGCAGCAAGCACTATTTGAGCTGTATATATATCTTACCTGTTTTGTTTTATTATCCTAGGTACTGTTTGGTTACAAAAGTCAGGTGCAGGTACACTTAATATTTTCAAGCACTCTTCCACTGCCCTTTGGGGAAGAGAGTTCAAAAGACTTACAATCCCCTGAAAGGAAAAAATGGCCTCTTCTCTGTCTTAAATGGGCAACAACATTAACTTATCTTAAAGCAGTGACTATCTCCTCCACCTCCTCCAGTACAAGATTTTCCAGCAAAAGGATCTTCTCTATATCCACCCTTTGAAGTTCCCCTCACTCTTGTAAGCTCTAGCAAATACAAGTTTATCTTACTCAACCTTCCCTTACAAGTCAGCCTGCCCATTCCAAGTATTGGTCTATTAAGCCTTCCTTGGGCTTCCAAGGCATTAATATCCTTCCTTAAATAAGAAGACTAACACTCAGTACTCCAAATGTGCTTTCGCCAATGACCTATATAATCCAAGCATAACTTCCCTGCTTTTACATTCAGCTCCCCTTTCAATAAACATTAAATAACATTCTAAAACCTGCAAAGGTCCATCCACACCTCTCCACAGTCCAACCACTGTGAAAGTAAACCCCATCAACATAGTGCCATCATTTCATTAGAGTACTTAATAGGTAACAATAGATATTTGGATTGCAGTGATAATATTATATTGAATCTGCAGTTCAGGAATAGGCCATTCAGCTCAACTCACCTATCCTCAATTTTACACTCTGCAAGAGGTTCACTTCTTTTGCCCTTCCTCATCTAATCATCACCCTATCTATTCCTTTCTCCTTTCTGTGTTTCTCCAGCTCCCCCTTTAATAGTTACTGTCACAGTGGATTTTCAGATATTCATTTTCTTCTTCATCAGATATCACTCTGCCAATTAACTACAAGCAGTGGGTTCGAGGACTATGCAGTAGCTTCATAGGAAAGAGCAAAAATTTTCTCACGCAATCAGGTGGAACAAGAAATATGGAAGTGAATTCTTCTGGTAAAGGTTCAGGGGTTGACAAAAGTAGACCTACATCTGGAGAACCAGAAACTGCAGATAGACAAAGGTATGTGTGTAGAAGTTCTCTTATGGTGCATGCTATCATACATCATACAATAAATTGTTAACTGTACCTGTAACTAGTTAACAGCCAACTTTGCAAGGCTCTAGCAGATGAAGTTGTTTCTAACATGTCCATTAAAATTGGTCTTTTCTAGACAGTAAGCATTCCATTCTCTGCAGATCCACTGTAAGATATTTGAATCATATTTCAGTTGGGCTGCTGAGTTTCACTATGAAATGAATACCCAATTTCCAACTAGTATGACTGCACTGGACAGTCTCCTGATGTTGTAGGGACATGCGGCCTTAAGCTGAAAACAGGACCGAAGAGCCATTGTTTTACCAAGGGAAACCCTCTCCCCACCTCACAGTGTCAGCTCCACTCCTGCAGTTTTAGGGAATTGCAGAGAGAGGTATGTGTACACACACTCTCAAAAAAGGCTCATAGGACAGATCTCACTGTTCTTTACTTTGAAGTTCAGTTTTACTTATGAATGAAGAGTGTGACAAAATGGAAATAGTTGAAAGTACACAGAAATTCCATCAGACTTTGAAACTATACAAGGCTAGTTAAACATGTCAATCCTTAGCTGAAAAGCTATACTGTCATTTTCTGATTGCATAATTTTACAGGACATGCTTAAACATTGCAATGTGCCCACATAGATTGCAGCAAGGTTCCTTGCTGTTATTGCATGCTGACATAATTACTCTCTTTATGTTGTAATGCCAGATACCAGGCAAGGTGATCTGGCCATATAGTAAAGATATACTTGCTTAGGAAGTAATATGAAGCAAAGGGCCCATTGGTTTGAGGGAATCTATTTCAAAGAAATGGGAATGGAATATATTACATTTCTCATTTTTGGTAGAACTTCCATTTTGCCAGATACAGAATAAAGTGCACTGCTCGAATGCAGAAGAATTCATGAATAAATGGGTGATTAACATCATGAGTGTCTGTTATACACATATATCTTGAGAAGCCAAATCTGAATCCCGTCCAAGGCGCTGGAGTTTTCTTGTTTGTGAACTTACTTTTTTGTTATTTGAATGCAGGCAACATCCTACTACAGATGAAAATCTCGAATCAGACACTGGATTTGACTTGCAGTGTAGCAAAACTGAACTGACTCTCGTAAACAGCACCAATTACTGTGGAATCATCTCTGATCCAGATGGGCCATTCAGCAACTGTCATAGATTCATCTCTCCAGACCAGTATCAAATGTAAGAATCATTCATTTTTTTGTACAGGGCATGCAATCATTGCTCGAATCTTTACATCAAAGCTCATTCATCCACTATAATTCTACTCCCTTATCTAAATTGGTTTCCAGTCCCATAATGCTTCAATTTAAACAATCTCATCCTTATTTGCAAACTCTTACATACCACTCCTATAACTTCCTTCAGTGATACAACCTTCCAAGATCTCTGCAATGCTTTTGTTCTGACATTTGTGCATACCAAATGTTAATCCCTTCTCCATTAGTATCTGTGCATTAAGTTCTGATATCCCTCCCTAATCCTCTCTTTTTATGCAGCTTCCCTTTTTAGATATTCCTCAACCCCTACCTCAAGAACCAAGCTTTCAGTCACCTTTCTTTGTGATTTGCAATCTGTGGAAATTCTAGGGATAATTTACTATGTTAAATAGGCTTTATAAATGCAAATTATTACTATGATATCATTTTACCAATTCAATAACCTTACTATATTAGATGCTTCACCTGGCTATATTAATATCATTTTTACAAATACTCACAACATCTCAAATTTTAATTAAAGACCACATAGTTTGAAAAAAATGCCTTGACTTTATATAGCTCCCCTTCACAATCTCAGGTGGCTTACAAGTGGCTTACATCCAATGCAGCTCATTTGAAAGTATAAAGGAAATAAGAATTATGAACTAGCTACAAGGGGCCAGTCATTCAAAAATGAAATGCATAGAAATTTCATCTCTCAGAGGGTAGTGAGTCTCAGAGTTCTCTGACCATGACAATGGTGGGCATATTTAAGGTGGAGCTACGTAAATATTTGGAAGATCAAGGAATTGAGGATTATGGGGAACCACCACAGAAGTGGAGTTGAAGCCAACATAGATCAGCTGTGATCATATAGAATGGTGGGGCAGGCTTGAGGGGACTGGTGGACTATTCCTGGTCTTATTTTCTTGTGTTCTAGAAGTAAACAATTAGTCAATGCCAATGGGAAGCAGAAAGTGGCAAAATACTTTCCAGTGTTAGACTATTTCTGAAAAGCAAATAAAAACAATTTATTAAAGACAACTGGTTCTTATGGTAATTAATGTTGGGGAGAAAGAAAAAGAGGTAAGTGCTGTAAATCCACCCAGAACAGATGTTAGTTCTATGTTCTGTTAATGCACTGCTTGATGCTACAGTTCAACATTCCAAACTAATGGCATTACATCAACTAGCATTTATATGCCTGACTTAACGTGGCAAAATATCCATAGAAGTGTGGTACCAAGCCACATTAGGAGATAGAGTCATATAGCATGGAAACAGGCCCTTCAGCCCATCTCGTCCATATTGACTGTGTTGCCCAGTGAACTAGTCCCATCTGCCCACATTTGGCCCACAGGAGATTGTAATACTAAAAGATTTAAGGAGTTCCTTAATGTGCAGAGAAAGAGGTGGAGATGTTTGGGTGGAGAATTCCAAATATTACAGTCCAGGCAACTGACGCAGTTAAAAGTGAAGCAATTAAATTTGTGGATGCTTAAGAGGACCTTGGAAGAGGAAGTGACAGAAATCAGAATGGGCAAGGCCACTGAGAAACTATAAAAGATCCTCTTGGAGTCATAGAGCAAGACAGCACGGATACAGGCCCTTCGGCCCATCAAGTCCATGCCGACCAGGTGCCCACCCAGCTAGTCCCAATCTCCTGCGTTCGGCCCATATCCCTCTAAGCCCCACCCCTCCATGTACCTGTCCAAGTGCTTCTTAAATGATACTGTTGTACCTGCCTCAATCCCTTCCTCTGACAGCTCGTTCCATATACTCACCACCCTTTGCATGAAAAAGTTGCCCCTCAGGTCCCTTTTAAACCTTTCCCATCTCACCCTAAGTCTATGCCCCCTAGTTTTGGACTCTCCTATCCTGGGGAAAAGACTGTTATTATCCACCTTATCTGTGCCTCTCATAATTTTAAACATTCCTAAAAGGCCGTCCCTCATTCTCCTACATTCTAAGGAATAAAGACCTAGCCTGGCCAACTTCTCTGTATAACTCAGGCCCTCTGGTCCTGGCAATATCCTCATAAATCCATTCTGCACTCTTTCCAGTTTAACCACATCTTTCCTATAACAGTGTGACCAAAACTGTACACAATACTCCAAGTTCAGCCTCACCAGTGACTTGTACAACTGCAACATAACGTCCCAACTCCTACACTCAATGCCCTGACTGACGAAAGCCAGCGTGCTAAACGGAGACACAAGAGATTCTGCAGATGCTGGAATCTGGAGGAGCAAAACAGAGACACAACGGAGCACGCTAAACACCTTTTTCACCACCCTGTGTACCTGTGACGCCACTTTCAATGAACTATGCACTTGTACTCTCAGGTCTCTTTGTTCCATTGCACTCCCTAGTGCCCTACCATTCATAGTACAAGTCCTGTGCTGGTTTGAGTTTCCAAAAATGCATCACCTCACACTTATCTGTATTGAAATCCATTTGCCACTCCTCAGCCCACTTCCCTAACTGATCAAGATCCTTCTGTAATCTATGATAACCTTCCTCACTATCAACAACACCTCCTGATTTCGTGTCATCTGCAAACTTACTGATCAAGCCTTGTGCATTCGCATCCAGATCATTTATATAAATAATGAGTAACAAGGGTCCCAACACTGACCCCTGCGGCACACCACTAGTCACCGGCCTCCATTCCAAGAAACAACCTTCAACCACCACCCTCTGCTTCCTACCTCCAGATCAATTTTGAATCCACCTAACTAGCTCTCCCTGGATTCCATGGGACTTAACCTTCCAAACCAGCCTACCATGCGGGACCTTGTTGAAGGCCTTGCTAAAGTCCAAATAGACAACATCCACTGCCCTACCCTCATCTACTTTTTTGGTTACCTCTTCAAAAACTAAAAGGTTTGTCAAGCACAACTTTCCATGCACAAAGCCATGCTGACTCCTCCTAATCAGACTCTAACTATGCAAATGTTGGTAGATCCTGTCCCATAGAATTCCCTCCATTAACTTCCCCACCACTGATGTCAGGCTGACTGGCCTGTAGTTCCCTGGATTGTCCTTGCTACCTTTCTTAAACAACAGAACCAACATTAGCTCCAGTCTTCAGGAAATTCACCAATGGCTAACAATGAAGTAAGTATCTTTGCAAGGGTCTCTTCAATTTCCTCACTAGCCTCCCACAAAGTCAGAGGATGCACTTGGTCAGGCCCTGGGGATTTATCCACCTTAATGCACTGTTCAGGCCTCAAATACCTCCTCCCTGGTAATACAAGTGTCCTCCAAAACATCACCACTTTTTTCCCTTACCTCTTGAGCAACCATGATTTTCTCCTCAGTAAACACCAAGGAGAAATATTCATGAAAAATACCACCCATCTCCTGCGGCCCGAGACATAGGCAGCCCTGCCGATCTCTAAGGGCACCTACTCTCTCCCTAGCCACCCTTATATTTCTTGATATAGCTATAGAACCTCTTGGGATTTTCCTTAACCTTACCTGCCAGATTCATCTCGTACCCTCTCTTTGCCCTTCTGATTTCCCTCTTAAGTGATTTCTTAATCTTTTTATAGTCATCAAGAAATTCACTCATCCCAGACCTCCTAAACCCAATGTATGCTTCCTTTTTCTTGACCAGAGCCTCAGTATCTCTTGTCAGCCAACGTTCCCTAAACTTGCCAGGTTTACCCTTCACTCTAACACGAACATGCCGCTCCTGGACTCTTGATATCACATCCTTGAAAGCCTCCCACTTGCTATTCATTCCTTTCCCTTCAAACAGGCTCACCCAACTGACCTCTGCTTGATCCTGCCTAATTCCCCCAAAATTAGCCCTGCTCCAGTTTAGCACCCTAACCTGTGGACTAGTCCTATTCTTTTCCATAACTATCTTAAAACTAATAGAATTATGGTCACTAGAGCCAAAGTGCTCCCTGACGCCACCTCAGTTACTTGCCCAGCCTCGTTCCCTAAGATGAGGTCCAGCATTGCATTCTCCTGACTCAAGAAACTTTCCTGGACACATTTCACAAATTCCACCCCATCCAGTCCCTTAACACTCTGGTAGTCCAGTCAATACCAGGGAAATTAAAATCTCCCACTAATACAACCCTATTATTCTTACAACTATGAGCAATTTCTGTACACACCTGCTCCTCAAGTTGCCGCTGACTACAGGTGCATCCACTAGAGTGACCTTCTCCTTCTTGTTTCTAGTTCTGCCCATATGGCCTCACTGGACGATCCCCCAAGAATGTCATCTCTAAGTACTGCTGTTACGTCCTCCCTTTTCAAAGAGGCAACAAGCCCTCCTCGCTTGGCTGTAGCATCTGTAATATTAAGCTGCCAGTCCTGCCCTTCTCTCAGCCAAGTTTCTGTTATGGCTATAACATCCCAGTCCTCAGATCCAATCCACGCTCTGAGATTGTCTGCCTTACCTGTTAAATCTCGTGCATTGAAATAAATACAGTTTAACTCAGTATTCCTTTCCCTGCCTTTACTGTGCTCCTGGCTATCCTGATTACTAAACTTGCTCTCGCTGGTTACTGCTTTATCCCATGACTTGCTCCTGCTCAGGGTCCCACCCACTGCCAATCTAGATTAAACCCTCCCATGTAGCACTAGCAAATTTCCTTGCAAGGTTATTGGTCCCTCTCTGGTTCAACTGCAACTCATCCCTCTTGTATAGGTCACCTCCACCCCAGAAGAGATCCCAGAGGTTCAAGAACCTGAATCCCTGCCCCCTGCACCAGCTCCTCAGCCACAAATTCATCTAGCCTATCCTTCTATTTCTGACCTCGCTGGCACGTGGCACCAGGAGTAATCTGGAGATCACCACCCTCGAGGTCCTGCTTCTTAACTTCTTAACTCTCTGTACTCGTTCTGCAGGACTTCATCCCTTGTTCTACCTATGTCATTTGTACCAACATGTAGAGCGACCTCTGGCTGTTCGCCCTCCCCCTCAAGAATTTTTTGCAGCCACTCAGAGATATCCTTGACCGTGGCACCCAGGAGGCAACGTGTCATCCTGCTGTCTCTTCTGTGGCCACAGAATGTCCTCTTCCCCACCCGTCAGCCATGATCACTTCACCACAGCCGTCATCATAATATACACAGTTAGTCACACCATGTGATGAATGAAAAGGGTAGATATTTCACGCTATTTTTCACTGCAGGAACTGCATCTTCAGTATGTGCACGTCACTGAATATCACTGAGATGCTGTGCCTCAACCTGGAACAATATGCACTGCACTGTCAAGAACAAGGAGTCATTCTGGGAGAATGGAGAAGTGACACCCTCTGTGGTATGGACTGTATTGTTATTCTGTATATGTATTTACTGCTGAGGCAGGTGATGCTTCAACACTGTCTTGGTGCTTTTATGCTGAAGCTTTAATATGATGCAGTCTGATCTGCACCAGAGTACTTGAAGAGAGAATCAGCACCAAATAGAAGTGACATTGCAGAAGGCAGAGTGAGAAACCCTGAAGGATGTAACCTCACTCTGTGTCATCATACATCTTTTAAACTCTACCAGGTTATCTGAGAAAAAACAGATTCACACCAACATTAAGCATGTAGTGTGAATAATCAAAACCTATGTAGTTTAACATGAAAGTTTTATATCTTCCAGTTTTAATAATAACAGAGGACAGTTTTAAATAATTAAAATATTCTATTTTTGAACATTTCTCATGGAAAAAAAAAGGCTTGAAAGAGATATCAGTCTGTGCATTCAATTGTGATTGTTGATAACCTTATGCTCCCAGTGCAGCATTTACACAATGGGAGCAAAAAGGAAGAAAGATTTAGATTTATATCTTAGAATTTTGGGAAGTCTGTTGAAATATGTTTTAAACTGTACTCACAGGAAGTACAACAGCAATTTGCACACAACATCTAGATAATCTATCTTTTTAATGACAAATGTATGAATAAATATTGGCCAAAATAAAGGGAATAAGTCCTCTTTCTTCTTTGAAGCCCCATCTAAGGCAACAGATGGGGCTTCAGTACAATGTGCCACCTGAAAGATGTCACCTCTGACCATAAAGACCTGGATAATTAGCTTTTTGCTTGGGTTTCTTGAACCCTCCATGAACACACAGACAAGAAATAGCTGAACTGCAACAAACATTAAAGCTTACATTAGTTATCTCATTACAGAGGCCAGTATCTACTGCTCAGAGCTAGCACAATTTTCCATCCATTAAAATCAGTGGATTTAAAGTGGGCCACAGATCAGGGGAGTTGAAGATATTCCTAGATTGCTAAATTGCTCATCCATCTATACTATCAGATCAAAACCATGAAAATTACTGCATTCTTTTGAAAATGCAGACACTTCTACAGCAAAATTTGACTGAACCCTGAATGTGTACAAGATGATAAGAGGCATAGATCGAGTGGACGGTCAGAAACTTTTTCCCAGTGCGACAATGGCTAGCACAAGGGGACATAATTTTAGAGTGATTGGAGGAAGGTATAGAGGGGATGTCAGGGGTAAGTTTTTCACACAGAGAATGGTGGGTGCGTGGAACACACTGCTGGCAGAGGTTGTGGGAACAGATACATTAGGGACATTTAAGAGACTCTTAGATAGACACATGAATGATAGAGAAATATGTGGGAGGGAAGGGTTAGAGAGATCTTAGAGCAGGATAAAATGTCGGCACAACATTGTGGGCCGAAGGGCCTGTACTGTGCTGTAGTGTTCTATGTTCTATGTAGGTATCTCATGAACAGATATTTATCAAATGTCATCAGCAATTGCAAACCTGTTGTCAATTACCCTTACTAAATTGACAAAAACCTGTTAGTATTGAAAAAAGAGGCTGAATAAATACTTGCGTGTAGAATCATGAGAAAAATTTTAAGTTTCATACTTTATAATGGATTACACCAACCTATAAACTGGAAAGTGCTAGGAAAAGTATTTCAATACAATATATATTTGGCAGAAAGAGCAGAAAATGTTATTCTGATGGTCTCAGAATTATACTGCCAATGTTCCCACTGATTGTAAAGGAGTAGAACTCATAACAGCCACTGCTTTTGATGTGGAGCAGGGAGAGGGAACCTTGCTAATCTCATCTCCCTGTTCAGTTACGTATTTTTTAAAACGTTACCTCTGTGGAGGTAGGGTCCAGGCAAAACATGGTCCAATTTTATTTCCGTAATAACATGGTTCTGAATTGTTCTGTGTTTGAGCTCTGCTTATCAAAATATGTCATTATTAAAGGGATTTCCTTGGTTCCTAGTCCCTTCCTTCCCTGAAACCATCAGTATTCAGACCCAGCCCCCTTCTTCACACTGAGCATAATTGTGTGGCACTAAAAACATGCTAAATGGGATAGACATAACTGATCTGGCAGCTCAAAGCTGGATATCCATAAGGTGCTGTGGACAAGTAACACAAGAACATGGTAGGAATAGGTCACCAGGCCCCTCAAGCCTACTCTGCCATTCAATATGATCACAGCTGATCTGTGCTGGTCTTAACTCCTCTTCTGTGCCAGTTCCCCATAACCCCCAATTCCTCAATCATTCAAATATTTATCTATCTCCACCTTAAATATATCTAATAATCTGGCCTCCTCCACCCTCAGGGCAGAGAGTTCCATAGATTCTCTACCCCTCCCAGAAAAGAAATTTCTACACACCTGTTTTAAATGAACGGCCTGTTATTTTGTAGCTATGTCCCCTTGTTCTTGATTCTCCCACTAGTGAAAACATCTCTTGTAAAGCCCCTTTAAGATCTTATCCACCTGAATAAGGCCACTCCTCATTCTTCTGAGCTTCAAGGAATACAGATCCAAACTAGCCTGTCTTGCACATTTTACCACAGTCTGTAATCTCATGCCCCCACCCCTCACATATCCTTCAATCTACTATCAAGGCAAGGAAACAACCCTGGTTCAATGAGGCATGCAGAATGGTATGTCAGGAGCAGCACTGCGCACACCTAATAAGGATGATGTGCCAGCTGAATAAAGCTGCAGCAAGGACCACATGCGTGCTAAACAGCAAAAACAGCATGCAATGCACAGAGCTAAGTGATCACAGAACCAACAGATCAGATTGTAGCTCTGCAGTCCAACATCTGGTCATGAATGGTGGTGGACAATTAAACAGCCATTGGGAGGAGGAGGATGCAAGAATATCTCCTTCCTCAACAATGGTGGGACCCAGTATGTGAGTGCCTTAGAAAAGGCTGAAGCATCTGCAACCATTTTCAGACAGAAGTGTTGAATAGATTATCCATTCTTGTTTTCCCATGAGATCCACACCATCACAAAAGCTGGAAATAAAACCAGAAATTAAAACCTTGAGGTCATTTGGCGGTATTTGTGGGAAAAGGGTTATCATCTTCGTATGACATTTGTTTATCTATTTTACCAATGACATAAATTGATTCATTTAACTAACATGCAATGATCTTTTACTCCAATACAATCCACAGAGATGGTATGTCCAGAAAACAGCCGATACAATCTGCAAATGTCAGCCTACCCTGCTTCATGTGGTGACTTTGGTGCTCCCTCAGAGGGTGAAGCATTCACCATGGAGGGCTGTGAATGCTTACCAGGCTTTATACTCAGTGATTTCCGGTGTGTCCCCTACAAAAACTGTGGATGCACATATCGAAACAAGTATTATGAGGTAAAATCAGCGTTTAGTGTACACAGGTTGATCCCACTTACTGCAATAGTTTATGTTCCTGGGAAGCTTGCAATTTATGATTTAAGTTATAGTTGATCTGTTATTTTTCTGATATTGTAGCACACTATTGTGCACGTGCGAAGGTCACCTACTGTATGTTGTTGTATTCTTTTCAACACCTCCAAGCAGTTTAGAAAACTTCCAGAAATCAGATCTTAAGCCTGTAAACATTTCAAGATCCATACAGCAGCATATAGAACAGCATGTATGCTTTGTAACTGTGGCTAAGACAGTATGATTTTATCAGTAAAAGTAAAATTACAGCACATTTCACTATAATATGTGGTTGTCCAGACAGATAAATTAGAAACATATACTAGCCAAAACAAGTGTACAGTATTTGTTTCTCAGAATCTGTAAGTGAAATAACTTCAATTTGTGCATTTTACTTTCATAAACTGTGACTTTGCTCTTTGTACCTGCCAACTTTTGCCCTGCATCAATCTGAATGTCCAATTGAACCAAAGCTCCTAAGATCAGGAAAACTAGTGTAGGAGATATTTTTTACTTCAAAACACAACACTTAATGTTGTATTGATAGAAGCTTTTAAGAAAATGGAGTGTTTACTGAATTTGGATTCAATTAGGTTTTTTTGTCAGATGCAAACTTTCACTTGGTTCTTGGGCACTTCCCCGGTAGAAGTATCAGACAGGAGCTGGACAATATAGTGGTACGTGGTGTGGCTCAGACCCTGGAGAAAAAAGACATGAAATATCTATGGGAAGGAGAATGAATATTCTGATCCCTACAGCCACCGCCAAACACCACCTTCTTCCCCACCATTCCTTTTATCTAAAGTCAAGGGAGGATGTCTGGGGTACCACTTTTTAGAGAAATGCCTTGAATCATATTGAAGATCCTGGAATAGCATTAGTGCTTTAGCATCCTATGGTAACTGATACACTAAGGGGTCAATTACATTAAAACAAAGGCATAGTCTCAAAAAGAACAGTAGAGTAAAAAGTTATCTTTTTTTTTAGTTCTTTTCCGTGTTTGCATCCCACCCTTGGAACTACAGGTAATGCTGTTTTGCCTTAATTGGTTCAGGCTGCCTGCACTGCCTTTGCAAATGGCACCATCCCCACAGTTTGGGACACACATTGCAATCTCAGGGCTCATTCTGTTACTACTGCCAGCAAAGCTGCTTGATTGGAATTCCTGCCCATTGAGTCAAATTGGGCATAGCAAAGGAAAATGGGTTGTACAAGCAACATTTTTCATTAAATGCTAAAAAATAAGTGTGGGAGGCAATCAAAGTAAGCCTGACAAAACAAGAATAAAAGACGAGAGTCAAAATGTACTGGAAAAGTTTCTGTCAGCAAATTAAATTCAGCATTAACAGATTTAGAAATGCTTCAAAAAGATTTTGGAATGATAGACTAAATCATTTTAATTGTTATAATTGTTACCATGTACTTGAAGCAAATGTAAATTCTCTTTATCTTCTGTGAATAGGTTGGGGAAAACTTTGTCACTGAAGATTGCACTGAAGCTTGTGAGTGTATTGGTACTGCAACAGTTAACTGCACAAGGATGGTTTGTGCTCCCAACACTACCTGTACCACCGCTAATCGTATCAGAGGATGCTACTGATGAAAGAACATATCATGTTCATTTAAATCAAGGTAACTTGATGCTCAGGGGTAGCTTTTAACTTTCATCACTGGACTGCAAAGAGGCAGTAATGGATGGGAGATCTGTTGCCACCAATTTACCAGACAGGAACTAAAGTAGATATCTGCCCTTTTCTTTTTCACTCTCTGCCTATAAGGATGATTCTGCAATTAGGTACTCTCTGTGGAATGGTACTCAACAGGAAGTTAACAGTAAAATCATTTGATTTTCTAATGACTGAAAAATCAGACAATAGCATGGATAAATGTTCCAAAGTGCCACATATTTTCTGAGCAGCCTTTCCCATTTGTGCCAGAAGCACTTGACAGTGAAGTCAGCCCTTTTATCCACTTTACCACAAAGACCACTAGGACTGCCTGTGTCCATCTGCTGCTAAAACCTTCAACTATGTACTTGCCAGCTGATCAATGCTCATCCAAAACACTGCTGCCAGTCTTGCCCAGATCAAGTTCCATTACCCAGTGGCAGTTGCTGACAACCCATTTCCAGTTCTTTGATCATTTATATCATCAACATGTTCACTTACCATAGCTCAGATTCTGCCAGCGTCTCTCATGAAATTCTACGTCTGCAGCAACTGTACTATCTTCAGCTTCTACTGCAATGCTATCGTCTCTTGAAGATCTTTTATCCCTCCACTGTCCTAGCTGAGTGTAAGCTTCCATCAATCACATTATAAAGCATTTGACCCATATCCTTGTACATTAAATTTTAATGTTATAACTCAAGTTCTAGGTAATTGTTTCCTCACCGGCTACACTACAATAATATTATTAAAGTCTCTTTGTAATAGCTTGTTTGTTTATTTCTAAGTATTAAGTTTTTATTTTAAGTTGCTGCTATCCTCAGTCATGGAATGAGGTGCCTGTGATTTTCTGCAAGTGTCTTCCTTTAGTTATAACTCCTGACTGGATCACAGAGTTACCCTGAGAGCTCACTGAAAGTGTAATGGTGCATTTTTAACATCTTAATGGAGCTATACTGCTGACTTTTGAGTATCGCATGCAGAGCTTGCTGAGTAAAAATTGTCTGCTATGTTACAACTTTAAGTGCATGTCAAAATGTATTTCATTGGCAGTAAAACACTTGGGATAATCTGAAAATTATACACATGTAAATCATTCCATTGCCACACATTGCTTTTCCAGGACTTGCTGGTTTAGTCTGTGTTAAGCTGCTGGAAATCTGAGTTATCCACTGGTACTCCTGTTTAAATTTTCAGGGTTTTAGCACCACAGGCAATTTTGAGTGCCACCTGTCCTTCTGTTTCAACTCACTGCATATGGTTACATCATTTAATTCACTATGGCTTAGGTCTGGAGGCAGCAGGAAGAGGACAAGTCATCACAAGGTGAAGCAATCTTGGGCAAACAGTTCCATTTTATATCCAATGCATGCCTCCAATAAGGAAATAATAAAGATGGCCTGAAAGATGTCTGATTAACCTGGGAAGTGGATGGGAATGCATAGATAGCATGGATCAATGGATTGTGGTAAAGGAATTATTGTACTTGTGCAAAGAAGTCTGCTTGTTTTAGGCATTGCAATTCTCCCTGCTCCATTTCTCTCTGTACCCTGCTCCAGACAGTCCTTTACATCCAAGCTCCAGGAGGATTTAATTTCCCCATATCGAACTCATAATCTCCTCACAAACACTATTTTAAAGTCACCCATTGAACAAACTATTTTCACCGTACAAGCAAAGTCTGAGAATGCTGGGGCATTAGAAGCTGAAATAGGCCTTTTGGCCCCTGGTGCCTGTTCTGCCATTCAGTGAGATTGTGGCTGAACTTTGATCTCAGCACCACTTTCCCGCATTAACCCCATATCCCAAATTCAGTTATCTGAAAATATATTGATCTCTGTCTTGAATATACACAATTACTAAGCCTCCACAGTGTTTTGGGTAGAGTATTCCAAAGATTCGCTGTCCTGTAGGTGAAGAAATACTGGAATGGCTATGAGTAAAAGGACAGGTTTTCATATTCATTTTAGTTATATGACAATCATTTCAGAGACCATAATCCCCCTGCTTCAGCACCTATTTAGTAAGCCCATTTGCCAGATGTCAGGCAACTCCTGTGGTTTGAAAAGTAGCACTTGCTTTGGCTGCAGGTAAATGAATCCCAATGGTGCTGGGACTTGTGGTTTGTTCCAAGAACACCTGTAAGTGAAGCAGTGGGGAAGTATGCCAAACTCCATGGAACGAGAGAATCAGTGACTGTACTAAATTTAGATTTGCAGAAGGCATTTGATGAAATGTAACATTAATGGTTATTGCGGGAAATAAAAGCTCATGTTGTAGGAGGTAATATATTAGCACGGATAGAAGATTGGCAGGCTAACAGTAAACAGAAAATAGACATAAATGGGTAATTTTCTGGCTGGCAAGACGTAATGAGCGATATGCTGCAGAGATCTGTGCTGGGCCCTCAACAATTTGCAATTTGTATAAATGACTTGGATGAAGGCTCCTAATGTATGGATGGTAAATTTGCTAATGACAGAAAAATAAAGTGGGAAGAAAACTGTGAAGAGGAAGTAAGAAAGCTTCAAAGGAGTACCGATAGGCTAAACGAATGAGCAAAGTTCTGGCAAATGCAGTTTGATTTTGGAAACTGTGAAATTATTCATTTTGGCAGCAAAAATTAAAATGGAGCATGTTATCTCATGGTAAGCGATTGCAAGCTCTGAAATGCAGAGGGATCTTGGTGCCCTGGGTGCATGATTTGCGAATGACTAGTGTGCTGATGCCAGCAAGTACTTAGGAAAGCCAAGAGAATATTAGCGTTTATTTCAAGGGGAATTGAATACAAAAGTAGGGAAGTTATGTTTCAGTTATAATGGGCATTTGTGAGACCACATCTGTAGTACCGGGAACAGTATTTGTGCCTTTCTTTAAAGGTGTTAGTACAACACAAAGGATTAGAGGAAAAAAATTCTGTATCTCTGTGTTTCTTATAATATCATGCATCTCTTATCTATGACATTATGGACTTTCAAAGGTTTGTTTCGTTAATTATCTCTTGATAAAACTTACATTTTGATATAGATTATTGAAACAAGGGCCAACTTCACAAGAACAAAAATTAATTGACTAGATGTGCTCATTAATAAAGTATTTGTATTCTTTTTTTCTTGCAGCAGTTTATAATATGCATTTAAATGGGTGAATTGTTACAACTAACAATTGTTTCAACGATCTTAATATTTAAAGGGTAACTTTTAACAATGTATGTCCTAGGCAGGCAGTCTAATTCAAAAAGAATACTGAAACAGAAACACAATTCAAATGATCTTCCCTCCATAATACTTTTCTAGTTCTATTCACCTCTCACTCTTCTTAGCTCTGGTGGGTACATTCCTAGCCTGCCAAACTTTCCTCAAAAGACAATCCTTCCCTTTCTAGTTAGTAAAACTTCTTGAAACTGCAGGTAGCCTACTGAGATCAGCTAAAACAGTATGGGGACAATGGACCAAATTACCTCCTTATGCCATAAGTTACCTCCATATGCTGGGCAGGCATGGTAGTGTAGTGGTTAGTGTAACACTTTACAGCACCAGTGACCCAGGTTCAAATCTGGCCACTGTCTGTAAGGAGTTTGTATGTTCTCCCCGTGTCTGTGTGGGTTTCCTCCGGGTGCTCCGGTTTCCTCCCACATTCCAAAGACATACAGGTTAGGAAGTTGCGGGCATGCTATGTTGGTGCCAGAAGAGCGGCGACACTTGCGGGCTGCCCCCAGAACACTCTATGCAAAACGATGCATTTCACTGTGTGTTTCGATGTCTTTTTATGATTCTGTATTGACTATGGATTTAGTATTGGATCTTCCTGATCAAAACGACCCATTGACTGAACCAGCTGAACCACCGGAGAAGACTTTAACTTCTGTATATAATATGACTGAATGGCAGCAGAATATCCTGTACATAGCAACAGTTTACATTCTATTTCAGCTGGTGACATCTAATAGAGTTATAACATTTATCAATATTCCTAGCAGGAAGATGGGTGGCAGAGGGATCAACAGTAGGCTCTCTTCGTTCTCCCCATCAAAATATCAAACAGTGTAACAGCTCAACTTAAAGCTGGCATTAACGTCGCTCCAAAACAGCAGGGTGTCTGTAGTTCGTTACTGCTAATTTATCCCATGATCACAGGCACAATTTTATTTTTCTTTTAACTAAGTGATGTGAATGCAGCGATTGCCTCTGCACTACAAGCTGGTAAAGCCATTTAGAAAGGATGATTTTATTATTTCATTAACCACACTGTGTGGAGGAAATCTTCCCACTTCATCCTGACTGCAGACTGGAGAAATGTTTTAGGAGTTAAATATCTGCCCTGCAGTGAAGAACTAAATCGCCGGGGACATCCAGGAAGAATCAGCCCAACGTGGATACAGATCAACCTTTCTGATTTAAGTGTGGTCTTTGGATTTTCAGTATTATTTTTCTCAGGGCTCTTGTGTAAATGTAACAGTAGTGACATCTGTTGCTTACTTATGCCTGACGGTGGTAGTGATAACACCAAAGCAACAAACCTGTTTCAGAAACTCAGCAGCTGCTTTGCAGATTCTAATCCATAAATGTGTTTGATTCATCACCTGTCAACTATCATTAGATTTTTACTACCCTTTAATAATTGAAAGAACAAAGAGCTCTTTCCCCAAAACAATTCCGTTTCTACACCACCTTTCAAAACCACAGGACATTACAAAATCCAATCATGGATGAATAAATGCTGGCAAGATCAACACTTATTGTCCATCCCTTTTGTCCATGAATTGAGTGACTTTCTAGGTCTTTTCTGAGGTCAGTTATGAGTCAAACACATCAGCCTGTCCTGGTTAGGACTGCAGATTTCCTTAATGGAAGGAGATTAGTGAACTAGACAATTTAATGATTTCATGGAAGGCATTACTGAGACTCTGCCAGTAATTTCAATTTTATTTCATTACTTAAACTTAAATTCAGTAACTGCTGTTGTGGGATTTTAAATCATCTGAGTAGTGGCTCAGGCTTTTGAATACTCATCCAGAAACATGATCGCTAGGCTACAGTACTCTTAGATAAAACCATACTCTTCGAAACTTCAATCAACATTACTAAAATCTGATCTTGTGATCTTAATTAAATCATAAAATTTGGGCTTATACTGGGAATAATCCCTCTGCTGTTGTTTGCAAAATTACGTGCACTATTTTCAGTCTGCCCTCTGAGCACAGACAAGGCCTGATTGTAACATCTTATCTGCAAGAGTACCGCACTGGTCTGCCAACCTTGACTAGTCCTTGTGTTCTATTTATTCACTGTTCATTACTAATCTGATACTGAGTTCATTTATGATTTCTTTCAGAAAATACAGTTTGAGGACCTACTGGCAGAGAGAAGTTCACAAGATAAGTTCAGCAAGTTCTGCTATATTTGATGATTGGAAATGATGGTGAACTAAAATCATAAATCATTAGTAAAAACAACTGCTTAAACTCGCTTGCCATTTCCTACCCTTGTTTTGCTGTCTGTCTGTTTAAATATTAATCTACACATTATGTAAAACCTTTTCCAAATGGGTCAGGTTTATTTTGGATCCAAAGCAAAAACATTGCTTACCTTTGTGCAAAAATACTGACATATGATTTCTACTGGATCGGAAAAAATTAAATAAAATATGACAATTTTTCAACCTGTTTCTTTAGTGTTCCTCCTTTCTCTAACTTCAGTTTATCTTATTTCACCATGCCCAGTGTAATTCGAGGGGAATCTCTCCCTTGTCACAAGCTGCTGGGCAGTTTGTTCATCAGTATTTGTTGTGGGAATTCAGTTATTCTCTACCACCCCAGTAATCAGGTGACACTCGAGTTCCTCTGTTCACCAGTTAATGTGAGCATATGCAAGGAAGTCACCCAGATACAGAGCTCCTGAGTGACTTAAAAATCACAATAAATACAATGATTATTAAATGAAATTATAAATATAATTATTATATCCTCAGCAGAGTTAAATGCGACACGTATCATCAATTCTAAGGTCCACATCATGTAGAAATACTTTCTTAACCAATATTACAGGCATTTAGTTCTCACTTTTTGACCACCCAAAGGTGAGACCCTGCCCCTGGTCAGTCACTGATCCTAACAAAACATCAATCAATCAATCAAAGCCACATCCCTCAACATTTTCCCTGCTGATCATCTGCATCCACAAACCTATTACCTCAGCCTGGATTACTGCAGAAGTTAATCACTTCAGAGACATGTTTGTGGCTTGTATATGCTGTAGTTATTCCATAGCTTGCCCATCTACAGATAACAAGTCAATTAATTCTTTCTATATATTTGAATACAGACAATATATCTGTATTGTCCTGCTTCACAATGAAGGGATGTCGTCTTCAGGAGAACATTCCATTGGACTGTTTGTTTCTTATTATTTGTACTGCCAAACATAAGAGTAAAGGTAAGCACAGGTAAGGTCTTTCAACTTTAATCTTCACACTTGGTGAGTCAGGATGGCAATTAGAACAGTAGTAGTTGGTTTATTGTTGTCACATGTACCGAAGTACAGTGAAAAACTTTGTTCTGCATACCATCCATACGGATCATTTCACAACATCAGTGCATTGAGGGATTACAAGGGAAAAGCAATAACAGAATGCAGAAAAAAGTTACAGTTACAGAGGAAATACAGTGTAGGTAGACAATAAGATGCAAGGCCATGATAGGGTAGATTGTGAGGTCAAGAGTCCATCCTATCATATGAGAGGTCCATTTAATAGTCTTATAAAGTGGACTAGAAGCTGTCCTTGAGCCTGATGGTACATGTTTTAAGGTTTTTGTATCTTCTGCCTGATGGGAGGGGGGAGAAGAGAGAATGTCCAGGATGGCTGGGGTCTTGGCTTACGTTGGCTGCTTTTCCGAGGCAGTGAGAAGTGTAGACAGATTCTACGAAGACGATTTTCGTGATGTGCTGAGCTGTGTCCACAACTCTCTGCAGTTTCTTGATAATCTTGGTGGAGGTGTTGCCTCTCCTTACTGATATGGACAAACTTGGGTTGTCTTCTCTGGAGCAGCGGAGGCTGAGGGGAGATCTGATAGAGGTTTCTAAGATTATGAGAGGCATAGATAGACAGCTGGTATCTTTTTCCCAGGGTTGAAATTTGTAATACCAGAGGACATGCATTTAAGGTGAGAGGGGGAAAGTTCAAAGGAGATGTGCAGGGCAAGTTTTTTACACAGAGAGTGGTGGGTGCCCGGAATGCACTGCCTGGGGTGGTGGTGGAGGCAGATATGATAGGGGCATTCAAGAAGCTCTTAGATAGACATACAAATGTGCAGGAAATGTAAGGATATGGATATTTAAGTGGAAGGAATTAGTTTAGTTGGGCATTTGATTATTAATTTAGTTAGATTGGCACAACATTGTGGGCCGAAGGGCCTGCTCCATGCTGTACTATATTCTATTGCTGTCTGTTGGTCAGAAAGTCAAGGATCCAGTTGCAAGGGGAGGTGTTAAGTCCTCCATCTAGGAGTTTGGAAATGAGTTTGTTTGGAATTATACTATTGAAGGTGGAGCTGTAGTCAATAAACAGTAGTCTGACGTAGGTGTCTTTATTATCTAGATGCTCCAGAGATGAGTGTCGAGCCAGGGAGATCCATCATGGACTTCTTTTGGCGGTAGGTGAATTGCAGTGGGTTGAGCTTGTCTGGGAGGCTGGAATTAATGCGTGCCATGACCAGCCTCTCAAAGCACTTCATGATGGTGGATGTCAGTGCCACTGGGCGGTAGTCATTAAGGCACGTTACCTTATACTTCTTTGGAACCAGGATGACAGTTGTCTTCTTAAAGCAGGTGGGAACCTCAAATTGAATTAGGGAGAGGTTAAAAATGTCTGCAAATACCCCCACCAGCTGATCTGCGCAGGATCGCAGGACTCCATCCGGGCCAGATGCCTTCCACGGGTTCACTCTCTCCTGACGTCTACAACAGTGACTCTCGGTACTGCCGTTTAATTCTGGGTAGAGCAGGAAGATCGGGAGGATTGCCTTGGTTTAACTGGAGCAAAGAAATAAACTACTGGAGGAACTCGATGGGTCAGGCAGCATCTGTGGAGAGAAATGGACAGTCGACATTTTGGGTGGAGACCCTTCTTCTGGGCTGAAAAAGTAGAGGGGAGATGGCCAATCTGAAGTGGTGAGGAGAAGGGAGTGGGGCAAGAGCTGGCAAGCGATTGGTGGATCCAGGCGAGGAGGGGTTAACAGATGGAGTCAAGTGGCGGTCATTGGCAGGTGGGAGTAGATGGGCAGACTGGCAGATCCCACTGACTTCTTCCAGAAGTTTATTTTTCGATCCCAACATCTGCAGACTCTTGCATCTGTATTAGTTTAATCACCCATTCTATCACCAGTCCAATCCCTGCGACCTGGACAATGCAAACCAGGACAGTTAACATTAGGACCCCAGTGTCTCAGGTGAAACATTTTCCCAGCTGCATTGATGTCACAATTGCCCGAGTTTCAGGTTTTACAATGATCTCAAAGATGTCACAATCGCTAGCTGTGTACATCACAATGTCTCAGGCTGTAGGTGACCCAAGAGGGGAGTGCCCTCTCTCTGGGGCACACCTTTTCTAGTTCCTCATCAGGTACATCTCCTCCCTCCTGAAAGACGGATTTGATTAAGAGGGTTAAGAGGTACTGGGACCCACCTCCCCCACCAGCACTGCACCATGGGTTCTGCCGCCAAGTCTGCATATTTCTGCTTGGCTATTTCGGGTGCGTTTTCCTGGCTGTGTTGACCTTCTATATTTTTCCTAAGGTACGGAGCAAGTTGGTACTGTAATATCACTGGGGCATTCCAAGCTTTTGAGGAGAGCAGTTTCTACGGGATGTATGGAAATGGCAAAATAAAAGCTCGGATATCAGATTTTAAAATCGGAATGTTTTGTAAGTGATTTATCAGCTGCGTGATCTTCATGAGATAATATTGGGCAAAATTTGTTGGGAATTCCTTGATCTGAACTCGGAGAATGCTGGAGATACGTGCTCGATTCTGCCCCACCATTCGATAAGATCGTGGCTGAAAAAGGGCAAGAAACCTCCTTCCGTCGGATCATAGACCTGGTCATTTATGGAAGTACACACACACAAAATTCTGGAGGAACTCAGCAGGTCAGGCAGCATCCGTGGAGGGAAATAAACCGTCGACGTTTCAGGTCAAGACCCTTCATCTGGAGTGATGTTGTTTCTGATTCATTTCCCTCCATAGACGCCGCCTGACCTGCTGAGTTCCTCCAGCATCTTGTGTGGGTTGCTCCAGGTTCCAGCATCTGCAGAATCTCTTGTGTGTCTCCATTTGAGGGAGCTTGCTGTGCAGAAATGACCCCCACAGTTCCTAAACCACAGCAGTGATAGCACTTCCAAAACACGACCTTTGCTGTGAAGTGTTGTGGGATGTCTTTGAGATGGTGAAGTGAAAGTCCATCTTTCCTACAATAAGTTCTCTGGAAATAGCAAGCAAATAACAGTAATGCAGTTCCAATCTCAAGTTGTCTACCAGCAATCTCAAACAATACAAATGGCACAAAAGGAGGCCATTTGGCCCATCTATGCTGGACCTGATAGAAAGCTATTTTGTTTACTCCCTCTTCCTGGCTCTCAGTCCACAGTCCTGTAGGTGAGGGAACATTGTGCACATCCAAGTACCTCTCAGATGTGATGTGGGTTTCTGTCTCCACAGCCTATCAGGCTGTGAATGAATAAAATTCTCCTCAACTGCCTCTTCCACTTCTATCTTAAATCTGCGTCACCTATTTATTATTGACCTCTTTCCTATTCATCCTCCCTCAGCCTCTTATGCTTTTACACAGCTTAATTAAATCTCCCCTCAAATTTCAAGTAGGGCAATCACAGCTGAGCTGAACTCCTTGCTTAACTTCTGCAGCCCTCGGCAGCACCGTCATACCTCTCCCCCACACCCTCCCGAGTGCTATCACATCCAATGTTCCAATTCCTCACCAATATTCGGGTAAAGACACTTCTGATCCCCAGTTGGATTTATTACATGGAACATAGAACAGCACAGTACAGGCCCTTTGGCCCACGATGTTGTGCCGACATTTTATCCTGCTCTAAGATCTATCTAACCCTTCCCTCCCACATAGCCCCCCATTTCTCTATCATTCATGTGTCTATCTAAGAGTCTTTTAAATGTCCCTAATGTATCTGCCCCCACAACCTCTGCCGGCAGTGCATTCCACGCACCCACCACTCTCTGTGTACAAAACTTACCTCTGACATCCCCCTTATAACTTCCTCCAATCACCTTAAAGTTATATCCCCTTGTGTTCGCCCTGGGAAAAAGTCGCCACCATCTTCTAGCTACAGTCCCTGGTTTCTGGTCTATTCACTAACATTAACCTCATTGGGACAAGTGAAGTCACTAGGCTAAGTTCCTGATATCCACATACTGAAGATTAGTATAGGTGGTCATCATCGAGTCATCCAGTTAATAGAGGACGGGAACAGGCTCTTTGGCCCAGCTCCTCCATGTTGACCAAGTGGTCTACCTGAACTCGTCCCATTTGCCTATGTTTGCCCCATATCCCTTTAAACCTTTCCTATCCATGTACATGTTCAAATGTCTCTTAAACGTTGTAATTCTACCCCCTTCTACCACTTCCTCTGGCAGCTTGTTCCATCAGGGTTTAGTTAGGCACTTAATTACTAGTTTAATTAGTTCATCACAACATGGTGGGCTGAAGGGCCTGTTCCTATGCTGTGTTGTGTTCTATGTTGTCTCTTAAACGTTGTAATTCTACCCCCTTCTACCACTTCCTCTGGCAGCTTGTTCCATCAGGATTTAGTTAGGCACTTAATTACTAGTTTAATTAGTTCATCACAACATGGTGTGCAGAAGGGTCTGTCTCTGTACTCTCGGATTCTCTGACTCACAGATGCTGGTGAGGACAGAAGCACAACCTGTACGCCTCCAGGACACACTCCATAAAGCGCCGGTTCATGCCTGCCCACTCCCCTCTGCTTCATCTCCCTCCACCTCAGTGATGATCCAACGGGGGTTCAGCCAGGGGGTGTCAGGGTAGACGTTGTTAATTGGAAAACGAAGACCCACTTCAATTTGCCTTTTTTGACATCAATAAAGTGGAAAATGAAACAGATTGTGCTGGAAATACTCAGAAGGTCAGGCAGCATCTGTGGAGAAACAGCATTAGTGTATCGGGTTGATGACCTTTCATCATGGTATGTAAAATGAATGAGAGGTCCAGGTAGGGTGGGTAGGAAGGACCTGCTTCCCTTGTCAGAACTGAGATAGCTCGTCAACCTGAAACATTAGCTCTGTTCCTCTCTTCACGGACACTTCCTGATCCGCTGAGTATCTCAAGCATTTTGCGGTTTGTTTCAGGTTTCCCCCATCTGCAGCCTTTTGCTCTGAAGTCTGTTAGAGTCATTTTATCTTCTGCTTATGATTTAAAGAGGGCCACACATCTATCCAGGGTGGGAAATTAGTGTGGTACGTATAGAGCGACCATTCCAATATTGTCCCGTTTACAGAAACACCCACGATTTAAATGATTTTAATCTTCTCTTGCTGTTTAAAACTGACCCAGATCTGCTCCTGTTTGCATAGATTTTCAAGAGATTGCTGAATATTGCTTACTCCAGCTACCGAAGGTATTGTATGTGTAAGTACCCAAGTGTGAAGCCCTGATATTATAAGCTGGCAAATCGCCATGAGGTGGTTTTAGGTTGGATGGTGGAAGGAATAAAATGGGGAGGTTCAAGAGACCAGAACTGGAGGAGTGTAAAGGATTGTGGCACTAGAGGAGACGAGAGGACCAGAGAGGAGCTCAGCCCAATGGGAAGTGAAAACAAAAGTGAGAAGTTTAAGACTGAGGTGTAGCTGGACTGGCTGCTCCAGAGGTTAGCAAACGCAGGGTGATGAGTGAACTGGACAGTACATATTTGGGTCTGGGCAGCAGGGTCAGAGTCAAAGTGGAGTTTATTGTCATGTGCACAGTAGTGTAGCAGTTAGCGTAACGCTATCACAATGCCAGCGACCTGGGTTCAATTCTGGCCACTGTCTGTAAGGAGTTTGTACGTTCTCCCTGTGACTGCATGGGTTTCCTCCGGGTGCTCCGGTTTCCTCCCACATTCCAAAGACGTCCGGGTTAGGAAGTTGTGGGCATGCCATGTTGGCGCCGGAAGCGTGGCGACACTTGGCGGGCTGCCCCCAGAACACTCTACGCAAAAGATGCATTTCACTGTGTGTTTCGATGTACATGTGACTAATAAAGGTATCTTTTATCTTATCTTACCAGTACAGGTGCACACAGGTGCAATGAAATCCTTACCTGCAGCAGCATCACAGGCACAGAGCAATATAGACACAACATTCACAGGAGAAACATACATTAAACAATTAAGCATAAATTATACAAAATTATACAATTAGAACAAAAAGAGAGCCAAAGTTTTGGATGTTTAAGTTGGAAAGGCGGAACATCATGGTTTACGTGAGGAAGAACATGGAACCCTCAACTGCAGTTTGTAGAATTACTCATTTCCAATGACTGTTCTTTCAGGCACCTGGCTTCCTCGTTGCAGTTTTCCAAAGGCAATGAACTCAGTTTCGACCTCCTTACGAAAAAGCAACCTGCTGGAGGAACTCAATGGGTCGAGCAGCATTTCTGGGTGTGGGGGAAAGGAATTGTTGACGTTTTGGGTCGAGACCCTGCATCAGGACTGAGAGTGGAGAGGGAAGGTAGCCGGTATAAAGACGAGAGGGAGAGGGATGATACAGGGACTGGTAGGTGATAGGTAGACCGAGGAGGGGTGAGGGATGGTGGGCAGAAGGATCCAGGTGGGGGAAAGGGGTGGGATGGAGTTGGGAGACAGATGCAGATGGACGATAGATGGAAGCAGACAAGGAAAAATCAGAACCAACTGCTGGAAGAACTCAACAGATGGAGACCACCTGTGGGGGGGAAACAACCATTGATGTTTTGGGTCGAAACCCTGCATCAGGATTCATCAGCATCTGCAGTCTTCTGTGTATCCAAGGGAGAAGAGAAGGTTCGTAACAAAGGTCATTGGTTCAGACATGGGGATGAAGTTTTCCAACAGGGAGAGATTGAGCCAAATGGGCTCATGTTTAGACGAGGAAAGGAGCTCTTGTTAAAATGAATAGAAATCTCACCATTGTTGACCAGGTAAGAGTTAGCAGGCTGTGTCCTCTGAATGGAGAGTCAATATCAGCTTGAACTTTATGAAGAGGTAACAAAATGAGGGCAGCACAGCTGATGTATTCCACATGGACCTCAGTAAGGTCCCTGAAAGGTTCCACAGGGGAGACAGATCAGAGATCAGTGCTGGGACCCTTGGTGTTCATCATATTCATTCCTGGTTTGGATGTGTCCAGATGGTATTGAAACTGTCCAGATGGTATGAAACTTGCTGTTGATAGTGAGGAGGCTAGTCTGAGGTTACAGGATGATATTGAGGAATTTGTGAAATTGGCAGAGCAATGTCAGATGGCAAGTGTGAGGTGATGCACTTCAGGAGGACTAATCGGGCTAGAGATACACATTAAGTAGTTAAGCCCCAGGGAGTACTAAGGAACAGAGTGATCTTGGCATACAAATCCAAAGTTATCGGAAGAGGGCAGCACCAGTAGATAAGGTGGCAAAGAAAGCATATAAGATATTTTTAGGATATTGCTTTATTAGTCACATGTACATCAAAGCACACAGTGAAATGCATCCTTTGCGTAGAGTGTTCTGGGGGCAGCCTGCAAGTGTTGCCACTCTTCCGGTGCCAACATAGCATGCCCACAGTTCCTAACCCGTATGTCTTTTGGAATGTGGGAGGAAACCGGAGCACCTGGAGGAAACCCATGCAGGCACGGGGAGAACGTACAAACTCCTTACAGACAGTGGCCGGAATTGAACCCGGGTCACTGGCGCCGTAACAGCGTTATGCTAACCGCTACACTACCGTGCCAGCCATGGGCTACTTGCCTTCATTATCCAAGGCATAAAATATAAGAGCATGAAGATTATGGTACACACTTATAAGACAGTGGTTAGACCACAGCTGGAAGAGGGTGCACTGTTCTCATTGCCACAGCAGAGGAAGAATGTGATTGCACTGGAGACAAGTGCAGGGGAGATTTACCTGAAAGTTGCCTGGGATCGAACAGAACATAGAACATAGAACGGTACAGCACAGAACAGGCCCTTTGGCCCACAAGGTTGTGCCGACATAGCTATTCCCTCCGACCTACAGAATACCCATATCGCTCCATTTTCCTCTCATTCACGTGCCCATCCAAGCCCCTCTTAAAAAAACTGAAAAGGATGTTCCAGTTATGAGGAGAGACTGAAGCGGTTTGTTTCCCATGAAGCAGAGGAGGCTGAGGGGGGACACAGATAAGGGTGTACAAAATTGTGAGAGGCATAAATACGGGAGACATGAATAAACTTTTTTTCCCAAAGCAGAGGTGTCTAAAACCAAGAGGTTTAGGATTATGGTAAAAGGTGGAAGATTTCGAGGGGATCTGAGGTAGAATTTTATCACCCAGAGGGTGGTTGGAATCTGGAACGTACTGACTGCGGAGGTGATGGAGGCAGAGACTCACAATAGTTAGGAAGTGTTTAGACAAACCACAGAAAGCTGTGGACCAAGTGTCGGTAAATGGTATTAAGATAGGTACTTGATGGCCAGCATGCCACGATGGGCTGAAAGGCCTGTTTTGTTACTACCTGACTCTATGATTGACTGCTGCTCATATTTTGATATCCCTTTTAGATTTTCAACATGTAGCCTAGAAAAAAGTGGAATCTTGAAAAGAATGTTAGGAGCCAGCCTTGATTCATGAACATAGAACATAGAGCACTACAGCACAGTGGAGGCCCTTCGGCCCACAATGTTATGCCGACATTTTATCCTGTTCTAAGATCTATCTAACCCTTCCCTCCCACATAGTCCTCCATTTCTCTATCATTCATGTGTCTATCTAAGAGTCTCTTAAATGTCCCTAATGTTTCTGCCCCCACGACCTCTGTTGGCAGTGCGTTCCACGCACCCACCACTCTCTGTGTGAAAAAAAACTTACCCCTTATACCCCTTTGTATCTTCCTCCAATCACCTTAAAATTATGCCCCTCGTGTTAGCCATTTTTGCCCTGGGAAAAAGTCTCTGACTGTCCACTCGATCTATGCCTCTTATCATCTTGTACACCTCTATCAAGTCACCTCTCATCCTCCTCCTCTCCAAAGAGAAAAGCCTCAACTTGCTCAGCCTATCCTCATAAGACATGCTCTCCAATCCCAGCAGCATCCTGGTAAATCTCCTCTGCACCCTCTGAAGCTTCCACATCCTTCCTATAATGAGGTGATCAGAACTGAACACAATACTCCAAGTGTGGTCTAACCAGAGTTCTATAGAGCTGCAACATTACCTCGCAGCTCTTAAACTCAATACCCCGACTAATGAAGGCCAACACACCAGACGCCTTCTTAACAACCCTATCGACCTGCACGGCAACCTTGAGGGATCTATGGACGTGGACCCCGAGATCCCTCTGTTCCTCCACACTGCTATGAGTCCTGCCATTAACCTTGTATTCAAATTCAATCTCCCGAAGAGTATCACTTCACACTTTTCCTGGTTGAACCCCATCTGCCACTTCTCAGCCCAGCTCTGCATCCTATCAATATCCTGTTGTAATCTACAGCAACCTCCTACACTATCCACAACACCACCAACCTTCGTGTCATCTGCAAACTTACTAACCCACCCTCCCACATCCTCATCCAAGTCATTTATAAAAATCATGAAGACCAGGGGTCCCAGAACAGATCCCTAAGGAACACCACTGGTCACTGACCTCCAGGTAGAATACGCTCCATCTACCAGCACCCTCTGTCTTCTATGGGTGAGCCAATTCTGAATCCACACAGCCAAGTTTCCCTAGATCCCACTCCTCCTGACTTTCTGAATAAGCCTTCCATGAGGAACCTTATCAAACGCCTTACTGAAATCCATGTACACCACGTCCACTGCTTTACCTTCATCCATGTGCTTTGTCACATCCTCAAAGAATTCAATCAGTCTTGTGTATGATGTTTGACTAATCTATTGGGGACCTTTGGGTATGTGACAAAGGGAATGAGGGGGAACCAAGTACATTTGGATTTTTGGAAGGTTTCGTTAAAGCCTCATACAGGAGATTGGTCAACAAGGGTGGAGTACATGGAATTGGGGTATAATACTGACACAGGTCAGTAAATGGTCATTGGACAAAGAGCGGAGTGGAAAAAATGGATCATTCTCAGGTTGTCAGACCGTGACTGGCGGAGTACCACAGAGATCAATACCTGGTCTCCACCTATTCACAATCCACATCAATGATTGGCTGGGGAGATCAAATGTCACGTTGCCAAATTTGCTGATGATTCGTGAATTGGTTCATTATTGTCACTTGTACTGAGGTGCAGTGAAAAACTTGTCATGCATACCGTTCCTACAGATCAGTTCATTACACAGAGCATTGAGGTAGTACAAGGTAAAACAATAACAGGATACAGAGTAAAGTGTTACAGTTACAGATAAAGTGCAATGCAGGCAGAAAGTAAGGTGCAAGGCCATAACGAGGTAGATTGTGAGGTCAAGAGTCCATGTTATCGTACTAGGGAACTGTTCAGATAACAGCGGGATAGAAGCTGTCCTTGAGCCTGGTGGTACGTGCTTTCAATACCAGACTAGCTGAGACTGTGAATACAGAGGAGGAGGTCAGGAGGCTTGAAGGGGGATATGAGTGGGCGAGAATGTGGCTGATAATGTGAAAAATATGAGGTCATCCAAATGGGTGAATAGAACAGAAGAGCGGTGCTGTTTGATGGTGATGGATGGGTCCTTGACGGCCAGCATGGACATGGTGGGCCGAAGGGCCTGTTTCAGTACTACCTGGCTCTGATTGACATTATGGCTTACTGCTGCTAGATAGTGGATGGCATCGATGTTCAAGGGGTCCTTGTAAGCGAGTCACTGAAGGCCAATGTGCAGGTGCAGTGAGTGATTAGAAGGGTAAATGGTACATTAGCTTTCATTACAGGAGGATCTGAATACAGTTTATGGAAATCTTATTGGCATTGCATAGAGCCTTGCTGCAGTATTGTCTGCAGTTTTGGTCTCCTTACCTATGATAAGATAAGGTATCTTTATTAGTCGCATGCACATCGAAACACACAGTGAAATGCATCTTTTGCGTAGAGTGTTCTGGGGGCAGCCCGCAAGTGTCGCCACGCTTCCGGCACCAACATAGCACGTCCACAACTTCCTAACCCGTACGTCTTTGGAATGTGGGAGGAAACCGGAGCACCCGGAGGAAACCCAGGCAGACACGGGGAGAACATACAAACTCCTTACAGACAGCGGCCGGAATTGAACCCGGGTTGCTGGTGCTGTAAAGCGTTATGCTAACCACTTGTCATCAGGAGAGTGCAGTGAAGATCCACGGGACTGGTTCCAGTGTTTCCAGTACAAGGAGAGGTTGGGAAGACTAGTCCTGCATTGTCTCTAGCTTAGGAAAATAAGAGATCTCATGGCAATTTTAAAAGTTGTTAGAGGGTTTGTCAGGCTACATGGAGAGAGGATATTTCCTCCAACTGAGGTCTGGGGCTGGGGCGGACAGTCTGAGATCATGGAGGATGGAGAGGAGAAAACATTTCTTCAGTCAGAGGGTGGAGAACCTTCGGAATTCTCCACCCTGGAGAATAAGGAGGCTCAGCCGTTGTGTTCATCCAAGACAGAGGTCGATAGAAAGAAGATCAGCCATGGTCCTGATGAATGAGGGGACAGGTTAGATGGGCCAAGTGTCCTCCTCCTTCTCCTATAGGAAGGATGTCATTAAGCTGGATAGGGTGCAGAAAAGATTCATGAGGATGTTATCAGGACTGGAGGGCCTGAGTTGTAAGGAGAGGCTGGACAGGCCGGGACTGTTTTCCCTGGAGCGAAGGAGGCTGAGGGGTGACCTTATAGAGGTTTATAAAATCATGAGGGGCGTAGATAAGGTGGATGGTCACAGGTAGGGGAGTCTAAAACTAAACAGTATAGCTTTAAAGTGAGAGGGGAACAACTTAAAGGGGAACTGGGGGCAAGTATTTCGCACAGAGGGTGGTGGGTGTGTGGAACGAACTGCCAGAGGAAGTGGTAGAGGTGGGTACAATTCCTACGTTTAAAAGACATTTGGACAGGTACATAGAGAGGAAAGGTTTGGAGGGATATGGGCCAAACACAGGCAAATGAAACTAGCTCTGGTAGGCACCGTGGTCAGCATGGATGAGTTGGGCCGAAGGGCCTGTTTCCATGCTGTATGACTCTATGACTCTATTTCTTGTGTTCTTGTGTTATGAAGTAAACCAGTCATTCAGCCAACTGTAGTGATCAATACAAAACAGAGAACACTGGAACCACGCAGCAGGTCAGTGAGAAACAGAGTCAACCTTTTGTCCCAAGGAACCTTCACCAGAACTGGAGAAACAAGAAGAAGCAGAGAGGGAGAAGGGTGGATGAAACATGGAGAAGGTCTGTGGCACGGTGCAGAACAAAGTTGTCATGGCAACAATTACTTCCAAAACTGGGCAGAAGAGAAAGGAAGGTACAATCCTATCTGTGGATAGGAGGAAAGAAAGGAGGATCTGTGGATAGGAGGAAATTCAACACCATGCCAGATGGAACAAGAGATTCTGTTCATTGTCCATTGTTGGTGCAGTGCAGGAGAAGGTTGAAGTGGGTGGAGAATTGTAACGTGAGGGGGCTGGACCTAAGAGTAAATTAAATTGGTAAATTGGTTTATTATTGTCACATCTACCGAGGTACAGTGAAAAACTTTGTTTCGCATGCCATCCATACAGATCATTTCAGCACATCAGTACATTGAGGTAGTACAAGGGAAAACAATAACAGAATGCAGAATAAAGTGTTACAGTTACAGAGAAAGTGCAGTGCAGGCAGACAGTAAGGTGCAAGGCCATAACGAGGTAGATTGTGAGGTCAAGACTCCATCTTACCGTACTAGGGGACTGTTCAATAGTCTTATAACAGCAGGATAGAAGCTGTCCTTGCGCCTGGTGGTACGTGCTTCAGGCTTTTGTATCTTCTGCCCAATGGGAGGGAGGAGAAGAGAGAATGTCCAGGGCTGGGGGGGGGGGGGGGGGGGGTCTTTGATTATCCTGGCTGCTTTACAAGGCAGCGAGAAGTGTAGACATGGGGGGGAGGTTGGTTTCCATGATTCACTGAGCTGTGTCCACAACTCTCTGCAGTTTCTTGCAGTCTTGGGCAGAGCAGTTGCCGTACCAAGCCGTGATACATCTGGATAGGATGCTTTCTATGGTGCATCGGTAAAAGTTGGTGAGGGTCAACGGGGACAAGCTGAATTTCTTTAGCCTCCTGAGGAAGTAGAGGAATGTGAACATAGTCATAGAGTTATCCAGCATGGAAACAAGGCCCTTCGGCCCAACTGGTCCATGCCGACCAAGATTCCCATCTAAGCTAGTCGCATTTGCCCGCGTTTGGCCCATATCCCTCTAAACCTTTCCTACCTATGTACCTGTCCACATGTCTTTTAATTGTTGTCATTGTACCTGCCTCAACCACTTCCACCATTTATAATGTAGCTCAACAATGAGGGACTGCACTTGATGACACTGTGAAAATTCTGGGAAAAACATAATATCAGAATTGGCATCAGAATCAGATTTATTGTCACTGACTTAGATGATGTGAAAAGTGTTGATTTGCGGCAGCAGTACAGTGCAAAGACATAAAATTATTATGAATTATAGAGAATAGTGCAAAACCAAAGGAATAACGAGGTAGTGTTCATGGGTTCACGGACCATTCGGAAATCTGACGGCAGAGGGGAAGTAGCTGTTCCTGAATCGTTGAGTGTGGGTCTTCAGGCTCCCGTACCTCCTCCCCGATGGTAGTAATGAGAAGAGGGCATGTCCCGCATGGTGAGGGTCCTTAGTGATGGATGCCGCCTTCTTGAGGCACCGCTTCTTGAAGATGTCCTCGATGGTGGGGAGGGTTGTGCCCATGATGGAGCTGGCTGAGTCTGGGAATATGGGAAAGGGAGAAGCAGATTTATGGAGGGGCTTGAACTTTGTGAAGATGGTTGATTGTTGATGTTTCTCTCTGCTTCCTTCCTCAAGACTATAACTACAACAACATCTTTGAGCAGTTCCTTCATGAGAGCAGGCAGTGGTGGGACTACCTCGTTGGCCTCATGGCTATCAAGAGGCGAGCTTCTAGCTGTGAGGAAGCACGGCCCTCCTGCTCACATGAGCCCCTCCCTTGCAACACCATGGGGCACAAGAGGCACAAGAAGTCCTACGCCCACTGCAAGAGGAAACGCGTGCGCTACCTGGAGCCCGACGAACAAGAGATCCTGAGCCGCCTTTGCTGTAACTACGACCCACACAAGTTCACGAGGGCAGAGTGGACAATAAACTTGCAGGGATACGCGCCTGGTGAAAGGAGACCTGGGAACTGCTCCACTGCCTGCAAACACTCACGCATGACTATGAACATGTAGGCATGAGGCGTGCACACTTGCCTGTGTCAGCCCTGTATCTATTAAACCCTGTAGCCTCCTCTCCATTGGAAAGCATCTCCCCTTCTCTTTCTCTCACTAAAATCAGGTGACTTTACTGCTTGCAATAGACCTTGCATAACCTTAGTCTAACGTGCCTCTTCTCAGAAATCATATATCAACTGCATTCTGGCGATAATTAAAACTAACTCTCGAAACATGGAATGACTGCCTGAAATTTCTCAGCCGACGCTACCTGACTTGTTGATTATTTCCAACTTTAATTTTGTACTTATTTCGGGATTGTCGGGGTGTTTCTAAGCACTTGAACTAAACATTGGATAATATTTGTCCCAGCACAATGAATTGGAAATGATTTTTGTTTCCTACATTTTTACATTGGGGTAAGTGAACCAAACGGAGACACAAGAGATTGCAGACGCTGGAATCTGGAGCAACGATCTGCTGGAGGAACTCAGCAGGTCGAGCAGCATAGAAACACAGAAACATAGAAGACCTACAGCACGTACAGGTCCTTCGGCCCACGAAGCTGTGCCAAACACGTCCCTAGATATTACTAGGCTTACCCATAGCCCTCTATTTTTCTAAGCTCCATGTACCTGTCCAAAAGTCTCTTAAAAGACCCTATCGTATCCGCCTCCACCACCGTTGCCGGCAGCCCATTCCATGCACTCACCACTCTCTGAGTAAAAAACTTACCCCTGACATCTCCTCTGTACCTACTCCCCAGCACCTTGAACCTGTGTCCTCTTGCGGCAACCACTTCAGCCCCGGGAAAAAGCCTCTGACTGTCCACACAATCAATGCCTCTCATCTGTAGGGGGAAGGAATTGTTGACGTTTCAAGGTCATCAAGGTCAACAAATAATCTACTGGAGGAACTCAGTGGGTCGAGCAGCAGATTCAGTTCCTCCAGCAGATTGTGTGTTGCTCCAGATTCCAATGTCTCCAGTCATTGAGGTAACTAAAAGAGAGCTGTGGGAGGGGTTACAAACTGGGACTGAAACAAAGACAAGGAGAGGGGGAGAGATTTAAAACGGATCTGAGGGGCAACTTTTTCACCCAGAGGGTGGTCTGTATATGGAACGAGCTGCCAGAGGAAGTGGGTGAGGCAGGTACATTAACAACATTTAAAATGTACTTGGACAGGTACATGGATAGGAAAGGTTTATAGGCCAAACGCGGGCAAATGGGACTAACTTAGATGGGAACGTTGGTCGGCATGGACCAGTTGGGCCAAAAGGCCTGTTTCCCTGCTGTATGACTCTATTGACTGTTTCATGTATCTACAAGGACATGGGTGTAGCTCGGGCCCATGTGAGTCCCGATAGCCACACATTTGAGTTGGAGAGAGTGAGTGGAGTTGGAGGAGAAACTGTTCAATGTGAGAACAAGTTCAACCAGGCCGGTGTGTTGATGGAGAAGAAATGGCTGTTCAAGGAAGTGAAGGGTCCTCAGAACAACCTGGTGTGGGATGGGCTGTGCAGAGGGATTATCCGTCCTTGATCCAATTGGGACCAGAAAAACTGGAAACTGTTCCCCATTCCCACCCATCCCGGTAGGAGAGAGTTCCATACTCCCCTACCCTTCAGTGGGAGTGACATGGGTTCAGTCCTGACCTCAGGCAGAAGCAGCTCAATCTGAAATGTTAACTCTGTTTCTCTTTTCACAGAGGCTGCGTCACTTTCTATGGTTTCTTACGATATAGGAGGCCATCCAGCCCAGAGCTTATGCTGGCTATCAGAGCGAACCCGTCGATGTCATCCCCCCCTAATCATTTCCCTGTCACGCACACTCTCCCAACTCTGATTCTCCACTCCAATTAACCCAATGACCTGCACAGCTTTGGGATGTGGGAGGAAACTGGAGTACACGGGGGGAGCCCACACGGTCACAGGGAGAACGTGCAAACTCCACACAGACAACGCCGGAGGTCAGGTGAGGCAGTAGGTGTGAGCGATCACTCTGACTGAGCCACAGAGTATTTCCAGCATCTTCTAGTTTTGTTTCAGGTTTACTGCATCTGCAGTGCTCTGCTTTGGTGTCTTCCATGTTCTCATTGGGAAAACACACTCTTCCTCGTTTCCCATAGGATTTGGGGTGTGACATGTTACACTTTGGAGATCAAATGTATAGGGACAGTACACAGTTAATGGCAAGACTCTTAACAGTGTCGATGTACAGAGGGATCTTGGTGTCCGAGTCCATAGTTCTCTGAAAGTGGCTGCACAGGTTGATAGGGCAGTAAAGAAGGCATTTGGCATGCTTGTCTCTATTAGCCGAGGCACTGAGTTCAAGAGTCAGTAAGTTATGTTGCAGCTTTATAAAGGTCTGGTTAGGCTGCATCTGAAGTATTGCATTCCGTTCTGGTCGCCCCATTACAGGAAGGATGTGGAGGCTTTGGAGAGGGTGCAGAAGAGGTTCACCAGGATGCTGCCTGGATTAGTGCTATAAGAAGAGGTTGGACAAACTTGGGTTGTTTTCTCTGGAGATGCAGAGGCTGAGGGGAGACCTGACAGAGGTTTATAAGATTATGAGAGGCATAGATTGAGTAGACAGTCAGTATCTTTTCCCAGGGTTGAAATGTACGAGAGGGCATGCATTTAAGGTGAGAGGCGGAAAGTTCAAAGGAGATGTGCGGGGCAAGTTTTTTACACAGAGAGCGGTGGGTGCCTGGAATGTGCTGCCAGGGGTGGGGTGGATGCAGATACGATGGAGGCAGTTAAGAGGCTTTTAGATAGACACATGGATGTGCAGAGATTGGAGCGTTATGGACATTGTGTAGGCAGAAGGGATTAGTTTAGTTAAGCATTTAATCACCAGTTTAATTAGTTGAGCACAACATGGTGGGCTGAAGGGCCTGTTCCTGTACTGTAGTGTTCGATGTTCTGTGATTTATCAGTAACTATTGCAAGGAGTGGAAACATTCCAACCCGACAATGATTTTACGGAATTTTATCCATTCCCCTTTGGGTTTTGAGGAATAGACCCCCAGCCCTTCCTGATAGTTACAACCCCTCCATCTGATACTGTCCCACCAATCCAGTCTCCCTTTGTCGGTATGAAGTGCCCTCTGTCTGTGGACCACAACTGTGCCCAGCACAACACTGGAACCAGAAACTGCTGAAGCCATTGTCTAAATTTTGATAAAAATTCCAAATTTTGCTTTTGGTGGGAGCAGATGAATATGAAAAATTAAGATTGGAGCCATGACTGTGCACGATCCCAGCCATCCAGTGTGTTCTGAGACCCCAGCAACACACCATCAGAATATTCAGACCGTCCGTCCACAGCTCGTCCCAGCCCATTCCAAATTATCTCTGCCCATTCCCCATGTCAGAATCCATTCCCTACCACCTTCCCATTCCCAACAACTGTCATAAGAACATAAGAAATAGGAGCAGGAGGAGGCCATTTGCCCCGTCGAGCCTTTTCCACCATTCAATAAGATCATGGCTGATCTGGCCGTGGACTCAGATCCGCCAACCTGCCTTTTCCCCATAACCCTTAATCCCCCTACTGTGCAAAAATCTATCTAACTGTGTGTTAAATATATTTAATGAGGTAGCCTCTACCACTTCCCTGGGCAGAGAATTCCACAGATTCACTACTCTCTGGGAAAAACAGTTTCTCCTCATCTCCATCCTAAATCCACTCCCTAGAATCTTGATGCCATGTCCCCTAATTCTAGTCTCACCTACCAGTGGAAACAACCTTCCTGCCTCTATCTTATCCATCCCTTTCATAATTCTACATGTTTCTAGAAGATCCCCTCTCATTCTTCTGAATTCCAGCGAGTATAGTCCCAGGTGATTCAATCTCTCCTCATAGGCTAATCCCCTCATCTCCGGAATCAACCTGGTGAACCTCCTCTGCACTGCCTCCAAAGCCACTATATCTTTCCTGGATCTGTCCCATTGCCCCTTCCCATTCCCATTCCCAATTGTCTCTGCTCATCCCGAATGGTGTCACCTCATTCCCAATGGCCCAATCCCTGATTATCCCAGCCCACCTCCCATTGCCCCTGATCCCCATGACACCCCGCTCCCCCCCCCCCCCCCAACTTATCTCCAGTCTCCAGCCCGGGGACCTCTGCCTAGCCCGACGTCACAATTTCCCAGCCAGATGTTGCCCTCAGGACAACATCTGGCCCCGTGTCATCAACCGAGGTCTGTGAAGCAATGGGACGTGTCACCAGGCGGGGAGCAGCCCATGGCCCCGCTCAGTGCTGGCGGGACGGCAGTGAGCAGCAGCGAGTCACAGGACGTCCCGTTCATTGGACCCAGGGTCGTGGTAGAGTGAATGCAGATCTTTAGGAGTGTGAACCCGGAGGAGCCGGACCCACTGCCTCCGACCGACTGGGAAGGCGGTTACTTCTGCCAACATGTGGCGGTCTTTGTGCTTTTCTACTTCAGCTGCATGGTGGCGTTCTTGGCCTCTTACAGCTCCTTCCTGCAGGTAAGGATGCCCCACATCTGGAACTCTTTGCACGGGGAGGGTGTGTCCGTCTGGGGCGTCTCAGAGCAATGAATCTCTGAGCAACGAGTTACTGTGTCCAGGGACCCGAGCAACAGCCGGCCTGGGAGAGCCTGCACTGTTGAATGGGACATTAACCACCGTCCCAAGTGGTTAGGGTTGGGGGGAGAATGGTTGAGCCAATATTGACCCTCAGTCAACAGCAACAAAGGGTCCGGTGATCTGATCACTGCCACGTTGCTGGGATCTTCCCTTGCAAAAAATGGCAGGCTATTTTTCCTGCAGTACAATTGCTACACTTATAAAATACTTAATTGGCTGTGAAATAATTTGCAGCACCCTTAAGTGGACTTGAATGAATGTGTATAGGAATATGAATCTTCCCCCCCTCCAACCCCCCACCCCCAACCCCAACCCAACAACCCACCAAGTTGGATCCATGTGTTACTTTGTCCAATAATAAAACTGCTGGAGCAACTCAGCAGGTCAGGCAGCGTGTGAGGAGGCAGACCAATAAACAGCCGGAGACCCTGCATCAGGACTCTGGAGGGGAGATTGCTGGTACAAGGGGGTGGGGTCAGGCAGGAGCTGGCGGGCAATAGGTGGATCCAGGTGAGGAGGGGATGATTGGCAGGTGGAGCCAGGGGAGGAGGGAAGGGTGGAGGCTGGGAGGTGATACATGGGGGCAACAGAGGGCTGGAGATGATGGAAACTGATGGGGAAGGGATGGTGGGCAGGTGGGAGGGGAGGGAATAGAGGAATGAGTGGGTTGAGTGTGTGGTGATAGGCAAATAGAATGAGGGAGGGGAAGGGAAAGAAACCGGGTAACAGGGGACTGGGTGGGGAGGTTGGGGTTTGGAAAGAAGGGGGTCTGCGGTCTCTTTGTCTCCATATGATTGTGGCTGATTATGTGGTCATTATCACACTGCTGTCCGTGGGAGCTTGCTGTGCCAAAGCTGCCTCCTGTCAGTTCAATCGTGAATCAGGTTTATCATCACTGACAGATGACATGAAATTTGTTGTTTTGCGGCAGCAGTAGTGCAGGGGCGTAAAATCAATTAATTTCAAAAATAAATAAATAAATGGTGCATTAAAAAGGAATAACAAGGTAGTGTTCGTGGGTTCATGGACCGTTCAGAAAGCTGATGGCGGAGGGGAAGAAGCTGTTCCTGAATCGGTGAGTGTGGGTCTTCAGGCTCCTGTACCTCCTCCCCGATGGTAGTAACGAGAAGAGGGCATATCCCGGGTGGTGAGGGTCCTTAGTGATGGATGCCGCCTTCTTGAGGCATCGCCTCTTGAAGATGTCCTTGATGGTGGGGAGGGCTGTGCCTGTGATGGAGCTGGCTGAGTCTACAACCCTCTGCAGCCTCTTGCGATCCTGTTCATTGGAGCCTCCATACCAGGCAGTGATGCAACCAGTCAGGATGCTCCCCACTGCACATCTGCAGCAATTTGTAAGAGTCTTTGGTGTACACTTCAGCATGAGCTGCATTTCTGTAGCACCTTCCATAAGGTCAGGATGTTCCAAAGTGTTTAACCATTACACAACCAGGTATAATGTAGGAAACACAATGGCCATTTGACATACAATAAGCTCCCACAAACAGCAATGTGAGGCTATGAAGGGTGCTGTATAACACTGGAATGTAAGAAGGACTCTAGACCATGTCTCCATAGAGGTCTCCCATTGCTAAATGGACACTTTGTAGGCAGTCAATTATTTAAGGAATTGTTATCTGTCCACATACATGATGTGGGCTTCGCTGGCTGTGTCGGCATTGTTGCTCATGTTGCCCGGGAGAAGCTGGTGGTGAGCTTCCTCCTTGGCAACTGAGTCCTGGTTGAGCCTTTCAGACACAATTATATTGCTGTGCATTTGGAGTCAGGTACAGACAAAGAGAGGTATGGCTGACAGATTCCCTGAAGGACATGACCAAACTAGGCAAATGGTCACCACACCTTCACACCTGATAGGATCATATTACTCCAGATTTTTATGTAGTTTAAATTAAAATTCTTCATCTCCCATGGTAGGATAGGCACACATCTTCAGAAACATTCACCCAGCACCTGTGTTATCAGACTAACGCTCTCCACTTGCCTGGGTGAGTGCAGCTTCAACAACACTTGAGAAACTCGACACCGCAGCCCGCTCGATAGGCACCCCATCCACCACCGTTCACCCACTCCACCACCGACACACAGCAGCAGCAGTGTGCACCATCTGCAGGACGCACTGCAGCAACTCACCGAGACTCCTCAGACACCACCTTCCAAACCCACCACCTCTACCAGCTAGGACAAGGGCAGCAAAACCACGGGGAACACCACCCCCTGGGAGTTGCCCTCCGAGCCATCCTGACTTGGAAACATATCGCCGTTCCTTCACCGTCGCTGGGTCAGAATTCCTCAAACTCCCTCCCTACAGCAGTGTGGGTACACCCACACCTCAAGGTCTGCAGTGGTTCAAGAAGGCAGCTCACCACCACCTTCTCAAGGGGCAACTAGGAATGGGCAATAAACACTGGCTCAGCCTGCAAAGCCCACATCCCTCGAATGAATTAAAAAAAACATGATAACTTTCCCTAAAGTGAAGTAGGTGTAGTTATACAAAGAATCGGGTAGCTACTCTGTGCACAGCAAGATCCCAGCTTGATAAATACACAGCTCACCACACTGCCCCCCCTTCAAATGTTGTTCAGCTGGCGGGAAACTTAGTTTGTCGAGTCTGAGGTGGCATGATACGCAGTGGGCAGAATGAGCTGGCGACGGTGTGCTTAGAGGATCCCACCTCTGCCGTTAAGTGTAAAACTCCTCCTTTCCCTCCCCATGTAGATTTACAACAGTGTCCGTACGGTGGTGAGGAGCTGTGGAAAGTTGCAGTCATCGGGTGAGTGTTCTCTGTGGCACTGGCGGACAGGCCGTGAGTGGGGGTGAGTCAGACCCTGCACGGCAGATCCTGCCTCAACCAGTAGCGCGTACACACATCTGCTGCTCCGTGTCAGATGTGTGCATTGACCACACCCCTCCAACAGCTGCCAAATTCATGTCGCTGGGCACAGTCCTGTGGGTGAAAGCTGGGATGATGCACTGGGTGTAACTCCTTCTGGAAGGTTATCTGACACTCTGCACAGCACTGTACCGCAGAGGAGTTGGGAGTGTTGGTGGAAGGATTACCCTCACACATGCACCACATGCTCACACATACACTACCCAAAAATCAAACAACTGCAGTCCGATGCTCCAGAGGAAACAACCCAAGTTTGTCCAATCTCTCCTTATAGCTCATACACTCTAACATAGGCAGCATCCTGGTAAACCTCTTCCGCAGCCTCTCCAAAGCCTCCACATCCTTCCTGTAGTGCGGTGACCAGAACTGCACACAACACTCCAAGTGCGGTCTAACCAAAGTTTCATACAACTGAAACGTGACTTCCTGACTCTTGTACTCAGTTCCCCGACCAATGAAGGCAAGGCCGCTTTACCACCCTATCCACTTGTGTTGCCACCTTCAGGGAGCCATGGACCTGCACCCCAAGATCCCTCTGTACGTTGATGCTCCCAAGGGTCCTGCCACTTACTGAATACTCTCCCCTTGCATCTGACCTCCCAAAATGCATCGCCTCACACTTGTCCAGATCTGCCCAAATATCCTGCTGCATCCTTTAACCTTCCTTCGGTATCCACAGCTCCACCGGTTTTCATTTAATCTGCAAACTTACGAATCAAATCACCCACATTTTCATCCAAGTCATTATTACAAACAACAGAGGACCCAGCACCGATCCCTGTGGAACACCCCTGGTCACAGACCTCCAGTCAGAAGAACACCCCTCCACCGCTACTCTGTCTCCTATGACCAAGCCAATTTTGGATCCAATTTACCAACTTACCGTGGATCCCACGTGACTTAATCTTCTGATGGGCGATAAGGTCGGCATGGACACGATGGGCTGAAGGGCCCGTCATTGCGCTGTATGAATTGACGACACAAAATGAGGCCATTTGGCCCAGCAGATCCATGCTAGCATGCTGGGTGCTCTGGTTTCCTCCCACATTCCAAAGACGTATGGGTTAGGAAGTTGTGGGCATGCTATGTTGGTGCCGGAAGTGTGGCGCAGGCTACCCCCAGCACACTGTACACAAAAAGATGCATTTCACTGTGTTTTGATGTACATGTGACTAATAATATCTTATACCTTCCTCCAATCACCTTAAAATTATGCCCCCTCGTGTGAGCCATTTAAAAAGCCTCAGCTTATCCAGTCTCTCCTTATAACTTGAGCCCTCCAGTCCTGGCAACAGCTTTGTGAATCTTTACTGGACCTTCTCGAGCTTAGATACATCTGTTTGTAAGAGTTGTAGGGACAAGAAGTGGTAGAGAGGCTTGTTGGGAACTGGAGTGATGGTTATTTTAAAACTGAGACGCAGCCAGAGTGTGATGCACTCAATAACATTTCTTCCCTTTCTCTGTTTCTCCCTACCCCCCCAGAATGTGATTCAACCCCGCCTCAGAGCTTCTCACTCCTCTGCCTCCTGGGTGCGTTGAGGAAACAGGTGGGGCGCATGCTGAGGGCCGTCTTCAGCCAACGGGCCAGTCGGAAGCTCCGCAAGAGATTCCGGCACTCGTTGGAGAGGATCGTGCCCCAGGGCAAGCTCAGGCTGAAGCACCTGAGACCTGGAGGGCGGTGCAGGAAACACCGGATCCAGTACTTGCAATCAGCCGGCGGCGAAGTCCTGTGCTACCTCCCCCGCAAGGTCCTGGAGTATCCGCACTTGACAGGGGGCTCGGAGGGCATCTACAGCTATGGGCACTTCAACTTCGTGGACGTCTGCAAGTCAAAGTATAAGGCAGGCTCCAGGTATATCCGGTCAAGCAGAGAGCAGGTGGCAGGGAAGAAATCACCCAGTTCAGCAACCTTTGAAATTAGACCAGAGTTGAGACCCAGGTTGCAATCCCCCATCTGCAACTACAAGAGAGCCAACTTCATCTAAAATGAAAAGCCCAGCACACTCCACCTCAAATAAAACCCACTGTCTGGGGACACAGGAGAAGCCAAAGTTTCTCAGAGATTGTAGAAGATAGGAAAATCTGGAGCCTTTTATTTCTATGCAATAAACAGAATTGAAATGAGCTTGGGATTAATCCTTGTTTCTCTTCGCTATGGGTCACTTGCCAGTTCCAGGCATGTTTTGGGTCAGTTGGTCCATCCTTTACTGACCCAGAAACTCGTGGGTTGGAACAGCCATTCCGGCCTCACTAATGCAGGCTGCCTCCTGCGGTCAGCACTGGGAGAGGGCCACACGGTTGGAGGAGGTGACGGCACGGTAGTGTAGCAGTTAGCGTAATGCTATTACAGCGCCAGCGACCTGGGTTCAATTCCGGCCGCTGTATGTAAGGAGTTTGTACATTCTCCCCGTGTCTGCGTGGGTTTCCTCCGGGTGCTCCGGTTTCCTCCCACATTCCAAAGACGTACAGGTTAGGAAGTTGTGGGCATGCTATGTTGGCGCCGGAAGCGTGGCGACACTTGCGGGCTGCCCCCGAAACACTCTATGCAAGGATGCATTTCACTATGTGTTTCATTGTACGTGTGACTAATAAAGATATCTTGATGTGATGCTCTTCAGGTAGACATAGAAGATCCTTTAGATCTCCTTCAAAGAGTAGGTTTAAAGGACCCCCATCATCCTGGGGCTAGTTCAGTATGAAACAGATGATCACATTGCTGTTAATGGAAGCTGTGCACAGTTATAGAGTCATACAGTATAGAAACAGGCCCTTCGGCCCAACTGGTCCATGCCGACCAAGATTACCCCATCCAAGCTAGTCCCATTTGCCAGCATTTGGCCCATAACCTTCTAAACCTTTCCTATCCATGTACCTGTCCAACTGTCTTTTAAAAGTTGTTATTGTACCTGCCTCAACCACTTCCTCTGGCAGCTCGTTCCACATACACACCACCCTTGGTGTAAAAAAAGTTTTCCCTCGAGTTCCTATTAAATCTCTCCCCTCTCACCTTAAACCGATGCTCTCAAGTTCTTGATTCCCCAACCCTGGGAAACAGACCGAGTGCATTCACCCTATCTATGCCCCTCATGATGTTATACACCTCTGTAAGATCACCTCTCAGCCTCCTACACTCCAAGGAATAAAGTCCGAGTCTATCCAACCTGTCCCTATAACTCAGTCCCTCAAGTCCTGGCAACATCCTTGAAAACCATTTCTGCAGTCTTTCCAGTTTAATAACATCTCTCCTACAGCAGGGCGACCAAAACTGAACACAATACTCCAAGTGCAGCTTCATCAGTGTCCTGTACAACTGCACCATGACCTCCCAACTTTTATACTCAGTGCCCTGACTGATGAAGGCCAGCCTGCCAAACACCTTCTTCATCACCCTGTCTACCTGTGACTCCACGTTCAGTGATCCACTTTGTTTCCAGCATTACATCTGGGACATCATCAAGCAACAAACAAGATGCTGGGGGGCCGGGCAACATCTGTGTCCAGATGCAGGGTCTTGAACCAAAACATCAGCCACCCCTCGGTCTCCACAGATGCTGCTCGACCTGCTGAGTTCCTGCAGCATCTTGTTTATTGCTCTATGTAGTAGGTTCTAGCATCTGTAGTCTCTGTGTCTTTCTGGGACTACACAGAGTTGTACAATGCAGAAACAGGCCCTTCAGCCCACCATGTCCATGCCGACCATTTTGTTCATCTACAGTAATCCCATGTGCCCACATTAGGCCCGTATCCTTCTATACTTGTCTATATAAGCGTCTATTCACAGTCTCGGTGGTTCTTCCTCAGCGGTGAAAGATGCAAATCTTTCATTAGTTTTAAACAATAATGCATGGAGATATTTCAGGAGGAATTAGGACATTTATTGCAAGGAATCACAGAATGGCAGGGAAGGAGGTCATTTGGCCCATCGTCCATACTAGCTCAGTGCAAGAGCAATACAGCCACCCTCTCCCCACAGCCCTCTAAATCCTTTCTTTTTAGATACTTACAAAACCCCCTTCTCAACAGTACACTTGAATCTGCTGCCACTCTTCCCACTCAGTGCGTTCCAGACACAGTACGTATCAAAAGATTCCATCACCCCCCCCCACCCCCCCCGGAACAGCACACAAAGCGCTGGAGGAGCTCAGCGGGTCGGGCAGCATCTGTGGAGGGAAATGGACAGTTGACGTTTTGGGTCGAGACCCTTCATCGGGACTGGAAAGAAAGGGGGGAGGTGGCCTGTACAGAGGTGGAGCAAGAGCTGGGAGGTGATAGGTGGATCCAGGTGAGGGGGGGTGACGGGCAGATGAGGGTGGGAATAATGTAAGAAGCTGGGAGGTGATAGGTGGAAGTGACAATGGGCTGATGAAGGAGGAACCTGTTTAGATAAGATCTTTATTAGTCACACGTGCATCGAAACACACAGTGAAATGCATCCTTTGTGTAGAGTGTTCTGGGGGCAGCCCGCAAGTGTCGCCACGCTTCCGGCGCCAACGTAGCACGCCCACAACTTCCTAACCCGTACGTCTTTGGAATGTGGGAGGAAACCGGAGCACCCGGAGGAAACCCACGCAGACACGGGGAGAACGTACAAACTCCTCACAGACAGCGGCCGGGATTGAACCCGGGTCGCTGGCGCTGTAATACGCTAACAACTACGCTACCGTGCTTGCTGTGATAAGCGAGAACAGTGGACCATGGAGTAGAGGGAAGGGGGTGGGGAGGGGAACCAGAGGGAGGAGTGTGTGGGTGAGGAGCAGATGGAGAGGGCAGGGGAGGGTGAATGGGGCTGACACAAAGTGCTGGAGAAACTCCCCCTGTCATTTTTGCCAATCCTCTGTCCCCTGGTTCTTGACCCCTCCACCAGCGGGAACGGGTCCTCTCTGTCTACGCTATTACCCGACATGATTTTAAATCCCATCAGATCTCCTCACAACCTCCTCTGTTGCGAGGAGAACATCCCCAGCCCCTCCAGTGTACCCACGGAACTGAAGCCACTGAAACTATTTGGCAAATCTCTTCTTTTAGTAAAATCCTTTCATCTTGCCCAAAGTGTCCAGAACTGTTCACAACATTCTGATTCTCATTGGAATTGGTTTATTATTGTCACTTGTACTGAGGTACAGTGAAAAACTTGTCTTGCACACCGATCGTACTGATCATTTCATTACAGTAGTGCATTGAGGTCGTACAAGGTAAAGCAATAACAGAATGCAGAGTAAAGTGTTACAGTTACAGAGAAAGTGCAGTGCAGGCAGACAATAAGGTACAAGGCCACAACAAGGTAGATTGTGAGGTCAAAAGTCCATCTTATCGTACTAGGGAGCCGTTCAATATAACGGTGGGGTAGGAGCTGTCCTTGAGCCTGGTGGTACGTGTTTTCAGACTTTTGCCTGATGGGAGGGGGGAGAAGCAAGAATGTCCGGGGTGGGTGGGTCTTTGATTACGTTGGCTGCTTTACCGAGGCAGTGAGAAGTATAAACAGAGTCCATGGAGGGGAGGCTGGTGTCTGTGATGCGCTGAGCTGTGTCCACAACTCTCTGCAGTTTCTTGTGGTCCCGGGCAGAGCAGTTGCCGTACCAAGCTGTGGTGCATCCAGATAGGATGCTTTCTCTGGTGCATCGATAAAAATTGGTGAGTGTCAAAGGGGACATGAAGTAGAGGTGCTGGCCGTGGCGTCTGTGTGGTTGACCAGGACAGGCTATTGGTGATGTTTAATCCTAGGAACTTAAAGCTCTCAACCCCTTCGACCTCAACGTCGTTGAAGTAGACAAGAGCATGTGCACTGCCCCCATTCCTGAAGACAATCATAACACTTTCTTGCTGCTAATAGTTATTAACTGCTTACCTCTTACAACACAGAAAGAGGCTATTTGACCCATTGAGTCCATGCAGGCTCCCAGCAGTGCAATCCCATCAGCCCCAAGACCGCAAGAAACTGCAGAGTTGTGGACACAGCTCAGCACATCACAGAAACCAGCCTCCCCTCCATGGGCTCTGTCTACACTTCTCACTGCCTCGGTAAAGCAGCCAACATAATCAATCCTACCCCTCCCACCCCGGACATTCTCTATCCCCCCCCCCTCCTGTCAGGCAGAAAATACAGAAGTTGAGGATATGTACCACCAGGGACAGCTTTTACTCTGCTGTTATAAGACTCTTGAGTGAAACTCTCGTATAATAAAGATGTCTCTCTCTATGAATTTACCATCTGTGTGGAGTTTGCATGTCCTCCCTGTGACTGTGTGGGTTTCCTTCAGGTGACCTTCATCTGAAGGGTCTTGAACTGAAACGTCGACTGTCCATTCCCCCCACAGATGCTGCCCGACCCGCTGAGCTCCTCCAGCAGATTGTGTGTTGCTCCAGATTCCAGCATCCGCCGTCTCTGGTGTCTCCATTTCTCTGTTTCCCCGTACCCCTGCAACTTAATGTCCATCAACTCCCCTTTGGTTCTTTTGCCAATTATCTACCCTAAGGGTTTTTTTTTAACAGCAGCCTATAACCTCCAGCACGTCTTTGGGAGGAAACCGGAGCACCCAGGGGAAACCCACGCGGTCACAGGGAGAACGTGTAAACTCTACACAGATATATGGTAAGTTCATAAAAGGAGACATCAGAGGCATCAAGAATAAATTGTCATGGATCTTTTTATGATCTTTCAGCAGAGTGTCTCAGTCAACAGATCCCTGTAACTGAGGAGAGGTTTTATTGCTCCCTCACTGACATTTTGTATTTGACAAGCAGAGCAATCACAAAAAGAACTTTCCTGGGAATAATTTCATTAACACGGCAATTTAATGGCATTTATTGATGAAATAATGTGTCTAAACACTTTGGAATTGTCTATTGAATCATACTGTTGGATGGAATGGAAGCATCTGTCAGTTAAATACAAGTGATTGATTTCAGGAACAAATCAGTGTATAGATGGACCAGACCTAACTCAAGAATAGAAATTACTGCTGAAACATTTCTGGCTGGAGCCAGCCTTTCATCTAATTTGTTCAGCCTAATGTGATTGTCATCAGATAATCTCTTCCATTGAGGTTGGTTGAGGGAGAAATGACAGCCACGATACAGGAGAGATCTCTGTGGCTCTTCCCACCATGTGCCCGACCTGCTGAGTGTTCAGCATTTTCTGATTTTATTTCATATTTTCAACATTTGCTTTATTATTGGAGACCTCCCTTGCTGTTCCCCACATGGTGCAGTGGGATCTTCCTCTTCATTCTAAGAGGGCACAAGAAAGACCTTACAGTGGTGCATAAAAATCACAAGGGACACAGATACGGTGAATACACACTGTCTCTTTCTCAGGGAGAGGGAATCAAAAACTTAAGGGCAGAGGTTTAAGGTGAGTGGGGAGAGATTTAAAAGGGACCCGAGGGGCAACTTCTTCACCCAGGGGGTGGTGGGTGTACGGAACGAGCTGCCAGAGGAAGTGATTGAGGCAGGTACATTTGTCTTAAACAGCATTTAAAAGACACTTGGACATGTACATGGATAGGAAAGGTTTAGAAGGTTCTGGGCCAAACGCAGGCAAGTGGGACTAGCTTGGATAGGCATCTTGGTCGGCATGGACCAGTTGGGCCGAAGGGGTCTGTTTCCATGCTGTATGACTCTATGACTCTTAGCCAGTTTGATGCCTCATCCTCAAGGAGGGAGTTTAACAATGCAGTGGTCTCTCTGTAGTAGCGCTGAGGTAGCAGGCTGGAGCGGGAGCAGGGTTTGAACCCACAGTGCGAGGCTGAGAATTGGGCAGGAATGAAGATAAAAAGGTCATCAGAACCCCCGCTGCCCAGTGGCACAGACTGGAACAGGGTGGTGAAGAAGGCATTTGGCACGCTTGCCTTCATCAGTCAGGGCGTTGAGTACAGGAGTTGGGACATCATGTTACAGCAGTACAAGTCGTTGGTGAGACCACACTTGGAGTGTTGTGTGCAGTTCCGGTTGCCCGGGTGTAGGAAGGGTGTCATTAAGCTGGAGAGGGGGCAGAAAATGTTCACGAGGATGTTACCGGGACTGGAGGGCTTGAGTTATAAGGAGAGACTGGACAGGCTGGGACTGTTTTCCCTGGAGTGAAGGAGGCTGAGGGGTGACCTGATAGAGGTTTATAAAATCACAAGGGGTGTAGATAAGGTGGATGGACACAGTCTTTTTCCTAGGGTAGGGGAGTCCAAAACTAGAGGACGTAGGTTTAAGGTGAGAGGGGAAAGGTTTAAAAGGAACCTGAAGGGTAACTTCTTCAGCCAGAAGGCGGTGTGTATACAGAATGAGCTGCCAGAGGAAGTGGTTGAGGCAGGTGAAGGACACCTAGACAGATACATGGATAGAAAAGGTTTAGAGGGATATGGGTCAGATGCAGGCAACTGGGAGTAGTTTGGATAGACATCTTGGTCAGCATGGACGAGTTGGGCCAAAGGGCCTGTTTCCATGCTGTGTAACTCTATGACTCTACCGTTCTGGTGAGTAAAGATCACACAAGCAACAAAAGCCCACTTAGATAGGCAAGGTGTAGAAGGATATGGACATATTGCGGGCAAATGGGATTGGTGTAGATCGATGAAAAGATTGAGTGTGTCCTATTTCTTTGCTGTAACTCTATGACCACACTGCATTTTAAGGCACAAATATAGAAAAATGTCCCAAACCGGCTCTAATCTGACCAAATTTGAAATCTTCTGCTCCAGTTTGTTTGCTCCCACCTCAGGGACAGAGAGCCCCCTCTGAGCCACGGACAACCCCTGTGAGCAAGTAAGACTTTTCATGAGTCAAAACCGCCCCAACACACTCACTAAATGTCACACTTTGTTACTCTTGGTTCACTCAAAGACAATTTTTGTTGGGAACAAAACATTCTGAGGCAGTCACGGAGTAATTGGAGACATGGCTTGGAAGGAGCAGGAGCTGGTTTCCAAAGTTCTCCTTGACTGACATTCCTCACCCCGTGTTTCTGTGTATATTCCCAATGGGATTCATCAGCAAGTGCCTAAAACTGATGTCACCCAGGGTTTGGAGTCCTGTTCTCAAGTGGAAGAATTTCTCTGCATCGTCCCTACCACAGACAGCCAGTCTATCAGGTTGTCTATCAGCCTTCACTCGTGAAGAACGTTGGCAGAGTCCATCACTATAGCATTGACAATTCTGTCACAGGAGGTTGGAGGCAGGGCTCGACGAATGAAAGGCCTTACAGCAGACCTTGTGCAGCATACAATATCAATTTACTGAGAGAACAGTGAAGGAAACTACAGCAATTTCCCCCGATAAAAGTGGGGGGTAAATTAATGAGCGGCGGATGGCTGCACACAGATTGTGTATGTGTCAATCACATAAAGAAGTGTGACCACCAACCGTGATTGACAGGGCAATTACCCAATCATCTGCACTCTGCAAACATAGATCTATACAGCACGAAAACAGGCCCTTGGGCCCAACTCGCCCATTCCGACCAAGATGTCCATCCAAGCTTTATTTCACCTTCTCTACTACCTTTAAAAACCCTTTGTAAAGAGTTTGCATCACTCCAAAGGGTGCTACAAATTTCACATTATTTTTGCTATCAGTTTTACCTCATTAGAAACAAACCTCTGTCCTTAACATTGCATGGTTATTAAGCTGTGCTGACGATGACGATGATTTCAGGATCTGTGCCCTCTCTCAGTGCTATTTACTCCTCTACCCCTATATCGTTTTCCAAGGAGCCCTTGACCTTGTTCGGAAAGAAGACAGGCTCTCACTGACGTATGGCATTCCAGACAGGATGATAATTGATGGAGACTGTGTCTGAATTAAGCATTGTACAAGACTGATTAACGTGGGGAAACGGATAGGATTATAGTATCATCCTCAAAGTATTGCCACAGGATCTCCAAACTGAGTGTGGCACTGACCTGTTCACCAAACTACTTGTGCTTTTGAATTACAGTTGACCCTCTGCCTTGGTGATAATAAAAATGAAATTTTTAAATGAAATTCATGAAAAATAAATTAATCAGAATCAGATTTAATATCACTGACTTATATGGCATGAAATTTGTTGTTTTGTGGCAGCAGTACAGTGCAAGACATAAAAAATTACTATAAATTACAAAATAAATAAGTAGTGCAAGAAAAAAGGAATAATGAGGTTATGTTTATGGGTTTATGGACCGTTCGGAAATCTGATGGCGGAGGGGAAGAAGCTGTTCCTGAATCGTTGAGTGTGGGTCTTCAGGCTCCTACCTCCTGTCCAATTGTAGTAACGAGAAGAGGGCATGTCCCAGATGGTGAGGGTCCTTAGTGATGGATGCCGCCTTCTTGAGGCACCGCCTCTTGAAGATGTCCTCGATGGTGGGGAGGGTTGTGCCCGTGATGGAGCTGGCTGAGTCTACAACCCTCTGCAGCCTCTTGAGATCCTGTGCATTGGAGCCTCCACACCAGGCTGTGATATAAACCAGTCAGAATGCCCTCCATCGTATATCTAGAAATTTGCAAGAGTCTTTTCAAATCAGCAACATCGGCATAGATTCATTGGGCAGAAGGCCCTGTATCCGTGCTGTATTGCTCTATGACTCTTTGGTGACACTCACCAACTTTTATCGATGCACCACAGAAAGCATCCTATCTGGATGCATCACGGCTTGGTACGGCAACTGCTCTGCCCAGGACCGCAAGAAACTGCAGAGAGTTGTGGACACAGCCCAGCGCATCACGGAAACCAGCCTCCCCTCCATGGATTCTGTCTATACCTCTCGCTGCCTTGGTGAAGCAGCCAGCATAATCAAAGACCCCACTCAGCCGGGTCATTCTCTCTTCTCTCCTCTTCCATCAGGTAGAAGATACAAGAGCCTGAGGGCACGTACCACCAGACTTAAGGACAGCTTCTACCCCACTGTGATAAGACTATTAAACATTTCCCTTGTACAATGAGATGGACTCTGACCTCACGATCTACCTTGTTGTGACCTTGCACCTTATTGCACTGCACTTTCTCTGTAGCTGTGACACTTTGTACTGTTATTGTTTTTACCTGTACTACCTCAATGCACTCTGTACTAACTCAATGTAACTGCACTGTGTAATGAATTGACCTGTATGATCGGTATGCAAGACAAGTTTTTCACTGTATCTCGGTACAAGTGACAATAATAAACCAACACCAAATCTCCTAAACCTCTAAGAAAGTAGAGCTGCTGGTTTACCTTCATGTCCGAATTAAGCATTGTACAGGATTGTGATTAACATGAGGAAATGGATAGGATTATAGTATCATCCTCAAAGTATTGCTACAGAATCTCCAAACTGTGCGTGGCACTGACCTGTTCAGTGAACGGCAAGAGGTCGGGGCAGTCACCAAACTACTTGTGCTTTTGAATTACATTTGAACTTCTGCCTTAGTGACAATTTGTTCATGAAAAATAAATTAATCATTAATACTTTATGGGACAGATGACTGGTTAAATCTAATGGTTTAATTCAGATGAAAATGTTCGGACATGGTATTTTCATTGATTAATGGAAAATTCTTGGACAGAATTCTTGGACATCACTTGGGTGTGGAATTATGGGCTGCAGTAGATGGATACGGATCACACCAATGGTACCTTCTGCCCCTCAGTACGTGGACATGGTAACACAAGAGTTATTTACTGGATTAGTATTCAGTATTACCCAGCGACGCAATTTCAAATCTCACCACAACAGCTTAGAAATTTAAATCCAACTAATTAAATAAAATTGAAATAAAATCTAGTCTCGATAATGGTGACTGTAAAATGACTAAATTGTTATTACAGACCAACTTGTTCACCGATACCTTTCAGGGAAGGAGATACAGTATGTTGTCCTTACACAGACCCACCAATGCATTGTCTTGTAAAATGGCCCATCGTCACTTAGTTCAAGGTTTGAGGGAGAACAGAGGGTCGTAGGGGTACAAGTACATGGCTCCCTGAAAGTGGCGTTGCAGGTAGACAGGGTGGTGAAGAAGGCTTTTGGCACCCTGGCCTTCGTCAGTCAGGGCACTGAGTATAGAAGTTGGGAGTTCATGGTGTGGTTGTACCAGACGTTGGTGAGGCCACATTTAGAATATTGTGTTTATTTTTAGTCAGCCTGCTATAGGAAAGATGCCATTAAGCTGGAAAGAGCGCAGAGGAGATTTATGAGGATGTTGCCAGGACTCGAGGGACTGAGTTATGGAGAGAGGTTGAGCAGGTTGGGACATTTTTCTTTGGCGTGTAGGAGACTAAGGTGTGACATTATAGAGGTGTATAAAATTATGAGGGGCACAGATAGGATGAATGTGCACAGTCTTTTTCCCAGGGTTGGGGAATCAAGAACTAGAGGGCACAGGTTTAAGGTGAGAGTGGAGAGATTTAATAGGAACCTGAGGCGCAACTTTTTCACCCAGAAGGTGGTCAGTATATGGAATAAGCTGCCAGAGGAAGTGGTTGAGGCAGGTACATTAACATTTAAAAGGTACTTGGACAGGTGCATGGATAGGAAAGGTTTAGAGGGATATGGGCCAAACGCAGGCAAATGGGACTAGCTTAGATGGGAATCTTGGTCAGCATGGACCAGTTGGGCTGAAGGGCCTTTCCCATATTGTATGAATGTCCTCATCCCACCAGCAAATCAAACCATTGGGTGGCTCCTCACCGATACCCCTCTGGTATCTCTGTACATGTCTGGGATAAAGACCTCGGATAAAAGGTGTTCTAAACCGGGGACTAATTCACCATCACTTGGAACATGAAATATAGAACAGTACAGCATGGGAACAGGCCCTTTAGCCCACCATGTCTATGCTGACCATGATGCCAATTTTAACTAATCCCATCTGCCTGCACATGGTCCATATCCCTCTGCTCCCTGCTCCATTTCCTGCATGTTCATGGGCCAGTTTAAATGCCTCAAATGTTGCTATTGTAGCTGTGTCTACCACCACCCCTGGTAGCAGGTTCCAGGCACTCACCACCCTCTGTGTAAAAACCTGCCCTGTAAATCTCCTTTTACTTTCTCCCTCTCACCTTACTATGCGCTCTAATTCTGACATTTCAATCATTGTTCCCACCACATTTCGCTGCTATGCAGACTAACTTATTTCTCTCTTTCTTGGGTTTGACGAAGTCTCCTCATCTGAAACGTTAACTATAAGATAAGGTATCTTTATTAATCACATGTACATCGAAACACACTGTGAAATGCATCTTTTGCGTAGAGTGTTCTGGGGGCAGCCCGCAAGTGTCGCCACGCTTCCGGCGCCAACATAGCACGCCCACAACTTCCTAACCCGTACGTCTTTGGAATGTGGGAGGAAACCGGAGCACCCGGAGGAAACCCACGCAGACACGGGGAGAACGTACAAACCCCTTACAGACAGCGGCTGGAATTGAACCCGGGTCGCTGGCGCTGTAATAGCGTTATGCTAACCACTACACTGTTTCTCTTTCCACAGGTGCTGCCTGACCTCCTGAGTTTTCCCAGCATTTTCCTTTTTATGTTTTTACACCATGTTGCCTCAGTCTTTCTTATCCTACTTGTACAAGTCTACCCTGCTGGGCAGATCCCACCACTTTACCATTAACAACTCATTACACAGGTCTGGAAGTTTAATGTGCTGGTAACTACAGCCATTGAGCCATTTCAACTCATCCATGGTGACTCATTGCAAGCTACTCATTACCTTTACTATAACCGTTCTACACTTCTAAATTTAAATTCTATGTCAACCTCAATGCACTGTGTACTAACTTGATATATCTGCACTGTGTAATGAATTGATCTCTATGAATGGCATGTAAGACAAGTTTTTCACTTTACCTCGGGACAAGTCACAATAATAAACCAATTCCAATACCAATACATTCCCTTTGTTCTATATCCCTCCCCCACGTTCTCTCCTGCCGAATACTAATTCCATCTCTATTTCCCAGTTCTGACGAAGAGTTGTTTCTCTCTCCACGGATGCTGCCTGACATCCCTACTCACTCTTCTCTACTCCCTATATGACTGTGTGGCCAGATTTTGCTCTAACTCCATCTACAAGTTTGCAGATGATACCACCGTTGTAGGCCATATCTCAGACAGTGATGAGTCAGAGTACAGGAAGGAGATAGTGACATGGTGTCATGACAACAACCTTTCCCTCAATGTCAACAAAACAAAAGAGCTGGTCATTGACTTCAGGAAAGGGGGCGGTGTACATACGCCCGTCTACATCAACGGTGCTGAGGTCGAGAGGGTTAAAAGCTTTAAGGTCCTGGGAGTGAACATCACCAACAGCCTGTCTTGGTCAAATCACGTAGCTGCCACGGCCAAGAAAGCTCACCAGCACCTCTATTTCCTCAGGAGGCTAAAGAGATTCAGCTTGTCCCCTTTGACACTCACCAGCTTTTATCGATGCACCATAGAAAGCATCCTATCTGAATGCATCACGGCTTGGTACAGCAACTGCTCTGCCCAGGACCGCAAGAAACTGCAGAGAGTTGTGGACATAGCCCAGCACATCACGGAAACCAGCCTCCCCTCCTTGGACTCTGTCTTTACCTCTCATTGTCTTGGTGAAGCAGCCAGCATAATCAAAGACCCCACCCACCCGGGTCATTCTCTCTTCTCTCCTCTTCCATCAGATAGAAGATACAGGAGTCTGAGGGCACGTACCACCAGACTTAAGGACAGCTTCTACCCCACTGTGATAAGACTATTGAACGGTTCCCTTATACAATGAGATGGACTCTGACCTCACGATCTACCTTGTTGTGACCTTGCACCTTATTGCACTACACTTTCTCTGTAGCTGTAACACTTTACTCTGTATTGTTACATCGATGCACTCTATACTAACCCAATGTAACTGCACTGTGTAATGAATTGACCTGTACGACTGGTATGCAAGACAGGTTTTTCACTGTACCTCGGTACAAGTGACAATAGTAAACCAATACCAATACACGCTGTGTGTTTTCAGCACTGGCTGTTTTTGATTCACCGTCATTACCCTGTACTATCTCAATGTGCTGTGTATTGAATTGATCTGTATGAACGGTATGCAGGACAGGTTTTTCACTGTACCTCGGTACAAGTGACAATAAAAAAACATTTTCAATCTCTGTTGTAGTGTAAGCCACGTGGTAGCCAACTTGTACACAAAAAGCTCCCACAAAAAGAAAAGTGTAATGATTTTTTAGTGATGTTGGCAGAAGGCAACCTGTTCTTCAGCCTTCTGCCTAGCTCCCTAAACTTACTTTTCAGGACCTCATCCCTCTTTCTACCTATGTCATTGATACCAACATGTACCACGACTTCTGGCTACTTTCCCTCCCACACAAGAATGCTGTGGACCTGATCAGAGACATCCTGGACCCTGGCACCAGCGAGGCAACATACCATCCGGGATTCTCGCTCATGTCCACAGAACCTCCTGTCTGTTCCCCTGACTATCGAGTCCCCTATCACTATTGCCCTCCTCTTCTCCTCCCTTCCCTTCTGAGCAGCAAGACCTGCTGGAGGGTCGCAAATGTAGTTCTGCTGTTTAAGAAGGGAGGGAGGCAGCATAGAGGAAATTACAGGCCTATTAGTCTGATATCGGTGGTTGGAAAGTTATTGGAGTCAATCCTCCAGGACAAGGTTATGGAATACCTAGAGGTGCATGACAAGATACTGTAGGTCCAAGCCAGCATGGTTTCGTGAAGGGACGATCCCGCCTGACCAACCTATTGGAATATTTTGAAGTAATCTGAAGTAGGATAGACAAGGGAGAGGCTGTGGATGTTGTGTATTTAGATTTTCTAAAGGCCTTTGACAAGGTGCTGAACAAGAGGCTGCTTAATAAAATGAGAGCCCATGGAATTACAGGAAAGGTATTAGAATGGGTGGAACATTGACTGACAGGCAGAAAGCAAAGGGTGGGAATAAAGGCATCCTGTTCTGGTTGGCTGCTGGTTACCAGTGGTGTTCCGCAGGGGTCAGTGTTGGGGCCGCTTCTTTTTACACTGTATATCGATGACTTAGATTATGGATTAAATGGTTTTGTGGCTAAATTTGCAGACGACACCAAGATAGGTAGAGGAGCAAGAAATGTTGAAGAAACAGGAAGGTTGCAGAGAGACTTGGACAGTTTAGGAGAATGGGCAAGGAAATGGCAGATGAGATACAATGTTGAGAAATGTGCAGTTGTACACTTTGGAAACAGAAATAAACAGGCAGATTATTATCTAGACGGGGGAAAAAATTCAAAATTCGGAAGTGCAAAGGGACGTGCAGGATACCTTAAAGGTTAATCACCGGGTCGGATCGGCAGTAAGGAAAACAAATGCTATGCTGGCATTCATTTCAAGAGGAATAGCGTATAAAAGTAAGGATGTATTGATGAGGCTCTATGGGGCACTGGTGAGACCTCATTTGGAGTACTGTGCGCAGTTTTGTGCCCCTTATCTTAGAAAGGATGTTAGGATGTTGGAGAGGGTACAGAGAAGATTTACGAGGACGCTTCCCGGAATGCAAGGACTTACATATGAGGAGCGTTTGTTGGATCTTGGACTGTATTCATTGGAGTATAGAAGAATGAGAGGGGATCTCGTAGAAACATTTCAAATGTTGAAAGGATAGGACAGAGTAGATGTGGCTAAGTTGTTTCCCTTGGTGGGTGAGTCCAGGACAAGAGGGCACAGTTTTAGAATTAGAGGGTACCCATTTAAAACAGAGATGCGGAGAAATTTCTTTAGCCAGTGGGTCATGGATTTATGAAATTCATTGGTACATACAGCTGTGGAGGCCCAATCATTGGGGGCATTTAAGGAGGAGATTGATAGGTATCTAATTAGTCAGGGTATCAAGGGATATGGGGAAAAGGTTAGGATTTGGGGCTAGATGGGAGAATAGTTTAGTTCATGGTGAAGTGGCAGAGCAGACTCGATGGGCCAAATGGCCTACTTCTGCTCCTTTGTCTTGTGATCTTGTGAGGTCATCCCCCTCAACAGCATCCAAAGTGGAATACCTGTTATTGAGGGGAACAGCCTCTGGGGTCCTCTGCTCTGTCTGCCTGTTCCCCTTTCTCCTTCTCTCCCCTGACAGTCACCCATCTATCTGCCTCCTGGACCCTAGAAGTACCTGCTGTAAGGGGGGTGGGGGTGGTGACTGCCTCCCGATGCACAGCATCTACATAACTCTCTCCCTCCCTGATGCTTCGCAGTGTTTTGAAGCTGCGACTCCAGCTCATCAATTCTGAGCCAGTTCCTCCAGCCTCAAACACCTACTGCAGATGTGGTCACCGTGCAGCAGAGCAGGGTCCACCAGCTCCCATATCATGCAGCTGCAGCCTTGCCCTCCATCTGAACTAGTTTTCCTTACCTAGCTGTAGTCTACTTAAAAGTTATGACAATAACAGTAAACCTTACCTTTACTCACCAGTGTTGTTGCAGATGGCCTCTGCCTCTTGATGCCGAAGCCTCTTGTGCCAAAGCCACTCACTCTGACTCTGTCCACTCCGACAATGGCGGCTCCATAATGGCCGCTCCACTTGACACGACCTCCTTTTTATTGGCCCTTCTAAATTCGCCCGGACCTGTGAGGGACCTGCTGCTCCATAGTCTCTCAGCTCCTGATTCACTCCTAAGTAAAAAGCCCATGAAAACACAAACTTTTTAAAGGGTTTTAGACCGTACCTGTGAGGGTCCATGTAGGGGAGGCTGGTTTCCGTAATGCGTTGGGCTGTGTCCACAACTCTCTGCAGTTTCTTGCGGTCCCGGGCAGAGCAGTTGCAGTACCAAGCTGTGATGCATCCAGACAGGATGCTCTCTGTGGTGGGGAGAGCTGTACCCATGATGGAACTGGCTGAATCCAGCACTCGCTACAGACTCTTGTGTTCCTGTCACTGGAGTTTCCATCCCAGGCTGTGATGCAACCAATGACATTACCTTCAAGGTAAATGCCATTGAAATTGGTTTGGGGGGGGGGGAGTGGGGGGTGGGTGGGGTTTGATGGTTATGTGGGCAACAATAAAATGGCAATCTGCTTCCATCCCTGGGCAAACAAGTTGAATGGGAGGAGAGAAGGAAGAGCAGAAGTAGGCCAGTCGGCCCCTCAAACCTACCCCACCATTCAATATCATCATGGCTGATCTGCGCTGGCCTCAGCTCCTGTGCCCCAGGACCATTAATTTCCTGACCTACCAAAAATTTATCTCCCTCCACCTCAAGGGCTTCTATCTGGTCATTTGGTTTTCAGTCCCACCCACCCTTACTGTACCTTCACTCACTCCACCACCAACACACAACAGCAGCAGTGTGCACCATCTACAGGACGCACTGCAGCAACTCACCGAGACTCCTCAGACACTACCTTCCAAACCCACCACCTCTACCCGGACAAGGGCAGCAAAACCACGGGGAAACCACCCCCTGGGAGTTGCCCTCTGAGCCACACCCCATCCTGACTTGGAAACATATTGCCATTCCTTCACTGTCGCTGGGTCAGAATTCCTGCAACTCGCTCCCTAACAGCACTGTGGGTACACCCACGCCTCAAGGTCTGCAGTGGTTCAAGAAGGCAGCTCAACCCACCTTCTCAAGGGGCAACTAAATGCTGGCTCAACAAACAATCTGCTGGAGGAACTCAGCAGGTCGAGCAGCATCTGTGCGAGGAAGAAATTGTCGACCTTTCAGGTTGAAACCCTGCATCAGGGTCAGTTTCTTTCCCTCCACAGATGTTGCACTACCCACTGAGTACCTCTAGCTGATTGCTCCAGATTGCAGCATCTGCCGTCTCCTCTGTCTCCTCTCTAAATGCTGCAAATGCCTGCAAAGCCCACATCACCAAAGACTCTTGCAAATTTCTACAGATGTACGGCGGAGAGCATTCTGACTGGTTGCAGCACCTCCTGGTATGGAGGCTTCAATGCACAGGATCGCAAGAGGCTGCAGAGGGTTGTAGACTCAGCCAGCTCCATCACGAGACAGCCTTCCCAGCCATCGAGGACATCTTCAAGAGGCGGTGCCTCAAGAAGGCAGCATCCATCACTGAGGACCCTCACCATCCGGGACATACCCTCTTCACATTACTACCATCGGGGAGGAGGTACAGGAGCCTGAAGACCCACACTCAATGATTCAGGAACAGCTTCTTCCCCTCCGCCATCAGATTTCTGAACGGTCCATGAACCCATGAACACTGCCTTGTTATTCCTCTTTTGCGCTATTTATTTATTTATTTATTTATGTAATTTATAGTAATATTTATCTTTATGTCCTGCACTGTGCTGCTGCTGCAAAACAACACTTTTCACGACATACGTCAGTGATGATAAACCTGATCTTCTTATCTCAAACACTATCTCCTCATTTGCCCTTACAATATAGGGGATATATTTCCCTTACAGAGACTTTTTCCCAGGGCGGCAATGGCTAACATGAGGGGACATCATTTTAAGGTGATTGGAGGAAGGTATAAGGGGGATGTCAGGGGTAAGTTTTTTTTTACACAGAGAGTGGTGGGTGTGTGGAACGCACTGCCGGCAGAGATTGTGGTGGCAGATACATCAGGGACATTTAAGAGACTCTTAGATAGACACATGAATGATAGAAAAATGGGGGGCTATGTGGGAGGGAAGGGTTAGATAGATCTTAGAGCAGGATAAAATGTCGGCACAACATTGTGGGCCGAAGGGCCTGTACTGTGCTGTAATGTTCTAATATAGGAGGCCATTTGGCCCATCAGGTATATGTTGGCTCTCAGAACAAACCCATCTCCCATTCCTTCCAATTCCCCACACGCCTCCGTGAAGGGTACTTGACAGCAGCCAAACTGCCTGCCAAGCCGCACATCTCTGGGGCACGGGAGGAAACCGGAGCACACGGGGGAAACCCCCAGGGTCACAGGGAGGGCCTGCAAACTCCACGCAGACAGTGCCCGAGGTCAGGATCGAACCCAGGCCGCTGGAGCTGTAGCACAGCAGCTCTTCCTGCCCCACACATCTCCTTTGAAGATTCTCCCTCCCACCAATGCACGCCCACACCAATTGTTGGCTTGGAAGTCCCTTCCGATATCCCTTGCAAGCCTGTCAGTTGAAGCAGCTGGAAATTACCAATGGAGTCACAGCCCAGAAACAGGCCGTTCGGCCCCTCACATCCGTGCCAACCATAAATTTACATTGTATGACTTTTTTTTTGTTTGTTTTGCCAGCGAAGCGCGAATCCGGAGAACCAACAAGAGAGAAAAGGCCGAGTATAAGAATCTTAAACCAAACCACACACACAAAAATCAGTAAACGACCGTGGCTCTCAGAACAAACCAGGCCCTTCGGCCCACAATGTTGTGCCGACATTTTACCCTGCTCTAAGATCTATCTACCCCTTCCCTCCCACATAGCCCCCGCCCCCATTTTTCAAACCAGGTCTTTTCTCCCTTCGTTAAAATTTTCAAACTACCAAACGGGTCGCAGCTTGAGAACCACTTGTTGCAATTTCGTCCTGTGGATATTTGTAAAATAAAATGATACCCCAGCGAAGGAAACGAAGTAGCGAGCGGTGAGATGTATCGAGGGGATGTGGTTGGGGGGGGGGTGGTTTGGGGCAGCGGTGTCTTTAAGAGCAGCGATGGGCAAGTGCTGCATTGGAACACGCTTGTTGATTCGAGGTCAGTTCCAATTGACAATTCCCGTGTTAATTTCATTCACATGTTTCCGATAGGGACCTGCGGAAGCTGATTGGTCCATTCGCAGAATTTGTTACCTGCAAACTGCTCATCTACAACATTATTAAAGGCGGGGTTGGGGTTGGGAGGAGGAGGAGAAGGGAAGAACGTGAGAGAGGGCGGGGTGGGGGTAAACAGCCCTGCAAAGCTCGCTGGATTTTGTTTTAAATCCCCAGCCCGGTCTCTCTCTCTCTCTCTCTCTCTCTTTTTTCCCCATACAATCTGGTCGAAGATGGCGGCTACGAACGGTGCAGGCAATAAACCAAGCCCCAGTGTGTCCAAAACACCGCTGGAGCTGGATTTTAGGTCTGGCGCTAAGATCGAGGAGTTGAACAAACTGATCCAGGAATTCAGCAGACAAGATCAGCGGGAATACGACGATCACCGAGCCCTTGAAATCCACACAGCCAAGGATTTTATCTTCTCCATGCTGGGTGAGTCTGGTATCAGCGCTCTCCATAGCGTGGTACCGACGGCTACTGAGGAGAGCGCTCTGAATGTTCAAAGGTCACCCTTTTGCCCTCAAATTCCTTTTGTGTGTGAGTGATTTTTCAGCGTGTCTTTTCCTTCACACGCCCGGGTGTTGAGGGTTCAAATGAGGGCAGTGCTGAGTTTGCAACTTAATGTATTTTTTTTTTGCGGTCTGTAAAGTTTAAATGTTAAAGATGTTGGGAAATTTCCAATTTCGTCGATTTTTTTTTTCCCCAAAGGTTTTTGCTGAAATTGTTTCCAAAGTTTACCTTGTTTGAAAGCTAAAATCATTGTTTAGTTCGGGATAATCATTAAACCCAGTTGTCCGCCAGCTGTGCATCTGAGGAATGGTCTCGATCTGGTGCCTGTTCAAGTGTCCACTCTAGGAATGTCAGAATTGGAATACGTGGTTAGAACATAGAATATTACAGAACAGGCACTTCGGCCCACAATGTTGTGCCGACATAGCTAATCCCTCTACGGACAAATGCCCAAATGCCTCCCATTTTCCCCTCACTCATGTGCCCATCCAAGCCCCTCTTAAAAGCCCCCAATGAATTTGCCTGCACCACCCTATAAGGCAACACATTCCGAGGCATCCACTACTCTCAGTAAAAAAAAACGTACCCCTCACATCTGTTCTGAACCTACCCCCTCTCACCTTAAATGCATGCCCTTTGGCATTGGATCGCTCAGTAGTGGGGGAAAAAGATATTGCTTGTCCCCCCTATCTATGCCCCTCATCATTTTATACACTTCCAACAGATCACTCCTCAGCCTCTGCTGCTCCAGAGAAAAGAGCCCAAGTTTGTCCAGCCTCTCCCGATAGCACATGCCCTCTAATCCAGGCAGCATCCTAATAAACCTCCTCTGCACCCTCTAAAGCCTCAACATCCTTCCTATAGTGAGGTGACCAGGATTGCATGCAATACTCTGAATGTGGCCTAACCAGAGCTCTATAGAGATGCATCATAACTTGACTCCTGTACTCAATACCTTGATTAATGAAAGCAAGCATTCCATAAGCCGCCCTAACCACCCTGTCTACCTGTGTAGCCACTTTCAATGAGTCATGGACTTGTACCCCAAGGTCTCTCTGCTCTTCAACACTGTTAAGGGTCCTGTCCTTAACAGTGTACTGCCTCTTGACATTAGTCCCACCAAGGTGCAACATCTCACATTTATCTGGGTTAAACTCCATCTGCCATTTCTCTGCCCACATCTGCAGCTGATCTATATCACACTGTATCCGTCGCCAGTCTTCTACACTATTCACAACTCCACCAATCTTGGTATCGTCTGCAAACTTACTAACCAACCACCCCCCCCCCCCCCCCCCCCCCCAAAATCAACATACTCATCCAGGTCATTTATGTATATCACAAACAGCAGAGGTCCCAGTACAGATCCCTGCAGAACACCACTACCCACAGACCTCCAGCCTGAATAAGTCCCTTCAACCACCACCCTCTGTCTTTTACAGGCAAGCCAGTTCTGTATCCACACAGCCAATTGTCCACCAACCCCATGCGTCGGAACTTTCTTGATTAACTTATTATGTGAGACCTTGTGAAATGCCTTGCTGAAGTCCAGAGAGATGACATTCATAATTCTACCTTCATCAATCTCTCTCTCGTCACCTTGTCAAAAACTCAACTGGAGGGTGGGGGTGAGAAACGAGCGGTGACCTGAAATAAAATGCTGCAGACCTTGCAAATCTGAAACAGAATGCTGGAGATACTCCGCAGATCAAGTGAACAGTAGGGTTCTGGGGAGTGTTGTGGAACAGAGGGACCTAGGAGTACAGGTACGTGGTTCCCTGAAAGTGGCACTGCAGGTGGACAGGGTGGGGAAGAAGGGTTTGGCATGCTGGCCTTCAGTCAAGGCACAGTATAGAACTCGAGAGGTTGTGTTGCAGTTATGCAGCCACGTGGAATATTGAGTTCAGTTGTGGTCACCCTGCTATAGGAAAGATGCCATTAAGCTGGAAAAAGGGCAAAAAAGATTTGAGGGTGTTGTCAGGACTCGACGGAGAGAGGTTGAGCAGGCTGGGAGTTTTTTTTCATTGTAGAGTAGGATAATGAGGGGTGATCTTATTGAGGTGTATAAAATCATGAGGGGCATAGATAAGGTGAATGCACTCAGTCTTTTGCCCAGGGTTGGGGAATTGAGAACTAGAGGGCAGAGGTTTAAGGTTAGAGGGGGGAGATTTAGTAGGAATCCGAGGGACAATTTCCTCACCAGAGGGTGATCAGTATATGGAACGAGCTGAGGAAGTGGTTGAGGCAGATACATTAACAACATTTAAAATGAATTTGGGTAGGTACATGGATAGGAAAGATTGAGGGGCATGGGCCAAATGCAGACAAATGGGCCTAGCTGAGATGAGAATCTTGCTTGTATGGACCAGTTGGGCTGAAGGGCCTGTTTCTGTGCTGTATGAGTCTGATTGGGCATGACCTGAGAAATGGTTAAGCTGTTAAGAGTAGTGATGGCAGAAGGTTATTAACCTGAGCTGTGACTTGCATACTCCATGGTATTTGAGCAGGTGTTGGGCCATTGACGGATGAGGAGGAACTGCTCTTCCCAGAGAGGGAATCTGTGGCATTCTCTGCCCAGGGAAGCAGTGGAGGCTACCTCATTAAATATATTTAAGATAGATGGATTTTTGCACAGTAGGGGGAATTGAGGGTTATGGGGAAAAGGCAGGCAGGTGGATCTGAGTCCATGGCCAGATCATCCATGATTTTACTGAATGGCAGAGCAGGCTCAATGGGCTGGATGGCTGCTTCCTGCTCCTATTTCCTGTGTCCCAAATATCCAGTCTCTGGATGTTCTATTCCACATAACTTATTCTGGGCAAATATTCAACCTCGTGGGATCTTGTCTGACCTTGCAACCGCAGTCTCTTGACCTAAGGGTCCACCTCAATGTCACCTTTGCCAGGGCTTTACAACTGTGGAATCCCTTAATTCCCTGTCCTCCAATCTCCAGGTTTTTAAAACCTAATTTTCTATTAATTAAGCACATCCTAATTTGGTCTCAAGTCCTCTTTATTCACAGGCAAGGCAATTGGTTAACACCAGTGCCAGAGTTGTAAGTGACAAGTTGATTTACTAGAAATAAAAACTTATATACATTTGGCTGTGGTTTAGCGATTAATTGTCTCTTCAGGGAGACAATTATTGGGTTAACTCCATGGATTGGATATGACCCTGTTTCCAGTGTTGTATTGAGGGAACATGGCATTGTTCAGGAAATTAAATGTATAGGAAGGTTAGCATGTTGACCGTGTCGAACCTTTAAACGGATATAGATAAGTGGGTGGGCATGGTGACCACAGATGGAATGTAATGTGGGAAGATGCAAGATTATCCAGTTTTGAAGGAAGAATGGAAAAAACAAACTTAAAGGAGTGAACCAGCAAGGGAATATTATTGGTTTATTGTCATGTGTACCAAGGTACAATGGAAGAACTTCTGTGCTGGATCCAGACAGATCATGCTGTCCATAATTACATTAAGGTACTGAAAGGAAAACAATGTAGTGTTGCAATTAGAGTGAAGGTGGTCAAAAAGTGCAAGGGCCACGGTGAGGTGGACTAGGAGATCGAGTTCATCTTCAGCATACGAGGGGTCCATTCGAGAGTCTCATTGGTATTGGTTTATTATTGTCACTTGTACCAAGGTACAGTGAAAAGCTTGTCTTGCATACCGATCGTACAGGTCAATTCATTACACAGTGCAGTTACATTGAGTTAGTGCAGAGTGCTTTGATGTAGTACAGGTAAAAACAGGTTTATTATTGTCACTTGTACCAAGGTACAGTGAAAAGCTTGTCTTGCATACAGATCGTACAGGTCAATTCACTACACAGTGCAGTTACATTGAGTTAGTACAGAGTGCACTGATGTAGTACAGGTAAAAACAATAACAGTACAGAGTAAAGTGTCACATCTACAGAGGAATTGCAATGCAATAAGGTACAAGGTCACAACAAGTGACGTGAGGTCATAGTCCATCTCATTGTATAAGCGGGATAACAATGTAACAGCAGGATAGAAGCTGTCCTTGAATCTGGTGGTCTGTGCTGAGATTTTTGTACCTGCTGCCCAATGGGAGAGGGCAGAAGAGAAAATGCCCAGGGTGGGAGGGGTCCTTGACTATGTTGGCTGCTTTCCCGAGGCAGTGAGAAGTGTAGACTGAATCTGTGGAGGGGAGGCTGATTTCCATGATGTGCTGGACTGTCTACAACTCTCTGCAGTTCCTTGCAGTACTGGGCAGAGCAGTTACCATACAAAGCTGTGATGCATCCAGACAAGATGATAAAAAAAAAAATTGGTATGAGTCATTGGGGACGCGCTGAACTTCCTTTGCTAGTACATGGCTTGCAAGCACAACAAATAATTAGGAAGGCTGATGAAATGTTGGGCATTATTGGAAAAAAAGTATGGAGTATTAAAGTCCTTATGCAGCCTCTGAAGGCACTGGTGGGATCGCACATGGAGAAATGTGCAGTTTTGGTCTCCCTATCTGGGGAATGATTGGACGAGGTACTTAAGGGTCACTGAATTCTCTCCTGGGGACAAGAAGTTGGCATTGTAAAGAATTGAACAGGTAGTACCTGTGCTCCATGGTGATTCGTGTTGGGTGATCTAATGAGATCAAAAGGGGTGAAAATCAAATCCAGAACCTGGAACTACTCAGCAGGTCGGGGGTAGAGTGTGAACTTCACTGCAGTACTGGTGAAGGGCCTTGATCTGAAATATTAACCCTGTTCTCTCCACAAATGCTGCCTGACCTGCAGTGTTTCTACCATTTGCTTCAGATTCCCAGCATCTGCAGTTTTTCCAACTTTAAATTAAATTTTACTTAGTGTGGTAACGGGCCCTTCTGGCCCAATGAGTCCGCACCATCCATTTTAAACCCAAATTAACCTACCCCGTACGTCTTTGGAATGTGGGAGGAAACCGGAGCCCCCGGAGGAAACCCATGCAGACACGGGAGAATGTAGAATCTCCTTACAGTGACGGGAATCGAACCCTGATTGCTGGCACTGTAATAGCGTCGCGCTAACTGCTATGCTACCATGATCTTACAGGTGAAAAGATGCAAATTGACATAGAACATGGAACTTCAGCCCAGGGTATTGTGCTGACCGATATTAACCTTGTCCACATTTACTCGCCCCCTCTCTACTTCACCTCCCATAACCCTCTTTTTTTCCTTTGTCCATGTGCCTAAGAGTCTCTTGTATGATCCTATTGTATTGGCCCCTACCACCATCCTCAGCAGTGTTATTGTCATGTACTGAGGTACAGTGATAAACTTTGTTTTGCATGAGATCCATACAGATTGCTTCATTACATCTGGACATTGACCTAATACAAGGGAAAACAATAACAGAATGCAGAATAAAGTGCTAGTTTGCGGAGAAAGTGCAGTAAAGGCAGACACTAAGGTGCAAGGTAGATTGTGTGATAGTCCATCTTATTGTACTGGGGACCATTCAATAGTCAAAACAGTGGGATAGAAGCTGTCCTTGAGCCTGGTGGTACGTGCTTTCAGGCGTTTGTATCTTCTGCCCAATGGGAGAATGTCTGGGTTGAGTGTCATGGGTACTTGGTCCCAATGAAGGGAAGTTGGTGTAAAAATTTTGAAGGAAAATTTAATGGTGGAAATATCTCATTGGTATTTGAAGAAAGATGTACTTGACTTCACGTTTCATGTTCTCAACACTAAGCTGCCTTGGGAGCAGCCCAACTCTGTTTATGATGGTTCTTAATGATTTGCTGTGCTGATATGGCTACTTAAATTTTGTATGGTTGGCAGATATTAATTTAATTCCTCTTCCCCCCCATCCATTGTATTACAGGGAAATATAATTCTCCTGTCTGGGATTGTCTGTCCACTTCAGTTTTAATAGCTTGCAATTAATAAAGCCTTGATGTTTTCCTCTAATAGAAAATCTTGATTCCTGTAGAGAATGGGGCAAGAGGGGACATTGATCAAACTAAAATCCTTTTTGAGAGTGAAGTGGGATCGAAGGGTGAGGGTTTTTTTTAAATTTGGACATTAGTGTTTATAGTCAGCTGGTAAAGATTAAACCCTGCAAAGTGTCTGGAAGACTAGGGCAGACTGTTCAAAATGGATGCAAGTTAAAGCTTCACTGAGCAAAGGGGATTGAGCTGCTTCTCCAGCAGAGCACCAGAAAGTGAAACCCCTTGGTTTCTGGGCAGGCACAGTAGTGTAGTGGTTAGCGTAATGCTATTACAGCACCAGCAACCCGGGTTCAATTCTGGCTGCTGTCTGTAAGGAGTTTGTACATTCTCCCCGTGTCTGCGTGGCTTTCCTCTGGGTGCTCCGGTTTCCTCCCACATTCCAAAGTTGTACGGGTTAGGAAGTTGGCATGCTGTGTTGGCACTGGAAGTGTGGCAACACTTGCAGGCTGACCCCAGAACACTCTACGCAAGATGCATTTCACTGCGTGTTTCGATGTACATGTGACTCCTAGAGAAATCTTATCTTGTTAAGGCTATGTTGGGGTACAAACCTCAGCAAGCTCTGACTGTGCAGGAAATTGATTGTTTCTATCAGAAGTGTATGTGAACTCTGGTATTGTCAAATTTATTTAACTGTGTAAATTTTGCAAAGGAATTATGCAGGAAAGATGTATGAATGTCCTTTGGCTGTAGATCTAAATGGTGGAACAAGCTTGGGCTGAATGTCTGAGGAGTATTCAATTAGCACATCAGTGTTCATCCCACTTGCTAAACTGCAGGAGTTTTTTTTGGCCCAATTACATTTTCTATTGCAAGGCAGATAGAATACAAGGTTTTTGTAGCTTTACATGATGCTGGTGAGACTGCACCCTGAGAACTGTTTAGATCTGATCTCCATATTTAAGGATGTACTTGCATTGGGGGCAGTGTAGAGGAGGTTCATTAGTTTGACTCTTGGAATGAAGTTGAGTGGACTGTACCTGTAGAGTATAGAAGCATGAAGGGTTATCTTGAAATGTTGTAGATTGAGGGGGTGATTGGTGGTGGGTGCTGAGGAGATGTTTCTTGTCAAGGTATCTCAAGCTGGGGGCAGGGCTTTGGAATAAGGAGCTGCCAATTTCAAATGGCAGGTGGGGGTTGAATTTCTTGGGCTTGTGTCTCCTTGGTATTTTCCAGAGAACTGTGGCAGTGGAGTTGCTGAATATGTTTAAGGTGGAGACATTTAAACTAAATGAGTTGGGGTATGGGGAAAAGTGATCTTGAAGCAAAGGTTGGGTCAACATGTTCCTGGTAGAGTGGCCCCAGCTGACTGGTTGCCTATCAGGTTTCTTTCAATCAACCCCGGGACTGCATTTGCTCCACAGACTCGGTTGGGTTTTGAGTCAGTCGTACAGCACAAACATGTGCTTCTGCCCAACTCATCCATCCTGACCAAGATTCCCATCTAAGCTAGTCTCATTTGGACTATGTCCCTCTAAACCTTTCCATGTATCTTTATATCCTTAGTGTCTTTTAAATGTTGTTAATGTACCTGCCTCAACCACTTCCTCTGGAAGCTCATTCCAGATACAGAACAGGCTCTTCGGCCCACAATGTTGTGCTGACGTTGCTAATCCCTCCTACCTACAGAATGCCCATCTCCCTCCATTTTCCTCTCATTCATGTGCCCATCCAAGCCCCTCTTAAAAGCCCCCAATGAATTTGCCTCCACCCTATCAGGCAACACATTCCAGGCATCCAGCACTCTCAGTAAAAAAAAACGTACCTCTCATGTCTGTTCTGAACCTACCCCCTCTCTCCTTAAATGCATTCCCTCTAGTATTGGATTGCTCAATAATGGGGGGGGAGATATTGCTTGTCCACCTACAAACAATGGGACCACCCTATGGGTGAAAAAGTTGCCCAAGTTCCTATTCTTCCCCCCCCCCCCCCACCTTAAACCTGTGCCCTCTGGTTCTTGATTCCCCAGTTGGGGGGGGGGAGGGAGGAGAAAGACTCCATGCATTCGCCCTATCTATGCCCCTCAATTTTAGATGCATACAAGATCACCCCTCCACAACTCTCTGCAGTCTCGGGCAGAGCAGTTGCCATACCAAGCAGGGATAGGCTGCTTTCTATGGTGCATTGATTTTAAAAATTGATGAGGGTTGATGGGGATGTGCCAAATATCCTTGGCCTCCTGAGGGTGTCAAGGTACTGGTGTGCTTGCTTGGCCATTGCATCGGTGTGGCTGGACTAGGATGAGCTATTGGTGGTGTTTACTCCTAGAACTTGAAGCACTCAACCACCTTTACCTCAGCACCATTGTATGTGCACCAGCCCCCTTCCTGAAGTCAATGACCAGCTCCTTTGTTTTGCTGACATTGAGGAAAAGGTTGTCATGACACCATGCTACTAAACTCTGTATCTCCTTGTGTCCTGAGTTTGTGTGTGTACAAATTGCATTTTATATTTCCTTTGCAGTAGTGACTATACTTCAAGGCTTCATTAGCTGTAAAGTGTCACGGGGTGTGTTGGCAACAGGTGTTACAGAACTGAGTTTGTCTTTTAAAAAGCTGACGACTGAAATTTAAAACTTTTTAAATCCATTCCATGATCTTGTCCTCATTCCCGCAGGATACTGTAATGTGTGATGCAGTCCAATTGTGGCTTTTGATCACTTTTGAAATCTAATTATTCCTTCAACAGATAAGGCCTGTTCCTCCTGAAATCTGCCTTTTGCTTAAACCTAATGTCTCCCATTAGTGTACATTAAGACTCTTGTAGAACAGCTGGGAAGTTTGCCATATTAAAGCCACTATACTTTACTCCTGTTTGAATGCACAGTAAGTAATTCATTGTGAGGCATCTTTGGGCATGTCCTAAGATGCAGATCAGTTCTACATTGCAGAACAGTAATGTAATGTGAGAAAGGAGTCCAGTCTTTCTCGGAACCTAGATACTGATGTTCTGGACTGGTAAACCAGTCAGGGCTGGTTCTATGAAAAGATTAAAGTGGATTGGGGTCACATTCCTGCCGGTCACAATGGGAACAAAGCTGGCCATTGAGTTATTGCAGAGTGTTTATTGTGCTTGTAGGGGATGGGTTAAGATTCATTTAATAGCTTCTCTACTTGCTGAATCCTTGTCCCACAGATGTCAAGTTGAAGTACGACTGTTGCCCTCTACTCCATGTTGTGGAGTGAGCTTTCTGTGACCCAGTCTCATCACTCCCCTTGGACACTTTTGACTGTGTTGCTATCGTTAACCCATCACTTGGACGCTGAGCAATCCTCCCAGTTCGAGTCTGAAGTGGTCAGCATTGCATGCTGCCTTTGAAGCACGACTAGCAATGTAAGAGATGCTTCTGATGAACACACGAGTGCTGAGCCATTGTACTGTGGGTAGGAAAAGCTGAGGTTCTGGTAGGAGTAACAATGGTGCAGAAGGCAGTGTTTAAGAAGATTGGAAGGGAACAATTTGGTGATGTTCCTGCCTCTAGACTGCATTTATCATTTGATTCCAGTCTCTTTGGACTGGATCTACAAAGCTTTAACAGCCTGATGCAGGGTTTAAACCTGAAATGTTGACAATTCCTCCCCCTCAGATGCTGATTGACCTGAGTTCCTCCAGCAGATTGTTTAACAGCACGAGTTCTGCTTCCAATAGCAAAATTGCTTCTGAGATTTCTGAACTATACTAGGCAAGTTATCAAAGACTAGCAGGACAATGAGAAACAAAGGACTGCAGATGCTGGAATCTAGATGAAAAACACAACGATACTGGAGGAACTCAACAGGCCAGGCAGCGTCCATGGAGAAAAGCAGGTGGTCAACATTTTGGGTCTGGACCCTTCTTAGAGGAGAAGGTATTAAACTCAGCTTAACCTGTTCCCTACAAGCACAATAAACACTCTTCAATAACTCAATGGCCAGCTTTGTTCCCATTGTGACTGACAGGAATGTGATCTCAATCCATTTTAATACTGAAGAAGGGTCCTGACCCAAAATGTTGACTGCCTGCTTTTCTCCACAGATGCTGCCTGGCCTGCTGAATTCCTCCAGCATCATCGTGCTTTTCACTAACGGGACAATGCCCACTTCAAAATAATTTGAGTAGATTCAGAGCATCGTGGATTTTTAAAGGGTGGGGTCACATCTGATGGAATTGATTGAACATTGAAGTACTGAACACTGAGGGAAATGTTTATTGACTGAAGGACAGACAGCACTAGCAGTGGAGAGAAGAGCTTCTGTCAATGGTCTTTGATCAGAAAGCATTTCTGGCCAGCCAGTTTGTGTATGGATATGGATTTTGAAAAGACAATTAAGCCTAGATTGAATTAAAAGCTTGTGGTACTAAAGATTATTTACCTCCCTGGTGGAATAGTGAGCCAAGAGCCAGTATAATGGGGGTGGGATTGAATTGGAAGCAAATGATGTCCTACTGTAGCTACACCAGAACCTCACTATTCAAGACCTTTGTCCGCAGACCCTTGTATCTCGGTTGGGCATGGTAACTGCAGATGAGCCTGGATTGAGTGAAGGGGTAAAATTAGGGCAGCTGGAGTTGAAGTGTGACGCTGTATAATTTGGACCAGGACCAACACAGACTCCTGCCAATGCAAACTTGGCACTGAATACAAAGGAGGATCCAGCTTGCTGGATGAAGGCAAGTTCCCCTACAGCAGCAACCTGCTCTGCACATACCCTTTGTGAATCCTGGGACCAGGAGAATCACAAGCATTGAAAATTTCTGGTTAAGCCAAGGCTGAGTTTATCTGGCTTGCAAAACAACATTTGAAAATGTTAAGCTTCTAAATGCAGGTTAATCACCTTGAAGCAAAATAGTACATGTTAAAACCCTTGCAGCTGTTCTTCCAATAAGTGGATTAAGCAAATTCCAAGCACCAGAGTTGGGAATGGCACTCTAACACTGACTACTTGGAGTTCCTCCATTGGGGTCTGATTCCAGGCAAACAATTGCCATGGCTCAACTCCTTTGTGTTTGTGTGGGTATCACCCCTTGTGTAGGGGAAATGCTGATGGCAAGGCTGGCATTTCAGAATTGGGTTTACTATCACTGACCTGTATGACATTTGTGGCAGCTGTACAGTGCAAAGACATTACCATAAATTACAAAATAAATACAAATATTAGTTAAATAAATATTAACAAAAGGAATAATGTAGTGTTCATGGACCATTCAGAAATCTGATGGCGGAGGGGAAGGAAGCTGTTCCTGAAATGTTAAGTGTGGGTCTTCAGGTTCCTGTACCTCCTCCCTGATCGTAGTAACAAGAGGAGGGCATGTCCCGGATGGTGAGGGTCCTTAAAATGATAGATACTGCATTCTTGAGGTACCACCTCTTGATGTCCTCGATGGTGGGGAGGGTTGTGCCCGTGATGGAGCTGGCTGAGTCTACAACTCTCTGCAGCCTCTTGTGATTCTGTGCACCAGGTGGTGATGCAACCAGTCAGAATGCTCTACATCTATAGAAACTTGCAGGAGTCTTTGGTGATGTACCAAATCTCCTCAAACTCCTAACAAAGTACAGCTGCCACTTTCGTGATTGCATCAACATGTTGGTCCCAGGATAGATCCTCTGAGATGTTTTCACCCAGGAACTTGAAGCTGCTCACCCTTTCCACCGCTGACCCCTCAGTGAGGACAATTGAAGACTCTGCTGCACAAGTGAATCAGTCAGAACCAGCTTTCACCTCTTGATGTATGAATGTGAAATGGGTGAGGTAGGTCTGTACAAGGCTCTAAGGTGAAATGATCGATCATGTGTAAGACTTCAGGAACCTGACTTCTGATTAGTAGGGGGAGTTGCTGTTCAGTCCGTGGATTTCATTGAGTTTTATAGTCCACAGGATAAGAGGAAAAGCAACATTGCTTGGATCAGCACCAATTTTAATCCTGGTTAAAATACCACTCAGTTCTGTGGTTTGTATTTTAATGCAATAAAAACTCTATTGTTAGACGGAAAGCTTAACAGCAGAGGACATCTTTTTTAAAAAAAACTATTGAAAAGATGTTGACTTCAGTCAAAATTTGAAAAGCTGTTCAATTCACTGTATCAGAAGCTGCTGCAGTGATCCCTGAGTGATGGTGAATTATTGACAGCAACGCTGCATTTATTTGCACACATCCACTTTTGCCTGCGGCACCCAGCTGGAAATGATGACCAGATTTCCTCCTGATGGCTGTTGTCTGCACTGACTGCCAAGCACTCACTTGGACTAATCCGAATTAGTCCCATTATTTTATTCTCCCCAGATTCTTCACATGGGGCAAGTTACAGCAGCTAATTAACCTTCCAACCCACATGTCTTGGGTTGTGGGAGGAAACCTGAGCCCCTGGGGGGGAAGCCCACATGGTCACAGGGAGAACATTAAAACTCAACACAAGATCGGAGGTTGGGATTGAACCCAGGTCTCTGATGCTGCAAGACAGTGGCTCTACCAGCTGTGCAGCTTGTGAATCCAGAGTTAGATTTGTCACTCCAAGAAAATTCCCCACCTCTGCTTTGTGTGACCACCAGTAATTTTAGAACATAGAACATTACAGCACAGTACAGGCCCTTCAGCCCACAATCTTGTGCTGACATTTGATCCTGGTCTAAGATCTATCTAACCCTTCCCTCCCACCTAGCCCCCCATTTCTCTATCATTCATGTGTCTATCTAAGAGTCTCTTAAATGTCCCTAATGTATCTGCCCCCACCACCTCTGCTGGCAGTGCATTCCATGCACCCAACAAAAAAAAACTTACCTCTGACATCCCCCTTATACCTTCCTCCAATTACCTTTTTAAAAAAAAATTGTCCCCTCATGTTAGCCATTGTCACACTGGTGGGGGGGGGGGGGGGGAAGGTGGAAAAGAGTCTGACTGTCCACTCGATCTATGCCTCTTATCACCTTGTACACTGTCAAGTCACCTTTCATCCTCTCAATAGAAAAGCCTGAGCTCGCTCAACCTATCCTCATAAGACTTGCTCTCCAATCCAGGCAACATCCTGGTAAATCTCCTCTGCACCCTCTCTAAAGCTTCCACATCCTTCCTATAATGAGGTGACTTGTATCTGTGTTCCCTCAATCCAAATTTTCTATCTGGAAATGTTTTGATATCAATCTTGTCATGTCTCAATCTTGCATGATTCAATAGGACACAGCCCAGCACATCACAGAAACCAGCCTCCCCTCCATGGACTGTCTGTACCTCTTGCTCTCTTGGTGAAGCAACCAGCATAATCAAAGACCCCACCCACCCAGGTTATTCTCTCCTATCAGGCAGAAGATTCAGGAGCCTGAGGGCACATACCACCAGGCTCAAGGACAGCTTCTATCCCACTGTAATAAGACCATTGAATGGTTCCCTTATACAATGAGATGGACTCTCAATCTACCTTGTTTGACCTTGCACCTTATCTACCTGCACTGCACTTCCCTATAGCTGTGACACTTTACTCTGTATTCTGTTATTGTTTTACCCTGTACTACCTCAATGCACTGTAATGAATTGATCTGTACAAATGGTATGCAAGACACATTTTTCACTGTACCTCAGTACAAGTGACAATAATATACCAATACCAAACCTTGCATTCTCAGGGCTATAGATCTAAATTCTTTAATTGCTTGTGATGGGACAACCTCTCAGGAACTAGTCCTGTGTATGCTCTGGACTGCCAGGAGGCAGTGAATGGCCCATTCACGGTGTTTAACTGGATAAAACCCTGGAGTATTTTATCTGGTTTTGGGGGCACTTTAGGAAGGATGTGAAGAACCTAGAAGTGTAGGAGAGATTTTACTAGCATTTCCAGGATAGATTTTTGCCTACACTGAAACCTGGAGAAGCTGGGTTGATTGTCAAAGACTGGAGATCTGTCAAGGTGACTGGTTCAGGTGTGGGAACAGTTTCCATCGTTTAGTAGGTGGATCAATTGCTAGGGTATACCTTTTGGCCAGAAGATAGAAAAGGGAATTTGAGAAAATGGGCCTTGTGGGAATTTTCATGGCATTTATACCCCGGGTATGTATGCCTCTGATAATAAACTTGAGCTGGATTTGCAGGTTAGGGAAAGAATGTAACAGGATTGCTGTACTAAGAGCCTGGACTTTGGCTCCCTCCTGTGCCACATGGCTTTGACACTCTAGTTCCCAGAACTACAGGCACACATGGTAGTGTAGTGGTTAGCGTAACGCTATTGCAGCACCAGTGACCCGGGTTCAATTCCGGCCACTGTCTATAAGGAGTTTGTACGTTCTTTCTCCATGGGTTTCCTCCGGGTGCTCTGGTTTCCTCCCACATTCCAAAAGACGTATGGGTTAGGAAGTTGTGGGCATGCTATGTTGGCACCAGAAGCTTGGCAACACTCGTGGGCTGCCCCCAGAACACTCTGCAAAAGAAGCATTTCCACTGTGTTTTGATGTACATGTGACTAACATTCTGCTGAATGTGGCAGGATCTACTTAGATGACCCATTAAATTGCCTTCCAAATGTCTGCCTGGATTATGGGCTTGAGTGTTGATTATTTGATGCTACCAGCAGTCACAAAAGATAAACCTCAAACCTGTCAATGGTGGTATATTCAATGAGATCTCTCTGCACCCTTCATTTGAATCTATCCCTGCCACACAAGTGGAAGATGGAAGCAGTTCTTAACACTTTGAAGATGGTAGTTGAAGTTTAAAATGTAAGATGGAATAACTGTGAGGCTGTATTGTGTGATTCAGTTGCTTTGGATAAATCACCTGGCTTGGATAAGATGTTTTCAAAGCTGCTGAAAGCAACAAGGAATTAGTGAAGTTTCCGGCCACCATCCAATCCTCCCTGGCTACAGAAGTGGTGCCAAAAATCAGCACTGTTAATGTAGTACAACTTTTATAAAGGAATGGGATAAATTGAGTAATTACAAGCAAGGTGGTTTATCTTTCAGGGGTGGGTAAATTATCATAAGTGGACCTGAGAATAAACCTTCCTTCAGGAAGGCTCAAATTAGTCAGTCCGTATGGGATTTGAGCGTAGCAGTGTGGAATAACCTTGGTGTGTCCATGGATAGTCATAGAGCAATACAGGCCCTTCAGCCCAACCAGTCCATGCCCACCATGGTGACCATCCAGCTAGTCCCAATTTCCTGTGTTTGGCCCGTGTCCCTCCAAGCCCCACCCCTCCTTGTACCTATCCAAGTGCTTCTTAAATGATAGTGTTGTATCTGCCTCACCCACTTCCTCTGGCAGCTCGTTCCATACACTCTCCACCCTCTGCAACTCTTCCAGTAGCAGGACAGGTCACAATGATGCTGAACCTCATTAGATGTACAAAGTAAGCAGTAAAGCTGTTGAACTGTATGTGAAGATAGCCAGGCTTGAATACTGCATATGGTTTTGATCACCACATAACAGGAGGAATGTGATTGCACTGCAGAGGGTGCAGACATGATTTGAGGATGTTACTAGGACTAGTAGTTTGGCTGAGGAATGTAGATGGGCTGGGATTGTTTTCCCTAGGGTGGAAGAAGCTGAGGAGATGTATAAAACTGAGGTACTTGAACAAGAAGCAGTTTCCCTATTGGGTCACTCCTCAGCTCGTATTCAATATTATACAACAGTGTGGGTGAATGTTCTCATTTCCAAATATCTGGGTGTTTGGCTGAATCACAAGTTGTCATCACAGACCTTAAGGTTTTGGTTACCAGTACTGGCAAATGTTGCTTCCCAGATGTTTAAAAACAACCCAGACCACCTCTCGTGGGGACAGAATCTTTTATTGACAATCTCTCAGGGAGAACCTTCTGACCAGATGCACAAAACCTTGGTGTGCAGTAGTGTGATGGAAACCACCAGAATGAACATGTTTTTCAGTTGAACAGGAATGTGGACTTCAGACTTGATAATCAGATCTCAGTTGGACTTGGTAACTGCAATGACTTGGTGTACAAATGGTTCATTTAAACACACATGTCTGTCCCCACCTGGGATAAAATGCCTGCAGCCCTGCAAGAGCCAGCAAATCCATCCTGCCAGTCTCCCAGATGCTCATTTGTATGTCCATAAGCCAGGGAGGGCAGGCAGCTGTTTTGTTTGGCTACCAGCTGGTTGACTTTTTTGGTAGTCACCATAAGTTGCCTGTCATGAAATAGGAGCTAATTCTTGAGTCTGGGAGTCATTGTGCCCTGTTATGCTTAGCATAAATTTGGCCCCCACCTGGCTTTATCTGCCCCTCACTCCTCACCCCCTCTTCCATCCAGCTATCACCTACTGGCCACTGTCTCTCCACTCCCCAGATATAGGGTTTTGACCCAATAACATTGACAATTCTTTTGCCTTCACATGTGGGTTATGTAGCCAGCTGTTGTGTGCTACCTTTTGGATGAGATCCGTGTGCTCAAGTGAATTGGGAATCCATGGAACTTTTTGGAAAAATGTTTTGTTTGTGACTATTGATTTATAGATGAGGTATTGGTTTATTATTGTCACTTGTACCAAGGTACAGTGGAAAAACGTGTCTTGCATACTGATCCTATAGATCAATTCATTACACAGTGCATTGAGGTATTACAGGGTAAAACAATAACAATGCAGAATAAAGTGTCACAGTTACAGGGAAGTGCATTGCAGGTAGACAATAAGGTGCAAAGTCAAACAAGGTAGATTGAGGTCAAGAGTCCACTTCATCGTATAAGGGAACAGTTCAATAGTTTTATCACCGTGGGATTGAAGCTGTTCTAGAGCCTGATGGTATGTGCCCTCAGGCTCCCGTCTGATGGAGAGAATGACCTGGGTGGGTGGGGTCTTAGATTATGCTGGTTGCTTCACCAAGGCAGCGAGAGGTATAGACAGTCCATAGAAGGGAGGCTGGTTTCCATGATGCACTGGGCTGTGTCCCCAAGTCCCTGCAGTTTCTTGCAGTCCTGAGCAAAGCAGTTGCCATACCAAGCTGTGATGCATCCAGATAGGATGCTTTCTATGGTGCGTTGATTAAAGTTGGTAAGTGTCGAAGGGGACTTGCCAAATTCTTCAGACTCCTGAGGAAGTAGAGGCACTAGTGGGCTTTCTTGGCTGTGGTATCTGTATGGTTGGACTAGGACAGGCTATTGATGTTCACTCCTGGGTGTCAGTGTCTCTAAGTGGCTGCCACATTGAGCCATAAATTATAAGTAGTTTTGGCATATCCTGATGTGCAGTCAATGAGAAGGGGACAGATGGGAAATGTTTATCCCAAGTATTTTTATGCACTGAATGTTGGCAAAGAGCTTGTTGCTGGATTTAGTTAATATGGCTCTAGCTTCAGACAAATCATTCTGGATGGACCTTCAATGGATTAATATTTCTGATAGATGTGGGTGGGCTTTCTAAGTATCTTTCATTCAGCACAATGTGTGTACATCTGGATAACTATACAGTTTCTTTCAATAGTATTCAGTTTATGACACTGGGTTGACTATCTCCCTTGTCAGATCTCTTTGGGCAGTGGACAACTTGAATCTATTGTAAAATAGTTGTGCTGTTTGGATATCAAATTGATTTAAAACCTTCCAAGCACATTTGATTTCTGCAGCTTTGACTTGGAGGTCAATTTGTAAGATGGTGCTCTAGTAACCCACATCAGAATGTCTGTGGGATAGTCTGGATGAAGATCTTTGCATGACCAGCGAACTCCTTGGCCCAACAGATCTCTAGTTTTGGTCAATCTTGGCAGGATGATTGGCAGGTTAACTGTTTGCTATAAATGCAAGGTATCATATTGGCCCTAGTGACTTTTGTATACAAAACAGTCAGCTGAGATGATGGTTGGGACTGAATTTCCTGCCCTCATTATCTCTAATAGTATTCACTTCTAATGACTATTTTGGTCTGCTTATAGACTTAATACAAGTTTATGGTGCTACTCTTGCTGAGGCACACTTCATTTTCCAACACCCTCCCATTCTGAAGGTGGCTTGATATTCTGGTTTGGAAATTGGCAGCTGATGCTATCTCCTGATGTGTACTTTGCTCAGTTGAAGTGTACAGTGAATGGCTGTATTGGTCTGTAGTAAGAGGGCTGACTGTCACTGCTGGTTCTGACCACATTTCAGGAATGGAGCTTCTACTGTTGACTGGAAGCCACCATGTTCTGGCAATGGATGAAATTCATTGACACTTTCATTACTGTTTCCATTGAGGTTCAATGTATAACAACTTACATTCTGATTAATCTGAGCTCTGTGGTTTGGGAATATACTGAAGTATCAATGACTGTATAAATCCTTCAATGTTGCCTAAGTTTCTCCCATTTTGCTTCATGCACCAATTGTTCCAGTACTTCAAATGGCTGGACTGTAATCAAATCGTTGCTCTACTTAAGGGAGCAAGTGAGCTTCCCAGATTAGTCATAGTTGTACATGGAAATGGTCCCTTCAGCACGGAAGAGTTGGGTTGAAGGTACCTTCCTGAGCTTGTCCCATTTGCCTGCATTTTGCCCTTATTCCTCTGCACCTTTCCTATCCATGTACCTGTCCAAGTGTCTTTTAAACACCTGTACCCACTTCTAGCACTTCCTCTGGCAGCTCATTCCATATACCCACCACTGTGGAAGGAATACTTGCCTCTTGAGTCCCCTTTTAAATATTTTTCCCCCATTGTTTTAAATCTATGCCCTCTAGTTTTGGACACCCCTACCATGGGGGGGGGGGGGAGAGACAGTTTACGTTGTCTATGGCCCTCATGCCCCTCCCTGTACACCTTGCCTACCTGGGTCATTGCTTTCAGGCACTTCCCAGGGAGCCATTCATGTCCTGCCCAGGTTTAACCTTTTAAACTGCAACTCTCCACACCTGCCTGAGTTAAATTCCATCTGCCGTGCCTTGACCCACTTTCCCAGTTGATCAAGATCCTGTTGTAATCTTGGCTAACCTTCACTGTCCACCACACCAATTATTGGTGTCATCTGCAGACTTGCTAACCATGCAGACGAGGTACCCATCCAAATGACTGGTATCGATAACAACCAACAGGACCCAGCACCAATCCCTGTGGCCCACCATGAGTCTCAGGTCTCCAGTCTGGAAAAATAATCCTCTGCTACCACCCACATCTCCTTTCCATCAAGCCAATTTTGACCAATTTGTTATCTTGCCCTAGATCCCATGTATTGTAACTTTCTGGATCAGCCTCGACCTTGTCAAGAACCCTGCTTAAGGTCCACATAGATAACATCTACCACCCTGCCCTTATCCTCTTAGTCACTTCAACCTGTCACCTCAGCCCCCTGCTCTACTCTATACTCCTGACTGTGTGGCCAGATTCTGCTCTAACTCCATCCACAAGTTTGCAGATGATACCACCGTAGTGGGCTGTATCTCAAATAATGAGTGAGTACAGGAAGGAAGATAGAGCCTAGTGACATGGTGTCATGACAACAACCTTTCCCTCAATGTCAGCAAAACCAAGGAGCTGGTCATTCCCTTCAGGAAAGGGGGCAGTGCACATGCTCTTGTCTACATCAATGGTGCTGAGGTCAAGAGGGTTGAGAACTTCAAGTTCCCAGGAGTGAACATCACCATCTTGATGCCACAACCAAGAAAGCTCACCAGTGCCTCTACTCCCTCATGAGGCTAAAGAAATTTTGGCATGTCCCTGTTGACCCTCACCAATTTTTATTGATACACCATAGAAAGCATCCTATCTGGATGCATCACTGTTTGGTACGGCAACTGCTCTGCCTGGGACTACAAGAAACTGCAGAGTTGTGGACATGGCTTGGCACATCACGGTAACCAGCCTCCCCTCCATGGGCGCTATCTACACTTCTCATTGCCTCGGTAAAGCAGCCAGCGTAATCAAAAACCCCACCCACCCTGGACAGTTCTCCCTTCTCCCCTCCTATCAGGCAGAAGATACAAAAGCCTGAAAGCACGTACCACCAGGCTCAAGGACAGCTTCTATCCCACTGTTATAAGACTATTGAATGGTTCCCCAGTACAATCAGATGGACTCTTATGACTGCACCTTATTGTCTGTCTGTCTGCACTTTCTCTGTACCTGTTGCACTTTATTCTTTGTTATTATTTTCCCCTGTACTACCTCAATGCACTGCTGTAATGAATTGATCTGTATGAACAGTATGCATCACTGTACCTCAGTATACATGGTGATAAACCAATCTAACAAAAAATCAAATTTGAGACAGTTTCCACAGTTGGTCCTCGCCTTTCCAAATGCAGGTAGATCCTGTATATTTCAGGTCTGAGCCAGACTTCGCCAATACAATGGGCACGTTTTGTTGCTCCATTTTCCAAGTAACATCAGAACATTCTGCAGTAAAGAACATTTATCAGAATCAGGTTTATTATCACTGTCATGAATTTGTTCTGTGGCAGCAGTACAGTGCAAGACTTAAAAATTACTAAGTTACAAAAATAGTGCAAAAGAGGAATAATGAAGTAGTGTTCATGAACCATTCAAAAATCTGATGGCAGAGGGGAAGAAGCTGTTCCTGGAATGTTGAGTGTGGGTCTTCCAGCTCCTGTACCACCTCCCCAATGGTAGTAACATGAAGAGGGCATGTCCTGGATGGTGAGGGTCCTTGGTGATGGTCGCTGCAACCTTGATACTACTGTATGATAAAACTGCGCACATAAACACTCCATATTTGTATCTGGCTGCCATTTGACTCTGTTGCCAACTGTAGTTCTTTAGCTTGTCGAATGAACTATTTGCTGAGGATTCACAAATGTAATTAAACATTTGTAACCAACAATATTATGATGAAAGTTGTTATCCATGGCAGTGAGTGTTTAAGCACTGCAGGGTATATGAAGGTGCTCTACTGTTCTGAATTAATGGTTACATCATGGAAGGGAACCCATTCTTTCTGTGAGGCCATACCAGCTCCTCAAACTTTCCCACCCTAATCCTCCTCAGCTGTGCTTTTTCTGGTGGACTTCAGTTCCCTTTTGAGCATAATGATTGAATCCCCCCTCTGTCCTACTTCTAATGGTGCATTCCAAACCCTAACCTCTTGAGACAAAAATAAGAACAATTCTCGTTCTACAACTTTCAATCTGTCTTATGGTTCCTGACTCTCAAATGGGTTTCTCTACTCTGCCTTCTCATGGTTATGGATGTTTCCCATCAGGTCCTGTTGCAACATCCTTGTTGCAAAGAAATCTATTCCAGCCTATTCACTTAAAAAAAACCTCCCTCCCTGTAATCATTTTCATAAACTCCTTCACCCTTGCACCTTTTTATTGTGGCGTTGTGCTGAATCAGTGTTTCAAAAGGTTCACGGAGGCCCAAATCCTGCAACTCCCGGTGACAGGTGTACTTCCAAGTTGGGATGCTATGTGAATTGAAAGGGAACTGGCAGTCATGTGCATTCTCTAGGTAACTTTGTGGCTTGGGTCAGGGTCTTGGTACTGCAGACTGCTACTTGTTTAATACCGCAGGTTTACAGACTTGGAGACCAGAAGTATCTTGAGCCATGTTCTCCTCTCATTGCTGTCTTTGCACTTGGCAGTGCAGTCAATCGTATTGCTCAACAGCTGCTTCAGGCTTCTTGGTTCCACAAAACCAATATGCATTAGCTGCCTGGACTATTGTCACTGCTGCTTCATGTGTTGATGGGATCTGTTACATCCAGGAGATGCCAAGCAATTCTGGACTTCTGCAGACTAACAACTGTGGTGCTGTCATGTAGGCAACATTTGCATGTACCACCCTCCATAGTTCAGCTTGAAGATGGAGGCATTTGCTGTCTTGAACTGTAGCTGTGCATAAAACTGAATTGTTTGACCCCCTCTTTGGCACTAGATTTGAGCACCATGGGCACCTGTTTGTTAACTTTCAATTTGGGCTGAGTTTTAAGTTCTTCTGTCGAGTATCCAGAGGACAGGCACTCGGTCTTCCTTCAGTTTCTCCCTTAGCTGTCTGTCCAGTTTGGGCACCTGTTCACTATAAGCTGGCTTGATACTTGGCTGAATGTCTAAATGAGCTGGGATCAGCAGGATTTTAAACCCTCCATCTGTCACATGGTTGATTAATACACCAGGACCCCAGTTTACACTTTGTTTGAAGGTTGGGAATTGGACTGTGAACAGAATATGCAGATGAGCCAATGGGCTCTGAAAGCTCCTCAATTAAATATACTTTCACTGCCCTGAAGTTCCATGTTTTTGAAAGCTACTTGAGGCAACACCTGTGCAGCTTTGTAACTGGAGATTTTTCATTTTCCTTAATGCTTCATCTGTTCTGATTACAGACCCTCTTAATTATCCCCTAAGATAAGATCTCTTTGGATATTTGATTCTAAACTGCATTCTTTCCCCACCCCTTCAGTCCTTGAAGGAGAATAGTTGCATCTTCTGTATCATTAATCAATTATAATTGACAATGTATTGTTTTCCTACTTGGTTATAACAGTAGGGAGAGATGGCATCGATTATCTTGGGATTGGTGAATATTGTCTGGTTCTGAGGCAGCCTGTCATTAGTTCGATGTGTTAGAGACTAGAGAGCTGAAAGATCTAATGAAAAGGCGTGGACCTGGAACACTAACAGGTTCTCTTCAGTCAATGCTGGAGGCACTCGGGTCAGGCAGCATCTTTTCAGATTTCTGGCATCTGCAGTCTTACTTTCCGTTGTCAGAAGGTGAAAGGTGCCTGACGTCACAGTGACGTATAGGGTGGTGTGATCTGGATTAGTATCTCCTTGGTGATGTAACTGCTGACTTAAGGGAATTGCTTCTATCATTAGAAGGGCATAGTAATGCAGTCTCTCACTGTGGGAGCTGCTTGATTGTAAATTCCAAGGTGAACTTTCAGTGAGCAGGCAGTGGGAAGATGCCAACTCTCAGAAGGACCACAGCTTGTCAGCATTGTGCCCTAACTGAGTCTGTGCTGTCCTGTGGAAACTGGACTAGAGGTGATCTTTGAACAGAAATGGACCATTCAGCCCATAGCCCAAATACCACATCCCACCACTTGGTCTGTAGGCTTCTATGCCTTGGCAATCCAAGTGCTTGTATAAGTACTTGGATGTGTCTCTGCCTCCACTGCAGTGTTCAGATTCCAACCATTTTCTATAGCAGATGATAAAGGTGTTTAAGAGGCTTTTGGCTAAACATGAATAAGGAGGGATATGGATCATCGATAGGCAGGAGGGATATGGATCATCTATAGGCAGAAGGGATTTACATAGAACACAGAACAGTACAGTACAGAACAGGCCCTTTGGCCCACAATGTTGTGCTGGCATAGCTATTCCCTCCTGCCTACAGAATGCCCTTATCCCTCTTCCTCGTGTGCCCATCCAAGCCCCTCAAAATTCCCCCAATGAATTTGCCTCCCACACTATCAGGCAATGCATTCCGGGCATCCACCGCTCTCAGTAAAAACTGTACCCCTCACATCTGTTCTGAACCTACCCCCTCCCTCAAATGCATGCTTTTTTAATTTTAGGATTTGGTTTAATTTAGCATCATGTTTGGCATAGATGTGGGCAGGAGAGCCTGTTCCTGTGCTTATACTGTTGTTTTATCTTAGTAACAATGTCATTCCTGGGATCCCCTTAACTCTTTAAACATCTAGATGAATCTTCTCTGAACCCTCTCCAATGTAGTCAGTGTGGTGACCAGAACCCTGCACAATACTCCAGCTGTGGTCTAACCAGTGTTGTACCATGACCTCCCCATTCTCCATTAGCCAAGGTGTAGAATGACTACCTTCTGGGATCCTTGGTGCCTCTGTTCCCCGGGGCCCTGTCATTCACCACGTCCTACCCTTGGTACTCAAAATGTGCAACAATTTGCACTTTAGTGGGTTTAATTGCATCTGCCATTTCTCCGCCCATATTACCAACTGATTAATATCCTGCTGTGACTATTTTGGGTGGTGCCACTTTGCCTGTTGTCATAAACCTGTGGCCATTCCAATTACTCATTGTAATGAGACAACTTGTTAACACGCAGTTGGATGTGCCTGGCCATTCTTGCATTAGTGGGAATTTGCTTTATATAAATTTGTGTATTCAGTACAATTCAAAAGGATTTTGTAGGCTGCAAAATCTTTTGGATATGCTGGAGCTGCTCAGTGAAACTAAGTCCCATCACTACATGGATGCTTTTCATTTTCTTCAGTTCTAAGTTGCCATAATGGTGCTGCCTAACTTTCTGTCCTGCTCTGCCACAACCCAGGGTGTTCAAGTGATGCAAAGTACCATCTCTATTGCAGCTTGCACATCACCAGGCCTCTACCACAATGGGCCAGCATCTCTGGTCTCCCAATAACCAAAACCCCAGGGCTCGCTATCTGCCCATCCATTCAGAAACCTGAGAATATTTCTGCAGCAGTCCCTATGAACAGAAAGAGTAATGTCTGGATTAGAGCATTTAAACAACACATCAAGGAAGATGTATTTGGGGGTGGGGAAATTTAAGACATTGAATACAAAGCACAAAGTTGTTTCTTCTAGAAACCTGCCTGTTGACTTCTAGTGCATATTTAGTTTTCAAAAAGCTTGCCCAATAGTTTTAGCAAGGCCTTAACGTAATCTGTATCAAGCCAGTAACTGAGGGATGACTGGAGGGATGGGAAGAGAAATGAAATCTTCATCCTCTTCCAGGAGAGGTTCTGCCCCAATAGGATCTCACCACAATAGGCTCCAGTCCTGGGAAAAGACTAGTGGTTTAGATAGTCCACTTGCTCATCAGTGGGGGCAAAAAGCAGCATAACTTTCTCTTGGCTTGTGCTGTTGACAGCAGTAGAGTCAGTGAACTGCAGTGACCCCACTGTCATTGTTACATCCTCACTTGCTTAGCTGTTCCTTCTTGCTTTTTTGCTTCCAAAATGCAAGTTGGTGTACAGTTGTATGTCTAGTTCCAAACCCTATGAAGAATTCTACTACAATATTTCAAAGCAAGGATGGTAGGGGGGGGGAATAATACAACTACAGTTAGTAGACACCCTCTGGAAGTAGAGCAGCATTTAATTAAATTGCTAATTCTATTTAACTACTTGACTTTAATTATGAAGCTTAATTACTTTTGTGACATCTCCATTTTATACAATACATTTTGATGTCTTGGTGTTTAATTGATTTGCAAATTGAAAGCCCCCACCCATTTAGAGCCATTAACTATAGCAACTCCTGAATGATCTGCCCCTTGGCTCCAGATTTTAGGAGGGATGGGGCTTAGTGAGAATTCTACAACTGAGGAAATGCTCTGATCCCACCACAAGCACCTGCCTCTAACCTCTTGCCCCCCCCCCCCCCATTCTCAAACCCACCCCCTACTTTGATCATGATTCTCTATTAATGTGCACGTGCTTCTATTCTTGCCTGCTCTAGGGAAAACCATCCATCTATGCAGCCTGTTTAACCTTTTCAGCCTTTACCACCTTTTTGGTGGTCCTTTTTTTTTTGCATAGACTCTAAAACCAATTCTGTCAAACTCTAGTCTGGCAAGTGCCTAGGTGATGGAATAGGATACAGTCATTATGTTTGAGACATTTAGACACTAAATAGGCAATGCATAGAAGGATATGGTCCTAATGTGGGCAAATGGGACTAATGGAGATGGGTAAAGAAGTTGGTATGGATGTGATGGGCTGTTGGGCCTCTTTCTGTGCTGTACAGCCATATGACTAGGAACAGGAGGGAGACACCAGAGCAAAGACAACTCGGCCTGAGAGATGGTGAATTGTAGACCACTATTTGACCCACCTGACTACATCATGATTTGACTTCAAACCTCTCCAAATACCCACAACCTTAAATGTATCTGTCACCAGTTGATCCTTGCTCAACTATTCCAGCAACATATTGCAGATCAGTAACCAGGGAAAGATTTCCTCTGGCTTGCAAACCCTTGATATAAAATTTGTGCTGTGATTTCATGGAGCAGGTTAGTTATTCAGTTGATTTTGGATACCATAGTGATGAGGTGTTTTGTAGAAGGCATGAAAATCTCTGCACTACTTATCACTTTGGCTGTGTGAGCTGTTACAGGAGACCAGATAATCGAGGGGACAAATTAACTCATGATACAGAACTTCTTGCTCTTTGACATTCTACGGAGTAGAGGGCCCATCTGCCCTTGCGGCGCTGTGCTATGCTCCAGCCCCAATTGCTGTTTCCTGTGATACCACCACAAGTATCGTCCTGGATGTTGTACTTAATTCCAAGTGGGATTTGAACCCAAGATTTCAAAGCAAGGATGCAGGGATGGTAGAGGGGATAATACAACTACAGTTAATAGGCCCCCTCTGGGAGTAGTACAGCACTTAAGTTGTGTTGTGTTAATTAAAATGCATTGCCTGATAGGGTGGTGGAGACAATTTCATTGGGGGCTTTTAAGAGGGGCTTGGTTGGGCACATGAATGAGGAAATAGAGGGATTTGTGCATCCTGTAGGTAGGAGGGATTAGCTATGTCGGCACAACATTATGGGCAGAAGGGCCTGTTCTGTGCTGTACTGTTCTATGTTCAAGACCTACTGGCTCAGACTGCAGCACTAATTGTAGTGTGATTTTAAAATAGTGCTCGGGAAGGTGTGAGGGTCATGCGCTGATCACAAGTTTAACGACTTGTTCTGAAAGGTACTGGAGAAAGAGGTCTTGATGCAAGAGGTACTAACAGGTTGAGGACTGAAATGTGCTTGGTTCCAAATAGAGGATCCTCCACTGGCACACACACACTCCTGGCCTGTACATCCCTACTATTACTAGAATAATTTTTAAATGGCGTAAAGTTACTATTGTGGTTATTAGTCAGAGTCTTACAACGTAGAAATGGGCCCTTTGGCCCAACTCATCCATGTCAATTAAGATGGATATGTATCCAGCCCATATCGCTCTAAACCCTTCTGATCCATGTACTTGGATTATTACTGTTACATATACCAAGATGCATTGGAAAAACTGTTTGTATAGCATGATCTGTCAGCATGATGTGCATAATTGTGCTAGTACAGAAGAAAAAGCAATAATGGAACACAGAATAAAGTGTTAGTCAGTTGCAGAGTGCAGTTTAGGTAGACGATAAGGTGCAAGGGCGATGATGAGAGAGATTGGGAGATTGAGTTCATCCTTGGTGTATGAGAGGTCTGTTCAAGTGTCTTGTAACAGTAGGATAGAAGCAGCCCTGGACCTGGTGGTACATGTTTTCAAGCTATTGTATCTGCTCGATGGGCAGGGTGAGAGGAGAGATTGACTGGGGTGGGAGGCGTCGCTGATTACATTGGCTGCTTTCTGGAGGCAGTAGGAAGTGTAGAAGGACTCCATGGAGGGGAGACTGGTTTTCATGCTGGGCTGTGTTCCCAACTCTGCAATTTCTTGCAGCCTTTGGCAGAGCAGTTGCCATATCAATTATGATGCATTGAGATAGGATACTTTCTGTGGTTGCATCTGTAACAGTTAATGAGGTTCAATGGGGATATATTGAATTTCCTTGGCCTTCTGGGGAAGTAGAGGCACTGGTGTGCTTTCCTTAGCCATAGCATCTATGTGATTGGACCAGGACAAGCTATTGGTGGTATTTAGACCTAGGAACTTGAAGCTCTCAACCATCTCCACCTCTGTACCATTGATACATACAGGGATGTGTACTCTTTGTCCTGCTTCCTGAAGTCAATGACCAGCTCTTGTACTTGTCCAAATATCTGAAGTGCTAATGTACCTACCTCAACTACTTCCTCTAGCAGCTCATTCCATATACTCACCAGTTTCTGGGTGAAAAGGCTACCCTCTGGGTCCCTTTTTTAATATTTTCCCCTCTCTCCTTAAACCTATGTCCTCTAGTGTTTCTTTCCCTTTCCTGGGATGAATGCACAATCTATGCCCCTCATGATTTTGTACATCTCTATAAGGTCATCCTTCAATCTCTTGCGCTCCAAAGGAATAAAGTCCCAGCCTGCCCAACCTCTTCCTAAATTCAGTCTCTCGAGTCCTGGCAACATCCTTGTAAATTGTTGCACCCTCTCTGGCTTGATGATGTCCTTGTAGCATGGTGACCAAAACATTAGGATAGTGCTTGGAAGTCTGACACTCCTGTAGAATATTAAGTGACCGAAACATGGTTGGAGGTGATTTCAAGGAGCATCTTGGAGGGAATTCTAGAGCTGGGGTTGGGGGGGGGGTACCCAGGCACCTGAGAGATGTCACTACCAATGTGGAGGCAAAAATTGAGGCTCTGGAATGCAGAGCAGATCTTGATTTGCAATGCTTAATGCAGCAGCAAGGAATAACATCCTTCTCCTTGCAGGTTAGAAGGGGCTAATTGTTTAACCAAACTGACTTTTTTCCCTTTTGTCTGCTTTAGGCATGGTACAGAAACTGGACCAAAAGCTCCCTGTTGCCAATGAGTATCTCCTCCTCTCTGGTGGTGTGCGTGAAGGTGTAGTGGACATAAACCTCGAGGAACTTGGCCTCTACGTTCGGGGAACAGATTACGACATGGACTTCACTCTCCTGGTGCCAGCCCTCAAACTACACGATCGGAACCAGCCAGTCACCCTGGACATGCGTCACTCTGCCCTCTGCCACTCCTGGCTCAGCCTGCGGCTCTTCGACGAAGGCACCATCAACAAGTGGAAGGACTGCTGCACTGTGGTGGACCATGTGAGCGGGGGAGCCAACTACTTCTTCTCGCCCACCCGGGTGGCGGACTGGTTCTACGAGGCCATTTCTGTCGTGCTCGCCGAGATCCTGAAGAAGCCCCAGCGCGGGATGCCCAAGGTCGAGAAGGTGGAGAAGAACCACACGGTGATCTCTGTTATCCTGGCCGTGGGGTCCAGCCGCACGCTCTACGACATCATTCCCGTGGTCTCCTTCAAGGGGTGGCCTGCCGTGGCCCAGAGCTGGCTGATGGAGAACCACTTCTGGGATGGCAAGATAACAGAAGAGGAGGTGATCAGTGGCTTCTACCTGGTGCCAGCTGCTTCCCTTAACGGAAGGAAGGAGAATGAGTGGAGGCTTTCCTTTGCTCGCAGTGAGGTCCAGTTGAAGAAATGCATATCCAGCAGCCTCATGCAGGCCTACCAAGCGTGCAAGGCTGTGATAATGAAGCTCCTGTTCAAACCCAAAGCCATCAGTCCTTATCACCTGCGGAGTATGATGCTCTGGGCTTGTGATCGTCTTCCGTCAGCATTCCTGGCTCGGGAAGACTGCGCGGCCGGATTCCTGCTGGGACTGATCGATGACCTTCAGCACTGCCTGGTCAACCGGCTGTGCCCCAACTACTTCATCCCCCAATGCAACATGTTCGAGCACCTCTCTGACGAGGCCGCCCTCCTCCACGCCCGCAGGCTCTCCTCAGTGCGATCGGACCCTGCCGAGCACCTGCGGACGGCCATCGAGCACGTCAAGGCCGCCAACCGCCTGACGCATGACACCCCACGGAGGGGCAGCGGCTCCGGCACGCCTTCCCCGTCCTCGGACAACGGCTGCGGAGAGGGCCGGCAGCAGGATGACCGGCTGGCCAAGAAGTTGCAGCAGTTGGTGACAGAGAACCCTGGCAAGTCCATCTCAGTCTTCATCAACCCCGACGACGTCACCAGGCCCCACTTCCGAATAGACGACAAATTCTTTTGAGATAACGACTGGAAGAGGAATGGAGTGTTGCAACAAGTCTCTGATCCTTGCAGGGACCAAAACACTGTAGGGCCATATAAAGCAGTGTCTAATGCACAAATCTGGGGCACTGCTACCACAGGCAAACTGCAGAGTCCCGGACAATCTGGGAAGGTTTAAATGCAATGTTTGTTTCCTCGGACTGATGCAACAGTTGTCATTTCTGATGCGCTGTTCAGTATAAATTCTGTTCTGTAGGCAATCGCTCTTAGACTGGAAATCCCTGTGGCAAATGAGGGCAACTCTACTGCAACTTGAGACTGGGGTGATTTAAAGGGACCAGGGATGTAGTAGTGTTCCCTTAGGAAGGGCTGCTGTTTGGAATTCCAGAGCAGGGACATTTGACCTTGAATTCTATGGGTTTTCTTGGCATCTGGTTGGAGGTTCTACACCAAGTGTGTCTCTAAATCCTCAGATTGTCCCCTCTTGAAGGTCCTTGCCCTAACTCATCTGGGTGTTCCACTGGGCTGATTTAGAATGTTCTCAACCCACCAAGTTGGGACCAAATGGTCAATACGCTTGAATTAGCTACAGTTTGCCTCCATTGCAATGGGGCAGTGAAGGGTGTGAGAGTAGAATAAGATCCCTCCTGGTCATCCAGTGACTTCCCTCTGCAAGTGAATGGGTTTGTGGTCAAGCATCTGAAGAAGGGCAAATGAACACAGGTTTGCATTGGGCTGTTGTGCCATCTGAATTTGAGCATGGTGCTGGTCAGTCCTACAGCAGAGGATCTGGGTGAGGGGTGGCCATGCATTCATTGTGGGTGAGCATAGCCCTGCTGTATTTGGTTTAGCTACCCTGGGTGGTCTTGCTTTGCAGTCTGGTATTATTGGTGAGCTGAGGTGCCACCAACAGAAAAGGCATTTCTGCTAACTGGTCCACACAGATCTTCTAGATCAGAATATGGATTAAAAAGAGCCAGGTGTGTTTTTTCATGGGTGTTTTTTTTGTGTGTAAATTTAGGATCAAGAAGTTTATTCACTCAGTGTCCTGTCCAACACCTTGTTCTCAACCTCAACATTTGTACATCTTGCTGCAGAAATTGAGTTGGGGCATAAAATGGGGCTGTTGGACCAAAAAAGCAGCTATAAAGTTATTCCCACTTCAAATCTTGGCCTGTAGGTGTGACTTGTGCTCATCCAGGTGTGTTTTTAAACTTTTGCTTGTTTTAAGGCCGTGTTCCATTAATTTCAACCTGCAGTGTGAGGTTTTGGGTGGTGAAACATCCCTTGGTCTTGAGTTTCCATTGCTTTTAATCCAGCTACTGCAAGTGCATTCTAAGAATTTGATTATAAGCTCAGGTGTCTTCATTAGTAGCTCTAAATGAACTCTCCCTTGGTCTGATCCTTCCTGATGGTTTGGGGTTATAATTCTCTTTACTGAAGTGTCACATCAACAAAACTCTCTCTCATTTAAGAGCAAAATCCAGGTACTGTCTTTGGTCTTGAAACAATTGTGATTGGATATCTTTTAGTTTATCATCTTGCTCATTCTGGAGTTTTATAAGCCAACAGATATTTGGCAAGTTTCATTATTGAGCCACAACACTTATCAGAAGTACTGGAACTTGGGAATAATGCATTTAAAACTTGGCCATCAAAGTTCATCCAATTATTTAATATTGCCTCAATTCAAACAGTTTAAGGTAACCCATTTATTGAACTAGTGTCTCCAGGTTCACAAATATTTTCCAACCCACATCTCATCTCCGACAACAAGTGGGAGCAAGAGCAGGTTGTCAAGACTTGACCACAGTACCGGTTCCACCATTCAATAAACCATAGGTGATTCCACATCCTTGGCCGATCTCCATAAGTTTACTTCTTTTAAATCAGTAAGATAATCCATCCTGTATTGGAATTCCTTGCCCCAGATGGTACCGAAGGTCAAATCCTCAATGTATTTGGGTTTGGAATCCTTGGAGATGAAGAAGAAATTCTTAAATGGGTCCCTCCTTAATTACAATGGCCTCACGTGCCATGGGTCATCCTCTTCTCCCACCCCCACACACAAGGGAAATGTCCTCTCAGTGATTAGCCACTCAAGCCCCAAAAATGTTTCTAATGAGATGCCCCCCCCACCCCCAAGACTCCAATGAATGTCCGAACTATTAAGCCATTCCATCATATCTGAGATCACACTGCTGAACTGCCTGAAGGAGGACTTCGCATGTGAACCAAAAATCTCCTCTCTAATTTGGATGTAACCTTGCACAGTTGCAGTAAGACATTCCTACCTTAAGCCTCCAGCCCTCTTGGAAGGAAGGCATTCCATGAGTTTTCCTGCTGTACCTGTGCTGGCTTTGTTTCATGTCCAAGCACCGCAAATCCCTTCTTGATCTGCAGTCTTTATCCATCTAAATCTGTGTTACAGTTCAAAGTGAGCAATGTTCCCCATGACGTACTCCATTTGCTGACAGTGTTTTTGCTGCCTTTCCAGCCGGTAGAGGTGGTGGGTTTGGAAGGTGCTGTCTGAGGAGTCTTGGTGAGTTTGTGCAGTGCGTCCTGTAGATGGTACACACTGCTGCTGCTGTGCCTGAGTGGATGTGGTGCCTATCAAGTGGGCTGCTGTCCTGTATGGTGTTGAGCTGCTTGAGTGTTGAAGTTGTATTCTGGGCACTTCACTTCCATCACACACACCTGGAGCCAGAGTTGTACAGCACAGAAACAGGTCTGTCAGCCCAACTAGTCCATGCCAACCGAGGGTGCCTCCCTGAGCTAGTCCAATTTTAACATGCCCCCTTCTGGCTCTTCTAAGTCCATTTCTTAGGCTCTGTCCTGGCTACCTTGTAACTCTCCAGAGCCCTGTCTGATCCATGCTTTCTAAACGTCAGGTAAGTTTCTTTCTTCTTGACATGTCAACCACGGTTCCTTCACTCTACCATCCTTCCCCTGCCTCAATGGGACAAACCTATTCAGAGCCCCATGCAAGTGTTCTTTAAACAACCTCCACATTTCTGCTGTGCACTTCCCCAAGAACATCTGTTCCCAATTTACACTCCAAGTTCCTGCTTAATAGCATCATAATTCCCCCTCCCCCAATTAATACTTTCCCATATTGTCAGCTCCTATCCCTCTCCAAGCCTATGGTAAAGGTCAAGGAGTTATGGTCACTATCTCCAAAATGCTCTTCCAGAGATCTGAAACCTGTTCAGGCTCATTGCCTAGTATCAGGTCCAGAATGGCGCCTCACTGGCAGGAATCCTTCCTGTAGACACCAAACAAATGAGTGGATTCTGCTGTCTTGAGAGGTAAGCTGTTGCTTCCACACAGTTTTAAGAGTCCTGACGAGGAGTGAGCTGCCGCAGCAGGTAAGTGGGGTCATCTAGGGGGCCTCAGTGTTGGGACTCAGCCCCAGGTGCTTCGTAGGGCTGGGATTTAATCCGGAGAGGCCCTGTTGTCGTGCCCTAGCTGGTTGGGTGTCGGGTCTCTGGCCTCAGCCTCGTATCGGGACTCGTCCTCTACAGGCCTGTTCTCAGTGTCGGGCGCTCCAGTGGGGTCCGGGAGTTGGGTCTCTGCGATGGGGGGCTCCCTGGGGACATCTCTTCGCCCTGCAGAGGCTTCCACGTGGACAGCCCATCCTAGGCCACACATCATTTCCAACTGGATCTGGGAGTTGTGTCCCCTTTGTAGTCGTTCCTGGAGGTCAGAAGATCGCCAGCCCTGTAAGAAGATTTAAAAGAATATCATTAGTATTAGTTTGTGACAGTTTAAATTTAAGTGTAGAATGATGCTCATAAGGGTAATGAGTAGATCTGTAGAGAGTAGCTGGCAACGGATCGCCATGCTCTGGCAACATCTTGCTCTGTACTTCAGATGTAACCTTGCACAGTTGCAGTAAAACATTCCTACTTTGAGCCTCCAGCCCTCTTGGAAAGAAAGCATTCCATGAGTTTTCCAGCTGTACCTGTGCTGGTTTTATTTCATGTCCAAGCACCACAAATCCCTTCTTGATCTGCAATCTTTATCCATCTAAATCTGTGTTACAGTTCAAAGTGAACAATGTTCCCCATGACGTACTCCATTTGCTGACTGTTTTTGCTGCCTTTCCAGCCAGTAGAGGTGGTGGGTTTGAAAGGTGCTGTCTGAGGAGTCTTGGTGAGTTTGTGCAGTGTGTCCTGTAGATACACACTGCTGCTACTGTGCATCAGTGAAGTGAGTGGATGGGGTGCCTATCAAGTGGGCTGCTATGTCCTGTATGGTGTTGAGCTGCTTGAGTGTTGAAGTTGTATTCCAGGCAAGTGGAGTGTGTTCCATCACACACCTGGAGCCAGGGATGTACAGCACAGAGACAGGTCTGTCAGCCCGACTAGTCCATGCCAACTGAGGGTGCCTTCCTGAGCTAGCCCCATTTTAACATGGAATAGAACATTAGAGCACTGTACAGCCCCTGCAGCCTACAATGTTGTGCTGACATTTTGTCCATGTTTGGCCCATATCAATGTACCTGTTGAAGTGTATTTTAAATGTTGTAATTGTACCCCTTCCTCTGGCAGCTCATTCTGTATACCACCACCCACAGTGTTGGGGGGGGGGGTGAAATTGCCCCTTTAAATCTTTCCTCTCTCATCTTAAACCTATGCCCTCTGGTTTTAGACTCCCCTGCCCTTGGGAAATGTCTGACCATCCACCTTGTCTATGCCCTTGTATAAATCTATAAGGTCTCCCCTCAGCCTCCTATGCTCCAGAGAAAATGGCCCCAGTCTCTCCTTGTAACTCAAGCCATCCAATCCCAGCAACATTCTGGCAAATCTTCTGCCCTTTTCTGACTTAACATCCTTCCAATAGTTGGGTGACCACAACTGCACACAACTTCCAGAGTGATCTCATTAGCCATCCTCACAAAAGTCAAGGTCTCTCTCTGAACACTGAATCAAAGTATTCATTAAGGACCTCCCCCACCTCCAACTCCAGGCACATGTTTCCTTTTATCCCTGATCATTCCCACCCTCACTTCAGTAGTCACCTTATTCTTTACATGTGTAAAACACCTTGGGGTTGTCCTTGATCCTACTCTCCAAGGACTTCTCGTGCACCCTTCTGGCTCTCCCAAGTCCATTTCATAAGCTCCATCCTGCCTACCTTGTAACACTTCAGAGCCCTGTCTGATTTATAGCCTTTGTACACCATGGTTCCTGTATCTTATCGTAACTTCCTTGTCTCGTTGGAACATGCCTATGCAGAACTCCACACAAATGTCCCCTGAATATTTGCCACATTTCTTCTGTACTTTTCCCTGAGAATATCTGTTCCCAATTTAATCTTCCAATTTCCTGCCTGAGAGCCTCATAATTCCCTTTACTCCAAGTAAATGCCTCTCTAGTCTCTGTTCCTATCTCTCTCCAGTGCTAACGTAAAGGAGATAGAATTATGATCACTATCACCAAAATGCTCTCCTCCTGAGATCTGACACCTGACCAGGTTCATTTCCCAATACCAAATCAAGCACAGCCTCTCCTCTTGTAGGCTTATCTACATTGTGCCAAAAATCCTTCCTGAACACACTTAACAAACTCCACCCCATCTAAACCCCTCACTGTACAGAGATGCCAATCGATGTTTGGGAAATAAAATCTCCCATCACAACTGTTTTTGTCACACCTTTCTAGGATCTGCTTCCCTATCTGCTCCTTGATATTCCTGTTACTATTGGGCAGCCTAGCTTTTTAAAAAAAACATCCAATAAGTTATTGACGCCTTCCTGTTCCTAACCTCCACCCACAGAGACCCTGTGGACAGTCCACTCCCCCACCTTTTTTACCTCCCTGTCCTTTCTGAAATAGCTAAAACCCAGTACTTGAAGTAACCATTCCAGTCCCTGAGCCATCCAAGTCTGACCACCACATCATAGCTCCAAGTATTGATCTGTGCTAAGCTCATCCACTTTGTTCACTATACTCCTTGCGTTTTTAAAATACACATCTCAAACAGTTAGTCTGAGCATGTCCCTTCTCTATCAGCTGCCTATCCTCCCTCTTGTACAGACTACAAGCTTTCTCTATTTGAGAGCCAAACATCTTTCCCTAGTCTCTCCAGTTTGGCTCCCCTCCCCCCCCCAACAATTCTAGTTTAAACTCCCCCTGTAGCCTTGGCAAAACTCCCCACCAGGATATTGGTCCCCCTGGGATTCAAGTGCAACCTGTCCTTTTTGTAAAGGTCATACCTGCCCCAAAAGAGGCCCCAATGATCCAGAAATCTGAATCCCTTCCCTTCCCTCCAACCCCTCAGCCACACATTTAACTTCCACCTCATTCTATTCACTCGGCACAGGCAGTAATCCTGAAATTACTACCTTTGTGGTCCTGCTTCTCAACTTTCTTTGTAACTCTCTATAGTCTTTTTTTCAGGACTTCATCCCTTTCCCTACCTATGTCGTTGGTACCAATATGTACCACGACCTCTGGCTGTTCTCCCTCCCTCCTGCAGGATATCTTGGACACAATCTGAAACATCCTGGCACCTGGGAGGCAAACTACCATCCAAGTTTCCTTCCTGCCACCACAGAATCACCTGTCTGACCCCCTAACTATGGAGTCCCCTATCACTAGTGCCCTCGTCTCTCCTTCCCTAGTCTTCTGAGCCACAGGGCCGGACACTGCCACTGTTGCTTCCCCCAGGTAGGCTGTCTCCCCCAACAGTACTCAAGCAGGAGTACTTATTGGCAGAGGGTACAGCCACAGGGGTACTCTCTGGTACCTGACTCTTCCCCTTCCCCCTCCTGACTGACCCACTTGCTTGACTCCCATAGTCCTGGTGTGACCACCTGCCTGTAACTCCTTTCTATCACCTCATTCTCTGACCATACAAAGGTCATCAAGCTGCATCTCCAGTTCCCTAACGCAGTCCCTCAGGAGCTGCAGCTTGACACACCAGGTGCAGATGTGGTTGTCCTGGAGGCTGGGAGACCTCCCACATTTGACACTGAGCACAGAAAACCGCACTCATTCTACTTTCCTCAAATCACCTACCTAGTCATCTGTTACTGCCTAAGCTCGTTGAACCAAAGCCCAATCACTCTGCTCCCTCTCACTCCGCTGCCTACTGGATATGACGATCTTTTTAAACTGCTCATGTGCTACCCACTTGTCACATGCCTGCGCAGTCTTTCTAGGAGGTCCCCTCTTGTTCTTCTGTACTCCAATGAATACAGTTCTAGAGCCGAGAAACGCTCCTCGTGTCAGCCCTTTATTCTGGGAATCATCCTCGTAAATCTTCTCTGAACCCACTCCAACATCAGTACATGCTTTCTAAGATAAGGGGTCCAAAACTGCGCACAGTACTCCAAATGAGGTCTCACCAGTGCCCCATAGAGCCTCATCAACACATCCTTACTTGTACATTATTTCTCTCAGAATGAATGCCAACATAGCATTTGCTTTCTTCACTGCTGATCCAACCTGGTGGTTAACCTTTAGGGTATCCTGCATGAGGACTGCCAAGTCCCCTTGCACTTCTGTATTTTGAATTTTCTCCCCATCTAGATGATGATCTGCCCATTTCTTTCTTTCTTTCAAAATGTACAACTACATTTTCAACATTTTCTCATCTGCCATTTCCTTGCCCATTCTCCTAAACTGTCCAAGTTTCTCTGCCACCTTCCTTGTTTCTCTGCCACCTTCCTTGTTTCTCTGCCACTCTTGGTGTTGTCTGCAAACTTAGCCACAAAACCATTTAATCCATAATCTAAATCATCAATATCCAGTGTAAAAAGCGACCCCAATACTGACCACTGTGGAACACTGGTAACTGGCAGCCAACCAGAACAGGATCCTTTATTCCCACCCTTTGCTTTCTGCCTGTCAGCCAACGCTTTACCCATTCTAATACCTTTCCTGTAATTCCATGGGCTCTCATCTTATTAAGCAGCCTCTTGTGCAGCACCTTGTCAAAGGTCTTTTGAAAATCCAAATACACAACATCCACAGCTTCTCTTATCCATCCTACTTGAGATTGTCAAAAAAAAAACTTCAATAGGTTGGTCAGGCAGGATCTTCCCTTCATGAAACCATACTGGCTTGGACCTATCTTGTCATGCACCTCTGGGTATTCCGTAACCTTGTCCTTGAAGATCAGCTCCAATGGCTTTCCAACCACTGATGTCAGACTATTAGGCCTGTAATTTTCCTTGTGCTGCCTCCCTCCTTATACAGCAGAACTACATTTCTGACCTTCCAGTCCTCTGGAACCATGCCAGGGTTTATTGATGCATGGAAAATTATTTCCAATGCCTCCACAATCTCTAAAGCCACCACTTTCAGAACCTGCAGGTGCATTTCATCTGGTCTGGGAGACTTGTCTGTCCTTAGTCCATTTAGCTTCCTGAGCACCTTCTCTCTAGTAATCTTGACTGAACTCAATTCTATCCCCTGAGACCCCTGACTATCAGGTGTGCTGCTGATGTCTTCATCAGTGAAGACTGATGCAAAATACTCATTTAGTTCCTCTGCCATCTCTTACCCGTTATTGGTCCTATATCTACCTGTCTCTTACTACGAGTTTTTAAATATCTGAAGAGTATGCTTTTGTATGTTATTTGCCAACTTCCTTCCATAATTCAGCTTTTCCTTCCTAATGACTTTCTTAGTTTCTAAGTTTTTAAAAGCCTCCCAGTCTTCTGTTTTCCCACTAATTTTTTGCTTCCTTGTATACCCTCCCTCTAGCTTTTATTTTAGCCTTAACCTCACTCATTAGCCACATTTGTGCCATGTTTTCCATTCATAACTTTCTTTCTTGGAATATATCTATCCTGCACTTCTTGTAGAAATTTCATCCATTTCTGCTCTACTGTCCCTCCATCTAGCTTACTTTTTAATCAATTTGGGTCAGTTCCCCTCTCATGCCAGTGTGACTTCCTTTGTTCCACTGAAATATTGACACCTGAAATCAGCTTCTCCTTGTCGAAACTGAAACTGAACTCAGTCATATTGTGATCACTACTTCCTTAAGGGTTCCTCTACTTTTAGTCTCCTAATCACCTCAGGTTCATAACGCAGCACCCTGGTGGGCTCATCAAGCTGCTCTAAAAAGCCATCCTGTAGGCATTCCAGAAACTCTCTCTCTCCCGAGATCCAGTACCTTCCTAGCTTTCCCAGTCCACTTTCATGTTAAAATCCCCCATAATTATCTTTGTCTCTCTGACATGCTTTTCCTATTTCCAACTGCAACTTGTAGTCCACATCCCAGCTGTTAGGGGGCCTGTATATAACTGCTATTAGGGTCCTTTTACCCTTGCCATTTCGTAACTCAACCCATAAGGTTTCTACCTCTTCTGACCCTATATCCCTTCTATTGATTTTAATATCATTGCTTACCATCAGTGCCCCGCCACCCCCTCTACCTACCAGCCTATCTTTCTATACGCCATGTACCATTGGACATTCAGCTCCCAATCACATCCATCATTAATCATGACTTGGTGATTGCCACAATGTCATGTTTTTTAATCTGTATCTGTACTACAAGGTCATCCACTTTATTTCTAATGCCACATGCATTTAAATACAGTACATTTAGTTCAGTATCTGCTACCGATTTTGCTGTATTTCTATTGCTCAGCAAATTATCCTGCGTCTTCACCTGCCTGTTCCTCTTGCCATCTTTGCTGCACACTGTCTTGGACTTGTTTCTATTTTCCTCTATCCTAACATCCTGGTTTCCTTCCCCCCCCCCCCCCTTGTCAAATTAGTTTAAACCCTCCCTAATGCCTATATTAAACATTCCTGCCAGGATATTGGTACCCTTTGAATTCAGGTGTAACCCATCCTTTTTGCATAGGTCATACCTCCCCCAAAATAGATCCCAATCATCCAAGAATTTGAAGCCCTGCACCAGTTATTCAGCCACACGTTCATCTGCCTGATCTTGCTCTCCTTGCCTTCATTAGCACAGCACAGGTGGTAATCCTGAGATTACTACGCTGGAGATCCTGCTTCTCAACATTCTTCCCAATTCCCTGTAATCTTCCTTCAGGACCTCCTCCCTTGTTCTACCTATGTCATTGGTACCAACATGTACCCAGACTTCTGGCTGCTCACCCTCACCTCAGAATTCTTGACCTGACCTGAGACATCCCCTACCCTGGCACCAGGAAGGCAACACACCATCCAGATATTATCTGGCTGGCAGAATCTCTTGTCTGTTCCCCTCACTACAGAATCCCCTATAACTACTTCATTTCTCCTTGCTTGCTGGACCACAGCACCAGGCATGGCGCCAAAGTCCTGTTTGCCATGGTCTTCCTCTGTCAGGTCATCCTCTCCAATGGTATCTAAAATGATCTACTGATTTTTGAGGGGAACTGCCATCAAGGTACTCTACAAATTCTTTATAGCTTCTATCTCCTCACTCTGCCTAATTGACCGAAGGTCGTCAAGCTGCAGGTCCAGATTCCTAACATGGTCCCTGAGGAGCCACGTCGCAATGCACTTTGCGCAGATGTAGTCCTCAGAGGCTGGTAGTCTCTCAGGGTCCCCACATCTGGCACTCCAAACATTAATCCTAGATGCATACTGCTATGGCACTGTCTAATGTTACTAAATTAGTAACTTAACCTCTGACTATAATTCTCACCTCTTACCTGTTCTCGCCAAAGCCTGTTGAGCCAAAGCTTTACCACTGACTCAGACCACTCTGACCGCACCTCTCAAATAGCGAAGGTGGATCTTTCCTCCAATCATCTCGTTGGGTCACTCCGATGCTCTCCGAACACTAGGCTGCATTCTCACCGCTCCTAGTTGGTCTCAAAGTTCCTGCTCTCGATCCCTCCAATCAGCAGGAAGGTAAGTTTCACTCGTTCTTTCAACCAATCAGCTCCACTGGTCGCTCTGCTCTCCGAACACTAGGCCATGCTCTCACCGCTCTGAGTTGAAGTCTCAAAGTTCGGGCCCTGGCCTCGCATGCTCCATGGGGACGTCTCCTCGGCCAGGCTGGTCGTTTCCCTCTGGGTCTGTGAATCGGGTCCCCTTCGTAGTCGTTCCTGGAGGTCGGAAGATCGCCAGCCCTGTAAGATGTAAAAGAACATCATTAGTGATAGTGACATTAGTTTAAGTTTAAAAGTGTAGAATGATTACAGTAAGGGTAATGAGTAGATCTGTGGAGAGCAGCTGATGAGTCTCCATGCTCCAGTGCCATCTTGCTTTGTACTTCAGATGTAACCTTGCACAGTTGCAGTAAGACATTCCTACTTTGAGCCTCCAGCCCTCTTGGAAGGAAGGCATTCCATGAGTTTTCCTGCTGTACCTGTGCTAGTTTTTGTTTCGTGTCCAAGCACCACAAATCCCTTTTTGATCTGCAATCTTTATCCATCTAAATCTGTGTTACAGTTCAAAGTGAGCAATGTTCCCCATGACGTACTCCATTTGCTGACTGTTTTTGCTGCCTTTCCAGCCAGTAGAGGTGGTGGGTTTGGAAGATGCTGTCTGAGGAGTCTTGGTGAGTTTGTGCAGTGTGTCCTGCAGATGGTACACACTGCTGCTACTGTGCATCAGTGAAGTGAGTGGATGGGGTGCCTATCAAGTGGACTGCTATGTCCTGTATGGTGTTGAGCTGCTTGAGTGTTGAAGTTGTATTCCAGGCAAGTGGAGTGTGTTCCATCACACACCTGGAGCCAGAGATGTACAGCACAGACAGGTCTGTCAGCCCAACTCGTCCATGCCAACGAGGTGCCTTCCTGAGCTAGCCCTGTTTTGGCTGTTTGTCCTGTCTCCCTCAACCTTTCCGATCCATGTACCTGTCCAAGTATTTTAAATGTTGTAATTGTACCCACCACTTCCTCTGGCAGCTTGTTCTGTATACCCACCACCCTTTGGGGGGGGGGGGGGGAGAGGGGGGTGGAACTTGCCCCTCAGGTCCCCTTTAAATCTATCATCTTAAACCTATGCCCTCTGGTTTTAGACCCCCCTACCTTGGAAAATGGCTGTGACCATCCACCTTGTCTATGCCCCTTGTGATTTATATAAATCCTATAAGGTCTCCCCTCAGCCTCCTATGTTCCAGAGAAAATGGCCCCAGTCTCTCCTTGTAAATCAAGCCATCCAATCCCAGCAAATCCTTGCAAATCTTTTTTTCTCTGCCCTTTTCTGACTTAATGTCCTTCCAATAGTTGGGCAACCAGAACTGTGCATAGTACTTCGAGTGATCTCATTAGCATCTTGTACAGCTGTAATATGACATCCCAACTCTGGCACATGATGCCTTGAGTGATGATCGCAAGCAAGCCAAATACCTTCTCCACTTGGTCTACCTGTGTTGCCACTTTCAGAGAACTATGTGCTTGTGCCCCTAGGTTCTAATGCTAGAGGGCATGTATTTAAAGTGAGGAGGGGTTAGGTACTTAAAAGTGTGGCACAAGTATTTTTGGAGTCATGAGTGCCTGGAATGCACTTCCAGGAGTGGTGGTGAAGGCAAATATGATGGGCTGAGGCTCTTGGAGAGAGAATGGAGGGGTATGGACATTGTGTAGACAGAAGGGACTAGTTTATAGAACATTAGAACACTACAGCACAGTACAGGCCCTTCGGCCCACAGTGTTGTGCTGACATGTTGTCCTGCTCTAAGATCTATCTAACCCTTACCTCCCACATAGCCCCCCCCATTTCTCTATCATTCATGTGTCTGTCTAAGAGTCTCTTAAATGTCCCTAATGTATCTGCCCCCACAACCTCTACAGGCAGTGTGTTCCACACACCCACCACTGTGCAAATTTAAAAAAAACTTACCCCTGATATCCCCCTTATACCTTCCTCCAATCACCTCAAAATTATATCCCTTGGTGTTAGCCATTGTCACACTGGGGGAAAAAGTCTCAATGTCCACTTGATCTATGCCTCTTATCTTGTATACCTCTATCAAGTCCCCTCTCATCCTCTTCTCCAAAGAAGAGCCCTAGCTTGCTCAACCTATCCTCAGAAGACAAGCTCTCCAATCCAGGCAGCATCCTGGTAAATCTCCTCTGCACCCTCTGAAGCTTCCACATCCATTTAGTGAGGCGACCAGAACTGAACATAATACTCCAAGTGTGGTCTGACCAGAGTTCTATAGAGCTGCAACATCACCTCATAGCTCTTGAACTCAATACCCCGACTAATGAAGGCCAACACTCCATATGCCTTAACAACCCTATTGACCTGTGTGGCAACCTTGAGGGATCTATGGACGTGGACCCCAAGATCCCTTTGTTCCTCCACACTGTTAAGAGTCCTGCCATTAACCTTTTGCCTTTTGAATTCAAAATCTCCCATAGTGTATCACTTCATACTTTTCAGGGTTGAACTCCATCTGCCACTTCTCAGCCCAGCTCTGCATTCTATCAATATCCTGTTGTAATCTACAGCAACCTTCTACACTATCCACAACCTTTGTATCATCAGTAAACTTACTAACCCACCCTTCCAACATCCTCATCCAAGTCATTTATAAAAATCAGTGGGGGTCCCAGAACAGATCCCTGCAGAACACTACTGGTCACCGACCTCCAGGCAGAATACACTCTATCTACCACCACCCTCTGTCTTCTATGGGTGAGCCAGTTCTGAATCCACACAGCCAAGTTTCCCTGGATCCCATGTCTCCTGACTTTCTGAATGAGCCTTCCATGAGGAACCTTATCAAATGCCTTACAAAAATCCATGTACACCACATCCACTGCTCTACCTTCATCAATGTGCTTTGTCACATCCTCAAAGAATTCAATCAGGCTCGTGAGGCACGACCTGCCCCTCACAAAGCTATGCTGACTGTCCCTAATCAGCCTATGCTTCTCCAAATGCCCATAAATCCTGTCTCTAAGAATCTTCTCCAGTAATTTGCCCACCACTGAAGTAAGACTCACTGGTCTGTAATTCCCAGGGTTATCCCTACTCCCTTAAACAACATTTGCCACCCTCCAATCATCTGGCACTACTCCTGTGGCCAGTGAGGATGCAAAGATCATCACTAAAGGTGCAGCAATCTCTTCCCTCGCTTCCCGTAATAACCTTGGATATATCCTGTCTGGCCCTGGTGACTTATCTATCCTAACGTTTTCAAATAGTTCCAGCACATCTGCTTTCCTCACGTCACTATGCCCTTGCATATCAGTCTGATGTATGCCACTCTCTCAAACATCAAGGTCTCTCACTCTGGTGAATACTGAAGCAAATTATTCATTAAGGACCTCCTGCTACCTCTTTAGACTCCAGGCACATGTTTCCTCTTATCCCTAATTGGTCCTACCCTCTAGTCATCCTTGTATTCTTCACATATGAGTAGAATGCCTTGGGGGTTTTCCTTAATCCTACTCGCCAAGGACTTCTCATACCCCCTTCTAGATCTCCCAAATCCACTTCATAAGCTCCATCCTGGCTACCGTGTAACTCTCCAGAGCCCTGTCTGATCCATGCTTTCTAAACATCAAGTAAACCTCTTTCTTCCTTTTGATATCTCCGTGTCAACCACAGTTCCTTCGCTCTACCATCCTTCTCCTGCCTTATCGGGACAAACCTATCCAGAGCCCTAAGCAAGTGTTCTTTAAACAACCTCCACATTTCTGCTGTGCACTTCCAAGAACATCTGTTCCCAACTTACACCCAAGTTCTTGCCTAATAGCAGCATAATTCCCCCTCTTCACCACCCCCCCCCCATTAGTACTCTATCCATCTCCAAGGTAAAGGTCAGGGAGTTAGTGACCATAATGCTCTCCCACTGAGAGATCTGAAACCTGATCAGGCTCATTGCCTAGTACCAAGTCCAGTATGGCCTCTCCTCCAGTTGGCCTGTCCACATTGTGTCAGGAATCCTTCCTGTACACACTGAACCAAATGGAGTGGATGCTGCTGTCTTGAGGTAAGTTGTTGCTTCCACGCAGGTTTGTTTCCTGAAGAGGAGTGAACTGCCTCAGCAGGTAAGTGGGGTCGTCTAGGAGGGCCTCTGTGTCGGGACTCAGCCCCAGGTGCTCCGTAGGGACATTTCACCCTGCGGAGGCTTCCACGTGGATGGCCCGTGCTGATTGTTTCCCTCTGTGTCCGGGAGTTGGGTCCACTTCGTAGTCATTCCTGGAGGTCGGAAGATCGCCAGCCCTGTAAGAAGATTTAAAAGAATATTAATAGTGATAGTTAGTGACAGTTGAAATTTAGTAGTGTAGAACCATTACAGATCTACTCATTACCCTTACTATAGAGAGCAGCTTGCAATGAGTTGCCATGCTCTGGTGCCATCTTGCTCTGTACTTCAGATGAAACCTTGCACAGTTGCAGTAAGACATTCCTACTTTGAGCCTCCAGCCCTCTTGGAAGGAAGGCATTTCATGAATTTTACTGCTGTACCTGTGCTAGTTTTGTTTCATATACAAGCACTGCAAATCCCTTTTTGATCTGCAGTCTTCATCCACTTAAATCTGTTTCATAATTTAAAGTGAGCAATGTTCCCCATGATGTACTCCAATTACTGACAGTGCTTTTGCTGCCTTTTGAAAATGGCCCCAGTCTCTCCTTGTAACTCAAGCCATCCAATCCCAGCAACATCCTTGCAAATCTTTTTCTCTGCCCTTTTCTGACTTAATGTCCTTTGAACAGTTAGGCGACCAGAACTGCACGCAGTACTTCAAGAGTGATCTCATTGGCATCTTGTACAGTTGTAATATGATGTCCCAACTCCTGTCTGATATTTTGAATGATGATAGTAAGCAAGCCACATGCCTTCTCCACTTGGTCTACCTGTGTTGCCACTTTCAGAACTATGTACTCGTGCCCCTAGCTTCTAATGCTAGAGGGCACATATTTAAGGGGTGGTGGTGGTAAGTACATGAATGTGTGGTACAAGTATTTTTGGAGTGGTGAGTGCCTGGAATGCCACTGTGCCAATGCAGATGTAGTTATCAGGGAGACTGGATGTCTACCAGAACTCCCACATCTCACAAGCTGAACACGCCATTGACCCTGGAGCCATTCTCACTACTTTGCACTACAGGGAACACCAAATGAAAAGAGAGAAACTTACTGGAGTTAGCTTTGCCTCTTCTCACTGAAGCCTCTTGAGCCAAAGCCTCAGCTCCCCACTCTAACACTGTCCACTCACAAGATCACAAGACAAAGGAGCAGAAGTAGGCCATTCAGCCCATCGATGCTGCTCTGCCACTTCATGAGCTAGACTATTCCCCCATCTAGCCCCAATTCCTGGTCTTTTTTCCCATATCCCTTGATACCCTGTCTAATTAGATACCTATCAATCTCTGCCTTAAACACCCCCAATGATCGGGCTTCCGTCACTGTATGTGGCAGCAAATTCCCTAAATCCGCCACCCTCTGGCTAAAGAAATTTTTCCACATCTGTTCTAAATGAGTACCCTCTAATTCTAAGACTGTGCCCTCTAGTCCTGGACTCACCCACCATGGGAAACAACTTAGCCACATCTACTGTCCAGTCCTTTCAACATTCAATGTTTGAGGTCCCCTCTTATTCTTCTGTACTCCAATGAATACAGTCCAAGAGCCGACAAACGCTCCTCGTATGTAAGCCCTTTCATTTTGGGAATGATCTTAATAAATCTTCTCTGAACCCTCTCCGACATCAGTACATCCTTTTGAAGATAAGGGGCCCAAAACTGCACAGTACTCCAAATGAGGTCTCACTAGTGTCCCATAGAGCCATTCCATAATCTAAATCATCGATAAAAGTGTAAAAAGAAGCGGCCCCAACGCCGACCCTTGTGGAAGACCACTGGTAACCGGCAGCCAACCAGAACAGGATCCCTTTATTCCCACCCTTTGCTTTCTGCCTGTCAGTCAATGCTCCACCCATTCTAATACCTTTCCTGTAATTCCATGGGCTCTCATTTTATTAAGCAGCCTCTTGCGCGGCACCTTGTCAAAGGCCTTTTGAATATCCAAATATACAACATCCACAGCTTCTCCCTTGTCCTCCTACTTCAGATTACCTCAAAATTCCAATAGGTTGGTCAGGCAGGATCATTCTTTAAGGAAACCGTGCTGACTTGGACCTATCTTGTCATGCACCTCCAGGTATTCCATAACCTCGTCCTGGAGGATTGACTCCAATAACTTTCCAACCACTGATGTCAGACTAATAGGCCTGTAATTTCCCTTTTGCTGCCTCCCTCCTTTCTTAAACAGCAGAACTACATTGGCAACCTTCCAGTCCTCCAGAACCATGCCAGAGTCTCTTGATTCCTGGAAAATCATTTCCAATGCCTTCAGTCTCTAAAGCTGCCTTCAGAACTTCATCTGGTCTGGGAGACTTGTCTGTCCTTAGTCCATTTAGCTTCCTGAGCACCTTCTCTCTAGTAATCTTGACTGAACTCAATTCTATCCCGAGACCCCTGACTATCAGGTGTGGTGCTGATGTCTTCCACAGTGAAGACTGATGCAAAATACTCATTTAATTCCTCTGCCATCTCTGTTACCCATTATAACTTCTCCAGCATCATTTTCAATCGGTCCTATATCTACCTATGTCTCTTTTACTCTTCATATCTTTAAAAAAAAACACTTAGTATCCTCTTGTATGTTATCTGCCAACTTCCTTCTATGATTCATCTTTTTCTTCCTAATGACTTTCTTAGTTTCTTTCTGTAAGTTTTTAAAAGCTTCCCAGTCTTCTGTTTTCCCACTAATTTTTGCTTGCTTGTATACCCTCCCTCTAGCTTTTATTTTAGCCTTAACCTCTTATTAGCCACATTTGTGCATTTTTTCCATTCATAATTTTCTTCTTGGAATACATCTATCCTGCACTTTGCTCATCTCTTGTAGAAATTTCATCCATTTCTGCTCTACTGTCCCTCCATCTAGCTTACTTTTTAATCAATTTGGGTCAGTTCCCCTCTCATGCCAGTGTGATTTCCTTTGTTCCACTGAAATATTGACACCTGATATCAGCTTCTCCTTGTCGAAACTGAACTCAGTCATACTGTGATCACTGCTTCCTAAGTGTTCCTTTACATTTAGTTCCCTACTCATCTCAGGTTCATAACACAGCACCCAATCCAAAACAGCCCATCCCCTCGTGGGCTCATCGAGCTGCTCTAAAAAGCCGTCCTGTCGGCATTCCAGAAACACTCTCTCCTGAGATCCAGTACCTTCCTAGCTTTCCCAGTCCACTTTCATGTTAAAATCCCCCATAATTATCTTGAATTTGTCTCTCTGACACACTTTTCCTATTTCCAACTGTAACTTGTAGTCCATATCCCGGCTGCTGTTAGGGGGCCTGTATATAACTGCTATTAGGGTCCTTTTACCCTTGCCATTTCTTAAACCATAAGGATTCTACCTCTCCTGACCCTATATCCCTTCTTACTATTGATTTTTTCCATTTACTAACCATCAGGACCACTGCCTACTTTTCTAACCTTGCCTAACTTGTGCACCTTACCATTCTCCAGACGTTGGGCTTTTCTATCACGTTCCACAAACAGCAGTATTAATGTTTACACATTCCCTGAACTGAAGGTTTTTATGACGAGCTTCCCCAGTTGATCAGTGTTCATTTGCACATTTGACCATCTACTACACAATCCCAAACAGTACTTCATTACACGTTTCCCAGCAGTTCTTTGAAACAATTCCTAGTTTGTTTCTTATGAACAGTCCATAAGTGTTATTGACACATTTCCCTGTTCTTTAACACATTACCCAGTGTATTTCATTGACACATTTCCAAGTGGCACTTTATTCCCAATTTGTTCATTTTCACACATTTGCTGGTTTGTACTTGGCATATTCACGAGTCTTCATTACACATTCCCCAAACACAGCACCTACCTTGAAAATGTAGGACACCAGCAAAGACGAGACAATTCCCTGTGCCTACACTGAGTACCACCTACTGTCGTAGCTGATAACAATGAATCTGCCTTCACCTCTCCCATTCAGATACTTAATTTCTAGACGATCCTCATCCTTTACCAAAACTGCTTTGAAACCCAAGTTGTGATCATTTTTCCCAAAGTGCTCCCCACTGACACTTCATTCCCTTGCCTGGCTTCATTCCCTAGGATTGGGTTTAGTGCTTTGTCCATGCAGTAGGTCTGTCTACAGACTGACACACAGCTTTCCTGGATGCACTTTATAAAATCCACCCTATCTAATCCTTTCACATTAAGGTGACTCCCAGTTAGTATTGGAAAAGTTAATCTCTTGGTATAACCAATGTCTCCCATTGTTGGGAGGTCTGGAGTATATTCCCAGTGAGGTGATTGCACCCTTCTTATTTCTAAGCTTTACCCATACCCTCTTCAAGAGTCTTCTCTCTCATACTGCAGTCATTGTTTCCTTGAATTTGTTTGTAGAACTTCTTGTCAGGTTTGTACTTGATGATTACAACTAATTACATATCATGGCATTTGGGTTTAATCCTGGAGTTGAGTTGACAGGTCGGTTCTCGGCGTCAGGCGCTCTGTTGGGGTCCAGGAGTCGGGTCTCGGTGATGGGGGGTCCCTGGGGACATCTTCTCACCATGCAGAGGCTTCCACCTGGATGGCCTGTCTGAGGCTGCTCTAGTCGTTCCCCTCTGGGTCTGGGAGTCGGGTCCACTTTGTGGTCATTCCTGGAGGTTGGAAGATCGCCAGCCCTATAAGAAGATTTAAAAGAACATTATTAGTGATAGTGATGGTTTAAATTTAAGTGTAGAACAATTACAGTGAGGGTAATGAGTAGATCTATAGAGAGCCATTTGCAATGAGTCACTGTGCTCTGGTGCCATCTTCCAGAAAGGTTTCTTGTTCTTGTGTAATTTTCCATCAGGACCACCTCCCTTTTTCTACCTATGTCATTGGTACCAATGTGTACCAGGACTTCTGGCTGCTTGCCCTCTCCCCTCAGAATACTTGACCTGATCTGAGACATCCTGTACCCTGGCACCAGGGAGGCAACACACCATCTGGGTATCCTTATCAGGCTCTCAGGATCTCTTCTGTTCCTCTCATGGAATCTCCTAGAACTACTGCATTCCTCCTTGCTCTCTGGGCCACAGCACCAGGGGCAGGGAGGAATGCAGTAGTTCTAGGGGATTACTAGACTAGAATCCCCTGTCTAGTGATTGACACAATGTAGAGTCCCAATCATTGTGGTCTTCCTCTGTCATTTACACATTTCCCTAATCTGTTTGCATATTCATTCCTCAGTTTATGGTGGCTATTGGGAGGTCTATAGTACACCCTCAAGAGTAATTGCACCCTTCCTATGCTTGAATTCTACTCTCTCTGACTCTGTATCCAAGCCCTCCACTGTGTCTCCCCAGTGCAGCTGATATATTATCTCTAATGAGCATTGCAACTCCTCCCCCTCTTTTACCCCCCCCCCCCATTCTTCCTAAAACGTTGAAATCCTGGTACATCGATCACCCATTCCTGTCCCTCCCTCAACCAAGTTTTTGTAATGGCCACAACATAGAGCATAGATCAGTACATGGAACTAAGTTCACTACTCTTGCCCATAATACTCTGAGCCTTAAAGTACAAACACTTCAAACCATCACAGGAAAAACTACAGCACAATTCAGGCCCTTTGGCCCACAAAGCTGTGCTGAACATGTCCCTACACTAGAAATTACTAGGCTTACCCATAGCCCTCTATTTTTCTCAGCTCCATGTACCTATCTAACAGTCTCTTGAAAGGCCCTATCGTATCTGCCTCCACTACTGTTGCCGGCAGCCCATTCCACACACTCACCACTCTGAGTTTAAAAAAAACTTACCCCTGACATCTCCCCTATACCTACTCCCCAGCACCTTAAACCTGTGTCCTCTCGTGGCCACCATTTCAGCCCTGGGGGAAAAGCCTCTGACTATCTACCCAATCAATACCTCTCATCTTGAATACCTCTAACAGGTCCCCCCTCATCCTCCATCACTCCCAAGGGGAAAAGGCCGAGTTTCCTCAACCTACTTTCATAAGGTCTGCTCCACATTTCCAGGCAGCATCCTAGTAAATCTCCTCTGCATCCTTTCTGTGGCTTCCGCATCCTTCCTGTAGTGAGGCGACCAGAACTGAGCACAGTACTCCAAGTGGGGTCTGACCAGGGACCTATATAGCTGCAACAATACCTCTCGGCTCCTAAATTCAATTCCCTGATTGAAGGACAATATGCCATATGCTGCCTTAACCAGAGTCGACCTGCACAGCCGCTTTGAGTGTCCTATGGACTCTGACCCCAAGATCCCTCTGATCCTCCACACTGCCAAGAGTCCTACCATTAAGACTATATTCTGCCATCATATTTGACCTACCAAAATGAACCACTTCACACTTATCTGGGTTGAACTGCATCTGCCACTTCTCAGCTCAACTTTGCATCCTATCTATGTCCCGCTGTAACCTCTGACAGCCCTCCAAACTATCCACAACACCCCCAACCTTTGTGTCATCCGCAAATTTACGAACCCACCCCTGCACTTCCTCATCCAGGTCGTTTATAAAACGACCTGGATGAGGAATCGTCTGTTAGGGATCTGCCTAATACTACATTCCCTGATATCAGCCCTCCTACCCGTTCCCTCACTTAATGACCTGTTGCTCAGGTCCTGTCCCCCTGCAAAGCTAGTTTAAATCTTCCCCAGTAGCATTTAGCAAGCCTCCCTGCCAGGATATTGGTTCCCCTCCAGTTCAGGTACAACCCATCCCTCTTGTACAGGTCACCCCTTCCCCAGAAAAGGTCCAATGATCCAAAAACTTGAAACCCTGCCCCCTCCGCAATCTCCCCAGCCACTCATTTGTCTGTGCTCTCATCCTGTTCTTTCCTTCACTAGCCTGTGGCACCCCAGGAGTAATCCAGAGATTACTACCTTTAGAGGTCCTGCTCTTCAGCCTCCCTATGCTCATTCCACAGGACCTCAATCCCCCTCCTGCCTATGTCATTGGTACCAATATGCACCATGACCTCTGGCTGCTCACCCTCCCCCCCCCCCCCCCCCCCCCCCCCCCCCAAGAATATTCTGTAACTGCTCCAAGACATGGAGGACCCTAGGACCTGGGTGGCAACACACCATCCTGGCATCTATCCTGCAGTCACAGAATCTCCTGTCTGTCCCCCAACTATAGAGTCCCCTGTGACCATTGCTCTGCCTGACTTCACCCTTCCCTTCTGAGCCTCGCATCCGACCACAGTGCTACTGGCCTGGCTGCTGCTGCCTTGCCCAGATTGGTCACCCCCTCAGCGGTAACCAAAGGGATATACTTGTTGCTGAGAGTAATGGCCACGGGGGGGCCCTGCACTGACATTTTCCCCCTACCTCTCTGCTCACCCATCCACGACCTGAATCCTGCCCTCTGGGTGTAACCACCTGCTCAAATGTCCTGTCTGATTCGCTCAGCGTCCCAGATGATCCTTAGTTCATCCAACTCCAGGTCCTTAATCCAGTCTTTCAGGAGCTGAAGTTGGCTGCACTTCCCGCAGGTGTATTCATCAGGGAGACCAAGTTCCATGAATTCCCACATCCCACAGGAGCAGCATTCCATTGCCGTATCTGCCATCCTGCCTATACTGTACCAATAGAATCTAAGACCAAAGCAGCAATAATAAAAGTGTCCTTTTTGCCTCGGCCTCTTCTCATCGAAGTTTCTTGAGTCAAAGCCTCTAATTTCCCACTCTAGCACGCTCCAATGATGGCCACCCTGCTAGACTCTACCTCTTTAGTGGTTAAATCCTGAGCAAGGGGAGGGAGAAAACTCACTGGGTCAGGTGACTTTCCATTCGCTTTCTGCGTCTGCACACTGGCTTCTGCTGAGGGAATAAAGAAGCTCCAAGCAAATGGGGAGAGGAAAAAAATGCCTCCCCAGGGTCAGGTGGTTCTCCACTCTCTATTGAGGACAGATTGCAAAGATTCACCACATCCTGGTGTAGTTGGAGTGGTCATGGGACTCAGTTCTGGCCTGATTCCTCCAATACTGAATGCGAGGTAGAGGATTGTTGCTTTTTTTAATGCAGGTTCTAAAAATTTATTTCCTTTTTGGTTGACATCTGTACCGTCTTCAGGTTTTCCATTTCTGTCAGCCGTATTCAAGGTTTCACTCAGATTTTGCACCTTTAAACAAGCTTGTCATCTTGCTTACCCGAGCAGGCTCTTTTTCCTTTTAATTGCTCACTGCTGTGTGGAAGGGAAATCAAAATTACTTGAATAGTTCCATTGAATGGTTGTAACTTCTCATTACCTAAGACAATGGGGAGGGAGCTCTGGTGAACAAAGGGTAACTCTCTCGACTGGTAAACAGCTTGAACCATCTGCTCATGTAGTCTCTGCTTGGTGTGAGAAGGAGTTACTGAGCTTTGAAATTTCAAGGCCACAAGGAAACAGGGTAAGGCTCGTCTGAAGATGTAAGGCTGCGCACAGCACCCTCGACTTGACCAATGGTCGCGTGAGCTGGTCAAGCATACCCAAATATGGGTATGCCTGTGCAGTAGGTGGACACCCACTGGAGAACAATGTATTTAAGTTAGCACCCTATATTTCTTGAGTCAAGCCATGTGCAGGGAAGAGTAGCACTGACTGTTTGCTCCTCCATGTACCCTGACTCCCACTAGCATTAAACAATAAAGAACTTATTGTATGCTCCTTGGTTCTGCTGTTAGCTGCTTTATTACAGCACAGTTCACCTTTAACACTGGCACCATCCTGATGTATCTGAGGTATGCCTGCTGTTGCTCCTAGTAAGCCCACCTGTGTTCTTCAGTGAACCCAGGTTGAACCCTTGGTTTAGTGATGGCAGTGCAGGGGATATGTCGGGCCATGAGGTTGTGGACTGTGGTTGCCCACTCCTGAGTTGCTACATCTGTTTGCAGTCTGCCCCATGAAGCACAGAGTGCCACACAACATGGCAGTGTATTTTCCCTGAAGATGGGATTGTCTCTCCACAAGGACTGGTGGTCACTCCTGATACTGTTGTGAACAGATGTATCTGTGGTGAGTAGATTGAGGACCAGATCAAGTGTGTTTCCCCTCTGTTCCCTCACCACCTGCCACAGACGCAATCTAGCAGTGATGTCCCTTAGCCCTTAGCCCTTTGTCATTAGTGGTGGTATTGGGGCTTTCTTGGTGATGTCCATTGAAATCCCCATCCAGAGCACACTCTCCCTGTGCCACTGTGTGCTTCCTCCCAAGTGGTGTTCCATGTGGAGTAATGATTTCATCAGCTGAGCAGGGATAGTAGATGGTAATTGGTAGGTTTGCTTGTCCAAGTTTAATGTGCTGCTGTGAGATTCTATGGGATATAGTGTCTGTGTCAAAGACATCCAGGGCAGTTCCCTCTGACTCTGTACCAGGGGGTTTGCATTGCTGGTGGGACAGGACCTCCTAGAGATGGAAATGGTGTTGAAGATATTGAATGTAAGGCCTGATTCCATGAGTGATGGTATCAGGCTGTTGCTTGACTGCTTGTGAGGTGGCTCTCACAGTTTTGCCACAAGCTCCCGATGTTGGTAAAGGGGACTTCACAGGGCCAACAGAGCCGTTTTTACCTTTGTATTTTCTGGTGTCCAGGTTGATTCTGGGTGATGACAAGTTTTGTTTCTTTTGTGGCTTTCTAGCAGTTTATTACAATTGAATGGATTGCTGGGCCAATTCAGAGGGTAGTTAAGTGTCAACCACATGGTTGTGGGTCTGGAGTCACGTATAGGCCAGACCAGGTAAGGATGGCAGATGCCCTATTGTACAAGGCTTTAGTGAACCAGATGGGACTTTACGACAATCAAGTGGTTGATCCAGAATTCACTTTCAAGACTTCCCACTTGTAGAGTTTACCTGTGAATAGCTGCTCAGTCTATTTGCCAGGTCCTGTTTAATATTGGAATCTGTCTTAACCTCCCCCATTCAGATAATTTCTGGACTATCCTTTATCCTTTACTGTAACTGCTTTGAAACCCAAGTTGTGATCGCTTTTCCCAAAGTGCTCCCCCACTGACACATTCCCTTGCCTGGCTTCATTCCCTAGGATCAGGTTTAGTGCTTTGTCCATGCAGTAGGTCTGTCAACAGACTGACACACAGCTTTCCTGGATGCACTTTATAAAATCCACCCTGTCCAATCCTTTCACATTAAGGTGATTCCCAGTTAGTATTGGGAAAGTTGAAATCTCTCGGTATAACCAATGTCTCATTGTTGGGAGGTCTGGAGTATATTCCCAGTGAGGTGATTGCACCCTTTTTATTTCTAAGCTTTAACCATACCCTCTTGAAGAGCCTTCTCTCATACTCCAGTAATAGTCTCCTTGATATTTGTAGATCTGCTTGTCATTAACTACAACTAATTACATATCGTGGCACTTGAGTTTAATCCTGGAGTTGTATGACACAGGAGCCATGCCAGCTCCTTCCAGACCAATCCAGTCAGTCCTATTCCCTTTCTCTTTTCCAAGAGCCCTGTCTGTCCCTTGCCAGTTCCCCACAGCCCTCAATTCCCTGATCTTCCAAAAAAATTTATCTATCTCTTTTAAATAACTGTAATGATCTTCCACAGCTCTCTGGGGCAGACAATTCCAGAGACTTGCTGTCCTCTGCATGACAAAATTTCTACACGTTATTTTGAAGTGACTGTTCCCCTCCATTTGACCCTCTCCCACTAGTGGAAACATCAACATCTTCCCTGTCTTGCCTGTTTGGGTTCTTTTGTAACTAAAGTTTTCTCAGCTCAATGGTCTCTAAGCTGACTAGTTACCATTTGCACCCCATAACGATTCACCACTCTGGCTGAAGGTGATCATGAAGTAGACTGTCCGATCCAGCAAGTGCTCAGCCGCCCGAACGCTGTCCTTCTAACTGGGACGTACTGAGCTTGTCATCTGGAGATGCTTCCTACACACTGACGTTTCACAGGGCACAGGAATTCCCCAGCCTTTACCTTTGGAATGTCATCCTATTGCAACACCCTTCTGAACCAGAAAACAAGTTGCTGGAGGAACTCGGTAGGTAAAGTGGCATCTATGGAGAGGAAATGGACAGTTGACATTTTGGTTGAGATCCTTCTGGACTGAGGGGAGATGACCAGTATTGGGGTGGGGAGGGAGAGAGAAGGACAACGTGCTAGTGAGTGGGTGGATCCAGGTGAGGGATTGATTGGCAGTTGGAGCTGGTGAGGAGATGGAATCTGGAGGTGAAGGGTGTAACCAGGCACCAATGTGTTGGTGGGAACAGTGGATTGAGGGTAGGAGACAAGTGAAAGTGGTGTGTGGATGATGGGCAGATAGAATAGGTGAGGGAAAAGGGAAAGAAACTAGGTAATGGGGAGGGGAGAATGGAAGAGGAGACCTGAGTTAGAATGAGAGAGGGGGAGAAGCTTACCTGAAATTGGGAAAACTCAATGTTCATGCTGTTGGGTTGTAGACTACCCTGGTGAAATAAGAGCTGTTCATGTCTGTGTTTAGCCATTCCTCGCTCTGGCAGTGGAGGGGGCTGAGGTTAGATGGGTCTGTGTGGGAATTGGAAGGGGAATTAAAATGGCAAGCAACCAAGGGCTAGAGTTGGCCAGTGTAGGTGCTCAGGAAAGTGTCACCCAGTCTGTGCTTGGTCTCACTGATGTAGAGGAAGCTACTTCAAGAGCACCGAATGCAGTGGAGGAGGTGCATGTGAACCTCCGCCTCTTCTATCTCCCTGGGTGGTGGTAAGGGAGGAGGTGCGGGGGCAGGTGTACCTAGAGTTTCAGGGAGGAGTGAACCAGGCAGTCAGGGGTCCCTGCAGAAATGAGTGGTGAGGGGAAGATGTGACAGTAGTGGGGTCATGTTGTAGCTGGCAGAAATGTCGAAGAATCGTGTGCTGGTGGGGTCAGAGGCAAAGACCAGAGCTCCCCCTCTCTGGGGAGAGGTGGAGTGAGGACCCTGCAGATAAGTGAGGGGAACCCATTTTCTGAAAGGAGGACTCTCGGATGCCCTGGAGTTGGGAGGTCTTTGTCTCAAACTGATGTGGTGGAGACTGAGGAAAAAGGAATGGCATCCTTGCAGATGAGAGGAGGTGTAATCTAGGTAGCTGTTGGATTTGATGGGTTTGCCAGTGGATAGTTTCTAACACTTGGCTCGTTGTGTTTCTGTTGTTGCTGGTAACACCTGATCAAGAGAGGGGGAGAGGTGTTGGAAATGGACCAAGTGAATTTGGAGGGGTGGGGTGGAAGTTGGTAGCAAAGTTAATGAAATTGAGGAGTTCTGCATGGATGCAGGAAGCAGCAGCAATGCAGTCATCAATGCAGCAGAGAAAGAGTTGGGGAGCAGTGCCTGGGTAGGTTTGGAACACGGACTGCTCCACATAGCCAATGAAAAGGCAGGTGTAGTTGGGGCCCATGTGAGTGCCTATGGCTACACCTTTGGTTTGGAGAAAGTGGGCAGAGTCAGAAGTAGTTCAGGGTCCGCACAAGGGTCTGCCAAACACGAGGGTTTTCAGAGGAAATTAGTTGGTGTCACAATGTCACGCAGAATGAGACCGCAGAGCTTGGAAAACGGCGGGAGCGCTGGTGAGGCCGAATGGCATTACCAGGTATTTGAAGTGGCCGAGAGGTTTTAAATGCTGTTTTCCATGTCTCCCTCCCTTATTCTGACGAGGTGGTAAGTGCTTCATAGATCCAATTTAGAGAATCTGGTGGCCCTGTGAAGTAGTTCAAAGCGGAAATGTCGAGAGGCAGTGGGTATTCTTGACTGTTATGTTATTTAGGCTCTGGTAGTCATGCATGGATGCAGTGAACTGTCCTACTTCCCCACAAAGAAGAACCCTGCACCCACCAGGGAGGATGAGGGATGAATAATGCCTACTGAGAGAGATTCATTGATATACTCCATTGTTTCCCCCTCTGTCGGGACAAGTTATAACCGAATGGTAGGTAGCAGAGCTCTGGGGAGAATGTCGATCATGCAATCATATGGCCAGTATGGAGGCAAGGAAAGGGCCTGTTGCTTGCTAACTACTTGCCCCAGGTCATGATACTCTGCTGGGATCCTGGACAAGTCTGGGGTTTCGGAGGCTGCCAAACTAGCAGTAGCCTTTACTGGGGAAAGGGCCAACTGGAGACAAGTGAAGTTCCCGCCCATGGACCAATCGATGTGGGGATTGTGGTGGCTCAACCAGGAGTACCCAAGGATCATGAGTCTGCGGAGGGGCTATTTGGTGAAATTGGACCTGTTCCCAATGGCTTCCAGAGATAAGCAAAGACAGCGGAGGTGTATGGTGCGTGACTCAGGTCAACAGTCTTCTATCTAATGCCCGAACTTCTAGAGGGGTACTCAGTGGCTCCTGAGGAATCCCGGCCTGGGAAGCTACGTCTTTGTCCAACAGATTTCCCTCGGCACCAGAGTCCACGGCAGAAAGGGACAGGGACTGTTGGAGGTGCCTTATGGTAGCTGGGATCAGCATCCAGTTCTGGGGGACAAAAGGGAAAGTTGCCTGGCTCACCAGGACCCCCCACTCTACTGGTGAGCCCTCCTTTTGGCCAAAGGGAAAAAGTGGCAAGAAAGTGGCCATGCTGTCCACAATAGATGCAATTCCCAGCTCTTAACCTCCATTGTTCAGTGGGAGAAAGGATGTTCCGTCCCAGCTGCATTGCACCACCCCAGAGGAGCAACTAATCGGCCAGGTCAGGAGCGCCTCTAGGAGCAGAGAGGCTTGGGCTAGGAAGGAGGGATGTTGGATGGACCGTCCTCTTTTTTTTTTTTCTCTCTCTCTCTCTCTCTCTCTCTGCCATTTCCAGAGTCGGTTGTCCAACCTGGTGGCTAGGGAGATCAAAACATCCAGGTTGGTTGTCTCATCCCTTGCCGCCAACTCGTACTTTATCCTGTCACCGAGACCTTGCTGAAAATCCCCCTGGAGAGCCTCATCATTCCATCCCGAGTTGGCTGCTAACATCTGGAAATCCACGGAGTATTCCACGACACTGCGGGAACCCTGACGGTGGTTGAGTAGTTGCTTGGCTGCCTCTTTACCCCTGATGGGATGGTCAAAGACCTTTCTCATTTCTGCAATGAATGTGTGAAATGAAGAGCAGGTCTCTGGCTGATTCTCCCAGATGGAGGTGGCCCATTCTAATGCACTTCCTCACAACAGCCCCATGATAAATGCTATCCTGGATCTATCGGTGGTGTACATGGAGGGCTGCTGCTCAAACACTGAGCATTGTGGCAGGAAGGACTGGCACTTTCCCAGATCTCCAGTGTAGGGTTCTGGGTCAGGTACGTGCAGTTCCTTGGGCGGTCAGGTCATCGAACTGTAGGATGTTGCTATCATGGATTATCCGGGCTGGTCAGACAGAGTTCTCAGAGCAGAAGAGGTGGAGACTCAGCTGACCTGTTCACTGATATGCCCAACATTCACTGCTAGGGTACAGAAGTTTTCCATAACCTCCCAGAGCTGCTGGTCATGTCGGCCCAAGAGTGAACCCTGGCTGGTGAGGGCTTCTTGCAGGGGATTCATGTCTGCTGGGTTCGTGGTGGCCAGATTATTCTGTCAAAATGTCACACACAGAGCGAGATCGAGGAGAACCCAAATGCGGAACACCGGAACGAGACTGGATGCTTCCTTGGTACGGAATGCAGAACAGTGAACATAAGGAATCTTGCCTCGGGACTCTGAGACTGAGTCCTGACACAGAAACAGGATTTTCTAGGAGAAACTGCACAACCAGGACTGCTCTAGAGTTAACGGCTCTAAGCGGCCAGAAGATGAAGTATACCCAGAGACCAATAATCTGGCAACCAGTGTTTGTGAAACCAGGGTTCTTGTACTAGTCTCCTGATGGAACTCAGGTGTGTGTCATTAGGCAAATAGTAGTGCATGGAAACCATGTGCTGCACGAGAAGGCACCATCAATGGGGATAAGGGGCAGAATCGAGAACAGCACTCAGAACCATGACAGTTGGGTCTGTTCAGGAAAGAAATAGTCCCTAAGACCTTCCTGATGGGGGAAGGTGGTGTATGGGGACTGGGCATCCATGGTGGAATGAGGCAGTGAGGGCTAGGGAATTGAAAGTTATTCGTGGTGGAGAGCATTCAAGGTGTCCCAGATGTGGGGGGGTAGGGTTAAGATGGAGTTGAAGTATGCGGAGATTCCAGTAGTGTAGATGGACGGAATTCAGAGTCCAGGGTTTGCCTTTATAAAGAGTGTTATTACAAGCTGAGATCAACAGGGGAGTCGTGCATTCATTCCATGATCCCCAATCCAAGGTTCCCATTATCCTTATACTATTTGTCTACTCTTTTCCCCCCTTTATCTCTACCCTACATGTGCTGTGTATAGTGAGGTAAGCCTTTTGCAGTGTAAAGCTTCATGTATGTGCTGTGTAATCCATCAAGCTTGAGTGCTACATGAACTGTGCACAGTTCTCTTTACCTTGTACAATGACAAGCTTCTGTCTTTGGAGTTAATGGGGTTGTTGTTAGGTTGGTAATCAGGCACTAGCTCCCCCCCCACCCCCGTCCTCTACCACAGTCATCGTCGTGGCTATCCCTCGAGGTAGAGGATGACGGTCTTCATTCCATTGATCTATTTATGGGCTCTCAAGTGGCTTATGAGTCCAATCTTGGCTCTGAAAGTTCTTCCGCATTCAGGACAGGTAGTTCCAGATGGCACATTAGGCTTTGGTTGTTGCTGCCTCTTTCCATTTTCTTAGTAGCCCACAGAGCAAAGACACCTGTGCGTGTATTTGTTTAATGTGTGCTTGATGTTGCACTACAAAAAACACATGATACTTCACAAATCAACCAACTGATTCCCATGGCATGGAACCCAAAACGATTGGAGCTGATAAGATATGTTGCAGCCTTCATCCGCCTTCATGGCTGAGTTTGAAGTAACTTCGTCCACCTGCTCCACCATTGAGGTCTTGGTTCGATTGGTCTTTGTCAGGGACCTCGCCATCGACCTTACTGCCATGGGTGACCCTACCAGGAGCAGAACTCCAGATGGCATTGCTCTCAAGACCACACAAGCTTCTCCACCATGACAAGGTGACAATCCACAGAGAAGTCTACCACAGTGCTACAGAGCTGTTTTACTCTGCCCTACTGCAGTAGGCTAAGAGCATGTAGAAATGATGGGCTGACTAGGGCAGTCCTGTTTGTGAATCTTGGGTAGGAGGTGGAAACGGGCAGGATGGGGTTTGGAAATATCGGGTTGGAGGCTGTGGAGGGGAGATCTCCTGAAGTGACGAGATCTGTGGTGCAGGAGATGGTGGCCTGATTATTGGTGAGATCCTGGTCCAGGGGTAGGTAAAAAGTGTCTGAGAACTGGTGTCTGGCCTCTGCGAGGCAGAGGGTGGTCCCAGATTTCTGAACCGTTTCAATTTCTGCCGACAGTAGCCATCAGCTTGGGAGGATACAATGTTGGCTTCACCTGACAGTCTCAACCGATGCCCAGTTGTAGATCCTTCTGTTTGGGGGATCTTCAAACACTTCCCAGTTATGAAATTCTTTTCCTCACTAAACTATCCACCTTTGGATGTGTTCCATCACATTCTCAGTTGACAACTCTTCCTGTTTAGTTTTCAACAGGGTATGTGTTGGTTCCAAGGCACAGTGGTGATAAAAGCATCTTAAAAGCAGCAAACCCTTTCAGTCAGCTGCTGGGTGTGGCATCTTCCTTAAAATGCACATCTGTAACCTGTCATCACGAAGCTTCAAGCTACAACAATTTCCAGATGTTTGTTAACCCTCAACAATGGTCCTGATGATCATCCTCGCTAGATTTGGCCCAAAGATTGTTCAAGTTCCTGCTCTGTCCTATGCCAGTTATCGGCAGAATTCAGTTGAAACTGGTGAATCTCATTGCAGAGGTTTGGGATTGAGTGAAGCCCAGAGCAAATAGCTCCTGCAGTCTCACTGCTGGAACATTTTTACAACAGACACAATATACATATAATAATCAAAACCTGTCAGTGTCAATGGTGATATTTGATCTTTGGAGCTGCCTTGACACTACTGGTTTCCAAATGTCAGTTGTCCATGAATATCTGGAGTAAATCTATAGTCAGTCTTGTATTTATTTATACCCAGGAATTTCATCAGGGTGTCGTTCTCTTTGGCCCACAGACCACAAGCTCTGACAAACCCGAAGAACTCAACGATTTGTACCTTCGTTGGTACTTTAATTTGTTCAATAAGATGCACAGTGTGGGCCCTTTGGCCCAGATGTTGTGCTGACCAATAGAAACCTTGTCCACATTTAAACTATCCCCCTCTCTCCTTCACCTCCCATAACCCTTTCTTTTGTCCATGTGCCTATCCAAAAGTCTCTTAAATGACCCTATTATATCAGCCTTTACCACCACCCCTGGCAGTGCATTCCAGGCACCCACCATTCTGTGACTTTTTTTTTATTGTATTAGTTCTTAAAAAAAAACCTACCTCTGACATCTCTCCTGAACTTTCCTCCACTCATCTTAAATGGGTGACCTCTGGTATTGGCCACTGCTGTCCTGGGGAAAAGATGCTGGCTGTCCACTCTATCTATGCCTCATAATCTTGTACACCTGTCTAGTCACCTCTCATCCTCTGTCACTCCAAAGAGAAAAGCCCTACCTCGCTCAACCTCTCCTCAAGACATGCTCTCAATCCAGGCAGCATCCTGGTAAATCTCCTCTACACCCCCTCTAAAGTTTAAACAAAGCATTGTCTGAAAACAAAGTCTCTCTGTGGCCAATCATCTGGGTGGTGTTCAGAAGCTGTTAATAATCACTAGGTTTTTAAGATGCCATCTAATTAGCACCTTTCGTGTTTTAAAGCTGATTTAATGGAGAAATTGATTACACATCAAATGTAACCAATTGAGTATTCAGTGCATAAACAGGCTCTTGGCTCAACCCATCCATGCTGAGCAAGGTGCCTACCTGACTTAGTCCCATTTGCCCATGTTCAGCCCATATCCCTCTAAACCTTTCCTATCATGTACCTGTCCAAATGCCTTTTAAATGTTGGAATTGTACCCACCTCTACCACCTCCACTGGCAGCTCATTCCATGTACCTCCTCACCCTCTGTGTGGGAACAATTGCCCCTCAGATCCCCTGATAAATCTTTCCTCTTGGTTTAAGCACTAAATGCCCTCGATGTTTTAGACTCTGCCACCCTGGGGAAAAAGACTGACCATTCACCTTGTCTCTTTCTCCTCTTGACTTTTTTTTTTAAAACCTCCAAGATCATCCCTTTGGCCTCCTACACTCCAGGGAGGAGAAAATAGCCCATCCAGTCTCTCCTTCATGAAGATTTTCACTGTACCTCAGTGCATAAAAAAAACAATTTAATGTAACTTGAGCCCACCAGTCCCAGTAACATCCTCCATGAATCTTTTCTGCACACTTTCCAGCTTAAAGATATCCTACCTATCAGATAGGTGCACGCAATACTCCAAGTGTGGTCTTGCCAACATCTTGTACAATTGTAATGTGGCATCTCAATTCTTGTACTCAGTGCCTTACCTGGTGAAAGTAAACATTCCAGATACCACCTTCCCCACCCTGCCTACATCATTGGCAAAAGCCATAGTAGTACAAAAAACCCCCCACTATTTTCTGTGCTAAAGTAAAACCCTGATCCATGCAGGGCTAGTGGTGTAGCGGTTAGCGTAATAGTATAGTACCAATGACCCGGGTTCAATTCCGACTGTTGTCTGTAAGGAGTTTGTACATTCTCCTCGTGTCTGCGTGGGTTTCCTCCGGGTGCTGTGGTTTCCTCCCAGATTCCAAAGACCTACAGGTTAGGCGTTGTGGGCGTGCTATGTCGGTGCCAGAAGCGTGGTGACACTTGCAGGCTGCCCCCAGACCATTCTCAGTATTGAAAAAAGATGCATTTCACTGTTCCAATGTACATGTGACTAATAAATCTATCTTAATCTTATGCCTATCTAAGAACATAATAAAATGTCCAACACATTAAATATAGGGGAAAGCTCATCTCCCTGCTTGACCTCCCTCAAAATAGAGATGGGTCCAGTCCTGGCTTTGCTGTATTCAGTAAGTGTTGGAGTTGGTATAGAAACCTGAAGTGATGTTTGCAAATTGGGCATCAACCCCCATCCTGCCTAAAGCCTTAAAAAATCAGCTTCTGGCTGACTGTCAAATGCCTTTGCCAGGTCTATAAAAGTCACTGGCAGATTTTTGATTCCTCTTGGCCCGTCATTTAAACTATTTTAAATGGTGATATTTTGATTGCATCTGGCCACCTTCAGGGAACTCTGTACTTGTACCCCTAGGTCTCTCTGTTCTACAACACTCTCTGGGAACCTGACATTTACTGTGTATGTCCTGTAATAAATTGCCAAAGTACAAGAAAAATATTGATGCAACTAAAATTCTATAAATTAAGGATGGTTTAAAACCTTAAATATTAGTGGTACAAAAAAAGTGTTTTTTGTAACTTGGGTGATAAGTCTTGTAATTTGCCCATCATGGTGTAAACAGTTTGAATGTTGTTTCCTCATCTCTCAGCAGTTCCTCCCTACCCAGTTTCACTGGATTGTCATTCCACAAGCTTGGGGTTCTCTCTGGGTAATAACTTGATTGCACTGGCTTTTTTTAATTAAATCACAAGACAAAGGAGCAGAAGTAGGCCATTTGGTCCATGAGCTGAACTAAAACTATTCCTGTCTAGCCCCAATTTCCTTATATCCAAATATATCTTGGGCACAGCCATCTCCTCAACACCAGGTTTATCCTGTAGGTCTGAGCCTCTAACAATGTGTGTGTATTCACTATTTGCTTTGTAACAAGATGAACCAGGCCAAGATTCCATTAGACTAACAGACCAAATTTTGTGGCCTCTTTCTATGCTGTATACCAAGACTCTAGATGAGAGGTTTATTTCCCCCACACAGTTGTGCCTGAGTGTAACAGTACCCAACCAGTAATGGGCTTCTGCACAGTCTGCATCTCCTTGGTCTTTTGTTCAAAACCTCCATAACTAAAACTTTATTCTGATTAATTTGAGATTTACGGCAACACACAAAGCTGGAGGACCTCAGCAGGTCAGGCAGCATCTATGAAGGGAAATGGACAGTTGATGTTTTGTGTTGAGACCTTTCATCTGGATTGGAAAGGAAGAGGGGAGATGGCTGGTATAAAGTGGGGGGGGGGGGGGAGGAGGAGAGGGGTGGAGCAAGAGCTGGGGCTGATGTGGATCCAGGTGAGGGGGGTGATGGGCAAGTGAGGGTGGGTGTGTAGGCTTGGGGTGGTAGGTGTGGACAAGGGGGACTCTTATCTCTGTTATGTCTAGTGGGGGATTGGGGTGAGGACTGCATTGATTGTGGGGTGGGGGAGAGACCCCATTTCCTGTAAAAGGATGTCCTGAAGTGGAAAGCCTTGTCACAAGAACGGATGTGGCAGAGATGGTGGGACTGAGAGCAGGGAATTTCATCCTTGCAAGTGATGGTGCGAAGAGGTGTAGTCAAGGTAACTGGGAGTCGGTGGGTTTGTCGAAGATTTTGGTGCATAATGTGTCGCTGGAGATCGAGAGAAATTGAGCTCTGGATGGGTGCAGGAAGCAGCACCAATGTAGTTGTTGATGTAGCAGAGAAAGTTGGGATTGTTGCCGGTGTAGGTTTGGAACCTATCAAATCTGTTCTGTCTTGATCATTCAGACACTTTGACACTATCTCAAAGCTCCACCAAGTATCCTTTTGTTTGTGATGTGTCTGAATCATCATTCCAGCATCCATCATTACAGCATTCATTGATAGACTAGACTAGACTACACTACACATTAGAGAGCTGCTGCTTTATCTTGCAATCATAGAAGATAGATCAGATTGGATATCTAAAGTGCTGATCCTAATGTCACATTAGAGCAGTGCTACCTACCCCTGCCTGCTTTTGGCTTCTGTTGAATCTCCAGTGTCTGTTCTGCTGTTTAGCTCCCACCTTTATTCTACTTTACAAAAGCTGCACTTTGAGATCCACTTTAGCAGTTAGCATAATGTTATTACAGAGCCAGCAACCCAGTTTCAATCCTGGCCACTGTCTGTGAGGAGTTTGTACGTCCTCCCCATGTCTACGTGGGTTTCTGCCGGGTGCTCTGGTTTCCTCCCACATTCCAAAGACGTACGGGTTAGGAAGTTGTGGGCGTGCTATGTTGGCACTGGAAGTGTGGTGACACTTGTGGGCTGCCCCCAGAAAACTCTATGCAAAAGACGCATTTCACTGTGTTTCGATGTACATGTGACTAATAAAGATATCTTGTGTTGCTGTTTCCAACCTTCCTGGTGCCTTTTTCTCCATCTTCTGGCTGGCACCAAAAGGATAGAATATTGCATGTAGCATCCCTGGGATTCTATCTCAGTGTTCTGCAACAACACAAGATGGTGGCTATTAGGCAAAAGCTTCTTTCCAGAGTGTTGGGTGAAGAGAAGGTGAAGTGGGATTAATTGGCCAGCCCTTTTAAAATAGCTGGCAGACTCATGAATTGAATGGGCTCCTGATTATTTTTGGCATCTGTGCTGGGAGAGGAAGCTGAGCTGCTTGTTTAATGACCACTGGACTTTGGCATTTATTGCCCATCCCCAGTTGCCCCAGAACTGAGGCAGCCTGTCTAGTAAGGCAGACTAGGCAGGGAAGGCTGGGGGGGAAAATCGATGATGCTGGAGGAACTCAGCAGGCCAAGCAGCATCCGTGGAGAAAAGCAGGCGGTCAACGTTTTGGGTCAGGACCCTTCCTCAGGATGACAGATTCCCTTGCTTTAAGGAGGTCACCAAACCTCTCTTGTGGGTGGGAGTAATAATTGGGATGATGGTTGACAACAAAACTACTGGAATTTTAATTTATTTTAATCCTTGAAGTGCTGTGATGGGATTGGAACTCTCATCTGGGTGAATGCCTGCTTCTCTGATAACTTGACTGCCCTCTGACTGTATCAACTAAAGCTCCCTCTCCTGGTGGAACATGCTGGAGACCAAAAATGAATTGAGTCACAATGAAATGTGTGCCTGAGCTGCTTTATGGGGCCTTTCCCAGTCCAGGATATCACAGAGCATTTCACCATTCAAAGCTGGGATGGTGCTGGAGGAAATGCACCAGCTAGCTTGTCTGCAATGAGAACCCACAAACAGTTTGAAGTCTTTGACCATCTTGAACAATTCAATTAAAAAGGCTTTCTCCAATTGGAGGAAGGCTGAAGTGCTTTCAACAATAAAATGAGATGGCCATTGGCAAGATGGAGAGGAGGAGTGAAGATCCAGCAACAAGTATCTGTAACAGTATCAACTGGCTAAATTATTTCTCATGAATGGACCAGAAGGGTGGTTACAAGTTTGGTTCTCTGCTTTGAAGTTGTGAACAGAGGCCATCGTATCCAAAGGGGGAAAGCTATCTGGACTGCTGATTACATGCAGCTGCTTTTGATTTTTGTCTGTAATATTGAGGTTTAATGCCCTGTCTTGTTACAAGGAGATGCAGAACATTCTAGTTATGTACCATTTGGCTGTTTAACCCTTCAGACCCATGTCCACTATTCAGAGCCCCTTTTGAGTTTTTATTCATTTACTTTTGGCCGGTTTCAATTGGATTTGCTTCCATTATCCACTCAGTCCATTCTGGATCTCAGCTTGATGAGTGAAATAAACTTGCCCTTCCTACTTTCTACAAACCATTTAAAATGTGTTTGTCAGCTTTGATAATACATCAAAAATCCCCTTGGTCACATCTGCTCTGTATGTGAGAACACTGCCTATTAACATGGTGGACAAATTGTACTTGTGAAGAGGCTTGGCATGCTATTCTTATGAAAGTCTCTCGTTTGTATGTTCCCTCTTAGAATCTCAGGGCTTCCAAAAGCACTTTCGTACCAGTGAAGTCTTGAATTGTGTACATTTGTATTTTAAAAGTGCAGCTGATTTATAAACAGCAAGTTCCCACTTGTGGCAAGGAGCATCAGATGATCCTTTAATAGCTGGTGGTTGAGGGATGACCATTTGCCCAAGACAACAGGCTCTGCTTCAGAAGAATGCCTTGATCTCTCTCCATCTGAGAAGGCAGCTGGGTCCTTAGTTTAAGAACATCTGGAATGTGACATCTCTGGTGTAGCATCAAAAGCATTGACCTGCAGAACATGTTCAAGTTATGCCTGTGATCCTAAACCTATGCAACGCCCTGACACTGGCTGAGATGAGTGCTATCCACTGACCTGAGGTTGAAAGGTATAAATTATGGCTGGAACATTGGCTGGCTCCACTGGAAGGGCGGACTGATCTCTGATAAGCGCCTGTGCATCTTTGGTGTTTTGGGTGGAGAGAAAAATGTGAAATCAATTAGAACTTTGATCAGGGATTTGACTACTGTTTGCATATGTTGCAGACTTTCAGCTTGAATCCTTGGAGTACAGGAGCACTGTGATCTAATTGTATAATAAAACCTTCCAGCATTGAGACATCATCCAAGAATTTCTGTGTTGTTACTGGGATTTCATTTCAGGGGATTGGTACACAGAGCAATCTTCAGACTGGGAAATTGCTCTCCCAAACATCTCTGCAGTGAGAGATGAAAGATGCACAGGATTGATGTGCAGTCCATTGCTAACACTAGGGTACAGTACTTGTGGGGTCAGATTGTAGTCCTTAATGAAATTTAATTTCATTCATATTCCCACCAGAGCTTTCTTCTCTGAAAGAAAAGGTAAGGTGAATAAAGATGCTCATTCTGAATGAGAAATACTTAGAATGAACACAGAACAGTCCGGCATTGGACAGGCCATTCGGCCCATGATGTTGTGCTGACCTTGATGCCAATTTATTCTAAATGTCCTTCTGTGTAGCATCCACATCCCTCCATATTCATGTGTCTGTCTAAAAGCCTCTTAAACTCCACCAAACTGCCTGCTTCCACCTCTACCCTGGTAACCCATCCCAGGCACCTCCCACTCTAATGTGTAAAAATACTTGCCCCTCACGTCACCTTTAAACTCATCTCTCCCACCCAGACCCACCCCCAAATCTTAAAAGCACGTCCTCTGGTGTTTGACATGTCTACCCTGGGGTAAAGATTGTCTACCCCATCTAGGCCTCTATAATTTTAAACACCTCTATCGGGTCTCCCTTCAGCCTCCAACACTAGGGAGAACAATCCAAGTTTGTCCAACCTTCTAGCTCGTACCCTCCTCTAATACACGTAAACCTCTTCTGCACCCTCTCCACATCCTTCCTATAATGGAGTGGCCAGAACTGCACACAATACTCCGAGTGTGGGCTGACTAAAGTTTCCTTACTCTTGTACTCAACTTTAACATAATGAAAACAATTAAATCTAGAATTGATTTTGTTTCCCTTGCAGTAAGTAGATTCATCTTGTATGCTGATAGTTGCAGCACACAACAGGGCAGATTCCCTTCAGAAGGTTCTTTAAACTTTATAGCTAAAAATTTCTCTGTAAAAGCAAAGAATGTACATTTGTATGAAAGGGGTCACCTGAATAATGAATTCAAGTCCCCATTTCTATTAGAAAATATTTAGTTACCCTGTTACAACTTTTAAATGCTATCCTTCACCTGTAGGCTAGTTAAGCTGCCATCTTTCTACTGAGAAGAAAGTCTAGCACAAAAATGCACAAAAATCTTCAATAAAATTGCATTCCATTGGTGACATGCACCTGTTTAACCCAATCCAGTACACACTATTTATGTGCATGGTTTTCACACAAAGACCTGAGTGCACAGGTTTCTGTACAAGTGGCACACAACCGTTAAATGGTTAGCCGTAGAACAGTACAGCAAAGGAACAGGCCCATCAGCCCACCATTTTGTGCTGAACTAATTAAACACCTAACTAAATTAATCCCTTCTGCCTACACTTGCTACATATCCCTCCATTCTCTGCACATTCATGTGCCTGTCTAAGAGCCTCTTAAACACCTCCATTGTATCTGCCTCCACCACCAACACTGGCAGCACATTCCAGGCACCCACCACTGTCTAGTTTTAAAAAAAACTTGCCCTGCACATTTCCTTTCAGACTTTCTTCTTTTAAACCTCCCCCCTCACCTAAAATGCATGCCCCTCTAGTATTAGACATTTCAACCCTGGGGAAAAAGACATTGGCTGTCTACTCTATCCATGTCTTTCATAATCTTCTAAACTTCTATCAGGTCTCCTCTCAGCCTTTGCTCCAGAGAAAACAACACAAGTTTGTCCAACCTCTCCGTATAGCGCATGCCCTCTAATCCAGGCAGCATCCTGGTGAACCTCTTCTGCATCCTTTCCAAAGCCTCCACATCTTTCCAATAATGGGGCAAGCAGAACTGAATGCAGTACTGCAGATGCAGCCTAACCAGAGTTCAATAAACCTGTAACATAACTTCCTGGCTCTTGAACTCAATGCCTCGATTAATAAAGGCAAGCATGCCACATGTGTTCTTTATCACCCTATCAACCTGTGTAGCGATGTCATGCCTGTTACTCCCAAAGGGGAGGAAAATACTAATCCGACTAGTTTGGGGACCTTGCCAGCAACAGAACAAGTTCAGAAATGGTAGTATATCTGCACGTGGCTCCACAAGGAGACAAGGTGGTTAAGAAGGCTTGCGGAATGTTTGCATTTATTAATCGGGGTATTAAGAGTCAAGAAATTATGAGGCATCTCTATAGAAGTCTGGCTAGGCTGTATTTAGAGTATTGCACGCAATTCTGTTCACCTCACTATAGGAAGGATGTCGAGGGTTTAGAGGGGGTGCAGAGAAGTTTTATCAGGATGTTGCCTGGATTAGAGGGCATGTGCTGGACAAACTTGGGCTCTTTTCTCTGGAGTGGCAGAGGCCGAGGGGTGACCTGTTGGTGTATAAAATTGTGAGGGATATAGGGTGAATAAGCAATATCTTTTTCCCATTATTGAGCGATCCAATACCAGAGGGCATGCATTTAAGGTGAGAGGGGGTAGGTTCAGAACAGACGTGAGGGGTACATTAATTTTTACTGAGAGAGTGGTGGATGCCTGGAATGTGTTGCCTGATATGGTGGTGGAGGCAAATTCGGTGGGGGCTTTTAAGAGGGGCTTGGATGGGCACATGAATGAGAGGAAAATGGAGAGATATGGGCAATCTGTAGGTAGGAGGGAATAGCTATGTCGACACAACCTTGTGGGCTGAAGGGCCTGTTCCGTGCTGTACTGTTCTATGGTCCATGCCAACTAAGATGCCCCATTCAAGTTAGTCTCATTTGCTAGTACTTGGCCCATTTCTGATCCAGCTACCTGTCCAACTGTCTTTTAAAAGTCGTTAATGTACCTGCCTCAACCACTTCCTCTGGCAGCTCGTTCCGTATACTTTCATCATCTGGGTGAAAAAGTTGTCCCTCAGGTCCCTATTAAATCTCTTTCCTCTCACCTTAAGCCTGTGTCCTCTAGTTCTTGATTCCCCAACTCTTGGGGGGGGGGGAGGGGGGAGAAAGACTGTGCGCATTCACCCTCTCTGTGCCCCTCATGATTTTATACACCTCAATAAGATCACCCCTCATTCTCCTACGCTATAAGGAATAAAGTCCTAGCCTTGGTTTATTCTATCAATTCCACAACTCCACCGATCTTGGACCAGTTGGACTGAAGGTCCTGTTTCCGTGCTGTATAACTCTAGGACTTTCAGGGGTAGATAAAACTAGATGATGTAGATTTAGGGGTAAGAGAGTTGGAAGGGATCTGAGGGGTCCTTTGTCACCCAGAGTGGTGAGTACTTGGGATATTGTTATAAATCCCATCTCACTCAATGCTGCCCTTTAAGGGGAAAAAAAACTCTTCTGCCTTTCCCTGCTCAACCCATCAGAGTGTGAAAACTAGACATAATGGGTATATGAACAAACAAATGTATGAATTAGGAGCGGACCACTGTCATGTAGTGAGATCCTGACTCTCTCTCCCTTCTTGTGGTATCTTTTCACTCGTGCTCATTGTAAATCTATTTACCTCAGCCCTAAATACATCCAAAGTCTCTGCTTCCACCACCCTTTGTGGAAGAAAGTTCCAAAGACTCACAACCCAGGGAGAGAGGAAAAAATATTCTCTTGTCTCTGATAAATGGGCAAACCACTGGAGGGGGTACAGGAGACTGAAGACCCACACTCAATGATTCAGCTTCTTCCCCTCCGCCATCGGATTTCTGAACGGTCCATGAACACTACCTCGTTATTCCTCGTTTTGCACTATCTATTTACTTTTGTAACTTAGTTATTTTATGTCTTTATGTCTTGCACTGAAACAACATTTCACGGCAATATCTCAGTGATAATAAACCTGATTCATTTTTAACAGTGACATCTGACTCTCCCACATGAGAACACGCCCACCATGTCAAGACCCCTTGGGATATTGTACGTTTCATCAAGTTCCCTCTCACTCTTCTAACAGCAAGAGCGAACACAAGCCTAACCTCTCCAACCTCTCTTCATGAGACCTCTCCCAGGGATATAAACACGAAAGTGCTGGGAACACTCAGCAAGTCAGGCAGCACCTGTGGTGAGAGAAGTGGATTTAACATTTCAGGTCAGAACATTAACTCTGTTTCACTTTCTACGTATGCTGCCTGAGTGTTTCCAGAATATTTTGTTTTTATTTCAGATTTTCAATGTCTGCTGGTTTTTGATTTCTACCCGTTCTGGGTGTCAGTCCAGTAAGTCTTCTCTGAACTGCCTTCAATGCAATAATGTCCTTCCTTAAATAAAGGCAGCAATACTACAAATGCATTTTCATCCATGCCCCGTTTAACTGAAACGTAGCTTTCCTTTTTTATTTAATTTCTTTGTCCTAGTAATGGACAATAACATTGTTAACTTTCCTAATTACTTGCTTTACCCACATACTAATCCTTTGCAGATCACACATTAGGAAATGTATAAGCATTGAGTATAAGAGTAAGGAAATAACGCTGCAGCTGTATAAAACTTTTGTTAGGCCACACGAAGTATTGTGTGCAATTCCATTACAGGAAGGATGTGGGGCTTTGGAGAGGGTGCAGAAGAGGTTCACCAGGATGCTGCCTGGATTAGAGGGTATGAGCTATGAGGAGAGGTTGGACACACTTGGGTTGTTTTCTCAGGAGCGTTGGAGGATGAGGGGAGACCTGATAGAGGATTATAAAATTATGAGAAGTATAGATAGGGTAGACAGTCAGAATCTTTTTTCCAGAGTGGAAATATCAAATATTAGAGGACATGGCTTTTAGATGATAGAGGGAACATTTTTACACAGAGAGAGGTGGGTGCCTGGAATGGGGTGATGGTGGTGGAGGCAGATATAATAGACACATAAATATGGAGGGATATGGATCGTGTGCGGGCAGAAGAGATTTAGTTTAGTTCGCCATCGTGTTTGGTGCAGACTTTGTGGGCCGTAGGGCCTGTTCCTGTGCTGTACTGTTCTATGTTCTATGTAAGAGTTCCATTTCAAAGAATTGTCTATAAGCCGACTTCTCTAAGTTAGAAACATCCATTTTTCATCGATACCCATTCCCTATCGCTCTATGTACACTTGCTATGATTCATTGAATGTTCGCCCTAACACTGCCCACAATTAAACTAACGGAGTATGTTTTTAACAGTTCCAGGTTCTCCCACACAAGAAAACATTGACATGTCAAACCTCTCAGCATCTTATCTTTCCATCATTCCCCATTCACTCTTCTAAACAAATGCACACAGGCCTAACTTGTCCAAAAACATTTTATTACCAGCATCTTGAACAATGCTTTAAAAAATGTATGGGAACATTTGTGTAGAGTTGGATTTCCAAGTCATCTGTAGCCCAGGGAACCACTGATGAGTATTTGCACTGGTTCCCTTTTAAACACAGCACACGTTACTTCAAAGGCTTCCAATAGGTACTGGAGTTCCTTTTCACAAAAACATATAGACTTTGCACCATTAACTCATTTTTTTCAAAGTTATAATATCTTTAACAATAGCTTCTGACATGTCCCTGCAACAGGGTAGCACAGTAACACAGGCATTAGTACCACTGCGTCACTTCTACAGTGACCTGACCTCTAACGTGGAGTTTGCATGTTCTCCCTGCGACCACGTGGGTTTCCCCCAGGTGCTCCGGTTTTCTCCCACATCCCAAAGATACGCGGGTTGGTGGGTGAATTGGCCGCTGTAAGTGACTTCTTGTTTAGCAGGTGGCAGAAGAACCAAAGAGAAATTGATGGACACCTGATGGGATTGTTCTGGCATGGACCCAATGGGCTGAATGGTCTCCTGTGTCAGAATAAGTAAGATGTTAAGTGAACTAGTCTGTCAGATTTCTGTCTACACCTTTGCCGGAGCCAGGTTTTCTGATATTCCAGTCTATGGGAGATTCCCAGGAGGTTAGTCTGCATCTGTGGAGACAGGAACAGAATTAATGTTTCAGATTGACTAACTGACTGAAAATGGTCAGGAAAAAATGGGTCGTTTTTGGATTGGCAATCAGTAACTCATGGGGTGATACAGGGATCAGTGCTGGGGACTCAACTATTCACCATCTATATTCATGACTTGGATGAAGGGAACAAGTTTGCAGGAATCAAATTGGCTGATGAGACAAAGAGAGGTGAGTTAGCAAGGTGTGAGGAGGACACAAAGAGCCTGCAGAGGGATATAGATAGGTTAGGTGAGTGGTCAAGGTGATGGGAGATGGAGTATGATGTGGGAAAATGTGAAGATATCCATGTTAGAAGGAAGAACGAAAAAGTAAATTGATACTGAAATGGTGTGAGACTACAAAATATTGCAGTACAAAGGAATCTGGGGGGGTCCTTAAGAGTCATAGCATGGAAGCAGGCCCTTTGGTCCAACTCGTCCATGCTGACCAAGTTGCCTACCTGAGCTAGACCCAATTGCCTGCATTTGGTCCGCATCCCTCTAAACCTTTCCTATCCATGCACCTGTCTAAATGTCTTTTAAACATTTGTAATTGTACCCAGCTCTACCACATCCTCTGGCAGTTCGTTCCACACACCCACCACCCTCTGTGGAAAAAATTGCTCCTCGCGTCCCCTTTAAATCTTTCTCCTCTCACCTTAAAGCTGTGTCCTCTAATTTAGGCTCTGCTACCCTGGAAAAAAGACTGTGACCATCTATGTCCTTCATAATTTTATAAACCTCTGTAGGGTCGCCCCTCAGCTTCCTTCACTGTAGGGGAAAAAAAAACAGCCCTTTTAGTCCCTTGTGGAAGTAAAACACAAGGTTAGCATGCAGGTACTGTATCTAATTCAGAAGGCTAGTGGAACGTTGGCCTTTATGCAAGTGGTGGGAAGTATAAAAGTCTGGACATTTTGTTGTATCTTTACAGGGTGCTGGTGAGACTACTCCTGGAGGTCTGTGCAAACCACCAGTCTCCATGTTTAAGGGAGGATGTCCCTGCAGTGGAGGCAGTGCAGAGTAGGTTCACCGGGACGAAGGGTTGATGTATGAAGGGAAGTTGAGCAGGCCGAGCCAATACTCAGTGGAGTTCAGAAGTATGAGAAATGATGCTTTGGAAATTGGGAGGGATGTTTGCCCTTGCAGGGATAACTAAAATGAAGGCCGATGGTTTTGGAATTTAAACCAGAGGTGAAGAAGAATTCCTTCTCTGAGAGGGTTGGGAGTCTTTGGAATTCTGTCGTCCAGGGGAGCTGTGGAGTCAGGGTCATCGAATGTATCCAAGACTGAGATTTGAACTACAAGAGTGATGGGGGAGGGAGCAAGGAGGTGATGTTGAGATCAAGGTTGGATCTCACTGAACGCTGCAGCAGGCTCAAGGGTCTGGATGGCTGACTCCTTCTCCCAGTTACCTGTTTGTATATCCAGCTGGAGTGAACAACTTGAAGGAGAGAAGACTTGAAATTAAGGAAGAAGATCCAATAGCAGGAGAGTGTAAATATTCCTTGCAGGTCTTTCCTTTACTCCCTTTCAATAGGAACTAAAGACAATTATAGATAGGCACTTGAAAAGCTCCCTCTCATCCCCTTTGATTCCCTTTTCTTCCTCACACAGTCTCTCTCTTTCTCTCTCTCTCTTCTTTCTCTTCCATTTGTTCCCTTTCCCTGTTTCCATTTCAAATTCCGTCCCCTTTTCATGCTTCTTCTTTCCGCTCTCCCACATTCCTTACCTTTTGAAAAGCTCCCTTTTCGTTTTTAACTCTACGTCACTCTCCCCCCTTCCCTCCTCCTCTCCACTCTGTCTCCCTGAATCTCCCTCTCTCTCCCCCACACACCCCCTTCTTATATACGCCCCACTCTGATTCCTCAGTTAATGCCACATGAGTAAAATAATCTAGTTATAATTTTGAAGGCAATGTCTACGTTTACCGGATTCTTCCCCCAAGACAGATAAACAGCAAAGGAAAGCCCCCCAAAACTATTTGATGTGGCTCGTTAATATGCAGCTTGAAATGTCTTTGTTCCGTGTGAATCTTCTGCCAAGATCCAAACAAAAACAGAATTGTGATCCCTGCCAGGAAACCAGATCCATGCTGGCCCTGGCATTGTTGTTGGAGGCCCCAAGGTCATTACCTTGTGCAGCTGTCCTTGTTACATTAGTTAGTTGAGTTGGAAATCATCGAATGACACAGCAGGGAGGGAGGCCATTCAGCCCATAGCGCCTGCACTGGTTCATTGTAAGATCTATCTCATTTACTATCCCATCCTATTTCTGTATCACAGTCTCTTAATTTTTTTTCCTTTCTGTTTCAAGTTTGTAGAGTCATAGAGGGAGGCAACATGGAAACAGGCCCTTTGGCCCATTGAGTCCATGCAGACCAACAAGCACCCATTTTTACACTAATCCCACCCTAACCCATTTTATTCTCCCCACACTCCCATCAACTCCCCCCAGACCCTACCACTCACCCACACACTGGGGGCAATTTGCAGTGGCCAATTAACCCACCAACCCGCATGTCTTTGGGACGTGGGAGGGAACCGGAGCACCCGAGGGAAACCCACACGCTCACAGGGAGAACGTGCAAACTCCACACAGACAGCGCCGGAGGTCGGGATTGAACCGGGGTCGCTGGAGCTCTGAGGCAGCGGCTCTACCCACTGCGCCACTCTACCGACCTGTCTTCAGACAATTCCTTATATCTACTTCCAAGGTTCGTTAAGGAATCATGTACCAGGTTATTAAAATTCTCTGTGGCAAATAATTTCTCATCTCCTCTGTGGTTCTATTGTACCCAAAATCTCTGACTGTCCTGCCACAGGGACCCCTCACCCACCCCCACCCACCCTTCATTTACTCAGGCAAAGCTCTCCTTCACTACAAACACTAGGAAGGAAAGGACTCACAATTCTATCTCCCTTCACAAACTCAGGATGTCCCAAAGCACTTCACAAATTGTGAGGTATCCTTTTTAGAAGTGTGTGCGCTGTTCTAAGGTAGGAAATGTGGCAGCCAATTTTGGCACAGCAATCACTCTAAAACAGCAACAGGTAAGGAGCAGCAAAGTTAAATGATATTGACTATGGACTAAGTATTGGTTCCCTCCTGGATACCTGGACTTAGTCCCCAGATGTGCTTTGAGACCATACGATGGGCTCTTTCAAGTCTACCACAAAGGGTAGCTGGAGCCTCGGCTAAATGTCTAATCTGAGGGTTGGCACTCTCGTTGGAGTGTGGGTCTGGATTTTGTGCTCGAGTCTCTGAAAGGGGACATTCACTGACAACCTTCTGACTCAACGATGCACCATAGAAAGCATCCTATCTGGATGCATCACAGCTTGGTACGGCAACTGGTCTGCCCAGGACCGCAGGAAACTGCAGAGAGTTGTGGACACAGCCCAGCGTGTCACGGAAACCAGCCTCCCCTCCTTGGACTCTTGCCTTTACCCCTCACTGCCTTGGAGAAGCAGCCAGCATAATCAAAGCCACTATCCACTCGGATCATTCTCTCTTCTCTCCCATCAGGCAGAAGATACAGGAGCCTGAGGGCACGTACCACCAGGCTCAAGGACAGCTTCTATTCCACGGTGATAAGACTATTGAACGGTTCCCTTATACAATGAGATGGACTCTGACCTCACAATCTACCTTGTTGTGACCTTGCACCTCATTGCACTGTGCTTTCTCTGTAGCTGTGACACTTTACTCTGTACTGTTATTGTTTTTAACCGTACTACCTCAATGCATTCTGTACTAATGTAACTGCATTGTGTAATGAATTGACCTGTACGATCGGTATGCAAGACAAATTTTTCACTGTACCTCGGAACAAGTGACAATAATAAACCAATACCAATACCAACAATAGGAGTGCTGTGCACTGAGTTAAGGTATAGCTGACATTCATTCTATTAAATCTTCCCTTCACCTCCTCTGTTGTAAGGAGAACATCCTCAATGAAGGGTTCCAGTCCCGATGAAGGGTCTCGGCCCGAAACGTCCACTGTTTATTTCCCTCCATGGATGCTGCCTGACCTGCTGAGTTCCTCCAGCACTTCTTGTGTATTGCTCCAGGTTCCAGCATCTGCAGAATTTCTTCTGTCTCAATGTCAGAGGTTGTGGGGGCAGATACATTCGGGACTTTTAAGAGACTCTTAGATAGCCTCTTAGATAGCCACATGAATGATAGAGAAATGGAGGGCTATGTGGGAGGGAAGGGTTAGATAGATCTTAGAGCAGGATAAAATGTCGGCACAACACTGTGGGCCGAAGGGCCTGTACTGTTGTTCTATGTTCTATGTTTAACTGAAGGTCCTCACCCTTGGGCAGGTATGGTCCCTTTCCCCCTGCATTCTCTCCAAGACCTTGATGTCCTTCCTAATATGCGCAACTTGGCACAATACTACAGCAGAGGGTTAATCAGTTTTGCCAGCACTAGCACAGTAAACCCGCACATCACCATGCATTTTACAAGGCATAATGCAAGAGTGCTAATGAACTTCAAGAGCCGCATTACTGTGCAACTAATGCATTTAAGAGCTGAGCTTGAGATGGCTGATTGGTCAATATTGCCTGCTTTCAGTGTGTTATTGATTAGATTTCTAACCTGTCAGCAGATTTTTTTAGATGCATGAATTGATGTCTTTCAAGTGGTGTGCTATTTCTGTTAGTAGAAGGAAGTGAATTACCAGTTCATCTTGTACTTCTGGCTAATGTTTCCACCTGAGCTACCACCTCGACGACTGCAGGCAATGCTTTTGCAGCCAAGGTGCCCGGAGCTGTCAAGCTTGGCTGTTTAGACAGCTGAGTGTCTGAGGGGAGGGGAAGAGGTGGCAGTGATTGTGGATTATCCAACTGTGCAGCGTTGCCCAATGATACAGTGGAAGCTTCCTCCAGCCTCTGTGCAGGGTCCCATGACGTAGCCAGAGAGCTCGATGTAAAGGGCATTCGGGTTTTACAAGCCATTTGCTGTTTGTTGTCACATAAAAGAATTGTATCAAATAAAACTTGTCTGTAGGATATGATTCCATTACTTAAACCCTAAAGGCTGGAGTTTTAACAAAGAGGAAAGAAAATGAATTGTCCATTAAACCTTTCACCTCTCTCAGAACAGCCCAAAGTCCGACATATTGTGTCCCCATTTTCTGAAGTGTATTTACTGTTGTAATGTAGGAAATTCTGCAGCCTGTTTACACACAGCAGTGTAGTAAAGCAGATGGTCTGTTTTAAAGATGTTGATTGAGGGACAATTACTGGCCAGGAGGTTGAGGAGGCACCCCCTTGCTTTGCTCTGAAATGGCAACTGTAGGATCATTTACACTAGGAAACAGATAGGACCTTGGTTTACTGTCTCATCAGAAAGAGACCCATGATATTGCCACACACCCTCAGTAATGGGCTGGTCAAATCTCTCGAGCAGACACGAACTCACTCATTCAGAGGTAAGAGTGCTACCCGCTGAGCCCTGTCTGGCCTCTAGAATGGATGAAAGGGTGGGGGATTAATCCCGAGGTGTGAAATCACCTGATATCACTTTTCCTTTGGACTCAATGGAGAGTCATATTGGCCAGAGCATGAAACTGTGAGCAAGAGTGCACTTGTCCTCAATGTTGTGGGGAAGTAGTCCAGTTATGAACTGAGTTATTAAATGGTGGGAAAGAAAGATTGTGATAGAAACAGTGGCCTATGCCCAACCACTTCCTTAGATGTCTCGGATAAAAACCACCATTGTCCTCAGTCCTTGTTTATAAGTGGAATGGGGGAGATGGTGATGCAGGAGGCTGCAGAGGGTTGTAGACCCAGTCAACTCCATCAGGGGCACAACCCTCCCCACCATTGAGGACATCTTCAAGAGGCGGTGCCTCAAGATGTTGGCATCTATCACTAAGGAAACTCACCACCCGGGACATGCCCTCTTCTCATTACTACAATCAGGGAGGAGGTACAAGACCCACACTCAACGTTTTAGGAACAGCTTCTTCCTCTCCGCCATCAGATTTCTGAACAGTTCATGAACACTACCTCGTTATTCCTCTTTTGCAGTATTCATTTATTTTGGGTAACTTTTAGTATTTTTTTTTGATTGCACTGTATTGCTGCTGCAAAATGACAAATGACACGATATACGTCAGTGATAATAAACCTGATTCTGGTTCTGATGGTGAGCTCAAGAGTTAGCTGGAGATATTGGCTTCCAGGAATGTCCTAAAACGGTACACAACAATCCCTTTTTATAGGCTATTGTTCACAAATAAAATATCTGTACTATTGGTCCGTTATTGTTACACGTACTGAGATACAGTGAAATGCTTTTGTTTGTGTGCCTTCCAGACAGATCATGCCATGCTAACTCCTAGTGCAGTGTGATGGAGTGCTGCAGCGCAGGAAGTGCTTGATTCTGGGGTGGGTTGTTTAGCTAATTTCCATCTACCCAAGTAGATGGACGGGAAAGATCTCTCATTTTCAAAGAGAAGGAAGAGAGTTTTGCCCGTACCAATATTTATCTCTTGAGGGACATTGCTAAATACAGAACACAGAACCATACAGCACGGAAACAGGCCCTTCGGCCCGCAATGTCTGTGCTATGATGCCAAATTAAACTAATCCCATCTGCCTGCGTATGGACTATATCCCTCCTTTCCCTGTCTCTTAAACATTGCTATTGTATCTCTTTCCACCATCTCCTCTGGCAGTGTGTTCCAGGCACCCAGCACTCTGTGTGAATAAAAACTTGCCTTGCAAATCTCCTTGAAACTTTTCCCCCTCTCACCTTAAACCTATGCCCTCTAGTATTTGACATTTCCATCCTGGGTAAAAGACTTTGAATCTCTACCCTACCTCTGCCTCTCATAATTTTAGAAACTTCTATCAAGTCTCCCCTCAGCCTCTGCTGCTCCAGAGAAAACAATCCAAGGTTTAAAATATAGATGAATGTCACATTGATGTTGGTGGGAGTTTGCTGTGAGTGAATTGCATGCTGCGTTTCCTATGTCACAACTGTGTCTGCTCTTCAGAAGTACCTCTCTGGTTGTAAAGCACCTGGGACCGTCCTGTCATGGGAGGTATGGGTGCAGGAATAGAGGGACCTAGGGATGTGTGCATGTCATTGCAAATGGCAGAGCAAACTGTTAAGGCAAACATTGTTCTGAGCTTTATAAAACATTGGTCCAGCTTCGATTATGTTCACTTCTGGTCGAACCATAATAGCAACGATATGAAGATGTCAGAAAGAATCCGGAGGAGATTTATGAAGATGGTTCCTGGGATGAGGGACTACAGTTTAAGGGGAAATTAGAGAGTGTGGGATTTCTTCTGAGAAGGGAAAGCTGAGGGGAGATGTGGTAGATGTATATTACTGGGACTGGAGGGCTTTTAGAAGGAGAGACTGGACAGGCCGGGACTGTTTCTCCCTAGAGCGAAGAAGGCTGAGGGGTGACCTTTAGAGGTTTATAAAATCACAAGGGGCAGAGATAAGATGAATGGTCACAGTCTTTTCCCCAGGGTAGGGGAGTCTATTAAAGGGCGTAGGTTTGTGAGAGGGGAAAGATTTAAAGGGAACCTGAGAGACAACTTCTTCCCTCAGGGTGGTGGGTATATGGACCGAGATGCCGGAGGAAGTGGTAGAGGCAGGTACAATTACAAGGTTTAGAAGACAATTGGACATTTTGACCTCATCTGGACTGGAATGAGAGGGGGAGATAGACAGAGTAAAGAGGTGGGGGGAAGGGACGGAGCAAGAGCTGAGGGTGATAGGTGGATTCAACTGAGTGGGGATCGGCCTATCAGCTGCCAGCCCTTTCATTTCAGTCCAGATGAAGGGCCTCGACCTGAAACATCGACTGTCCCTTTACCAGGGCAACTTTCCAGTTCCGACCCCTGGCCCTTTCTCTGTAAACCAACCATATATTTATCCCTTCTCCTCCTGAAGGAAATAATGGAACCTGCCTCCTCCACGTCTGCAGGCAGTGAGCTTCCAGATTCCAACCACACGCTGACCTGACCCCTTGAGTTCCTCCAGCATTTTGTGTGTGCTCCAGGATCCAGCATTTGCAGTCTCTTGTGTCTCCTGCTCTGGTAGAGAGCTGGCACAGACACAATGGACCAAATGGCCTCCTTTTATGCTGTAACCATTCAATGATTCTGTGCAATGCAATGTCTGTTTTTGCATGATATTAACATTCAATGCAACCTCAGCAGTTGCGGATAACATCTGTCTGCATCAGAGGCCAGTTCACAAGTGCTGATCCAATACAGATTGGTTGCAAAGTGTATTTTTGGATTGTGTCACTGACGTGGGTTAAGACAATACCCTTACCACTAATACCATCAATGCTGCTGGGGGATATCATCTTCCAGGAATGCCCTTGAACTTTAAAAGAGAGGCAATCCTTCCTCCATGTTTTCAACCTCTAGTTCCGTTTGGGATTGTGATGACATTTATGATATTGTGATGTTTATTATCCCTCCTATCTCAGTTACTCGGAGGACATTTAGAATTAACTATACCTTGTGTAAGTGGTCACACAGAGGTCAGACTAAGTAGAGATGACAACCTCTCATCCCTACTTTTTTTAACTATAAAATGAGTGGATTTATTGAATCCAGTTCCACGGGTTTGGTGAGATTGAAACTCATGACTGCTCGGTGTCGGAATAGAGCTGGAAGGGTTAAAAGCATTGGGGGTGAATTTAAGTGGAGATTCTCCCAGTAATCTCAGGAGAGGAGACATTGAACTGCAGACAGATTGGCATGAACGTTTACTCCTTTGCTCCCAGGACACTCACCAACTTTTAGCGATGCACCATAGAAAGCATCCTATCTGGATGCATCACGGCTTGGTACGGCAACTGCTCTGCCCAGGACCGCAGGAAACTGCAGAGAGTTGTGGACACAGCCCAGTGCGTCACGGACACCAGCCTCCCCTCCTTGGACTCTGTCTTCACCTCTCGCTGCCTTGGTGAAGCAGCCAGCATAATCAAAGACCCCACCCACCCGGGTCATCCTCTCCTCTCTCCTCTCCCATCAGGCAGAAGATACAGAAGCCTGAGGGCACGTACCACCAGGCTCAAGGACAGCTTCTACCCCACTGTTATAAGACTATTGAATGGTTCCCTTATACGATGAGATGGACTCTGACCTCACGATCTACCTTGTTGTGACCTTGCACCTTATTGCACTGCTCTTTCTCTGTAGGTGTGACACTTTACTCTGTACTGTTATTGTTTTTAGCTGTACTACATCAACGCACTCTGTACTAACTCAATGTAACTGCACTGTGTAATGAACTGACCTGTACAATCAGTAGGCAAGACAGATTTTTCACTGTACCTCGGAACAAGTGACAATAATAAACCAATACCAATACCATGGCTTTCTCTGAAATTGTGATAGGAGTTTGGGAGATTCCTATGAAAACTCGCACTCTGAATTCAATTGAACATTTCATCAATTCTGTGCTGCTGCTGCCTTTACTGTACTGTGCAGTATCTGAACAATCTTCCTGTTAATTTAATCAAAGTCTTATAGAAAATATAGTGTACAGTTTAGTTTCAGGTTAGTAGATGTTTGACATGGGAGGCAAAATGGAAACCATGGTGGAAGCTCCTTTGTTCTTCACTGTGATTGCTTTCGATTATGGGTTAATTGTTGGATTGTTCTCAACACGCCAGAGGATTAAAAAGCGTCAACTTTGCTTTCTAGGAGACTTGATGGGAGAAGTTTATTTTGCTTCAATGTTTTGGAGAGTATTGGCTTCCAGTTGGATTCACCTCATAAAATTCAATTCCATTGGCTTCAGTGGACTCATTTGCTTAGCAGTAAATCCCAAAAGCAAATTTCATTGCCTTGGTCAGTATAAGAGAAATTAGGCCATGTCTTCATCATAGAGTCATAGAGTCATACAGCACGGAAACAAGTCCTTCAGCCCAATTCGTCCATGCCGACCAAGATGTCTATCTGAGCTAGTCCCACTTGCCTGCATTTGGCCCACATCCCTCTAAACCATTCTATCCAAATAGAGGTTGAAACATTGTTATTGCATCTGCCTCTACCTCTTCCTCCGGCAGCTCGTTCTATGAACCTACCACCCCCTATGTGAAAAAGTTGCCCCTACCCTGGGAAAAAGACTGTTACCATCCACCCTATCTACGCCCCTTGTGATTTTATAAACCTCTATAAGGTCACCCCTCAGCCCCCTACGCTCCAGGGAGAACAGTCCCAGCCTATCCTGTCCCTCCCCGTAATTTAAGCCCTCCAGTCCCAGTAACATCCCCGTGGATCTTTCCTGCACCCTTTCCAGCTTAATGACGTCCTCCCTACTGCTGGGTGACCAGAAATGTGCACAATGCTCCACATGTGGTCTCACCAACGACTTGTGCAGTTGCAACATGACATCCCAGCTCCTGGACCCAGAGCCCAGTAATGTCATACTTGGCCCAATATCAGACTTGACACAGTAGGTATTGGAATTCGAATCAGTTTATCATTGCCACATGTACCGAAGTACAGTGAAAAACTTGTCTTGCATACCATTCATACGGATCAATTCATTACACAGTGCATTGAGGTAGTGCAAGGTAAAACAGTACAGAATGCAGAATAAAGTGTACAATACAGAATACAGAGTAAAGTGTAACAGCTACAGAGAAAGTGCAGTGCAGGCAGACAATAAGGTGCAAGGTCATAATGAGGTAGATTCTGAGGTCAAGAGTCCATCTTATTGTACTAGAGAACTGTTCAATAGTCTAATAACAGGGAATAGAAGCTGTCCTTGAGCCTGGTGTACGTGCTTTCAGGCTTTTGTATCTTCTGCCTGTTGGGGCAAAGGTTGGGGCTTACTCCAATGGGTTGGTCCTCAGATCTAGAGGGCATGATGCATTGTCAAGGAACCAATCTGCCTCTGAGGTAAGCATAAGGAATCCATTGATATGTGGACTTCTCCCCAATATTGCTCACTGTAGGCAAGTTATCTCTTTATAGGATTTGCCGTGTGCAAGTTAGCTAATTACTCCTACATTGCAACAGAAAATACAACTGCCTTATTGCCTGAAAAGTGCTTCTGGATTGTCTAGCTGGATGTTCCAATTGTTTACAAGTATAACTGTAATTTGAGACACGACCTGTGAAGATCATAGCACGATTCAGAAGGAGCAGGAAACTTTGGATCTTTGATTCCCAAAGCTCTAGTGGTATCGTCAGGGATACCTGCCACCCTGGCCATTCCCTTTTCTCTCTTCTACTTCTGGGAGAAGATACAGGAGCTTGAAAGCCCGGACGTCCAGACTCAGGAACAGCTCCTTCCCCACTGCTGTCAGACTCCTGAACCAATCCCCTCTCTCACGTCCCCTTCCCGGTGGGGCTGCCACATTCTCGGACCCTTCATTCTACCTCTCACTCGTTATTGTCACTTTAGCATTTCTTTCTGCACCACTTCAGATTGCTCTACAATCTTTGCATCATACCACTGTTATTGCATTGTATTTGTGTTGTATTTATTATTACCATGTACACTGTTTACTCTGTGAGCTTCACATGAGCAAGGATTTTCATTGCCACCTGGTGTGTATGACAATAAACTAATCTAGTCTACACCACTTGGGGTTTCTTGCTTCGTGCCTGGGCCATTGATCAAGACTGATCGCTGTGGATAGTCCATGTTACTGGATCATCCAAACATAGAACATAGGAGCAGAAGGAGGCCATTCAGCCCTTTGACCCTGCTCTACCATTCAATATGATCAATACTGATCATCTAAATTCAGTCCCTTGTTCCAGCTTCCTCCCCATATCCTACCGAGCCTAAGAACAACATTTACCTCCTTCTTTAATATAAGTGATGATGTGGCTTCACTACTTTCTGTGGGAGAGAATTCCACAGGTTCACAACCTTCTAGAAGAAATTTCTCTTCATCTCAGTCCTACATAGCTTACACCGTATAATTAGACTGTGCCCCTTGGTCCTGGACTTCCCAACCATCAGGAACAAGTTACCTTCCTGCTGTCCTCCTGTCATTATTTTGGAGGTTTCACGCAATCTCCAGGTGGTCCTTGGTCTTTCTCATCCACCAGTTCTGACACCCCAACTGCATATTGAGGGGTGGGTCACATTCCCACATGGGACCTGAGTCCTAATATTCAGGAGGAAATTGCATAAACCCTTTAATGGGACAGCAGGACAGAAGAACAGAGGAGATGAATCCAGCCCCCGCTTTGCATAGTCAAAGTGGAGTATATTGTCATTGTACATGTGTGCACAGGTGCAATGAAAAACTGACTTGCAGCAGCATCGCAGGCACACAGCATCAGATAGACAACAAGAAAACATAAATTAAACATAAATAATACACAATTTTTACAAGAAAAAAACACAATTAGAACAAAAAACAACAATGTCCATCTTAGTGCAAAGTGGTCATAGTGTTGCTAACTGTAGTGGTGATTAAGATATCGTTATTAGTGACATGTACATCAAAACACACAGTGAAATGCATCTTTTATGTAGAGTGTTCTGGGGGCAGCCCGCAAGTGTCGCCACGCTTCCGGTGCCAACATAGCACGCCCACAACTTCCTAACCCGTACGTCTTTGGAATGTGGGAGGAAACCGGAGCACCCGGAGGAAACCCACGCAGACATGGGGAGAACATACAAGCTACTTACAGACAGTGGCTGGAATTGCACCCGGGTTGCTCGAATGGTTGAAGGGAAGTAGCTGTTCCTGAACCTGGTGGTGTGGGACTTCAGGCTTCTGTATCTCCTGCCCGATGGTAGCTGTGAGAAAATGGTATGGCCCAGATGGTGGGGATCCTTGACGATGGATGTTGCTTTCTTGAGGCAGCACCTCCTGTAGATACTCCCGATGGTAGGGAGGGATGTACCCCTGATGCATTGGGCTGAGTCCACTACTCTCTGCAGCTTCTTACATTCCTGCGCATTCGAATTGCCGTACCAGACCGTGTCCTGTTTTGTGCTGAGGTATCTCTAATTCTGCAGCACATTCCCAAGATGCCAAAGATCCCAATGGCAGTTAACAGAGGCATGGTTCACACATTAGCTACTCGATTCTTCAATCCTTAACCAAGTGTTTTCATCATAAGACCATGACATAAACAGATCAGGAACAGGAACAGGAGTGGGCCATTCAGCCCCTAAAGCTCTGCTGTTCAATAAAATCATGGCTGATTTTTCTACCTCAGCACTGTGTTCCTGCCCAATCTCTAAACCCCTCAGTTCCTCTGACATCCCAAAATCTCTCCAGCTCAGTTTTGCATGCAACTCGAAGCAGGAGCAGGTCAGTCAGCCCCTCAAGTCCACAATCCCTTCTACCTGTGGAACATTTCACCCCCTTGCTCATCATCTGCTTCTGCCCTGTAGTGACTTACAGTTAGAACTATTCAATGTAAGGGGTTTGCCTGATGTGACAGCAGGACATACTGTACCAGCATCAAACCCGTAGCCATTTCACCCACGTGTGGGGGTGGCCAATCCCTGCACCCAACACGCCAGTACACAGGGGAACTGGGGGGCGGGGCGAGGGTAATGCTGTGGATCTACTATGCCAGCAACGTTGCATTTAAATAGCACCCTCACCATAACAAAATGTCAGATTCAGAACCAGATTTATTATCACTGACTTTTATGAGGTGAAATTTGTTGTTTTGCGGCAGCTGTACAGTGCAAGACATAAAATTACTATAAGTTACAAAAATAAATAATTAGTGCACAAAAAAGAATAACGAGGTAGTGTTCGTGGGTTCATGAACCGCTCAGAAATCTGATGGCGGAGGGGAAGAAGCTGTTCCTGAAACATTGAGTGAGGGTCTTCAAGCTCCTGTACCTCCTCCCTGATGGTAGTAAAGAGAAGAGGGCTTGCCCCGGATGGTGAAGGTCCTTAGTGATGGATGCCACCTTCTTGAGGCACCGCCTCTTGAAGATGTCCTCGATGGTGGGGAGGGTTGTGCCCGTGATGGAGCTGGCTGAGTCTACAACCCTCTGCAGCCTCTTGCGATCCTGTGCATCGGAGCCTCCATACCAGGCTGTGATGCAGCCACTTAGGATGTTCCAAAGAGTGCTAACCTACGGAGTCTTGACACCAGGCTGTATGAAATATTGGGCCGGATCACACTGATGACCATCTGGTGGTTCCAGCCACTCTGCGGATCTGGGGTCATTCGAGTCCTTTGCATCTGCTGTACGTGGTATGACAAATTGGTAAATTGGTTTATTAATGTCACATGTACCAAGCTACAGTGAAAAACTTGTTCTGCATACCGTTCATACAGATCAATCCATTACAACAGTGCATTGAGGTAGTACAGAGTAAAACAAGGTACAAGGCATGTACCATGTAAGGGAGAAGGATTCATTAATGGGGCGAGCTGTGGAGTACTGAGTACAGATCTGGTCACCCATTATGGGAAGGATGTGGAGACTTTGGAGAGGGTTCAGAAGATGTTCCCCAAAATGCAACAACTCACACTTGTCTGGATTAAACTCCATCTGCCATTCCTCTGCCATTAATGTTTTAATTATTTTCTATAACTGAAACACATTTAAAGTCAATTTATTGCTTTTTAAATATTTGCACCAATAACTTAATTTTTTAAATTATTTGGACATTGTTTCTGTATGTCTCTGATTATAGCCTTTCGGAAGTAATAGAAAGGCCTTTGACAGCAGTGAGCCTGGTTGGCGCTCACAGCACAACAGCACACTGAAGAGATCTGAGCAGCGACACCAGGAGGATGCTAGCAGTAGTGAGGCCATCAGAGAATCAGAATCAAAATCAGAATCAGAATCAAAATCAGAATCAGAATCAGAATCAGAATCAGGTTTACTATCACTGTCTTGTGTGATGTGAGATTTGTTGTTTTGCGGCAGCAGTACAGTGCAAAGACATAAAATTACTATAAATTACAAAATAAATAAATAGTGCAACAAAAAAGAATAATGAGGTAGTGTTCATGGGTTCATGGAAAAAGCTGTTCCTGAATCGTTGAGTGTGGGTCTTCAGGCTCCTGTACCTCCTCCCCGATGGCAGTAACGAGAAGAGGGCATGTCCCGGGTGGTGAGGGTCCTTAGTGATGGATGCCGCCTTCTTGAGGTACTGCCTCAGATGTCCTCGATGGTGGGGAGGGTTGTGCCCGTGATGGACCTGACTGAGTCTACAACCCTCTGCAGCCTCTTGCCACCCTGTGTATTGGACCTGGGATGCAACCAGTCAGAATGCTCTCCATCGTACATCTGTAGAAATTTGCAAGAGCCTTTGGTGACATATGAAACTCCTAATGAAGTAGAGCTGCTGGCGTGCCTTCTTCATGATTGCATCAATGTGTTGGGTCCAGGACAGATTGCTGGATCCTTGTTGATAGTCAGGAACTTAAAGCTTCTCACCCTTTCCACTGCTGACCCCTCAATGAGGGCTGGTGCGTGTTCTCCTGACTTCCCCTTCCTGAAGTCCACAATCAATTTCTTGGCCCTTGGAGGTAAGTGCGGCTGCAGCTGTAGTGCAGTGGACAGGGACGAGCAAGTTTTGGCCCAGTAAGTCTCGTTCTTGTCTGATACATTGGTTTTTGAAGCCCATTTCTTTAACCAAGCTGAAATAGCTGCGAAATCTCAGCAGGTCAGGCAGCAGCTGTAGATAGAGAAACGGTTAACACCTCAAGTCCGGGATCCTCTGTCAGAACTCCGATGAAAGGCCCTTCGACCTGAAATGCTAACTCTGTTTCTCTTCCTACAGATGCTGCCTGACCTGCTGAGTATTTTTTCAGCACTTTCTGTTTTTATTTTAAAACCTTAAAAAGTTCTTTTTTATTTTCTTTAACTTCAGTCACAACATTTAGGAGGAAATTGGATAAACCACTTAACTGTATTTAAAGTGAGAGGCGGAAAGTTTAAAGGAAATGTGTGGGGCAAGTCTTTTACACAGAGAGTGGTGGGTGCCTGGAACGGGCTGCCAGGGGTGGTGGTGTATGCAGATACGATAGAGGCGTTTAAAATGCTTTTAGACAGACACATGAATATGCAGGGAATGGAGGGGTATGGATCATATGCAGGCAGAAGAGATTTAGTTTAATTTGGCATCATGTTTGGCACAGACTTCCATGGGCTGAAGGGCCTGTTCCTGTACTGTTGTATGTTCTATAAAGTAATAGCAGAACGGATAAACAGATGAGGTGAGAAAGATGGAGATTTAGAGGAGGAATTCTAGAGCCAAGGATTTAGGCAGATAAAGGCAACTGGGATTATAATGAAGTTCAAAACTGGAATCAAGTAGGGATCTCGGCAGATACCACAACAAGAGAGGGAGAAGGCCCCGGAGGGAAAAGAATGCAGACTGTGTTAATACGATGATGGTAATAACTCTGCTGGTGTACTCATCAAAAGGATCTAGCGAACAACTGTTCGTGCAAAGAAAATAAACAATAGACAGTGGCTTGGAATCTTCATTCAGGCAGAAGGTTAAATCTTCAGCTTGTGAACAGGAGCGAGAGTGGTTGGCGCAGAGCCCAGAGAGAAAGAGAGAGAGAGAGAGAGAGACTGGCATTTTCATTACTGGGAAAACATGAAGGAGAGAGGGATCAGATTACACGGAAATGCAAAGAGGCCATTCAGCCCAACTGTTCAGTTCTACTCCCATCCCGAATCTCAACCCATTAATGAATGCTATTTACCCTATGCATACATGGACTGATTGGAATGAATGTTCTGCTTCTGTGCTATCTGTTCTATATATTTTATCTCTCTCTCTCTCTCTCTCTCTCTCTCTCTCTCTCTCTCTCTCTCTCTCTCTCTCTCTCTCTCTCTCTCTCTCTCTCTCTCTCTCTCTCTCTCTCTCTCTCTCTCTCTCTCTCTCTCTCTCTCTCTCTCTCTCTCTCTCTCTCTCTCTCTCTCTCTCTCTCTCTCTCTCTCCCTCTCTCTCTCCCTCTCTCTCTCTCTCTCTCTCTCTCTCTCTCTCTCTCTCTCTCTCTCTCTCTCTCTCTCTCTCTCTCTCTCTCTCTCTCTCTCTCTCTCTCTCTCTCTCTCTCTCTCTCTCTCTCTCTCTCCCTCTCTCCCTCTCCCTCTCCCTCTCTCTCTCCCTCTCCCTCTGCTATCTATATATCCCTGAATACGTTTGTACTATCCCTGTGGGAGCAGATTCTACATTCCCAACATTCTCTGTGTACGAAATATTCTACTGGTTCTAAGCTCCAGCTTGGAGCCCAGAAATGCACCTTGGAGAATTTGGCATGTCCACGTTAACCCTCACCAAGTATCAATGCACCATAGAAAGCATCCTATCTGGATGCATCACGGCTTGGTACGGCAACTGCTCTGCCCAGGACCGCAAGAAACTGCAGAGAGTTGTGGACACAGCTCAGCACATCACGGAAACCAGCCTCCCCTCCATGGACACTGTCTACACTTCTCGCTGCCTCGGTAAAGCAGCCAAATTAATCAAAGATCTCACCCACCCCGGATATTCTCTCTTCTCCCCTCTGCCATCAGGTAGAAGATATGTACCACTGAAAGCACGTACCACCAGGCTCAAGGACCGCCCCAGGTTCAATTCCAGCTGCTGCCTGTAAGGAGTTTGTATGTTCTCCCCATGACTGCGTGGGTTTCCTCCGGGTGCTGATTTCCTTCCACGTTCCAAAGACGTACGGGTTAGGAAGTTGTGGGCATGCTATGTTGGTGCCGGAAGTGTGGTGACAGTTGCGGGCTGCCCCCAGAACACTCTATGCAAAAGGTGCATTTCACTGTGTGTTTTGATGTACATGTGGCTAACAAAGATCTTATCTTCTATCCCGTTGTTATGAGTATTGAACAGTTCCCTAGTACAATAAGATGGACTCTTGGCCTCACAATGTACATCATCATGGCCTTGCACCTTATTGTCTGCCTGCACTGCACTTTCTCTGTAACTGTAACACTTTATTCTGCATTCTGTTATTGTTTTCCTTTGCACTACCTCAATGCACTGTGTAATGAAATGATCTGTATGGATGGCATGCAAAACAAGTTTTTCACTGTACCTCAGTACATGTGACAATAATAAACCAATTTACCTATTCTGTTGACCAGGTTAATTCCATCATCGGTAAAAAGATCACAACACCGCACCATCCCACGTTCGAGTATTTCTATTTTAACAATGGACGCAGTTGTTAATTATTCAGACGTACATCATAATGTAGTCTTTCAGTGTACCATAGCTCAGCCCTCTCTGCTCTGATTGAGGATTCTGTGGCCTTGAGCCATGCCTATAAAGATTTGAGCTCACTGTCCAGTTTTGTGCAGTGTTGTACTGAGGGAGAGCTCCATTGCTGGAGGGTGCTGTGTTTCAGATGACGTTAGTTTAGGTGCTGTCGACTTTTTCAGGTGGATGTAAAAAACACAGCAGGATTTCTCAGCTTCCCTGGGCAAGGATTTTCCTGAACCAACCCCATTATTTGTTGCATGTCCCCACATCCACGTGTCCCTGTATGGAGGGAGTCAGCAGCTTTAAATTTCTGGTCAATAACAGATGACCTGTCCTGGGTCCAGCACATAGATGCAATCATAAGGAAAGTGCGCCAGTATCTTTACTTTCTTAGGAGGTTAAAGAGGTTCGGCTTGTCACCGAACGCTCTGACAAACTTGTACAGACGTGCTGTTGAAAGTGTCCTGACTGGTTGCATCACGGTCTGGTATGGCAATTCGAATGCACAGGAACGTAAGAAGCTGTAGAGAGTAGTGGACTCAGCCCAACACATCACGGGCACATCCCTCCCCACCATCGGGAGTATCTACAGGAGATGCTGCCTCAAGAAGGCAACATCCATCATCAAAGATCCCCACCATCCGGACCATGCCATCTTCTCACAGCTACCATCGGGCAGGAGGTACAGAAGCCTGAAGTCCCACACCACCAGGTTCAGGAACAGTTACTTCCCTTCAACCATTCAGTTCCTGAACCAACCGGCACAACCCTAATCACGACAATTTCATAACACTATAACCACTTTTATCACTTTGCACTAATATGGACTTTGTTTTTTTGTTTTGGTTGTGTTCTTTCTTGTAAAAACTGTGTATAATTTATATTTTTCTTGTGAATGCTGCCTATCTGATGCTATGTGCCTGTGATGCTGCTGCAAGTAAGTTTTTCATTGCGCCTGCGTACACATGGACTTGTGCATCTGACAATAAACTTGACTTTGACTTTGACCTTGTGGCCACGACAGGTGCTATCTAGAAACCAATCTTTAGTCGGGCTGTTTTTCAGGGGTGATATTGTTCTAAATTGTCTAACAGTTGCTCTTCACTAATGCGCTTCTAAGACCAGAGGGTGTAGGTTTTGGGTAAGGAGGGGAGAGATTTCGATGGGATCTGGGGAAGAAACTTCCACCTACAGAGGAGTTGGAATCTGGAACTCACTGCCTGAGGAGGAGATAGAGACCCTCACAACATTTAAGAAGTATCTAGACAAGCAATTGACTCACCAAGGCACGATAGAGGTGTACAAGATGATAAGAGGCATAGATCAAGTGGACAGTCAGAGACTTTTTCCCAGGGCGACAATGGCTAACACGAGGGGGTATAATTTTAAGGTGATTGGAGGAAGGTATAAGGGGGACGTAAGGGGTAAGTTTTTACACAGAGAGTGGTGGGTGTGTGGAACGCACTGCCGGCAGAGGTTGTGGAGTTAGATACATTAGGGACATTTAAGAGACTCTTAGATAGCCACATGAATGATAGAGAAATGGGGGGCTATGTGGGAGGGAAGGGTTAGATAGATCTTAGAGCAGGATAAAATGTCGGCACAACATTGTGGGCCCAAGGGCCTGTACTGTGCTGTAGCGTTCCATGTTCTACATTTGATTGACAGAGATTGATAGGTATCTGAGTAGCCAGGGCATCAAAGGTTATGGTGAGAAGGCGGGGGAGTGGGGCTAAATGGGAGAATGGATCAGCTCATGATAGAATGGCAGAGCAGACTCGATGGGCCGAATGGCTGACCTGCTCCTTTGTCTTATGGTCTTACGGTCTATGTTCTAAGGCACAGGGCTATGGACCAAGTGCTGGTAAATGGAATTGTTATAGATGGGTACTTGATGGCCAGCATGGCCGATGGGCCGTAGGGCCTGTTTCTGTGCTCTATGAACTCCAGGATGAACCCTGATGTTTTCTTGAATCATCAAGTCCAGAACTGCTACCCTAGCGCATGGAGCATTAAGGCAGTATCACATGGGGCTACACCAAGGGACGAATACAGGAGAACTTACATCAGGGATCTTCGACATTGGACTCTCCTTTGTCACTGCAGGGCTAGAGCAGATCCCAGATCAAAGGGGGTAGTATGTATGGAGAGTGAATGGCGGGGGGGTGGGGAGAGGGGAGGGGGAGGGGTAGGAAGGTGAGGGGGTTTGGGGGAATAACAGTTAGGAGGATGTATGGAGGAGGGTGGGCATGGGGACATGGGGAAAATGAGGGGCATTGATGGTAGGCAGCACTGGGGGATGGGTTTGAGGAAGCTGCATGTGTGACAGGTGAGGTGTTGAGGCAGGGGCAGGACGGGCTGGTTGACTGTCAGATCCGATGATCATCAGCAGTGGGGAGGAGACTGTGAAGAAAACACCAGGGAGGTTCCACTAGTGGACCAGGGCTGGTCCTCTTTAACAAAGGCCAGGGCAGCCTCAGCCACCCGGGACACTAATTTCGTGTAAGGGATGTCATGGTATGTGTTACACACTGTTTCACTTCATCCACCTCATCACTTCATAGGATTAGCCTGGATGGGCATCTCGGTCAGCATGGGCCAGTTGGGCCGAAGGGCCTGTTTCCCTGCTGTATCACTTTATGACTCTATCTGCTTGGCAGCCTCCGCTCGTGCACGCGCGCACGTGTGTGTGTGTATATGTATGTGTGTTTGTGTGCATGTGTCAGCCTGCGTATGTATGTGCGTGTGTGTGTGTGTGTGTGTGTGTGTGTGAGCATGTGTATATGCTTAACAGTCTCTGTGTTTGTAGATGTCTATTGGTATTGGTTTATTATTGTCCCTTGAACTGAGGTACAGTGAAAAACTTGTCTTGCACACCGATCGTACAGGTCAATTCATTACACAGTGCAGTTACATTGAGTTAGTACAGAGTGCATTGAGGTAGTACAGGTAAAAACAGTAACAGTACAGAGTAAAGTGTCACAGCTACAGAAGAAGTGCAGTGCAATGAGGTGCAAGGTCACAACAAGGTAGATCGTGAGTGTGTGTATGTGTGTGTGCATACATCTATGTATGTGTGTGCCTGCATGTATGTGCGTCCTAGACACATTGACCAGGGAAAGTATCAGCTCTACATTTACCCTTTCAAGCCCCTTTAGGACTTGGATGCTTCATTGAGAACATGTCTCATTCTACCAAACACAGAGTACAGGCCCAGTCCAGTCAATCTCTCTTCATGTTGTCCTGGGCCATTGTCTCTCGGTCAACATTGCTGAAAAAGATTGGGTTGGTTCACACAGACAGCTCACCAGTGATTAAGCAGAGTGTCTCTGGCTGTTCAGTTAACATGTGGAAATTTCTTCTTGCAGACAATGGCGAATCTCTGGAAATCTCTCCCTGACTGAACTGTGGAGGCTGGCTCTTCAAAAGTATTTAAAGTGGAGGCAGATACATTTTTGAAAGATCAGTCACTGAGGTCTGTGGGGAACTGGCACAGAAGAGAAGATGAGGCCTGGGACGGATCATACTGAATGGCGGGGCAGGCTTGTGGGGCTAATGGCCTACTCCCGCTCCTATTTCCTTGCCATTAACAATTACCATTTAAAATTTTTTGACTTTTTAAATATCTTTAAAGATTTTTCATTACTATGTCAACTGTTTTGAAACATCAGAGAGACATGAACACAAGGTGGTGGACTTTAACTGGGCAAGGTGTCGAGAGCTGCCATGGCGGTGCTGGGGGCGGTTCTTCTGAACACGACAATCAGTGACCTCACAGCACTGGTGGACCAATCAGAAGCAACGAAGCTGCTTAACTCATTGGAGACATGCAGTGGCAAGAGTTAAATGCAACTGCAGGTGTGGCATTGGGGGGTGAACTGGGTCAGGTCATGGTAGAGTCATGCAGCACAGACAGGCCCTTCAGCCCATCAAGTCCGCACTGACCTTCAACCTCTCATTTACACTAATCCTACATTAATTCTTTTTTTAAAATTCTTCCCACATTCCCATCAACCCCCCTCCAGATTCTACCCCTCCACTCAACTCTGGAACAACATGGATCTAATTTTAAGATTAATCTGCTTGTTCTGGATTCCCTCCAACAGAAGCAGTATTTTTTTCTTCCTTAGTCTGCAGAGCAAGGAAGGGCTGATGGACTTCACTGAGGTGTGGTGCAGGGTTGCGTCATGGGCAACATACGGTGGCCAATTAATCAACCAACCAGCACGGCTTTGGAATGTGGGAACTAAACTTGGAGTCGACAACCAATGCCGTCACAGGGAGAACGTGAAAACTCCGCACAGACAGCATCGGAGGTCAGGATCGAACCTGAGTCTCTGGTGCTGTGAGGCAATGGCTCTACCAGCTGCGCTACTCACAGGTTGGGTGTGATCTGGCTTAATACCTGATCATTATCACAGCACTGCTTGTGAGACCTTGCTGTGTGCACAAATTGGCTACTATTGTTCTTGTGTTATGCACTTCAAGCATACACCATTGGTTGCGATGGTCAAAAATCATGAAAGGAATTCTGTGAATGGAAGACTTTCTCTCAAATGGGGACAGAACAGTGACTCAAGTTTTCACTGGATTTAGTGTTCTTGGAAAACACAGAATCTAAGCCTCAGTGCCAGCCACCACCTGAAAGATTAACTTCTTTTCGGTAGAGGCTACTGATGCAGAATTCACAGGTTTGACCACTTGGAGAGTAATCTATTCTGGGCACCACACCTCAGTGAAATCCATAGAAACCATAGAAACCATAGAACAATACGGCACAATACAGGCCCTTCGGCCCACCATGTTGTGCCACCCTTCAAACCACATGACTATCTAACCCCTTCCTCCCACATATCCCTCTAACTTAAATTCCTCCATATGCTTATCTAACAATCTCTTGAATTTGACCAATGTATCAGCCTCCACCACCACCCCAGGCAGTGCATTCCATGCACCAACCACTCTCTGGGTGAAAAACCTCCCTCTGACATCACCCTTGAACTTCCCACCCAATACCTTAAAGCCATGCCCTCTTGTTTTGACCATTGGCGCCCTGGGAAAGAGGCGCTGGCTGTCCACTCTAGGGAGAAAAAAAATACTGTCTCTGTTGGGGGGAATCCAGAACCAGGAGGTTAATCTTAAAATTTGATCCAGGGTTGTGTCAGAGACAGCCACACACAAGGAGAAACCAGGAACTCTCTCCCGAACGAGCTTCTGATGCTGAGACTTGAAAACACAGACTTGAGGTTGATAGGTCTTCCTTAGACTGGGGTAATACCTACAGTGCTAAGCCAGGTAAATGGAGTTAAGACACAGGTCCGCCAGAATTTATTTATAGAACAGGCATGAGGGGCTGAATGGCCTTCCTCCCTTCCTGAAATCCTGCTACATCTTTCCAATATCACCAGTTTTTGTTTTACTCCATTTCTGTTCCTTGCCTCCCCACACTCAATCAGAATCAGATTTACTGTTACTGTCTCAGATGACATGAACTTTATTGTTTCATGGCAGCAGTACAGTGCAAAGACATAAAAATTACTATAAATTACAAAATAAATAAATAGTGCAAAGAAAAGGAATAACGAGGTAGTGTTCATGGTCCATTCAGAAATCTGATGGCGGAGGGGAAGAAGCTGTTCCTGAATCATTGAGTGTGGGTCTTCAGGCTCCTGTACCTCCTCCCCGATGGTAGTAACGAGAAGAGGGCGCGTCCCGGGTGGTGAGGGTCCTTAGCGATGGATGCTGCCTTCTTGAGGCACCACCTCTTGAAGGTCCTCAATGGTGGGGAGGGTTGTGCCCATGATGGAGCTGGCCGTCTACAACCCTCTGCAGCCTCTTGTGATCCTACTGCAGTCCAATCTAAGGATGGGCAAATGATGGCAGTCTTAAAGGAGAAATTATTTCCGATTCCACATTCCGGATGTATCCACGTTCTGAGCTGCCCATCTCGAGTCCTGTTTGGCTCTTGGTAACTAATGAGGCAGAGAAGTAACGTTAGACCGAGGGATACATAATCTTTCAGTTGGTATTAAAATTTTAAGGAAAAATTTATAATTCATCCTTTGGCTAAAATTAAAGAACAAAAGGGCCCCCACCCACTATTTGCGCTTCAGTTTTAACAGCTGGTGTAATCGATCTTTATTAAGGTTAATTTGATCTGACAAAATGAAATGGTTTTCACTGAGGGCTCCATTATGCCAGGGTTAGATTCAAGGTCTACAGCTGAGCTCAATGATTTTCTAATTTTCCATTTGAAAAGCTTACACACACAAAACATTCCAACCGAGCTCTCAGAATCATGAATAGCCCTTGTGCTTCACTTAATGAGAGGTTTAATGCTCAAAAAACAATTGATGGCCACGCTGAAATATGCTCAGCTCACCCTCACAGGCCTGGACACATTCAACAAAGGATGGTTGGAAAGTTCCCTCTACACCACCCCATCAAACACTCCCAGGGCAGGTTTAACGCTGGTTAGATACAGAGTAAAGCTCCCTCTGCACTTGTCTATCACACACTCCCAGAGTAAAGATCCCTCTAAGCTGACTCATCAAACATCCCGGGGCAAAGGGTTAGATACACTGGGGGGAGTTGATGGAAATACGGGGAGAATAAAATAGGATTTGTGTAGGATTAGTGTAGAAGGGCACTTGACGTGGCCATGAATTGTTGGGCCAAATGGCCTGTTAACAACCTGTATGACTCTATAACTCTAATAGAAACTCTACTATCCAGTTATATTGTATTTTTCTATCCCACTTCTATCCCGCTTTTATCTGACTATTGAACAGTGCCTTCGTACAATAAGGCGGACACGACCTCACAATCTACCTAGTTATGACCTTGCACCTTAATTGTCTGCCTGCACTGCACTTTCTCTGTAACTGTGACACTTTACTCTGTATTCTGTATTGTTTTCCCTTGTACTAGCTCAATGCACAGTTGTAATGAAATGATCTGTATGGATGGCATGCAAAACAAAGTTTTTCGCTGTACCTCCATACAGGTGACATTAATAAACCAATTTACCAATTTACTTCCCTTCAACCATTCAGTTCTTGAACCAACCTGCACAACCCTAATCACTATCTCAGTATAGCAACACGATGACCACTTTCAACTACAATGAACTTCCTTTTTATAATTTAAATACTCAGCAGCTCAGGCAGAGAGAAGCAGAGCTAACGTTTCATCAGGAGTTGAGATCAGTGGCTTGAAGTGCAAGACGCAGGATGCTGGAATCTGGAGCAACAATCTGCTGGACGAACTCAACGGGTCAGGCAGCATCTGTGGAGGGAGGTGGATCGTCCAGGTTGAGACCCTTCATCTGGACCGAGTAAAAAACAAGCTGCCTTTTCCTGGAGGGTAGCAATTCCTGAAATTGAGAGTTAGGGTGGGGAACCTAACAAATAAGACAAATAATGTGTGACACAAGTTGTGAAGTTACTTCTGATCATCATAAAACATTTGAAGGAGCAGATTGCTCAATCAGCTCTTCACCATCAATGTCCAATGTTGTGGAGAGGTTGTTTCCAGTAGTGGGAGAGTCTAGGACCAGAGGGCATAGCCTCAGAATAGAAGGTCATCCCTTTAGAAATGAGATGAGGAGAAATTTCTTCAGCCAGAGGGTAGTGAATCTGTGGAATTCATTGCCACAGATGACTGTGGAGGCCAAGTCATTGGGTGTATTTAAAGTGGACGTTTATGGGTTCTTGATTAGTAAGGTTGTCAAAGGTTATGGGGAGAAGGTAGGAGAATGGGGTTGGGAAGGAAAAATAAATCAGCCATGATCGAATAGCGGAGCAGACTTGATGGGCCGAATGGCCTAATTCTGCTCCTATGTCTTAAGGTCTTATTGTCCACTGCTGCAGTCTGATCGTCTATAGGATGAGCTGCAGCACCTTGCAGAAGCTTGTCCAACAGCACCTACCAAACCGTCCACCAGCATCGCTTGGAAGGTCAAGGGCAGCAGGCGAGATTGGGACATCACCTCGGGGCGGAGGTGGAGGGGAGACCTGATAGAAGTTTATAAGATTACGAGAGGTGTAGACAGAGTAGACAGCCAGCATCTTTTACCCAGGATCAAAATATCTAATACTAGAGGGCATGCATTCAAGGTGAGAGGGGGTAAGTTCACAAAGGAGATGTGAGGGGCAAGTTTTTTACACAGGGAATGGTGGGTGCCTGGAATGCGCTGTTAGTGGTGGTGGTGGAGGTAGATATGATAGAGGTGTTTAAGAGGCTCTTAGATAGGCACATGAATGTGCAGAGAATGGATGGATATGGACACTGTGTAGGCAGAAGAGATTAGTTTAGTTAGGCATTTAATTACTAGTTTAATTAGTTTGGCACAACATCACAGGCCTGTTCCTGTACTGTACTGTTCTACGTTCTATAGTATCCAGACTTGGGAATGTTTCACTGTTCCTTTTTTGCCTCTGGCTGAAATCCTGGATCCTGCTTGTTGGCGTATCTTCCCCAAACGGACGGCAGCCATTCAAGAAGAAACCCCACCATTGCCTGAAGATCAATGACGGATAGGAAACGAATGTGGGCTTCACCAGTAACACACCAAATCCAAGGATACATTCGGACTGAGAAAAGTTGCTTCTCACCTTGAACAGGTAAAGTCTGAACCCTTGGTTTTAAGTATAAAATTGTTTCTTCATAACCAGTGTTTGGAAAGAGACAGAACCTGAGTAGATTAGAAAAGCAAGTAAAAAGAGCAACTGAATGTGAGCACTGTCAATGTGCACAATACCTCAGCGCGGTTCACAGACCCATTGCGTCCTGATTCCTGCAGCGTTTAACACCTTTTAAAAGACATTTGGATGGGAAAGGGTCAGAGGGATATGGGCAAAACACGGGCAAATGGGACTGGCTCAGATTGGGCAACTTGGTCGGCATGGACCAGTTGGGCTGAAGGTCCCATGTCTGTGCTGTATGCCTCTACAACCTTCCAGAGTCCCAGAACATTCCAAAGTGTGTTACAGCCAATAAAGCACTTTTGGAGTGAAATTATTTCTCAGCCAAAGGGGCAGCCAATTTATGTGTGGCCAATCAACACACAGCAATTATATATTGGGCAGATGATCTGTTTTTTTAAATGACTATGGATGTTGGGTAACTGTTGGCCCTGGGAGACATGAACGAGGAGGGATATTTAGGTGGGGAGGGAGTGAATGGAGGTTTGGGCAGGGAGGCAAGAACAGAAGGGGCTTTAGTGGGGGCAAAGGGTGGGATACAGGGGAGGTTATTCCTGATGGCCTCACAAGGTTCCTGAACCAGACTAAAGGGAGACACAGCATGGAAACATTCTTTGGCCCACCAAGTCCACGCCTACTATCAACCACTCATTCACACTAATCCTACAGCAGTCTCATGTTTATTCCCATCAACTCCACCCCCGTCCCACCACCCCCAAGATTCTACCACATACCCACTCACTGGGGGCAATTTACAGTAGCCAATTAACCCACCAACCTGCACATCTTTAGGATGTGGGAGGAAACCGGAGCACCTGGGGGAAACCCACTCGGCCACAGGGGGAACGTGCAAACTCCACGCAGACAGCGGCAGAGGTCAGGGTCGAACCCGGGTCACTGGCGCTGTGAGGGTGCTGCCCAAGGGAAGGGACTGTTAATCCACAAGAAGGAATCCATTTATGCCTTAATGGTGCAGAACAATCTCCACTGACACGCCCCAGGCCAGCTTTGGGGGGTTATTCCCCTCCCCAAACCGGTCCCTCCCTGAAGACACTCCCAACCACACTGATGTGCAGAGAGCCCCAAGGAGTTACACAACCCTTTAATGGAAGTTGCAAATCGATAACCTGATTTATTTAGTGGCCAATAACATCACAAGGCTGGATGGTGTAGGAGGCTGCGTCACTGTGCACTTTGAAGGGGCAGTCTCATCCGTCCTGCTCCTGGTACCCAGTGGCATCAGGCTGTCCATCACCAGCGCACCCTGTCCCTTTAAATGACGCGCAGTGTTTGACTGCAGCCTGTGTACCCCGGGAGAGCAGAGAGCGACCTGCAGCAGCCGAAAGCACCACCTCTCCTCGTCCTCCTCTCGTTGTCCAGAGGCTTGAGGCGACCCAGATGGACACAAAAGGTAAGGCTCTTTAATTTCAGAGATGTGCGGTCTTCTGGAACGTTCCGCATTGCTTTGGGAGAGATTGCAGGGAGACTGCAGTGTTGGACCCACTCATCGGTGGGAGCCGCTGAACTCGGGGCTGGATCCTCTGCCGCACTCAGTGAGAGCCTCCAACGCACCGGCTCCCTCCCTGCCCCTGGACGTCCAGCATCTGTCAAGAACAGGGTGAAGCCCAAAATGCCCTTTGGTGAAGAAGATTAGTGATGAACCGAGACCTGGGGAACACAGTTTCATTTAATAATCAATTTATTTCATAAAACTGGGAGTTTCTGGCGAGCAAGAGCGAGATAAAGTGGGTGTGATGTATGGTGTTAATTAATACATGATAGTAGCTGGCTTCTGATGGACCCCACTCCAGGCTGGGAGTGGGATTGTTTAAGGGTGATTCTGTTGGTTACAGATCCGCCTCTTGAGCTTGCTTTCAATATTTTTTTTTGCTTAGCTTGTCTCGGTTGCTGCAATGACCACGTGGAGCATTTGTAATGACCACGAGCATCTCCCCGGCATCTGACTCTCGGCCCCTTCCCCTCGCTACCTTCCAGTTTACTGATGGGGTTGTGTGTTCTGGGGTGGTGGGGGAAAAGGGAGGGTTAGAGCCACCGAAAAAAACTCTGCACCGGGAGTTTTGAAGGTCTGTAAACTGACCAGGTATCGTTGAAGTTTTACAGAGTCGCCTTGCTGGTTCCAAGTCAAACTGATTTTGTAAAATCACTCTCTTAAGTTACTTTTTTTCCTCGATTTTCCTTGCCAAGGTCACATGGTCAAAATGAGGTGGCAAGAAGGCATGATATTTTTCCACCAGAGGCGTTGGAGTGACTTTGGTGAGGGTCTTATTGGCTACTGGTTTCTCTGTGGCTCAGTGGGGGAGCAGTTGGTCTGTGAGTTGGGGCTGGACTGATGTATGCTGACCCGCTGAAGAATTGGGGAACATATGCTGTCGCTTTGTTCTGGGGGATGCAAAGGGCTAGGAATTGTGCCTTCTTTTCAGGCCCAGGGTGTGCACTGTTGAACCCAGTATTCTCGTTCCACAGAGGGCGATCCTTGTGCCTAGTTGGAGTCCCAGAATCCAAGACAACACACCAAAAATGAACCGTGTGATCACCTTGTACATAAAACATGATGGGCAGGGGTCAGGTAGACAGTAGGAAACTTTTCCTTAGAGAGCGTGGGTTTAAAGTAAGGGGTTTAGAGGGGATCTTGAGGAAGAAACTTTTAACCCAGAGGGCGGGTGGAGTCTGGAATATACTGCCTCAGTGGGTGGTGGTAAAAGATACTCCAATAACGTTTAAGTATGAGGATGACCACTTGAATCACTAAGATATAGAAGGCTACAGACCAAGTGTTGGTCAATGGAGTATAGCTTGCAGAGTATTTACTCGGAGTATCGTGTGAAGTCCTGGTCACCCCATTATAAGAAGGATGTGCAGAAGAGGTTCACCAGGACGCTGCCTGGAGTAGAGGGTATGAGCTACAAGGAGAGGTTGGACAAACTTGAGTTGTTCTCCCTAGAGTGTTGGAGGCTGAAGGGAGACCTGATAGAGGTCTTTAAAATTATGAGAGGCATAGGTAGAGTAGACAGAATCTTTTCCCCAGGGTAGAAATGACAAACACCAGAGGATGTGCTTTTAAAGACAGAGGGGGGGAGTTTAAAGGCGACATGAGGGGCAAGTTTTTACACGGGGTGGTAGGTGCCTGGAATGGGTTACCGGGGGTAGTAGTGGAAGCAGGCAGCTTGGTGGAGTTTAAGAGGCTTTTAGATAGACACATGAATATGGAGGGATATGGATGATACACAGGAGGTGAACATTTAGTACACGTTGGCATCAAGATCGGCATAACATTGTGGGCCGAATGGCCTGTCCTGTGTTGTACTGTTCTATGTTTAAGTAGGTAGGTATTTGATGGTCAGCATGGACATGGTGGGCCGAAAGGCCTGTTTCTGTGCTGTGTGACTCTATATTTAGTAAAGGCTAAAATTAGCTACTTGAGTGATTAATAAAGGTTGTTCTGGAGTCCATAACCCAAAAGGTACATTAGAAGTAGTCTGAGTTACCTGAATGAGGCATCGAGGACGAGATCGCTCTCTGGTTCCTATAGTGCAATGATGATTGCTGCCCACCCTTCCTTCCCACACCCCTTCCACATCACTGTTAACCCCTCTCCATCTGCTGGCTATGGCCACCGCTGTAAGCAGCATGCTACATTCTTGGGGTGGGCCCAACACCCCCCACCACCTCCCCGTCCATGCAGAGACATCTGAGAGGGTCCTTTCCTCCCTCGCTCTATCCCCTTTAACTATAGAACAGTACAGCACAATACAGGCCCTTCGGCCCACAATGTTGTGCCGACCTTCAAACCACACCTAAGACTATCTAACCCCTTCCTCCCACATATCCCTCTATTTTAAATTCCTCCATATGTTTATCTAACAATCTCTTGAACTTGACCAACATATCTGCCTCCACCACCACCCCAGGCAGCGCATTCCATGCACCAACCAATCTCTGGGTGAAAAACCTCCCTCTGACATCTCCCTTGAACTTCCATGCCTTCCAAAGCCATGCCTTGTATTGAGCATTGGTGCCCTGGGAAAGAAGTGTTGGCTGTCTACTCTATCTATTCCTCTTAATATCCTGTACACCTCTATCATGTCTCCCCTCATCATCCTTCTCTCCAATGAGTAAAGCCCCAGCTCCCTTAGTCTCTCCTCATAATGAATACTCTCTAAACCAGGCAGCATCCTGGTAAATCTCCCCTGCACCCTCTCCAATGCCTCCACATCCTTCCTATAATGAGGCGACCAGAACTGGACACTACTCCAAGTGTGGCCTAACCAGAGTTTCGTAAAGCTGCATCATTACTTAGTGGCTCTTAAACTTTGTCACTGCTGGTGGGGTTGCACCCACATTTAGCCACCATAAAGTTTCTCCCTGATGTCCACAGCTGCTCCCTGGTGTTGGTAGTGAAAGATAAGATATTTATTTATTAGTTACATGTACATCGAAACACACAGTGAAATACATCTTTTTGCGTTACTAAGAATGTGCTGGGGACAGCCCGCAAGTGTTGCCACTCTTTCGGCGCCAACATAGCATGCCCACAACTTCTTAACCCGTACGTCTTTGGAATATGGGAGGAAACCGGACCACCCGGAGGAAACCCACGCAGACGCGGGGAGGACGTACAAACTCCTTACGGACAGTGGCGGGAATTGAACCCGGGTCGCTGGTGCTGTAATAGTGTTATGCTAACTGCTACACTACCGTGCCGCCCTTTCATTAGCAGATTGAAGTTGGATGACTACATTCATCTAAAACTATCTGTGCCCTTGTAAGTCTCTGCCTATGGTGTTGTGCATCCAACTATATCTTTATATTCTGGGGAATGAAGTGAATTATGAGTTTGTTTACAATTTTACAGCTCAGAGACAGGTCACTTCAGTGCAGCAAGACTGGACCAGGTTTCCTGCTCCACTCCTTATATCCTCGGCTTCAACTTCCTCAATCACACTGGGATGGAATGAGAGAGTGCAAACCATGTTGCATCCATCGTTGAACAATGTTTCCTTCTGTTCCCTTCTTGAACTTATCCAGCTTTCCTTGAAATCCACTAATATTATTCACCTCATCCACTCCATGTTATATCCAGACCACTTTTATGACTGACAAGCCTCCTTTGGGCTTTGGTACAACATCAGCTGGTATTGGTAATTGGTTTATTATTGTCACATGTACTGAGATACAGTGGAAAACTTTTGTTTGCGTGCCATCCAGACAGATCATTCCGTACATGAGTACATTAAGGGAGTAAAAAGAAAACAGAATGCAGAATGTTGTGTTACAGTTACAGAGAAAGTGCAGTGCAGGTAGATAATAAGGTGCAAGGGCCATGATGAGGTAGATTGTGAGATCAAGAGTTCATCTTTATCGAACAGGAGATCTGTCCAAGAGTCTTATAACAGTGGGATAGAAGCTGTCCTTGAGCCTGGTGGTACATGCTTTCAGGCTTTTGTATCTTCTGCCCGATGGGAGAAGAGAGAATGTCTGGGGTGGGTGGTTGTTAGTTACTTCAAGGACAGGGCTAAATTGGATTGCCTCAACTGGGTGTGGAGGTTGTGATGTGGGAAGGAGTGGGTGAAAATTTATTGCTCCCCAGATGGGCAGTTGTCTGATCTGCTATCGGCTGATTTGCACGATTGCAATGTGCAGCCATCTCCAACCCTGCTGTACGGTGGCTGCACATCTTGGCATGGGACCAAAGTTGTGATTGGTCTGCACCACTTAAAGGCAGCCTGTGTCTCTTAAAGGGGAGGTGCATCATACCTGAAGCAGCTGACAGGTTTCACTGAGGATGTACTCACAGGCAGACACTCCTTCACTGAGGTTGGGTTAGAGGGATGGGCAGGTGAAGGAGAATTAGTTCCAAGGTAGTAGGGAACTAAGGGGGATGGGACTAATGGGATTGCTCTTCTGCGAGCCAACATGGACCCGATGGGACCAATGTCTTTGTTCAGTATTGGATAAGTGAGTTGCTCCCTGCACATCCGTTCCATAATAGGAAAGATGTTATTAAACTAGAAAGAGTGCAGAAAAGATTTACCAGGATGTTGCCAGGAGTTGGGGGCCTGAGTTACAAGGAGAGGTTGTGTAGACTAGGACTTTATTCCCTGGAACGTAGGAGATTGAGGGGTGACCTGATAGAGGTGTATAAGGTCACGAGGGGCACAGACAGGGTGAAAGTACATAGTATTTTTCCCAGGGAGGGGATACTAAAAACAAGAGGGCATAGGTTTAAGATCAGAGGCGAGAGATTTAAAAGGGACATCAGGGGCAGCTTCTTCACACAAAGGGTGGTGCGCATTTGGAATGAGCTGCCAGAAATAGTGGTTGAGGTGGGCACTTAGCAACATTTAAAAGCCATCTAGATAGAACATAGAACAGTACAGCACAGAACAGGCCCTTCGGCCCACAATGTAGTGCCAATATAGCTATTCCTCCTACCACAGAATGCCCATATCCCTCGATTTTCATCTCATTCATGTGCCCATCCAAGCCCCTCTTAAAAGCCCCCAATAAATTTGCCTCCACCACCCTATCAGGCAACGCATTCCAGGCATCCACCACTCAGTAAAAAAAAATGTACCCCTCACGTCTGTTCTGAACCTACCCCCTCTCACCTTAAATGCATGCCCTCTGCTATTGGATCGCTCAATAATGGGGGAAAAAGATATTGCTTGTCCACCCTATCTATGCCCCTCATCATTTTATACACTTCCAACAGATCACCCCTCAGCCTCCACCGCTCCAGAGAAAAGAGCCCAAGTTTGTCCAGCCTCTCCTGATAGCACATGCCCTCTAATCCAGGCAGCATCCTAGTAAACCTCCTCTGCACCCTCTCTAAAGCCTCGACATCCTTCTTATGGTGAGGTGACCAGAACTGCACGCAATACTCCAAATGCGGCCTAACCAGAGCTCTATAGAGATGCATCATAACTTCTTGACTCCTGTACTCAATACCTTGATTAATAAATGCAAGCATTCCATAAGCCGCCTTAACCACCCTGTCTACCTGTGATAGGAGAGGTTTAGAGGGCTGTGGGCCAAACACGGGCAGATGGGACTAGCTCGCTGGGCAACAAAGTTGGCATTGACAAGTTGGGCTGAAGGGCCTGTTTCAGTGCTGTATGACTCCTAATTTTTGCGATTTGGGCACACCTGGCAGAACCAACATTTTGTTGCCTGTCCCTAACTGCCTTCTAAGATGGTAGTGAGACACCTTCCTCAGTGGAGGGATGGTCCCACTGTGCTGTTGAGGAGGGGGCTCCAGGATTTAGACCTGGTAATGATGAAGGACTGGTGATTATATGGAGTGTGACTTGGAGGGGAACCTGCAGGTGGTGGTAACTCAGGCCCCCAAGTCCGGGCAACATCCTGGTAAATCCCTGCACTCTTTCTAGTTTAATAACGTCTTTCCTATTGTGGAACGGATGTGCAGGGAACAACTCACTGATCCAATATTGAACAAGGACATTGGTCCCATTGGGTCCATGTTGGCTCGCAGAAGAGCAATCCCATTAGTCCCATCCTCCTTAATTCCCTGCCTGTAGCCCCTGTCCTTGGTGGTATAGGAGCCAGGTTTGGGAGGTGCTGCTGAAGTGAGTGGCTGCATTTTGTAGCTGGGAGACACTGGGTGTACACAATAGGTGGGAGAGAGTGTTGTGATGAGGATGCTAAGACTCTGAAACTGGATATGAGTCGAATTGGAATTGGCTTATTATTGTCACTTGTACCGAGGTTCAGTGAAAAGCTTGTCTTGGTACCATTACTACAGATCAATGCACACAGTGCATTGAGGTAGTACAAGGTAAAACAATAACAGAATGCAGAATAGTGTTACAGTTACAGAGAAAGAGCAGTGCCAGTAGACAATAAGGTGCAAGGTCATAACAAGGTAGATTGTGAGGTCAAGAGTCCATCCTTATCGTACTACTGAGTGGATTTAATGTGGGAAAAGTGTGAGGTCATGGACTTCGGTAAGAGGAATCTAAAGGCAGGTCATTATCTAAATGGAGAGAGGTTGTAGATGAATGGAATATAGAGGGATCCAGGTGTCTTGTGCACAGATTACAAAATATATCGCAGATAGTGGCCATTATTGCCAAAGGGGTGGAGTTTAGAAATAATGAAGTAATGTCAAAATTGTAAAGGGTGTGGGTGAGGCCACACCAGAGCACTGTGCACAGTTTTGGTCCCCTTAATTAAGAAAGGATATGGTAGCATTGGAAGCAGTTCAGAAGAAATTCAGCAGGCTCATTCCCGAGATGGGAGGGTTGTCCTATCACCAGCAGCTGAAACAATGTGATCTACATTCTTTGGAGTTTAGAAGAAAGAGGGGTGATCTTATTGGAACGTGAGATCCTTGGGGACATGACAGAGTAGATGTTGAGATGTTTCTTCCAGTGCGAGAATCTCAAGCTTAGTGACATGGTGTCATGATAACAAAATCAATGTCAGCAAAACAAAAGAGCTGGTCATTGACTTCAGGAGCGGGGGCAGTGCACATGCTCCTGTCTACATCAATGGTGCTGAGGTCAAGAGGGTTGGGAGCTTCAAATTCCTAGGAGTGAACATCACCAATAGCCTGCCCTGGTCCAACTATGTAGACACCACAGTCAAGAAAGCTCACCAGCACCTCTACTTTCTCAGGAGGCTAAAGAAATTTGGCATGTCCCCTTTGACACTCACCAATTTTAATCAATGCACCATAGAAAGCATCCTATCCAGATGCATCATGGCTTCGTATGGCAACTGCTCTGCCTGTGACCGCAAGAAACTGCAGAGAGTTGTGGACACAGCTCAGTGCATCACAAAAACCAGTCTCGCCTCCATGGGTTCTGTCTATACTTCTCCCTGCTTTGGTAAGCAGCCAGCATAATCAAAGACCCCACCCAACCTGAACATTCTCTCCTCCCCTCTCCTATCGGTTAGAAGATACAAAAGCCTGAAAGCACATACCGCCAGGCTCAAGGACAGCTTCTATCCTGCTGTTGTAAGACTATTGAACGGTTCCCTAGTATGATAAGATTGACTCTTGACCTCGCAATCTACCTCATTATGACCTTGCACTGCACTTTCTCTGTAGCTGTGACACTTTATTCTGCATTCAGTTATTGTTTACCCTGTACTACCTCAATGCACTATGTAATGAATTGATCTGTGCGAACAGTATGCAAGGCAAGTTTTTCACTGTACCTCAGTACAAGTGACAATAATGATAAACCAATAAATAAAGGGGACATACTTACAAGGTCAGGGACAGACATTTAAAATTGAGGTGCATAAAACTTCTCACAGAGGGTGCTGAATTTCTGTAATTCTGTATCCCAGAAGGTTCTGGAGGATAGATCGTTAAGTGTATTTGAAGAGAGAGCAGATTAATTTTGTAACGGATTTAGTAAGAGGGGGAAGAGGAATTGAGACCTGGGGCAGATGAGCCATGATCATATTGAATGGTGGGGCAGGTTTGAGGGGCCGAGTAGCCTGCTCCTGTTTTTCCCTGTGGTAGAGGGGAGAGTGAATGTCCTGTCCATCTGGTGAATCTGACCTCTTGCCGGAAGCCCTTCTCCCCTTCAGCTTCCTCCCTCTTCCAGCCGTGCTGCATTGTAGGAGATGTACCTCCTAATGTACTTGTTACTGGGAGCGACTAGTTAATGTAGGGCTGTTGAACTTCAGAGAAGGTTCCTCAGCCCACAGACCCTAGCAACACACACGTAGGACTGCAGCAGGAGGCATCCGTCTGCAACTAATCCCTTGAATGTGCATGTGTGGGGGTTGCCCCCCTGCTCCCCTGCAGGCGATCTGCTGACTGCATATTTCCAACAACCATCTGTGCAGCGAACTGGTGAGAAGTGAAATGGAGACACAAGAGACTGCAGATGCTGGAATCTGGAGCGCACGCAATCTGCTGGAGGAACTCCAGCACCTGTGGGAAAGAGGAATTATCCAACGTTTCAGGTGTAGAGTCCCGACCCAAAACATTGGTAATTCCACTACCCCCACAGATGCTGTTCGAGCTGCTGAGTTCCTCCAGTAGTTTGGATTTTACAAATTGGTAAGAAGTGTAATTGCTTTATTACTGTCACATGCACCAAGATACAGTGAAAATCTTTTGTCTGCATGCCATCCAAACAGACTATTTCATACATTGAAGTAGGACAAAAAGGAAAACAATAGCAGAATGTAGTGTTACAGTTAGAGAGAAAGTGCAGTGCAGACAATAAGGTGTGAGGGCCATGACGAAGTAGATTGGGAGATCAAGAGTTCACCTTTATTGTACAAACGGTCCATTCAAGTCTTGTAACAGTGGGATAGAAGCTGTCCTTGAGCCTGGTGGTATGTGTTCTCAAGCTTTTGTATCTTCTGCCTGATGGGAGGGGGGATGAAGAGAGAATGTCCGGAGTGGGTGGGGTCTTTGATTACGTTAAGATAATTTCTTCATTAGTCACATGTACATTGAACCACACAGTGAAATGCATCTTTTGTGTAGTGTTCTGGGGGCGGCCCGCAAGTGTCGACACGCTTCCAGCGCCAACGTAGCATGCCCGCAACTTCCTAACCCGTACGTCTTTGGAATGTGGGAGGAAACCGGGGCACCCGGAGGAAACCCACGCAGACACGGGGAGAACGCTTTCCCCGAGGCAGTGAGAAGTGCAGACGGAGTCAATGGAGGGGAGGCTGGTTTGTGTGAGGGACTGGGATGTGTCCACAACACTCTATTTCTTGTGGTCTTGGGCAAAGCAGTTGCCGTACCAAGCCGTGATGCATCCGGATAGGTGCTGTAGCAGCAGCACGTAAGGTATCAGAAACGACTACAGAACTGAACCCCTTCTCTTTATACATTTGAAAAGAATAAATCAAGGAATGTTCCCACCCATAAGGTGACTTGACAGTTGCACCTGTTCACTGCTGTCAACAGGGAGGGTGTGACAGACAGCAGTGAGTCACTATATGGCATTCAACAAGGAACAAAAAGCGTGAGGTGCTGGTGATTTAAAATTCAGTCGTGGGGAAAGTAAATGTGAAGGGGATCATCTGGAAAGTGAGGAGACCAAAGTGGGAAAACAAAATGATTTCACTTCATCTGCTGTTTAGTGTGTCCCACCACAGAAAGCACATTAATCCCACAGCAAGTCAATAGTGTTGGTTGACCGGGTAATGCCAAGAATGAATCAGATTTATTATCACTTGACATATGATGTGAAATTTGTTGCTTTGTAGCAGCAGTACAGTGCAAAGACACAAAATTACTATAAATTACAAAATAAATAAATAAATAGTGCAAGAAAAGGAATAATAAGATGGCACTCATGGGTTCACGGACCAGTCAGAAATCTGATGGCGGAGGGGAAGAAGCTGTTCCCGAATCGTTGAGTGTGGGCCTTCAGGCTCCTGTACTCCCTCCCTGATGGGAAATGATAGTTGAGAGGTTTGTTTGAGCATGAAATTTAATTCAGCTCTTTAAGGATTATTCTGGCAAATGGAGAAAGATTATTTAGGGAGAGTTGAGGGATCGTCACTGTTGCTGGAGTGAGGACAGAGTTTAGGAGAAAATTTTCTCACTCAAGGACTTGTTGAGTTCTCCCGCAGGAGATGGGTTGAAACAGAGGCCACCCAAAGAGAAATAGGAATTGTTTCTTAGAATGGAAGAGGTTGGGAAGAGCTGTGGAGGCAATGGGGTGGGGTTTGTTTTGGATTCTTCAGCCAAAGAGCTGGCACATGGTAGTGGGCTGAGTGGCCTCTTTCAATGATATCGGGCTACAGGATAATACAAGAAACTCCAGTATTGGAATGGTGCTGCATGTTTGCAGTAGAGAATTAAAATTCTATTACCAGGATGGAAAATGTGAAGGAACATCTGTTCCTGAGTCCAGAAATAATTATCGAAGGATTTCCAAAAAAAAAGTTCTTGATTGCATAATACTTGGAATATAAACACATTGTGAAGAGATGTTTAGTGCCTTGTAATCCAATAAGTATATTCAATTGAAAGTGATTGAACAGAAATATTGAAGAGTGAGCAACCCAATGATAGTCATTTTCTCCTACTTCTGTCGAAGACGGCAGCTGTTCCTTGAGTAAGAACAATAGCAGTTTACATTTCTAAAGCATCTTTAACAGGGCAATACATCCTAAAAAGTCTCTCAGCAATATTAACAAGGAGAATTTGACACATGAGGAGGTGTTTGGCCAATGACCAGTAGTTTGTTCAAAGAGGTAGGTTTTATCTTGAAGTGAGACTGGGGAGGGAATACAAGAGTTGGGGGTGGGAGGATGGGCTGCAGCCGTTAGCTGAAGACATTGCCGTCTGAGATGGAATGATGTAGGTCAAGGACATGTTCCAGAAGTCATAATGGGAGGAGGCTCAAGATCTTTAAGGGTTATGATTTGGAGGAGATTACAGAAGGATTTGAAAACCAGGGTGCCTTTTTGGAGCGCACCAGTGCCTCTACTTCCTCAGAAATTTGACATGTCCCCGTTAACTATCTCCAATTTTTACAGATGCACTATGGCTTGGTACAGCAACTGCTCTGCCCGGGCTGCAAGAAACTGCAGAGAGTTGTGGACATAACTCAGCACATCACGGAAACCAGCCTCCCCTCCATGGTCTACGCTTCCCACTGTCTTGGGAAAGCAGCCAGCATAATCAAAGACCCTTCCTACCCTGGACATTCTCTCTTCTCCCCCCCCCCCCCCCCACCGTTGGGCAGAAGATACAAAAGCCCGAAAGCACGTACCACCAGGCTCAAGGACAGCTTCTATTCCACTGTTATAAGACTATTGAACGGACCTCTTGTACAATAAGTTGGATTATGTTGGCTGTTTTACTGAGGCAGTGAGAAGTGCAGACAGTCTGTGGAGGGGAGGCTGCTTTCCGCGATGTGCTGAGCTGTGTCTACAACTCTGCAGTTTCTTGTGGTCTCGGGCAGAGCAAGCTGTGATGCATCCAGATAGGATGCTTTCTATGGTGCATCTGTGAAACATGGTGAGGGTCAAAGGGGACATGCCGAATTCTTTGACTCCAATGTTGCAAAGTCTAATCTGATTGACCAAAGCATTGATGTCCGAAAGGCTGGAGATGTCTGACTGACTGCTTTGCTTTGAATCTGAGAAAAATAAAATTAAATATTTTTATTAATCTCAAGGAGATTGGAATGCAATGGAAGAATTTTATTCCTCAGTTGCACTACCAGTTGGCTAGCCCCTCTGGGGTAACTGTGTTCACTCTGGGAAGGAGAATTACCATAGAACAATACAGGCCCTTCAGCCCACCATGTTGCGCTGACCTTCAAACCACACCTAAGACCATCTAACCTCTTCCTCCCACATATCCCTTTTAGGGAGTTAGGGGCAGGTCCACAGGAACTATGAAAATCATAAAACCTACAGATGCTGGAATTCTGGAAAAACCCTTCTTCAGAACATCACGGACCCAAAACGTTGACTGTTTCTCTATCCACAGATGCTGCCCGACCTGCTGAGTGTTTCCAGCTGTTTGTTTTTGTTCCACTGGACCAATCTCCAGACTTGAAGGATTACATTATGAGGACAGGTCACACAAACTTGATAGGTGTTCTCTCGAGCCTGGAGTCTGAGAGATGATATAATTGAGGTATTTAAAATTTTAAAGGGATCAGATGGGGTTCTTGGAGAGAAATGTTCTTCCACTTGGGGGTGCAGGGGAATAGGAGGAAACTGACCCAAGAAAAAATGATCTTAAAATTGTTCTGAGGCTGTTTAGAACTAAGATTGGGAAGATGTTTTTTTTCTGCACTGAATGGAAATCTCTAACTCTCTCCATCTGTGGATACTGGGGTCAGTGGAAATTCTCGAGACAAGTGGAGAGATTGTTGTCAGTTTTGGCTGCTGCAGGATAAGGAACAAAGAGGGACACATGGAAATTTTTTTAAAAAAAAATGGATGTTGGAAATCTAAAGTAAAAACACAATGCTGGAAATGCTCAGCAGGTCTAAGGTGAGGGGGAAAGGTTAGTAGGAACTTGAGAGACAACTTTTTTACACGGTGGTACGTATATGAAACGAGCTGCCAGGTTGAGGCAGGTACAATAACAACTTTTAAAAGACACTTGGACAGGTACATGGATAGGAAAGGTTATGGGCCAAATGCAGGCAAATGGGACTAGTTTGAATGGGGCATCTAGGTCAGCATGGACCAGTTGGGCTGAAGGGCCTGTTTCCGTGCTGTATGACTCTAGGTCAGGCAGCATCTATGAGGAAGGAAGGCCAGAGCTCGGAAGGAAATGAAAAAGACTTGTTAAGCTGCAGGGATGGTGGAGTAGGAGGACATCCCTGATGGGGTAAAACTGGGGTGACCGTGGGACTCAGCTTATCTGATCAACGAGTGAATGGCAGCAGTTAGAGAGTGAGAACATAGACAAAAGAATGTGGGAGTTGTGAAATGCAGAGCAGGAAGCCATGCCTGGCAGGTCAGGCTGGGCACGTCCTCCACTTGAAGAGGGAAAGAAAGAGAAAGTGGAATAAAACTAGACAAGCTGAGAGAATATCAAAGGTGGATAACTGATCCAGACAGAAATCAGTTACCTGAAGCTATAGAATTCAACATTGAGATGGACTCAGTGTAAACAGTTGAGGCACCAGCACCAATCCTCTGGTTCACCACTCATTACATCTTGCCAACCAGAAGAAGATTCAGTTACACCTAGAACATAGAACACTACAGCACAGTACAGGCCCTTTGGCCCACAATGTTGTGTCAACATTTTATCCTGCTCTAAGATCTATCTAACCCTTCCCTCCCACATAGCCCTCCATCTCTCTATCATTCATGTGTCTATCTAAGAGTCTCTTAAATGTCCCTAATGCATCTGCCCCCACAACCTCTGCGGGCAGTGCGTTCCACACACCCACAACTCTTTTTTTAAAAAAAAACTTACCTCTGACATCCCCCTTATACTTTCCTCCAATCACCTTAAAATTATGTCCCCTCATGTTAGCCATTGTCACCCTGGGAAAAAGTCTTCGACTGTCAACTCGATCTATGCTTCTTCTCATCTTGTACACCTCTATCAAGTCACCTCTCATCTTCTCTTCAAAGAGAAAAGCCCTAACTCGCTCAACCTATCCTCATAAGACATGCTCTCCAATCCAGGCAACATCCTGGTAAATCTCCTCTGCACCCTCTCTAAAGCTTCCACATCCTTGCTATAATGAGGCGACCAGAACTGAACACAATACTCCAAGTGTGGTCTAACCAGAGTTCTATAGAGCTGCAATGTTACCTCATGGCTCTTGAACTCAATACCCCGACTAATGAAGGCCAACACACTATACGCCTTCTTAACGACACTATTGACCTGCATGACAACCTCGGGATCTATGGCCGTGGACCCCAAGATCCTTCTGTTTCCCCCACACCTGTTTCCTGTCAGCCAGCCAATCTCCAACCCTTGCCAATGTGCTACCTCCTACATCAGAAGCTTTTATTTCCTGCACTGACCTTTGATGTGACATCAAATGCCTCTGGAAATCTAAGCAAGTAGATCTGCTGGTTCCCCATTTTCTGCTGCATATGTTTCTCCTCTATCATGCATTTGGTGACTTGGGTACCTCTTCCTGGCAGTTGAATTGCCCCTACTGCTTGGTCATTGGCACAGCAGATTCAACAAGAGCCAGTTCAAACGAGTTGCAATGCGTGCTGTGATCCTTGAAATAAGTGACAGAGGAATCAGCATTTCAGTTGAGACATGAAACTGGCATTCCATCTCCCCTCTTAGTTGAGCAGAACAGATTGTGTGGCACTCTCCGAAGAGCTACCAAGTTCTCCCTGGAGTCCAACATGTACCTTCAACCACACTGATTAACAGGCCATTTGTCTTCGAGTTTGTGGCATCTTACTGTGTGCGTATTGATTGCCATGATGCATGAGGGCAACCACACTTCAAAAGTACTTCCCTTTCCCTCCTTCAGAGACGTTGTTCCTGTTTTTTTTAAATAATAGTGTCGTGACGTGATTGGTGACCAATGAAATGGGAGTGATGTTGCTTGCTGCCTGTTGCAAGGCTTTGTCAGTGGGACTGCAACGGCTTTGCAGCCACATCAAGCCTAATTATTGTTGCTTTGGTCACTTTTTAATGTCTTGTTCTGCTGACAGTTTGCAATCTGAACACCCTTCCTTTGCCTACACAGCACAAGAGTGTGTTCAGCAAATGCTTCCCTTTCAGAATCTAACCATTTTCCCTTCTGAATGTTCCTAGTTCCCTTCAGACTACCTTGGAGCAGGATAAAATGTCGGTACAACATCATGGGCTGAAGGTCATGTACCGTGCCGTAATGTTCTAGTTGGCAGCAACTTGCTGTTTAAGGATTTTAAGCCCAGCTCTGGTAAATTGGTTTATTATTGTCACATGTACCAAGGTACGGTGAACAAATTTGTTTTGCGTGCTATGTATACAGATCATTGCATTACATCAGTACATCGAGGTAGTATAAGGGAAAACAATAAAAGAATACAGAATAAAGTGTCACAGTTACAGAGAAAGTGCAGGCAGACAATAAGGTGCAAGGTCATAAAGAGGTAGATTGTGAAGTGTTCATTTTATCGTACTAGAGGACAGTTCAATAGTCTGATAACAGTGGGATAGAAGCTGTCCTTGAGCCTGGTGGTACGTGCTTTCAGGCTTTTGTATCTTTTGCCCATTGGGAGGGGGAAGAAGAGAGAATGTCCATGATGGGTGGGGTCTCTGATTATGCTGGCTGCTTTACCGAGGCAGTGAGAAGTGTAGACAGAGTCCATGGAGGGGAGGCTGGTTTGAAGTAAGATGAAAGTTTATAAAATATGAGAGGTATAGATTTCTTTTTCCCAGGGTAGAAATGTTGAATACTAGATGGCATAGCTTTAAGGTGAGAGGGGGTAAGTTTAAGGGGGATGTGCAGGGCAAGTTTGTTTTACAGAGTGGTGGGTGCCTGGAATACGTTGCCAGAGGTTATAGTGGAAGCAGACATGATGGTGGTGTTCAAGAGGCTTTTAGACAGGCACATGAATATACAGAGGATATTGGGATGTGGATTATGTGCAGGCAGAAGAGATTAGTTTAATTTGTCATCCTGCTCAGCACAGACATGGTGGGCCAAAGGGCCTGTTTCTTTGCTATAGTGTTCTATGTTTTATGAGTCTTCTCACAGCCTGGTCTGGTCCTGTACTGACTCAGTGCCTGATATTGTCACTGAACAGCACTGAGCTGCTCATCTCCTGTCCTTAAGACCAGAAGCCGTCTGACCAATTCCCATTGCATTCCTACTGGTCATCCCGATTAAGGTCACCAACAACAACGACAACTTTTATCTGATGCCTTTGCCCAAAAGCTTCACGTGTGAACATAAAATGACCCTGAGTCACAGAATGGGACATCAGGGCAGGTGACTGAAAGCTCAGTCAAAGCAGTCATTTTTAAGGTGTGTGTGTGTCAAAGGCTGAAACAGAGGTGGAGAGGTTTTGGAATTCCAGAGCGCTGGTCCTTGACGCTGAAGGCAGGGTCAATGATATTTGGAGATGACCAAGGCACCTGAACTGCAGAGATCTGAGAGGGTGAAGGAGAAAGGGAGAGGTGAGACCATGGAAAATTTTGAAAATAGAGATGATAATTTTAATACCTTAAATTGTAAACATTTAATATAAGATTTTTATTAGTTACATGTACATCAAAACACACAGTGAAATGCATCTTTTGCGTAGAGTGTTCTGGGGGCAGCCCGCAAGTGTCGCCACGCTTCCGGCACCGACATAGCATGCCCACAACTTCCTTCCTAACCCGTACATCTTTGGAATGTGGGAGGAAACCGGAGCACCCGGAGGAAACCCACGCAGACACGGGGAGAACATACAAACTCCTCACACAGTGGCGGGAATTGAACCCGGGTCGCTGGCGCTGTAAAGTGTTACGCTAACTGCTACACTACTGTACATTTCTTGGGAGCCCTGCAGGTCAGTGAGCATGGGGAGGGGTTGGGGTGTGTGTGGGGAGGTAACTGGTGGATAGGATGGTGCAACTGAATTATAGAGAGAGGTTGGGCAGGCTAGGACTTTATTCACCGGAGTGCAAGAGAATGAGGGGTGATCTGATGGAGGTGTAGAGAATCATGAGGGGCAGAAAGAGGGTGAATGCGCACAGTCTTTTTCCCAGGGTTGGGGAATCCAGAACTGGGGGCATAGGTTTAAGGTGAGAAGGGAGAGATTTAATAGGAACCTGAGGGGCAACATTTTCACCCAGAGGACGGCCCATATATGGAATGAGCTGCCAGAGGAAGTGGTTGAGGCAAGTACATGAGCAGCACTTAAAAGACATTTGGACAGGTACCTGGTATTGGTTTACTATTGTCACGTACCGAGGTACAGTGAAAAGCTTGTCTTACAAACAGATCGTACAGGTCAAATCATTACACAGTGCAGTTATATTGAGTTAGTACAGAGTCCATTGATGTAGTACAGGTAAAAACAGTAACAGTACAGAGTAAAATGTCATAGCTACAGAGAGTGCAGTGCAATAAGGTGCAAGGTCACAACAAGATAGATCGTGAGGTCAGAGTCCATCTCATTGTGTAAGAGAACCATTCAATAGTCTTATCACCGTGGGGTAGAAACTGTCCTTGAGCCTGGTGGTACGTGCCCTCAGGCACCTGTATCTTCTACCTGATGGAAGAGGAGAGAAGAGAGAATGTCCTGGGTGGGTGGGGTCTTTGATTATGCTGGCTGCTACACCAAGACAACGAGAGGTAAAGACATGGAGAGGAGGCTGGTGTCCGTGATGCGCTGGGCTGTGTCCACAACTCTCTGCAGCTTCTTGCGGTCCTGGGCAGAGCAGTTGCCGGACCAAGCCGTGATACATCCAGATAGGATGCTTTCTATGGTGCATCAGTAAAAGTTGGTGAGAGTTAAAGGGGACAAACCAAATTTCTTTAGCTTCCTGAGGAAGTAGAGGCGCTGGTGAGCTTTCTTGGCTGTGGCATCTACGTGATTTGAGCAGGACAGGCTGTTGGTGATTTTCACACCCAGGAACTTGAATCTCTCAACCCTCTCGACCTCCGCACCATTGATGCAGACAGGTGTATGTACACTGCCCCCTTTCCTGAAGTCAATGACCAGCTCTTTTGTTTTGTTGGCATTGAGGGAAAGGTTGTTGCCATGACACCATTCCACTAAGCTCTCTATCTCCTTCCTGTACTCGGACTCATCGCTGTTTGAGATACGGCCTACAATGATGGTATCATCTGCAAACTTGTAGATGGAGTTAGAGCAGAATCTGGCCACAGAGTCATGAGTGTATAGGGATTAGAGTAGAGGGCTGAGGACACAGCCTTGTGGGGCACCAGTATTGAGAATAATCATGCTGGAGGTATTGCTGCCTATCCTCACTGATTGCGGTCTGGTTGTTAGAAAGTCAAGGATCCAGTTACAGAGGAAGATGTTGAGTCCTAGGCCTCAGAGTTTGGTGACAAGCTTGCTTGGAATTATTGTATTGAAGGAATTATGCATAGGAAAGGTTTGGAGAGATATGGGCCAAACACAGGCAAATGAGACTTAGATGGGAATCTTGGTCAGCATAGACCAGTTAGGCTGAAGGGCCTGTTTCCGTGCTGTCTGACTGTCTAAAGTAGGATTTGAACACCCTTTTGATCTTCCTGTACAGTTGTGTTTCACACTAAGGCCTGTGGCCAGTCTTGAACTATTGGAGGAGGCTCGTATTGTCCATGGTGCAAGTGAACGATTGTCGATGTGGCTTACCCTGAGATTCTGTGACTGTGTCAGTGTGACGTCACCTTGCTGACCGTCCTGGGGAGAGTGCAGTCGAGGACACCAGACGCCTTCAGTGTTTTAATGAGAACTGTTTGGGACAGAAGGGGTTTGGACTACATTGAGGGACCGTTACATTTGATCCTGAAAGCAGTCCCCCTCTTGTCCTATAAACTTTCATCTGGTCCCTGCACTGTAAAGGCATTCATTGCGTGAAGTTTTTTTTAAGAGTCATTTCAGCGTAAAAATGCACACAGCAGCTCAATGTTCTGTTTTGGATTAATTACCACTTGGAAAAATGCATCCCTCAAGCAAGATGGCACCGGAGCGTGGCGACTCATGGCAAGCTGCTCTCTACAGATCTACTCATTACCCTTGCAATCATTCTACACCTTTAAGTTTAAACTCAATGCCACTATTACATCAATGCACTCTGTAGTAACCCAATGTAACTGCACTGTATAATGAATTGACCTGTACAAACAGTATGCAAGACAAGTTTTTCACTGTACCTCAGTACAAGTGACAATAATAAACCGATATTTTTTTAATCAGCATGGTGTTCGTGGATTTTGTACTTGCTCAGTGATTTTTTTTTCTCTCTACTTCCCTGACCCTCCTCCGGCTCCACTGAGTCGGCTCACCTCGCCTGTTCATTCAAGTGCCCTTCCTTCCCAAGGGTGAAGGTCAGTAAGCTGTTTCATGTTGGAGGACCGTGTGATGTGGAATCTTGCTCATCCTGTTTGACGCAGATGAAAATACTTGCATTTATATTGTGTTTTTCATCATGTCCAATGTGCTTTACTGCCCAACAAGTATTTCTGAAGTGCTGCATTCTATTTGAGATGGAACAGAGAACACAGAACAGTACAGCACAGGAACAGGCCCTTCGGCCCACCATGTTGTGCCAAACTAATTAAACACCTCACTAAACTAATCCCTTCTGCCTACACTTGCTCCTTATCCCTCCATTCTCTGCACATTCATGTGCCTATCTAAGAGCCTCTTGAACACCTCTGTCATTGACGATGGTGTATGGAATCCCCTGGTGTACACGTACAACATGCCATCACACCACTTTGAAGCTGAGCCTGGTGGGCTTTCCCAAGGTTTTTCCAACATTCCAGGACCGATATCCAGCATTCATTCCACTTGCATCAGATGCATCACAGGCAACCGCTCTGCCCGTGACCGCAAGAAACTGCAGAGAGTTGTGGACACAGCTCAGTACAACACAGAAACCAGCCTCCCCTGCATGGACTACCTACACTTCTCGCTGCCTCAGTAAAGTAGCCAACATAATCAAAGACCCCTCCCACCCTGGACATTCCCTCTTCTCCCCTCTCCCACCGGGCAGAAGATACAAAAGCCTGAAAGCACGTACCACAAGGCTCAAGGACAGCTTCTATTCCCGCTGTTATAAGACTATTGAACAGTTGCCTAGTACGATAAGATTGACTCTTGATCTCACAATCTACTTCATTATGACCTTGCACGTTATTGTCTGCCTGCACTGCACTTTCTCTGTAACTGTAACACTTTATTCTGCATTCTGTTATTGTTTTACCTTGTACTACCGCAGTGCACTGTTGTAATGTATTGATCTGTATGAACAGTGTGCAAGACAAGTTTTTCACTTTTCTTCAGTACAAATGACGATAATAAACCAATTCCAAGTAGCCTCCAGGTCTTCTGGGGTGGCTCGGAAGGTAGAACTGTTGACTTGCAGTGATCCAGGTTCAATCCTGACCTTTGGTGCTGTCTGTGTGGAGTCTGTGCATTCTCCCTGTGACTGTGTGGGTTTCCTCCAAGTGCTCTGGTTTCCTCCCACAGCTCTGAGATTGGTAGTTTAATTAGTCCCTTGTGGGTTGTTTGCAGGGGAATTCGGTGAGGGAGGGTGAGTTGATGGCATGTGAGAGAGAATAGGTTGCAGGATCTGAATCAGATTATCACTGATTTAGATGATGTGAAATTTGTTGTTTTGTGGCAGCAGTACAGCGCAAAGACACAAAATTACTATGAATCAAAAGATGATAAATAATGCCAAAAAAAGGAATAATGAGGTAGCATTCGTGGACCATTCAGAAATCTGATGGCGGAGGCGAAGAAGCTGTTCCTGAATCGTTGAGTGTGGGTCTTCAGGCTCCTGTACCTCCTCCCTGATGGTAGTAACGAGAAGAGGGCATGTCCTGGGTGGTGAGTGTCCTTAATGATGGATGCCGCTACCTTGAGGCACCGCCCCTTGAAGATGTCCTCGATGGTGGGGAGGGTTGTGCCTGTGATGGAGCTGGCTGGGTCTACAACCATCTGCAACCTCGTTTGATCCTGCACATTGGGGCCACCATACCAGGCTGTGATGCAACCAGTCAGAATGCTCTCCACCGTACATCTGTAGAAATTTGCAAGTCTTTGGTGATATCCCAAATCTCCTCCAATTCTTAACGAAGTAGAGCTGCTGGCGAGACTTCGTGATTGCTAGTTGTTCTGGTTATCTGGTTCTTTCTGGCCGGGATATCATTAGTGGAGGACTCAGCAATGATAAAGCCCTTGAATGTCAAGGGTGGGTGGTTACACTCTCTTGTTGGAGGTGGCCATTACCGGGCACCTTTTGAGGTATGAATGTTGCTTGCCGTGAGCGAGGTGAAGAAGGTCGTGATCTCAGTGAATTGAATGAGCTTTTCTTGCCAAGTCTAAACTTTGCATGAGAGTGCACATCGAAGGGATGAGATTGTTGTTGGAATTTGACAATAGCATTGGTTATGTATAAGAATTTACATTCTATTAGCCCAATGGTATGTAAGACATAGAAGCAGGAGCAGACTATTCAACTGCTTGTGCCTTCGCCATTATAAATGCTCATGGTTGGTCTCTTACCTCATTACAGTTTCCTGTAATTATCCCATATCCCTTGATTTCCTTAATATTCAAACATGTATCAATTTCTAATTTAATATACTCAGTGACTGAGTCTCCAACAGAGAATAACCTTTGGTTGAAGAAATGTCTTCCTATTTGGGTCCTCAAAGGCGGAGCTTTATTTTGTGATCCTGACTCCTGGTTTTGGACAGCTCCGTCAGGGGGAACAATATCTCTGTGTCTATCCTACCAAGCTCTGTTCGAAGTCTGTACATTTCAGTGAGATGTTTATACATTCTTCTGAACTCCACTGAGCACAGACCTAATCTCTCCTCTTGGGATAAATCCCAGACCAGGTGTATAAAATAGAGGGGCATAGACAAGGTGAATGCACACAGTCTTTTCTCAGGGTTGAGGAATCAACAACCAGAGGGCATGGGTTTAAACTGAGAGGGAGAGATTTAATCGGAACCTGAAGAACAAGTTTTTCTCCCAGAGAGTGGTCTGCATACAGAATGAGCTGCCAGGGGAAGTGGTTGAGGCAGGTACATTAACATTTAAAAGACACTTGGACATAAAGGTTTAGAGGGATGTGTGCAAATGGGACCAGTTTAGATCGGCAAGGGTCTGTTTACATGCTGTGTGACTCTATAACCAGGAATCAATCCAAACGTTTGCTGCACTCCTTTTGCAAATGTATCCTTCCCTGTGTAGGGAAACCAGACCCATGTATGATGTTCCATGTGCCATTTCACCAAGGTCCTATATAACTGCAGTAAGTCATCTTTAGTCGTACAAAAACTTTTTTGCAATAAAGGCCAATTTACATTATCCCCAATCCCAGGTGTGCTAATTTTATTTAATAACTGCTTAGAGAACTGTTTCTGAAAATCAAAGTAGGCTACATTCATGCTTTCTCTCTTTCTGTTCTACTTACAACCTCCTAATAGATTTTTCAATTACAGTTTCCCCGTCTTAATCTGAATTGACACTGCCCAATCCTATAACAGTAAAACTGATAATCTGCTGTTCAACGATAGGAAATCCCAAAGGTTCAGCACACACGGCCAAGAAAGCTCACCAGTGCCTCTACTTCCTCAGGAGGCTAAACAAATTTGGTTTGTCCCCTTTGAATCTCTCCAACTTTTACAGATGCACCATAGAAAGTATCCTATCTGGACGTACCACGGCTTGGTATGGCAACTGTTCTGCCCAGGACTGCAAGAAACTGCAGAGAGTTGTGGACACAGCCCAGCGCATTACGGACACCAGCCTCCCCTCCATGGACTCTGGACTCTGTCTTTACCTCTTGCTGTCTTGGTGAAGCAGCCAGCATAATCAAAGACCCCACCCACCCGGGACGTTCTCTCTCTTCTTCCATCGGGTAGAAGATACAGGAGCCTGAAGGCACGTACCACCAGACAAGGACAGCTTCTACCCCACTGTGATAAGACTATTGAACAGTTCCCTTATACAATGAGATGGACTCTGACCTCACGATCTACCTTGTTGTGACCTTGCACCTTATTGCACTGCACTTTCTCTGTAGCTGTGACACTTTACTCTGTACTGTTATTGTTTTTACCTGTACTACCTCAAGGCATTCTGTACTGACTCAATGTAACTGCTCTGTCTAATGAATTGACCTGTACGATCGGTTTGGAAGACAAGCTTTTCATTGTACCTGGGTACAAGTGACAATAATAAACCAATATATTTCTCAGGTGATCTTTGTTTTTCTGTGGTGTGTCTCCACTCACTGGTGCCCTGGTTCCCATGTTCCCTTTCAATTTAACTTGTTCACTGAAACTTCTCAAAGAAGAAGTGAATTAAAAGAGTGCTGGGTTATGTATTGGTTTATTATTGTCACTTGTACTGAGGTACAGTGAAAAACTTGTCTTGCATACCGTTCGTACGGATCAATTCATTAGTCAGTGCAGATACATTGAGTTAGTACAGAGTGCATTGAGGTAGTACAGGTAAAAACAATAACAGTACAGAGTGAAGTGTCACAGCTTCGGGCAAGTGCAGTGTAATAAGGTGCAAGGTCACGACAAGGTAGATCGTGAGGTCAAGAGTCCATCTCATCGTATAAGGGAACCGTTCAATAGTCTTATCACAGTGGGATAGAAGCTGTCCTTAAGTCTGGTGGTATGTGCCCTCAGGCTCCTGTATCTTCTGCCTGATGGGAGAGGAGAGCAGAGAGAATGACCTGGGTGCAGGCAGGCTGCACTCAGTCGTGTGTACAGTTCTGGTCGCCACAGTGCAGGAAGGATGTGGCAGCAATAGAGAGAGTGCAGAAGAGACGTTGCCGGAAATGGAGGGCTGTAGTTATAAGGACAGATTTGATAGGCTGGGATTGTTCTCACCGGAATGTTGGTGGCTGAGAGGAGACCTTAGAGGTTTATAAAATTATGAGGGGCAGAGATAGGGTAGATACAGAGTCATTTTTCCAGGTCCAGGGAATCTGGAACTGGAGGGCACAGGTTTAAGGTGAGAGGGAATTAAGGGAGATCTGAGGGGCAAGTTTTTCACACAGGGTGGTGGTTATCTGGAACCAGAGGAGGTGGTGGAGGCAGGTACAATTATAACATTTAAAACGTGTTTGGACAGGTACTTGGATGGGAAAGGAGTGAAGAGCTATGGGTCTAATGCAGGCAGATGGGAATAGTTTAGAGAGGTATCACCGTCGGCATGGTGAGGTGGGAAGAAGGGACTCCTTTCTGTATTGTATATTTCTGTGATTCCCTGGTTAATACCCAAAAGTTTGGAAAATCTGAACCTGACACCACCAAAGTCCTGAGCGTGCAGGATTATTGGAATTATTATTTTCCAAATGTCCTGTTACCATTTAAGGCTTCTAACACTTTCCCCACTGGTCTGTTGCCGCCCACTTTCCATCTCCCTCTGTAGAGGAGAAAGAATCAAGGCAATGGTGTTGTGTGGAGTTAGAGTGGGAAGAGTTGAAAGGGAAGCTGGATTCCCTTTCTGACTGTTCCATTTCAGGGATCAAATTTGAAAGGCTGGAATTCGCCATCAAAATGAAGTTAGTTTAGGGAAGGGATTGGTAATTGGTTTATTATTGTCACATGTACTGAGAAACAATGAAAAGCTTTTGTTTGCGTGCCATCCAGACAGATCATTCCAAACAAGTACATCGAGGTAGTACAAAAGGAAATATATCAGAATGCAGAATATAGTGTTACAGTTACAGAGAAAGGGCAGTGCAGGCAGACAAAGGAGGTGCAAGGGGCATGACGAGATAGATTGAGAGATCAGGAGTTCGTCTTTATCACACAAGCAGTCCATTCAAGAGTCTTGTATCAGCAGGATAGAAGCTGTCCTTGACCCGGTTGGTACGTGCTCTCAATCTTTTGCATCTTCTGCCTGTTGGGGGGGGGGGGGGGGGGCAGAAGAGAGAACGACCAGGGTAGGAGGGCTCTTTGATTATGTTAGCTGCTTAATCAAAGACCCCTCCCACCCTGGTCGTTCTCTCTTCTGCCCCCTTCATGATCAAGAAAATGAAGGAACTGTCTGTATCAGTTGCACTTGTTAGGTATGAAGAGATGTTTCATGATGATCTTAGAAGTGTCCAAGATACTAACATTTAAGGTTCAGTTGAAGGTGTGGTCATCACTCTGGGTCTCCAGAGACGATCTGTACCATCCAGTTTGAAGGGACAGGTTGGGCAGATTTGCAGGGATTTGATATCATTGAACTTATTTTCTGATTGATCTGCTTGTAGTAACTCTTGTAGTGAAGGCACAAGAAGCTGTGTCCCAGGAGTAGAAGTAGTTGCTGTTGGATTAGGATTTGTGTTCATTATAGAACATAGAACACTACAGCACAGTACAGGCCCTTTGCCCAACAATGTTGTGCTGACATCTTATCCTGCTCTAAGATCTATCTAACCCTTCCCTCCTACATAGCCCCCTATTTTTCTATCATTCATGTGTCTGTCTAAGAGTCTCTTAAATGTCCCTAATGTATCTGCCCCCACAACCTCTGCCGGCAGTGCGTTCTGCGCACCCACCACTCTCTGTTTTTAAAAAAAAACTTACCTCTGACATCCCCCTTATACCTTCCTCCAATCACCTTAAAATTATGCCCCCTCATGTTAGCCATTGTCACCCTGGGAAAAAGTCTCTGACTGTCCACTCGATCTATGCCTCTTATCATCTTGTACACCTCTATCAAGTCACCTCTCATCCACCTTCTCTGCAAAGAGAAAAGCCCTAGCTCACTCAACCTATCCTCATAAGACATGCTCTCCAATCCAGGCAGCATCCTGGTAGATCTCTGCATCCTTTCTAAAGCTTCCACATCCTTCCTATAATGAGGTGACCAGAACTGAACACAGTACTCCAAGTGTGGTCTAACCAGAGTTCTATAGACCTGCAACATCACCTCATGGCTCTTGAACTCAATACCCCGACTGAAGAAGGCCAACACACCAGATGCCTTCTTAACAACCCTATCGACCTACACGGCAACCTTGAGGGATCTATGGACGTGGACCCCCAAGATCCCTCTGTTCCTCCACATTGCTAAGAGCCCTGCCATTAACCTTGTATTCTGCCTTCAAATTTGATCTCCCAAAGTGTATCACTTCACACTTTTCAGGGTTGAACTCCATCTGCCACTTCTCAGCCCAGCTCTGCATTTTATCAATATCCTGTTGTAATCTGCAGCAGCCTTCTACACTATCCACTACACCACCAACCTCTTGTATCATCAGCAAACTTACTAACCAACCCTTCCACATCCTCATGTCACAAACCAGCAACAAAAGAAACACACTGAGCATGATTCAGTGTTAAAAACTATTTTATTAATCACTACTTATGATAATACTAACATTTTTACTTTTATTTTACGTATGTTAGAATTCAAAAATGTTAAACCTCGAACGTTAACCCCAAAACTAAACTCTTCGTGTGTGTGTGTGTGTGTGTGTGTGTGTGTGTGTGTGTGTGTGTGTGTGACAAAGTCCCAAACTCCCAGTTCCGGAATGGTTCTTAAAGTTCAGTTCCGCAAGCCATAAGGTGAAACATGAGCAAGGGCTTCTTCAACAACCACCGTTGTCTGAAGATAAGATGTAGATGTAGAAAAACATAGAGAGAGTACATACGAAATCCAAATGTTCCACGATGGAACCCAAACGACACTTCAGTGTTTACTCGGTAGTGACTTCCTCACCCCGAAAAGCATCCGAACCGTGGTCGTCCACACACAAATACCTGTTTCCTTCTACAGGTCAGCAACAAAGTGAACTCCACCGGATTACTTCCAACTTCCATACATGGATTTCAGTGGCAAACACAGTTATTGTTTCTCATCCATCGATAGAGAAAACAAGCAGGCTGGTGTCTCTCTCCCTTCTCTCTCTCTCTCCTTTTTTCTTCTTCTAACCTCTTCGACAACGTCATTACGTCCTTTATCTTCTATTGACGTAAGCACGCCCCACACACACACATACACACACACTCTCTATCTTAAAGGGACTTTCACTGAGTCCGTAACACTCATCCAAGTCACTTATAAAAATCACAAAGAGCAGGGCTCCCAGAACAGATCCCTGCGGAACACTACTGGTCACCGACCTCCAGGCAGAATATGCTCCATCTACCACCACCCTCTGTCTTCTATGGGCGAGCCAATTCTGAATCCAGTTATTGCCAATTCTGATATGATAAAGTCCTTCCTGCAGACCTGTGGTGCACTCCCTTGCAACTCTGGTGTAGTTGTCACACAGCATGATGAATAGAGACGAGCAACCAATTAGTTTTACATCCTGTTTCCTTTCTAAAGCAGATACTTACAATTAGATAGTTTAGTTATCATTTATAAGGTGATAAAGTTCTACAAGTGCACATAGAGCGTTGATTCTCATTGGCTACAAAGCTCTGCTGGTATTTTTGGTGAATTCTAGGGGATCCATTGTAAGGCCTCATTAAGGGTGCAGAGGTGGCCCTTTGGATGCACACGCCTGCGTTCTGCAGTACAAGGGTGAATAATACAGAGAACGTGCATGTGCAAAGTCACTGCCAGTTGCTATGTTTGTGGACATGCTATGTTGGCGCCAGAAGCATGGCAACACTTGTGGGCTGCCCCCAGAACACTCTACGCAAAAGATGTACATCGAACCACACAGAGAAATACATGTGACTAATAAAGAAATCTTAATCTTAATGTGAGAAACCAGTACCAGTGAGAATACACAAACAGAACATCAGTCCCAATCCAACAGCTTGTTACCATGATGAGATGTGACCCTCAAGTGCATGGTTGGGAAGGAGACCATGAAGAGGGGTCATCTGTTGCCATAAAGCAGAAAAAGGTAAAAGTTATAAGCAGGCAGAACTATTGTTCCTTGAGGATCCAAAATTACAAGAGCAGCAATTTTGAAGCAGTTACATGAGGGCTACCTCCGTATCAAGCAAGTTGTTAGAAGTTTTGGTGGTCAGGAATAGACTAGCAATAGCAAAGATATTGCAAGAATCTACCAGTGCTTTTTGTAATCCAGGTCTTGGCAGAGAAAACCATGGTCAAGGGTGCATGTAGGATCTACAGTCCCATTGATGGGAATGAAGATCCTGATCATGGTCCTACACATTCAAAGTTACTGGCCACATTTGTGGATTCGTCTACAACTCAACAACAACTTCCAAGTCGGGAATGATCATCACAACTTTTGGTCTTTCAGAGTAGCTTGTGATGGACAATCGAAGCCGCTTCACCCATGCTGGATTTGCTGAGTTCCATGGAAGGAATAGAGCTGAGGATGTCCTATCCAGCCTCAGATTGCTCATTGGAAAGGGCAGTTTGGATCAGCACAGGCTTCTGAATTATCAGTGTACGGACATAACCATGATGTTACACTTCCCATCTCTGCTCCATTCTCACCAATCCAGATGAAAGGTCTCGACCCGAAACGTTGACTGTCCATTTCCCGATGCTGACGTACTGAATTGCTCCAGATTCCAGTATCTGTAGCCTCTTGTTCCCAGTTCGTCCTGTAATACATCAGATTCTTTGTCTATCACTTTTAATTAGCTTTGAGCCATCTGCAGATTTTAAGCCATCTTCACCCATTGGTGAATCCCCAGCACCAAGTCAGTTATGAAGAGATCAGAATCAAGTTTATTATCACTGACTTGTACGATGTGAAATGTGTTGTTTTGCAGCAGCAGTACAGTGCAAGACATAAAATTACTATAAATTACAAAAATAAATGGTGCAAAAAAAAAAGAATAACGAGGTTGGGTTCATGGACCATTCGGATGCCACGAAGCACCCAGGCACGGTGATGTTCCCCTGTCTGATGATGTCCCATCTGCCACCACACTCTGGGTTCAGTCATGAGCCAACCATCTACGTGTCTGCCCTGCCAATGTGTCCAAAGTCAAAGTCGAGTTTATTGTCATCTGCACAAGTCCATGTGTGCACAGCTGCAATGAAAAACTTACTTGCAGCACATCACAGGCACAGAGCATCAGATAAGCTGCATTCACAAAAAAAAACAAATTAAGCATAAATTAAACACAATTTTTTTTATAAGAGAGAACACAATGAACAAAAAAACAAAGTCCATTTGAGTGCAAAGTGACCAAAGTGGTAAGTGTTGCTAAACTGTCATGATTAGGGTTGTGCTGGTTGGTTCAAGAACTGAATGGTTCAAAGGAAAGGACATGCAAATGGCAGAGTATTCACTGGGAACTCTTTCTATTTGACCAAACCTTTTCATTGAATTATCCATGAGATTAAATTGGTTTATTATTGTCACATGTACAGAGGTACAGTGAAAAACTTTGTTTTGCATGCCATCCATACAGATCATTTCATCACATCAGTAGATATATTTTTAGATATCTTTATTAGTCACATGTACATCGAAACACACAGTGAAATGCACCTTTTGCATACAGTGTTCTGGGGACAGCCCGCAAGTGTCGCCACACTTCCGGCGCCAACATAGCATGCCCACAACTTCCTAACCCGTACGTTTTTGGAATGTGGGAGGATTCCGGAGCACCCGGAGGAAACCCACGCAGACACGGGGAGAACGTACAAACTCCTTACAGACAGCGGCCAGAGTTGAACCGGGGTTACTGGCGCTGTAGTTCCTACACTACCGTAGTACATTGAGGTAGTGCAAGGGAAAACAATAAGAGTGCAGAATAATGTGTTACAGTGACAGAGAAAGTGCAGTGCAGGCAGACAATAAGGTGCAAGGCCGTGATGATGTAGATTGTGAGATCAAGAGTCCATCTTATCGTACTCTGGGACCATTCAATAGTCTTACAACAGCGGGATAGAAGCTGTCCTTGAGCCTGGTGGTACGTGCTTTCAGGCTTTTGTATCTTCTGGCCGATGGGAGAGGGGAGAAGAGAGAATGTCCGGGGTGGGTGGCGTCTCTGTTTATGCTGGCTGCTTTACCCAGGCAGCGGGAAGTGGAGGGGAGGATATCAAAGTGATTGGTTAAGTGATAGCAACTTAGTTGCTATAAGAACAAAATATTCAAACTATGCATATCTACACGATAAGCAAAAAAAATACTGGAAATAAAGACTGTAGATACTCAGTAGTTCAGGCAGAGAGAAACTGAGTCAACATTTCACCAGGAGTTGATCTCAGTGACTTGAAATGCAAGACACCGGAGACTGAAGACACTTGAATCTGGAGCAACAAACAATCTGCTGGAGGAACTCAGCGGGTCGAGCAGTATCTGTGGGGAGAAGGAACTGTCGATGTTTTAGATCAAAACCTTGCATCAGGACTGAGAGGGGAGATGGTGAATGCTAATTCTGTTTGAGTACTTCCAGAATATTCTGTCTTTAATGCAGAATTCCAGCAAATGCAGTATTTTGCTTTTGTGTCTCCTCAGCACTTGTTAATGAGGCAGAACGTACTGAGCTGTTTTACAGATGTGTTAACCAATTGACACTGAGGCTTTAGGGTAGGTTTTTGTGAAGGCGACGGTTTGAAGGAGCATCCAAAATGAGGTAAAGTGTTGCAGCATTTCTCCAGCATTAGTGCTGGAAACGGGGGAGGTGAGAGTGGTAGGAGGTGATGTAGAAGGTCACAACGGATGGACGCGGGGAATGGAGAAGGTGGAATGGTGGCAAAGATCTGTGATAGGACGAGAAGATAACTGGCAGAACTGCTGAAGGTTCAATAGTGTGATGCAGGGTATAAGCTGAAGGTAGATGTAGAAGAAATGCGACTGGGAATTATGGAGTCATAGCTGAAACATTCAGTGAGTCCTGGAGGCTGTAACGTGCTGGATGGGAAAAGGATTGGTTGTTTCTCAAGCTTATGATGAGCTTCATTGGAACCAGCTTGAGTTCAGCTGCAGGTTCGACACAAGTGTTCTGCAAAGCGTGATCCCAGTCTGGATTTAGTGTCAGGGAGATCACGGTGTGAGTGGTGAATGCAGTGTGTAAAATTGCAAGGAGAGCGATTGAGTCTCTAGGCTTCATGAGAACTTGCGGATGTGAACTTTGCAATAAGTCTAACTAGGAGCTGAGCTCCCGTTTAGTTCTGGGCTGCAGCCCCACATAGGAATCAATGGTTAAATCCATCTCTCAACTAATATCACAAAAGCAAATGATCTGCTTGTTGTGACTTTACTGCTGGTGAGATCATACTGTGCACACACTGACTGCTACAATCCTGGCATGAGAATGCTGTCAACCAGGAAGCATTTCGGTGGCTGTAAAGCATTTTGCAATGTCCTGAGGTACTCCAAAGCTTGCCTTTTCACTAGGTCCAGCTCCAATTTTTATTTCCAGTTTGTGTCGTGCGAAGAAATTGAATAAAGGGCTCTGGTGAAATCCAAGGGTTCTGCCTCCCCCATGTTACCTACTAAGCTCCATTGTTACACCAGAAAATAAAATTCAGTAAAATAGATTAAGACCTCCCTTCCATGAACCTGTACTGCCAATCTTTTGTGGCAATTTTATGTAACTTTATCAAGGTTGCTGCTTTATCCTGTCATTTCCTGAGTCAATATTGCAATAGTTCTGAAAGGATAAAAGCGGTGTCAGCTTTTCTCTCGTCCCTAGCAGCTGTGGGGTATTGAACCGGTGTCGCGGGGCCGGTAAGCCCTCTGAGCTGGACACCTCTGGGCACACTCCGTAAACTCCCTTTGCCCTCAGACAGGGTTACCTAGATGTCCATGGGTGCTAGAAAAATTGTGGTTGGTTCCTTGAGCCTTTGGATTCATTTGGCTGATCCCAGGGACTTAAGTTTTCCCAGTGTTTGTTTGGGCAGATTCATAGAACATCTTACTTGTTAAAGATGTTAAACATGTTACTTGTTAAAGATCCATGGGAATCTTTAAAGATCTGATGGCGTAGAGGGAGGGAAGTAATCTCAGAAAGAACAGGAGATGTGTCCTGATGAAAGAAAGGAAAATGAACAGTGTTGTGACGATGGCTGCGATCCAGATTACCTTGCATCTTCTCACTGAGAAGTGTAGGGGTCCTTCAGTTTGTACTTCACGTCCTGGCTCACATCCACTATGTGGCTTGGAAATAAAAAAAAATAACTGCAGATGCTAAAAGACTTAAAATAAAAACAGAAAAATGCTGGAAGTACCCAGCAGGTCAGGCAGCATCTGTGGGGAGAGAACAGTTAACGTTTCAGGTCGAAGACTCTACCTATAGTGGCTGGCATAATGATATCTTGGAAGCCCTACCACATTGGTTTATAAGAACAAGATGTTAGTGAGGCTGCATTTGGAATATTGTGTACTGGATGTTGGTGAAGCTACATGTGGAACTGTCTTCAATTTTGGTCGCCCTCCTATAGGAAGGATGCCATTAAGCTGGACAGAGTGCAGAGGAGATTCACGAGGATGTTGCCGGGACTCGAGGGACTAGGTTGAGTGGGACTTTATTCATTGGACTGTAGGAGACTGAGGGGTGACCTTATAGAGGTGTATGAGGGACATAGATAGCGTGAATGCACACAGTCTGTTTCCCAGGGCTGGGAAGTCAAGAACCAAAGTGCATAGGTTTAAGGTGAGAGATTTAACAGGAACCTGAGAGGCAACTTTTTCACCCGGAGTGTGGTCCGTATATGGAAGTGGTTGAAGCAGGTACAATGACACTTACAAGGCACTTGGACAGGTACATGGATAGGAAAGGATTTAGAGGGATATGGGCCAAATGTGGGCAAATGGGGCTGGCTTGGATGGGTCGGCATGGACCAGTTGGGCCGAAGGGCCTGTTTACATGCTGTATGACTCTATAACACAAGAGTTAAGATGAGTTCAGCTTGTTTTACCCTGTAACGAGATCATGGCTGATGTTTTCCCTCAGCAACATCGTCCTCCCCTATCCCCACACTCCTCGCTCCCCCTGACACCCAGAAACCCATCAATCACTGTTTTTAATCAGGACCCATGAGACCACAGATGCTGGAATCTTGGAGAAAAAAAGCAAACAAACTGCTACAAACAGATGCTGCTTCACCCACTTGAGTTCCTCCAGCAGCTTGTGTTTTTGGTCTGATGTTAATAATGAATGCAATGCCTGAGCCTCCAGGGTAGGGAATTCCAAAGATTCCCCACCCTCTGAGTGCTCATTTCTCCTCATCTTGGTCCTAAGTAGCCTCCCCGAAATAGCACAGAAGCGGAGTTCAGGCCGGCATATGTCAGCCATGATCTTGTTGTAGGTTCGAGGGGCCGAGTGGCCTACTCCTGCTCTAACTTATCCATGCTTTTATTCTCAAACAAAACCCCCTGATCCTAGGCTCTTCAGCCAGGAGAAGCATCCTCCTCTTCCCTACCCGGAAGAATGCTGTATGTTTCACCGAGATTACCCCTCAGTCATTTTTAACTGTAGAGAATAGAGGCCTTGCCTACCTGATCTCTGCTCATCAGAGCCACCAGCGTACGAACTAGTCTGATGAATTTTCACTGCACTCTAAGTGAGGAGACCAAAACTGTTCCCAATACTTAGGATATGGAGGCTTTGGAGAGGGTGCAGAAGAGGTTCACCAGGATGCTGCCTGGATTAGAAAGTTTGAGCTATAAGGAGAGGTTGGACAAACTTGGGTTGTTTTCTCTGGAGTGTCGGAGGCTGAGTGGAGACCTGATAGATCATAAAAAGGGTGGTCAGTCTTTTTCCCAGGGTAGAAATTTCAAATTCTAGAGGACATGCATTTAGGGTGAGAGGGGGAAACCTTAAAAGAGATGTGAGGGGCAAGCTTTTTTTACATCCAGAGTGGTGGGTGCCTGGAGTGGAGGGATGTGGATCACATGCAGGTGGAGGGCATTTGGTTTAATTTGGCATCGTGTTCTGCACAGACATCATGGGCCAAGGGGCCTATTTCTGTGCTGTACTGTTTGATGTTCTATGTACTCCCAAGTGTGGTTTCACTGATTTTATGTAAGACATCCTTATATACAAAACTCTTGCAGATAAAATTGGTAAATTGGTTTACTATTGTCACGTGCACTGACGTACAGTGAAAAACTTTGTTTTGCATGCCATCCATACAGATCAGTTCATCACATCATTGCATTGAGGTAGTACAAGGGAAAAGCAATAACAGAATGCAGAATAAAGTGTTACAGTTACAGAGAAAGTGCAGTGCAGGCAGACAATAAGGTGCAAGGTCATAACGAGGTAGATTGTGAGGTCAAGAGTCCATCTTACTGTTCAGTAGTCTTATAACAGTGGGGTAGAAGCTGTCCTTGAGCCTGGTGGTACGTGCTTTCAGGCATTTGTATCTTCTGCCCGATGGGAGGGGGGAGAAGAAATAAAGTTCAGGGTGGGGGGGGGGGGTGGGGTCTTTGATTACGTTGGCTGACTCAGCAGCATCCCCGGCTCATGACTGCTCGAAGGAGAGCACGAACATTTGGGATGACGTTTTGAACCTTGAGTCGGTGCATCAGGAGCACACAGAGGCCCTGTGTCAATCGCAGAAGGAGTGCACTGCATCACTAACCACCTATCCACCCTGTCAACCACTGGCTCTTTCGCTTGTGGTAAAGTCTGCAGTTCCCACACTGGCCTCACCAGCTACCCACGGAACCCAGCTTCAGTGACCCGAGTTCGATCCTGACTGCCGGTGCTATCTGCGTGGGCTTTGCACATTCTCCCTGTGACTGCGTGGGTTTCCCTCAGCTGCTCCAGTTTCCTACTGCATCCCAAAACCTTGTGCGTTGATAGGTTAATTGGCCACTGTAAATTGTACCTGTGTGTAGGTGGGTGATAAAATCTGGGGGGAGTTGATGGGACTATGGGGGAGAATAAAGTGGGATCAGTGTAAATGGGCGCTCTGTAGTCAGAGCAGACTTGGTAGGTTGCAGGGACTGGGTATTGAGTATAGGAGTCAAGAAGTTATGATGCATCTCTATAGAAACCCTGGTGAGGCCACATTTAGAGTATTGCGTGCAATTCTGGTCACCTCATCATAGGAAGGATGTCGAGGCTTTAGAGGGGGTGCAGAGGAGGTTTACTAGGATGCTGCCTGGATTAGAGGGCATGTGCTATCAGGAGAGGCTGGACAAACTTGGGCTCTTTTCTCTGGAGCGACGGAGGCTGAGGGGTGATCTGTTGGAAGTGTATAAAATGATGAGGGGCATGGATAGGGTGGACAAGCAATATCTTTTTCCCATTATTAAGCGATCCAATGCCAGAGGGCATGCACTTAAGCTGAGAGGGGGTAGGTTCAGAACAGACGTGAGGGGTAAGTTACTGAGAGAGTGGTGGATGCCTAGAATGTGTTGCCTGATAGGGTGGTGGAGGTAAATTCATTGGGGGCTTTTAAGAGGGGCTTGGATGGGCACATGAACGAGGAAAATGAAGGGATACGGGCATTCTATAGGTAGGAGGGAATAGCTATGTCGGCACAACATTGTGGGCCAAAGGGCCTGTTCTGTGCTGTACTGTTCTAGGTTCTATGTTCCTGTTCAACCTCTCTGACTTGGTTGCACAGTCAGCTCAGGGTACCCTGCACATGTTGTCCATGTTCAGGGCTGGCAAACTTAGATGGCAACTTGGCAAAACTGTACCACCCTTTGTATTTACTTGCAAATAAAAATACTGCAGATTCAGAACCTGCAGGGATCTCGGGGTACAAGTACACGGTTCCCTGAAAGTGGAGTCACAGGTAGACAGGGTGGTGAAGAAAGTGTTTGGCACGCTGGCCTTCATCAGTCAGGGCACTGAGTACAGAAGTTGAGAGGTCATGGTGCGGTTGTACAGGACGCTGGTGAGGCCGCACTTGGAGTATTGTGTTCAGTTTTGGTCGCCCTGCTATAGGAAAGGTGTTGTTAAACTGGAAAAACTGCAGAAAAAATTTACAAGAATGCTGCCAGGACTTGAGGGACTCAGTTATAGGGAGAGTTTGGATAGGCTAGGACTTTATTCCTTGGAGTGTAGGAGGCTGAGAGGTGATCTTATAGAGGTGTATAAAATCATGAGGCGCATAGATAGGGAGAATGCACTCAGTCTTTTTCTCAGGGTTGGGGAATTAAGAACTAGAGGGCATAGGTTTAAGATGAGAGGGGAGAGATTTAATAGGAACTTGAGGGGCAACTTTTTTACACAAAGGGTGGTATCTATGTGGAATGAGCAGCCAGAGGAAGTGCTTGAGGCAGGTACAATAAAAATTTTTTAGAAGACAGTTGAACAGGTACATCGATTGGAAAGTTTTAGAAGGTTATGGACCAAGCGCTGGCAAATGGAACTAGCTTGGATGGGCATCTTGGTCAGCATGGACCAGTTGGGCCGAAGGGACTGTTTCCGTGCTGTATGATTCTGTGACTCTATGCTGGAAATCTGAATCAAGAACAGCAAATTCTGGACGTATTCTGGTGTCAGATGATGGCAGGTCATTGACCTGGAATGGTAACTCTCTCTCCACGGATGCTGCCTGATCTGCTGAGTATTTCCAGGAGTTTTCAGTGAGTATATGTATTAATAGTCGGACAGTTCTGATTTTCTGAGTCTGTTTAACTGCATGAATGAGGCTGGACAGGCTGGGACTTTTGTCCTTGGAGTGTAGGTGGCGGAAGGGTAATCATACAGAAGTGTATAAGATCAGAGGGGCATGGATTAGGTGAATAGCCAAAGGCTTTCTCCCAGGGCAGGAGATTCCAAAACTAGAGGGCATATGCTTAAAGTGAGAGGGGAAAGATTTAAAGAGGTCCCAAGGGACAAGCTTTTCACAGAGAGGGTGGTGGGTACATGGAACAAGCTGCCAGAGGAAGTGCTAGAGGCAGTTGCAATTATTACATTTCGATGTGGATAGGACGGGTTTGGAGGGATGTGGGCCAAATGTAGGCAAATGGGACTAACTCTGGTAGGATGGATGTGTTGAGCTGAAAGCCCTGTATGACTATAAAAGAAAGTGGTAAGGCCATGTTACGGAAACCTCTGTACCCAATGTGAATCACAAAGAGGAGGAGACACAGGAGACGCTTAAATCCAGAGCAACAAACAAACTGCTGGAGGAACTCAGCGGGTCGAGCAGCCTCTGTGGGGGGAGAGGGATGGTTGACGTTTCAGGTCGAGACCCTGCATCAGTGTCAAGGGGAGATGGCCGGTATGAAGGGGTGAGACGAGCTGGCAGGAGATGGGTGGAACCAAGTGAGGGAGGGGGATATGGGCAGATGAGGGTGGAGGTGGTGACGCAGGCTGGGGGGAGTTAAGTGGAGACAACTTGCCTCCACTGAGTGCTGCAGGATCTGGAAAATCTGATAAGGAAGGAAAGTGATGAGTAGGGCCAGACAGGGAGGGATGGTGAACTAATGGAGGAGAGGATACGAGACCCAATGGATCCCCTGGATGCTCTGGTTTCCTCCCACATTCCAACGATGTGTGGATTGGTAGGTTAACTGGCCACTAAGTTACCCCTAGAGAGTAGGTGAGTGGTAGAATCTGGGAAGATTAATGTAAGATTAATGTAAAATGGATGTCTGATGGGCAGTGTGGATTCGATGGGCAGAAGGACCTGTTTCCGTGTCGTTCCTCTCTGTGACTCTGTGAAACCAGGTTCAATAAATCTGGTAACCTGAGCTTGTGCCAGAGAAGGAAATGCGCCAAAAGCTGCCAGATTGTCTGGAGCACATCTTGTCTGCTGATATCCATCATGTGATGAGAACGACCTGATCTGACCTTTGTGCTGTCTCAGTGTTCGCTGCTTCGCAGAGTCTGAATCTCCACAAACGGCCCGTGAAGCATCACAGAGAGGACGTTGGATCCCAGCCTCTGTAGAGTCATGGTGTCGTACAGCACCACCCAAACAGGCCCTTCGGCCCACCACGTCCATGCTGACCATTTTTACCATCTACACTAATCCCATTTGCCTGCATTAGGGCTGTATCCGTCGATCCTTGCCTATTGTACTCGAAGCCTGTGGAAGTTAAGAGCAAAATCGATATTTAGGGCATAAATTTAAGGTGAATATGTGGGGCAAGTGGGGAACTAGGGTGTCTAGAACTTGGTCTGAAAGGGTGGTGGTAGAGAAACCTTCATCACACTGGATGACAGCTGATGTGACCTACAAGGATGCAGACTGTCAGTTGAGTAATCTGGTTGTAAGAATGAGGTGTTAGACTGAGTCTAAGGTTAGCCAGGAGAAAGCTGGAGAGTAGGTTGATTTATTATTGTCACATGTAACGAGGTACAGTGAAAAACTTTGTTTTGCATGCCATCCATGCAGATCATTTCATCACAATAGTGCATTGAGGTAGTAAGAGGGAAAACAATAACAGAATGCAGAATAAAGTGTTACCGTTACAGAGAAAGTGCAGTGCAGGCAGACAATAAGGTGCAAGGTCATAACAAGGTAGATTGTCAGGTCAAGAGTCCATCTTGGCGTACTAGAGGACTGTTCAATCGTCTTATAACAGTGAGATAGAAGCTGTCCTTGAGCCTGGTGGTACGTACTTTCAGGCTTTTGTATCTTCTGCCTGCTGTGAGAAGCAGAAGAGAGAAAGTCCCGGGGTGGGAGGGGTCTTTGATTAAGCTGGCTGCTTTACCGAGGCAGTGAGAAGTGTAGACAGAGTCCTTGAAGGGGCTGCTGGTTTCCGTGATGTGCTGAGCCGTGTCCACAACTCTCTGCAGTTTCTTGCGGTCTTGGGCAGAGCAGTTGCTGTACCAAGCCGTGATGTATCAGATAGGGTGCTTTCTGTGGTGCATCTGCAAAAATTGATGAGGATCAAAGGGGACGCGCCAAAAGAAGGTCGAGTGGAGGTTTGAAAGGGGTGTATGAGGGGTTTGGGCAGGGTAAAGAGAACAAAGCTGTTCTCATTGGTTCAAGGACGAGGGACACAGAGTTGAGAGGAAAGGGCAAAATATACAGGAGGGTGTGAGGACAAACTTCTGTTGTTGAGGGAGTGTTGATGGTCTAGAACTCGCTGCCCATAAAAATGGTGGAAGCAGAATCAATCAGGGCTTTCAAAATGGAATTGGATGGGCAGGAGGGAAAGTAAAAGTAACTCGCAAGGTTATAGGGAAAGAGCAGGGCAGTGTGACTGTTCTACAAAATGCCGCTTATGGGCTGAAGACCATAAATGTCAGCGCTTCTGTAAAGCAAAGGACACCGTGGAGCTGCCAGTGCGTGTCTAGCAGAAGAAATCGAGGGCAAAGTTCTGCGTTTAATCTTCCCTGTCCCCCTGCTCGTCCCCCCCGACCCATCACTGCCATTGTTTCTGGGCAGAGTAAGGATGAGCAATAAACACAAAGCTGCCAGCACAACTCACGTGCCTGGAGCAAATATAGAGAAGGGTTGTGATGTCATACCAACCAGTTCATCCAAAATTAGCCCTTGCATTTTGTCTCTCCTTTCCCTCTTTCTCATGCACACTATATGTCTCTGTCTCTCTCTCTGTCTCTGTCTCTCTCTCTGTCTCTGTCTCTCTCTCTGTCTCTGTCTCTCTCTCTGTCTCTGTGTCCCTCTCTCTCTGTCTCTGTGTCCCTCTCTCTCTGTCTCTGTGTCCCTCTCTCTGTCCCTCTCTGTCCCTCTCTCTCTGTCTCTGTCTCCCTCTCTCTCTGTCTCTCTGTCCCTCTCTTTCTGTCCCTCTCTTTCTGTCCCTCTCTCTCTGTCTCTCTCTCTGTCTCTGTCTCTCTCTCTGTCTCTGTCTCTCTCTCTGTCTCTGTCTCTCTCTGTCTCTCTCTCTCTCTGTCTGTCTCTCTCTCTCTGTCTGTGTGTCTCTGTCTCGCTCTCTTTCTCTGTCTCTGTCTCTCTCTCTCTCTGTCTCGCTCTCTCCTCCTGCCCCATTGTACACTGGGACAGAGCCCTCCGTTTCAGATGTCAGGTATGATGCCAAAATTAGCCAAGTGTTTATTCATTTTGTCTTTCGGATTGGTTTCTGAACCTCTGCGGAGGCTCATGCTGTGATATCGTGGAGCTGGTTGACAGAAAACATTTCCTCAGCTTGTTTCCTAAAATCACACCTCAGCAGAACCCTTGGAGAACACCTGCTCTGGGAGGCAGATGCAGCAAGCTTTGCAAAGTACCCTTCTCAATCTAATTGGCAGCTGAAACCAGACTAAATAATTTAAAAATCAGTTATGTTTAAAGTGGCCAATTCTTCCATTACAGGAAGAATTGTGGAGGCTTTGGACGGAGTGCAGAAGAAGTTTACCTGGATTAGAGGACATGTGCTATAAGGAGAGGTTGGACAAACTTGGGTTGTTTTCTCTGGAGCAGGGAGGTTGAGGGGAGACCTGATAGAAGTTTATAAGATTATGAGAGGCATAGATAGACAGCCGGTACCTTTTTCCCAGGGTTGAAATGCCTAATACTAGAGGGCATGCATTTAAGGTGAGGGGGGAAGGTTCAAAGGAGATGTGCGGGGCAAGTTTTTCTTCACACAGAAAGCGGTGGTTGCCTGAAATGCACTGCCTGGAGTGGCAGTACGATAGAGGAGTTTAAGAGGCATGTGAATGTGCAGAGAATGGAGGGATATGGACCATATGCAGGCAGAAGGGATTAGTGTAATTTGACATCACCAGATTAATTAGTTTGGCACAACGATTTGTAGAATGACTTGTGACACAGTGCCATTCATGTTGTCAGAGCATGCCCAGTGCAGAATGGCTAACGCAGAGCAGGCACTGATGCAATGTAGAAAACGCATCAACCAATCTGTGTGTAGCAAGTTCCCACAAAAAGCAAAGGCACACGAAGGAGAGAGATTGAAGAGAGCCTTTAATGTAAATGTATGAAGTTAAGAGAGGTCTGATAGGGAGAATGGGAAGGATTTACTTCATGGTAGTGTAGCGGTTAGCTTAATGCTTTACAGTGCCAGCGACCCGGGGACAAATCCGGCCACTGTCTGTAAGGAGTTTGTATGTTTTCACCGCGTCTGCATGGGTTTCCTCCGGGTGCTCCGGGTTCCTCCCACGTTCCAAAGATGTACAGGTTAGGAAGTTGTGGGCATGCTATGTTGGCACCGGAAGCGTGGTGACACTTGCGGGCTGCCCCCAGAACACTGCGCAAAAAGATGCATTTCACTGTGTGTTTCGACGTACATGTGACTAATAAAGGTATCTTATCTTCCCTTAGGTTTAAATTAATTGGCAGAAGGAGCAGGAGGGAGTTAGTAGCTTGTTATGACACGCAATGAGGCAGCTCATCCCTTCGGGTACATGCCAGATCAATCCCATCCCCCACTCCTTATTTTCCTGCAATTTATTCTCTCTCTCACACCCCATCCACTCCCCTTTGGGCCTTTTACCAAGGGGCGGTTTACAGCGGCAGTTAACCTACTGACCCGCATGCCTTTGGGATGTGGGAGAAAGCCCATGTGGTCACGGGGAGACGGTGCAAGCTCCACATAGACAGCGCTGGAGGTTGGGATTGAACCGGGGGTGACTGGAACTGTGAGGTAGCAGCTCGACAAGCTGTGCCACAGGGCTGCTGAACGAATGGGGGAGGTCTGGAATTCACTGAGTGGTGGAGACAGAAGCTCCACATTTAACAGGTAGCTGGAGGAGTGAGCTCTAATCTGTGGCCCACCCCCACCACCCCCCCCCCCCCCCACCCCCGGGCTATAGGCGGGGAGGGGGAAGTGGGATTAGCAGGTGCACGGAGGGATTAACAGACCACACTTAACTGTGTGCGGTTCTGGTCGCCCCATTACAGGAAGGATGTGGAGGCTATGGAGAGGATGCAGAAGAGATTTACCAGGGTGCTGCCTGGAATAGAGGCTATGAGCTATAAGGAGAGGTTGGACAAACTTGGGTTGTTTTCTCTGGAGTGTCGGAGGCTGAGGGGAGACCTGATAGAAGTTTATAAAATTATGAGAGACATAGATAGGGTAGACAATCAGAATCTTTTTCCCAGGGTAGAAATGTCAAATACTAGAGAACATGCATTTAAGGTGAGAGGGGGAATGTCTAAGGGAGACATGCAGGGCAGGTTTTTTTTACACACAAAGTGGTGGGTGCCTGGAATCTGCTGCCAGGGTTGGTGGTGGAGGCAGATATGATAGAGGCGTTTAAGAGGCCTTTAGATAGACAGATGAATATGCAGGGAATGGAGGGATATGGATCACATGCAGGCAGAAGGGATTTGGTTTCACTTGGCATTGTGTCCAGCACAGATATAGTGGGCTGAAGGGCCTGTTCCTGTGCTGTACTGTTCTGTGTTCTAACAGTCCAGTTTTAACTGGCATGGCTTGATGTGCTAACTGGTCGTCTTCTCTGCCGTAAAATTATATGATTCTATGACTGGATAATCTGCTTTGGAAGAGGAAAAACTATTGGCTCTCACTCCAGGGAGAACTCCCCTCCCAATGGAGGCTGTTGAATCTTGCTCCTGTGTGAGAGGGTAGATGAAGCTTGTTCATCATTTCATTCACAGTTGGTGACCACCAAACTACCAGCCTGTAGAAGTACTAAATCTCATCGATATGGTGTATTTAATTAATGTATGACTGTAGGGCAGGCACGGTAGTGTAGCGGTTAGCGTAACGCTATTACAGCGCCAGGGACCTGGGTTCAATTCCCGCCACTGTCTGTAAGGAGTTTCTACCTTCTCCCTGCATCTGTATGGGTTTCCTCCGGGTACTCCGGTTTCCTCCCACATTCCAAAGACGTACAGGGTAGGAGCTGTGGGCATGCTATGTTGGCGCTGGAAGAGTGGCGACACTTGCAGGCTGCCCCCAGCCCATTCTCAGTAACGCAAAAAGACGCATTTCACATTGTGTTTCATTGTACATGTGACGAATAAATATCTTTAATCTTATTTCAGAGGGCAGGTAGGAGCCGACCTTACCGCTGTGGAACTGGCGTTGCATGTAGATGACACTGTAATTGGCTATTAGATATTCCTTCCCTCAAAAATGTCAGTGATATTTCATGGTCACCAATTCTGGGTTACTATTTGAAATTTAAATTAAGTGTCATAGTCAGATTTAAACGCATATGTGGTGATCATTTAGCCCAGCCTTTTGATCTTATAGAGTCAACTTGTCCATGCCGACCAATTTACCTACCTGAGCTCGTCCCATTTGCCTGAGTTTAGCCCATATCACTCTCAACCTTTCATATCCATGTACCTGTCCAAATGTTATCATTGTACCCACCTCTACCACTTCCTCTGGCACCTTCTCCTCAGGCAGTCCCTTGTGATCGAGGATGAATTGCTTTTGAAATGAATGTGGACCCTTCCCCAGATGGGGCAGGAGGTGATGAGGTGGGGTAGCAAGTGAATAGTCTGTGAGGTGGTCTCCTCCTTTTGCTGCTTACGCAGGGGCTCTGTGTGCTCCCACAGCATGTCCCCGAGGTTGTCAATCCCATCCTGAATACTCCTCCTCCACTTTGAGTGGTCAAGGACCAGAGATTCCCAAGAGCAGTTGGGGATAGAACATAGAACAGTACAGCACAGAACAGGCCCTTCGGCCCACAATGTTGTGCCGACATAGCTAATCCCTCCTACGTACAGAATGCTCATATCCCTCCATTTTCCTCTCATTCATGTGCCCATCCAAGCCCCTCTTAAAAGCCCCCAATGAATTTGCCTCCACCACCCTATCAGGCAACACATTCCAGGCATCCACCACTCTCTCAGTAAAAAACATACCCCTCACGTCTGTTCTGAACCTACCCCCCTCACCTTAAATGCATGCCCTCTGGCATTGGATCACTCAATAATGGGAAAAAGATATTGCTTGTCCACCCTATCTATGCCCCTCATCATTTTATACACTTCCAACAGATCACCCCTCAGCCTCCGCTGCTTCAGAGAAAAGAGCCCAAGTTTGTCCAGCCTCTCCTGATAGCACATGCCCTCTAATTCAGGCAGCACCGTAGTAAACCTCCTCTGCACTCTCTCTAAAGCCTCGACATCCTTCCTATAGTGACGTGATCAGAAATGCACACAATACTCTAAATGCGGCCTAACCAGAGTTCTATAGAGGTGCATCATAACTTCTTGACTCCTGTACTCAATACCCCGATTTAATAAAATGCAAGCATTCCATAAGCCTTCTTAACCACCCTGTCTACCTGTGTAGCCACTTTCAATGGGTCATGGACTTGCACCCCAAGGTCTCTCTGCTCTTCAACACTGTTAAGGGTCTTGCCCTTAAGAGTGTACTGCCTCTTGACATTTGTCCCACCAAGGTGCAACATCTCACATTTATCTGGGTTAAACTCCCGTCTGCCATTTCTCTGCCCACATCTGCAGCTGATCAAGATCACGCTGTATCCGCCGCCAGTCTTCTACACTATTCACAACTCCACCAATCTTGGTATTGTCTGCAAACTTACTAACCCATACATTGATGGGGACTGGCCCATGATTTGTTATAGCAAAGAACTGATTTCTACCTCAGAGTCAATGGCTTTACAGTGAAAATTTGTAAATTAAATCAAGGGATACTTGTAATGAAAATGGACCTACTTCAACCTGTGCAAGAAGGCCCAAAGCCAGACTTATGTCCCTTTTAGAGACATGTCTCAATATAACGTGATAAGGTCATGATCCATCTAAAATGATTTACATTTCAGGTAGCACCTTTCTGGTCTTTCATGGAGTAATTTTCAGACAAAATTTCTCATGGCCCATTTAAGAAAATAAGTAGCCAAATTCTTTTGGGGGGGTGGGAGGGAGGGAGGGATGAATGGATTGGGAATTTTAAGGAGAGAATTGCAGAGGCTGGGGTAGAGAAAGCAAAGTATGGCGGCCAGTGGTGGAGTAATTAAATCCTGGGATTGCCTGAAGGCCCGAAGATGGGAATAGCAGAGCTCAAAGTCAAAGTCAGGTTTATTGTCATCTGCACAAGTCCATGTGTGCACGGGTGCAATGAAAAACTTACTTGCAGCAGCATCACAGGCACATAGCATCAGAAATACAACACACACAAGAAAAATTAAACATTTTTTACAAGAAAGAACACAATTAGAAAAAAAACAAGTCCATTTTAGTGCAAAGTGATCAAAGTGGTTACAGCGTTGCTAAAATGTAGTGATTAGGGTTGTGCAGATTGGTTCAAGAAACAGAATGGTTGAAGGGAAGTAGCTGTTCCTGAACCTGGTGGTGTGGGGACTTCAGGCTTCTGTACCTTCTGCCCGATGGGAGCTGTGAGAAGATGGCATGGGCCGGATGGTGGGGATCTTTGGTGATGGATGTTGCTTTCTTGAGGCATCATCTCCTGTAGATACTCCCGATGGTGGGGAGGGATGTGCCCGTGATGTATTGGGCTGAGTCCACTCCTCTCTGCAGCTTCTTGTGTTCCTGCGCATTCGAATTGCCGTCCCAGACCGTGATGCAACCAGTCAGGACACTTTCAACAGAGGGTTGTGGAACTAGGGAAGTGGGAGACCATGGAGGAAAATGGAAGGTTCTGGAAACACTGGGTGGATGTCTCAGCAGTCAGAGCAGGAAAGGACAGAGTATGGAGGCAGAGTGAGGACTTGAGGAAAGGATATTACTCCAACATTAAGGTCCTTTCACATTCAGGCTTTGAATGATCTCCTGCGTGTCTCCAGCACTGTGCTATTTTTGTTTCTGCTGCTCTTTCTAACACGCTCCAATCATCAGTCCTCGGTAATGAGGCAATCAATCAGAGACATTGTGATCATTAAAATATCAAGGCAAGGTACAGACGATCATCATAAATGCTAATGGAAAACTAATGCTTTTACCCAGAGGTTTGGTCAAAGTTGTGCTACAGTGGTACAAAGCCCCGGTTAGATCTTTACTACATCTATACTGCACAGGGTGATGGAATACCCTCCATTTACCTGGCTTCACTAACCTTAAGCAGCTCAATATCATTCATGCCTGCTTGGTCAGCACCCTATGCACTCCCCTAAATCCCCCCCACCACTGGGACACGGCGGCTGCAGTGTGCACCATCTACGGAATGCAGTCAGCAGCCCAGGCTTTTCCAATAGCACCTCCCAGACACACGACCTCCAGCCAAGATGGGCAAAGTCAGCAGGTACACAGTGACAGCAACATCCACAGGTTCCCCATCACACCATCCTGACTTGGAAATACTTAATTGCCATTGGGTCTAAATCCTGGAACTCCCTCCCCAACAGCACCATGGGAGCACCTTCTGGATGCATCTGGAATATTGTGTGCAGTTCTGGTCACCATAGTATGTGAACCCTCTAGAGAGGGAGCAGAAAAAATTCACAGTAATATAGCCAGGACTGGAGGCTTGAATTATGGGGAGAGGCTGTTAAAGCTGCGACTGTTTTTCCTGGAGTAGAGGAGGCTGAGGGGTGACCTTATAGACGTTTATAAGATCATGAGGGGTGTAGATAAGGTAAATTATCGCAGTCTTTTTTTTCCCAAGGTAGGGGAGTCTAGGATTAGAGGGCATACCTTTAAGGTGAAAGGAGAAAGATTTGAAAGCGATTTGAGGGGCACGATTTTCACCCAGAAGGAGGTGGGTACATGGAAAAAGCTGTCAGATAGAGGTGGGTACAATTACACAAGACCTTTGCACAGGTAAAGTCAAAGCGAGTTGATTGTCAGATGCACAAGTCCATGTGTGCACAGGTGCAATGAAAAACTTACCTGCAGCAGCATCACAGGCACAGAGCATTAGATAAGCAGCATTCACAAGGAAAACATGAATTAAACAAATTATACACAATTTTTACAAGAAAGCACATGACTGGAACAAAAACATTGGGTTCAAAGTGATCAAAGTGGTGATTAGGATTTTTCCAGTTCATGAATAGGAAAGGTTTAGAGGGATATGGACCAAATACAGGCAAATGGGACCAGCTCGGACCCTTTGGTTGGCATGAACGAGTTGGGCTGAAGGGCCTGTTTACGTGCTGGATAACTCTTGTGACCTTCACCAGAAGGACTGCAGCAGCTCAAGAAAGGGGCTCACCCCCCCCCCCCACATTGTCCGTGGGCAATTAGAGATGGGCAAGAAATGCCTACAGCACCCACACCCCATAAATAAATAAACAAGGAACATACTGGAAGTAACATGAGCAGGATGGACCTACACCTCAGGAAGGATAATACATCACAGGCACATCCCTCCCCACCATCGGTAGTGTCTACAGGAGGCGCTGCCTCAAGAAGGCAACATTCATCATCAAAGATCCCACCATCTGGGCCGTGCCATCTTCTCGCAGCTCCCATCGGGCAGGAGGTCCCACACCACCAGGTTCAGGAACAGCTACTTCCCTTCAACCATTCGGTTCTTGAACCAACCGGCACAGCCCTAATCACTGGAGTTGAGCAATACTATGGCCACTTTGCACTAAAATGGACTTTTTTTTTGTTCTAGTTGTGTGCTTTCTTGTAAAAATTGTGTATAATTTATGTTTAATTTATGTTTTTCTTGTGAATGCTGCTTATCTGATGCTCTGTGCCTGTGATGCTGCTGCAGGTAAGTTTTTCATTGCACCTGTGCACACATGGGCTTGTGCATATGGCAATAAACTTGACTTTGACTTTGTTTGGCTGTAGGGAAAGCTGTCAGTTAACAGAACCACACCTAGTGCAAACCGAGATTAAACTACAGCGATTAGACAAACTAGAAAAAAACCAGAAGATGCTGGAAATACTCAACAGGTCAAGCCACACATGTGAAGGCAAACAAGAGTCAACATTTTAACTCGATGATCTTTCATCAATAAGCCTTCTCTCTCCACACATGTTCCAGCACTTTCTCTTCTTAGTTCAGATTTCCAGCATCTGCAGTTTTTTTTGCTTTTTAAGTGCTCAAGCTAGGGTTGTATTCTCTGAAATTTATAATGTAATAGAGTGATTTAATTGAAGGATTCAAGAGGTGCTTAACTGACAGGATGGAGAGAGGACCTGAAAAGATTAAGATTTATTTGTCACATGTACATCGAAACACACAGTGAAATGCATCTTGGCGTAGAATGTGCTCCCATACTCAGTGCCCTGACGAAGGCAAGTGTGCCAAACGCCGCCTTCACCACCCTATCTACCTGTGTCACTACTTTCAGGGAACAAATATACAGTATATGTGTTCTACAACACTTTTCAGGTCCCTATCATTTAATGTGCAAGTCCTGCCCTGGTTTAACTGACCGCAAACCTGCAAGTGTCGCCACACTTCTGGCGCCAACATAGCATGCCCACAACTTCCTAACCCGTACGTGGAGGAATATGGGAGGTAACCGGGGCACCCGGAGGAAACCCACGCAGAAACAGGGAGAATGTACAAACTCCTTACAGACAGCAGCGGGAATTGATCCTGGGTTGCTGGTGCTGTAATAGCGTTATGCTAACCGCTAGACTACCATGTCATTGGTCAAGGGGTCTTGTATTAAGGCAGAACCTAAGCAATAGATCCAGATCCCTCACAGTGGTGTTGGAAAACTCTTCCACAGAGAGAGAGAGAGAAATTTGGGCCCATTGTCTCCAAAAGCCAATTGCTATTGATTAATACTTAACTTTAAATCTGAGTTTGATGGATTAACCAATTGAGAAAAGGTATGGAATTAAGCACAGATTGCATGGGAAATTGTGTCTCACGAATTTGATTTGAGTTTTTTGAAGAGGTGACAGAAGATTGAAGAGGGTAGGGCAGTTTGATAAGGTTTTGACAATGATTTGGATGATGGAATAAATGGTTGTGTGGCTAAGTTTGCGGATGACACCAAGATAAGTGGAGGAGTAGGGAGCATAGAGGAAATAGAAAGGATGCAGAGGGACCTAGACAGTTTAGGAGAATGGGCAAGGAAATGGCAGATGAGATTCAATGTTGAGAAATGTGCAGTTGTACACTTTGGAAGCAGAAATAAGCGGGTAGATTATTATCTAGAAGGAGAGAAGATTGATAGTACGGTAGTACAAAGGGACTTGGGGGTACTCGTACAGGATACCTTAAAAGTTAACCACCAGGTTGGATCGGTGGTTAAGAAAGCGAATGCTATGTTGGCATTCATCTCGAGAGGTATAGTGTATAAAAGTAAGGAAGTGTTGATGAGGCTCTACGGGGCATTAGTGAGGCCTCATTTGGAATATTGTGCGCAGTTTTGGGCCCCACATCTTAGGAAGGATGTGCTGACGTTGGAGAGGGTTCAGAGGAGATTTACGAGAATGATTCCGGGAATGAAAGGGCTTAAGTATGATGAGCGTTTGTCGGCTCTTGGACTGTACTCACTGGAGTACAGAAGGATGAGAGGGGACCTCGTAGCGACATTTAAAATGTTGACAGATAAGGATAGAGTAGATGTGGCTAGGCTGTTTCCCTTGGTGGGCGAGTCCAGGACCAGAGGGCACAATCTTAGAATTAGAGGGTACAGTTTCAAGACAGAGATGAGGAGAAATTTCTTTACCCAGAGGGTGGTGAAATTGTGGAACTCCTTGCTACGCACAGCAGTGGAGGCCAGATCAGTGGGGGTGTTCAAGGAGGAGATAGACAGATATCTAAATAGTCAGGGTATCAAGGGATATGGGGATAAGGCTGGAAAATGGGATTAGAATAGTTTTTTTTTTCTTTATTTCCCCACCCCATTTCTTTTTCCCTTTTCCTTGGAGCAGACTCGATGGGCCGAATGGCCTGCTTCTGCTCCCTTGTCTTGTGATCTTGTGAAGGTCCTGTATAGTAGGCTTGTCTGGAAGGTTAGATCACAAGGGACACAGGGTGAGCTAGCTAATTGAAGACAAAATTAGCTTAGTGGAGAGAGTCATTGGGTGGTAGTGGAGGTTTGTTATTTGGAATGGAGGCCTGTGACCAGTGGTGTGTTGCAGGGATCGATGTTAGATTTGTCGTTGTTTGTCATCTATGTCTGGACGACAAACAGCAATGTTTTTGATGATTTGGATGACAATGTTGTTCACATGGTTCATCAGTTTGCAGATGACACCAAAATTGGTGGTGTCGTGGACAGTGAAGAAGGTTGTCTAAGATTACGACAGGATCTAGATGAACCGGGGAAGTGGGCCAAGGACTGGCAGATGGAATTTAACTCGAACAAACATATTTTGGTTAGTTAAACCAGGACAGGACTTGCATATTAACTGATACGGGCCTGAAAAGTGTAGTAGAACACATATATTGTTCCCTGAAAGTAGTGACACAGGTAGATAGGGCGGTGAAGAAGGCGTTTAGCACACTTGCCTTCGTCAGTCAGGGCACTGAGTACAGGAGTTGGGATGTCATGTTACAAATGTACAAGTTGTTGGTGAGACCACACTTGGAGTATTGTGTGCAGTTATAGGAAGGATGTGACTAAACTAGAAAGGGGACAGGAAAGATTCAGTCTTACAGTCTATTCCCCAGGGTAGGGGAGTCTAAAACCAGACGACGTAGGTTTAAGGTGTGGGGGAGAGATTTAAAGGGGACCTGAGGGGCAACCTTTTGACACAGAAGTTGGTGGGTATATGGAACGAGCTGCCAGAGGAAGTGATAGAGGCGGGTACAATTGCCATGTTTAAAAGACATTGAGACAGGTATGTGGATAGGAAAGGCTTAGAGGAATATGGGCCAAATGCAGGCAAATGGGACCAGCTGAGATTGGCACCTTTAGTCGGCATGGATGAGTTGGGCTGAAGGGCCTGTTTCCGTGCTGTATGACTCTATGTCCCTGACTTGCCTCACTAGAACAGTTTCTCCGACATACCCTCTGTGCCCCTTCCTTAAACCTTCACCCCCATCACCATCCTGTAGATTGCTCCCCCACTAATTCTACCTCAAAGTCATTCCCATCAGCTCTGGGTGGGAGTTGGCAAGGGAACATCAAAATGAGGCCTGTTAGATAACATCAGGATGGTTTGCAATTGGCTTTGAGCCCCCACCCAATGAAAATCAGGGCACCTACACAGTTCTATCCCTGAATGTGGCGTTCCATTAAATTGCAGGAGTGTGGAGAGTTTCTCCGCAGATCCCAGTGGAGTTGAGTGAGCAGTATTAGAACACAAGCTCAGCACAGTCTTTCCTTACAGCGGGAAGACGTGAGTGTGTTGGGATTGGAACTCCCAGGCACAGCAGAATGTTCTTCCTGAGCTTGTCCATTTGCCGCAACTTGGGTCCAGAGGTAAGTCTGTGCTTTGCTGCGTCTGCTCTGGAATAACTTCAGGAGTTTGTGTCTGAGAGAAAATGACTGGCTGCTCACATCCTGCAAGTGGCAATGCGAGGTTACCGGCTGTACATTGTTGGGAAGCAGTTGTGCCTCTGAATCCGAAGGCTCAAGAGATTTGAGTCGAGAAATGCTGACAGGATCTCCCGAGTAGTTCTGAGGGTGAGCTCGCACTCCAGAGCAGACAGAAGCACAGAGTCTCGATCAACACTCCCGCTGCTGTTCTGAGAGAGTTCGGGTGTTTCTCAAGTGAGATGCTAAAGCAAGGTCCTGCCAGCTCTTCCAAGGATGGAATAATAGTATTTTAAAGACCAGGCTCCTGTTGGTTGGATGTTACTTATGCCCAAGTCAAAAAGATCCAACAAAGAATCTGCAGGAGGAGCTCAGCAGGTCGAGCAGTGTGCGTGGGGGGGAAAGAAATTGTTGACGTTTCAGGTCGAAACCTGCATCAGGACTGATGAGATGAGATGAGATTTCTTTATTAGTCACATATACATCGAAACACACAGTTAAATACATCTTTTGCGTAGAGTGTTCTGGGGGCAGCCCGCACGTGTCGCCACGCTTCCGGCACCAACATAGCACGCCCATAACTTCCTAACCCGTACGCCTTTGGAATGTGGGAGGAAACTGGAGCACCCGGAGGAAACCCACACAGACATGGGGAGAACGTACAAACTCCTTACAGGCAGCAGCTGGAATTGAACCCAGGTTGCTGGCGCTGTAATAGTGTTACACTAACCGCAACACTACCATGCCTGCCTGCAAGGTTTCAACCCAAAATGTTGATGATTTCTACCCCCCACCCTACAGATGCTGCTCGACCCGCTGGGTTCCTCTAACAGAATGTTTGTTGCTCCGGATTCCAGCATCTGCAGTCACTTGTGTGTCTCAAAAAAAAAGATTTAGATTGTCTGGTCTGTTCATACTGTAATTTATGGGAGCTCTCTGTGCACAGACTGGCTGCAGGGATCACTGCATGACCACAATGAATACATTTCAGAAGTGCTTCATTGGCTGTGAAGTGCTTTGGGGCATCCAAAGGATGTGAAAGGTGCTATAGAAATATGCACGCCTTTCTTTTGGTCTTGAGTGGTCTGATGTCATCATGTTTGGTGAGACTGAGACTGGAAGATGGTGTTTGGTGAAAGGATGAATCGATATGGGGTGGTGGCCAGTAAATGGAAAGGGCCAGAGTAGTTCTCTGGATGGAGGAGAGGGGTGTTGATGGGGTTTAGGCTTTTTGAAGGGAAGCCGTAACGTTCGTGGGAAAGGCAGATGACATTTGCATTTACCAAGATGCTCAATTTAATGATGTTGCTCATTGAACTTCACTTCTGAAATTTGGTTCCAGCCAAATTTTAGAAGCAGACCTCGGTGTCCACATGAAGAGTTCCTTGCATGGGTGTTGAGTCTCTCTGTCACCCCTTCTCCTGGTTCTCAGTGGGGTGAAGGGTTGGCTGTTGAATAAACTGTGCTCTTCTGTGTCCTCTCTGTCCACCATCTGCTCTCCCAGGTTTCTGCTGGATCCATGGCTCAGGAACCTGTAGGGCTCCAGTTATGGATAGTCGTACAGCATAGAAACAGGCTCTTCGGCCCACCATTTCCATGCTGACCATCAAACACCCATCTATGCTATGGACAGCTTCTATCCCACAGTTATGAGACTATTGATTGGACCTCTTGTACAATAAGATGGACTTTTGATCTCCCAATCCACCTCATTATGGCCTTGTACCTTATTGTCTGCCTGCACTGCACTTTCTCTGTAACTGTAGCACTTTATTCTGCATTCAGTTGTACTACCTCGATGTACTGATGTGATGAAATGATCTGTATGGATGGCATGCAAAACAAAGTTTTTCACTGTATTTCAATAATTTACCAATTACCATTTACCAGCACCTGGGAGGGGAAAAAAGTTCTTCTTTAGATCCCCTCTAAACCTCTTGCCCCTTACGTTAAACCTGTGCCCTCTGGTTTTAGATACATTGACTAAGGAGAAGTGTTTCCTACCATCTGTCCTATCTATGGCCCTTGTAATGTTGTATGCCTCTATCAGTTCACCCCTCAGCTTCCTCCTTTTCAAAGAAAACCAATGCAGCCTGTCCAGTCTCCTCGTACCTCGGTACCTTGGATCTTCAAATACTTGTCTAGATGCATCTTAAATATTGTGATTTTATCTGCTTCTATCACCTTTGCATACGTTCCAGATATCAACCACCTTCTGTGTGAAAAGCTTTCCCTCTAAACCTCCTCCCTCTCACCTTATGTTTTAGACACTCCCACCATGGGAAAAAGATTTTAACCATCTATTCTATCTATGCCTCTCATAAATTTTATACACCTCTATCAGGTCACTCCTCAGCCTCTTTCACTCCAGGGAAACAAGCTGAGCGTATCCAATCTCTCCCCATAACTAAAGTCATGGAGTAATAGAGTCATACAGCACGGAAACAGGCCCTTTGGCCCAACTTGTCCATGCCAACCAAGATGCCCATCTTAGCTCCTCACATTTGCCTGCATTTGGCCCATAATCCCTCTGAACCTTTCCTATCCATGTACCTGTCCAAGTGTCTTTTAAATGTTGTTAATGTACCTGCCTCAACCACTTCCTCTGGCAGCTCACTCATATACGGACCACCCTCTTGTGTCAAAAAGTTGCCCCTCAGGTTCCTAATAAATCCCTCCCCTCTCATCTTAAATCTATGCCCCTTCGTTCTTGATTCCCCAACCCTGGGAAAAAGGCTGCCTGCCTTCACAGTGCCTATGGTCCTCGTGATGTTATACACCTCTATAAGGTCACGTTGCATTCTTCAATGAATGAAGTCCTAGCCTGGCCAACCTCTCCCTATAACTCAAGCCCTTGAGTCCTGGCGACATTCTCGTAAATCTTCTTTGCACTCTTTCCAGCTTAATGATGTCTTTCCTTTAACTGGGTGACCAAAGCTGAGCTTATGTAGAGTGAAAGCCATATATTACCTATCAACTTCCAACGCCGAGAGGATTTTGAATTAGTAGGTTTTCTGCTTTGGACTGCCTTGCCAATTCAAAAGAAAGATTTATAACAACTCAATGCACAGATAGAGTTTTGATCGTCAAAACTTGGAAAAAATTGGTCTTGCTTCAAATTCAGATCATGAGTTGGTGCCTTAAATAACAGGGAGGCAGTTGGTACAGTTCCATTCAGGTTCAATCCCCGGAGGAAACCACGGTGCAGCCAATCAGGATTATTGGAAACTGTGTATAATTGGGAATTTTATTGGAAGACGTGTGTTTGAAGGCTGTAAATTTTATAAAACCCTCGCCCTCCAGCACTTTAAAAATCAATTTTTTTTAATGGATGGTGAGAATTGGCTTCAGGGCTTTGCAGTTGCTGTACATTGAACAGAGGTATAATTAGTGGAGAAGGGAAAATAAATGGAAAACAAATAAATAATTTCCCAGAATCGTAGAAGGATATAGCAACAAGAACAAGGCTGCTCAGCCCATTCTCCCTGTGCTCTGTTCTTGTAAAAGCTTTTCAATTTATCACATCCAGACAGGTATTTCCAATTTCAGGTAACTGTGCCAGCGGCTCTACTTCGTTAGGTGTTTGAGGAGATTCGGTCTGTCACCAAAGACTCTTGCAAATTTCTATTGATGTATGGTGGAGAGCATTCTGGCTGGTTGCATCACAGCCTGGTACGGAGGCTCCAATGCACAGGATCGCAAGAAGCTGCAGAGGGTTGTAGACTCAGCCAGCTCCATCACGGGCACAACCCTCCCCACCATCGAGGACATCTTCAAGAGGTGGTGCCTCAAGAAGGCGGCATCCATCACTAAGGACCCTCACCACCCGGGACATGCCCCCTTCTTGTTACTGCCATCGGGGAGGAGGTACAGGAGCCTGAAGACCCACACTCAACGATTCAGGAACAGCTTCTTCGCCTCCGTCATCAGATTTCTGAACGGTCCATGAACCCAGGAACACTGCCTTGCCGTCCCTCTTTTGCACTATTTATTTATTTTTGTAACTTACTGTAATTTTTATGTCTTGCACTGTACTGCTGCCACAAAACAAACTTCATGACTTATATCAGTGATAACAAACCTGATTCAGGTTCTGGATATCTGGAACATGCTGAGAGTGTGGTGGAGGCAGATGCAATCAGAACATTTAAGATGCAACTGGCCAAGTACCTGAGTAGAAGGCTATGGACCCAATGCAGGCAAATGAGATTGGCACAGATAAGAGTAATCATGGGCATTGGTTGTAGAGCTTTGTGCTGAGACCCCTCCACATTCTCAGCACTGGCCTCGGGTGGGGGCAGGAATTCTGTTCTCTGCACATCGTGTCAAAAACCCAAAATGACCGATCCTTGGGGGGTTGCGGTTGTCTGGGCTCACCGTCAGTCTGCGGATACAAACGCTCTGGGGCTGTCCCATTCTGCTTGCAGTCGGGAGCTCCTGAAAGGCATTAATCCTTGGGATGGCTTTCAGTCAGGAGTTATCGCAGCGTAACCTGATCCTCTCGCTAATGGAGTTGCATTTCAGCACCTCATTACCACAGGCTGGCTCGCTGCCGAGGTTCCGTGCGATGACTCCCAGTGGGAGCAGCATGGTTTAAGCAGAAACTGCAGTGTGTTCTATCGGCACATCCCACTCCCAACAGGCAGTCAGAGAGCCTGGGCTCAGGTGGGAAGCAGCTGCCTCAAACCCACTGTTAAAAGCCGGGGACGCTGCAGCCACTGTTTACAGTCACTGCCATAGTCTTCACCCTGAGACAGCACAGAAACAGGCCCTTCGGCTCAACACGTCCATGCCGACCATTGCTTTTCTCTTTTAGTTTAGGGCAGGCACGGTAGTGTAGCGGTTAGCGTAATGCTATTACAGTGCCAGCGACCCGGGTTCAATTCCGGCCGCTGTCTGTAAGGAGTTTGTACATTCTGCCCGTGTCTGCATGGGTTTCCTCCGGGTGCTCCGGTTTCCTCCCACATTCCAAAGACGTATGGGTTAGGAAGTTGTGGGCATGCTATGTTGGCGCTGGAAGCGTGGCGACACTTGCGGGCTGCCCCCAGAACACTCTATGCAAAAGATGCATTTCACTGTGTGTTTCGATGTACATGTGACTAATAAAGATATCTTATCTCACTGTGGCCCATCCCTAATTGCCCTTCCTGATAAAAGTGTATAAAATTATGAGAGGCATGGATAGGGTAGCCAGTCAGAATCTTTCTCCCAGGGTGGAAATGTCAACCCTTCCAGTCAAAGAATTGGCGCCAACGTCCCAATAAGAACAAACGATCCACTCCCTTTACCCCAGAAGCTCTTTAGACTTGTGTTTTGAATTGTGTGCAGTTCTGGTCGCCCCATTACAGGAAGGATGCGGAGAAGGCTTTGGAGAGGGTGCAGAAGAGGTTCACCAGGATGCTGCCTGGATTTAGAGAGTTTGAGCTGTAGGGAGAGGTTGGGTTGTTTTCTCTGGGGCATCGGGGGCTGAGGGGAGACCTGAGAAAAGTGTATAAACCTTTGAGAGGCAGAGATATAGAGTAGGCAGTCAGAATGTTTTTCCCAGGGTAGAAATGTCAAATACCAGAGAATATGCATTTAAGGTGAGAGGGGGAAAGTTTTAAGGAGATGTGTGGGACCTTCTTTAAGAGTGGTGGGTGCCTGGAACGGGCTGCCAGGGGTGGTGGTGGAAGCAGATATGATAGAGGGGTTTAAAAAGCTGTTAGACAGACACATGAATATGGAGGGATGTGGATCATGTGCAGGCAGAAGAGGTTTAGTTTAATGTGGCATTGTGTTCAGCACAGACATGGTGGGCCGAAGGGCCTGTTCCTGTGCTGTACTGTTCTGTGTTCTAAGCGCCCCTTGAGAGGAGGGTGTTGAGCCACTAACGTGACCTGCTGTATTCCTGTGGTGAAGACAACTCCAGTTGAGCTAGTTACAGGGTGAGTTGGTGCCACATGTGGGGCAGGAGGCAACTAATGGGTCTGGGGATGTGGCTGGACGGATTGTGCTGTGTCCGCTCCAGGGAAGTCACCACAGGAGTCCTCCCAGCCACTCTGTCCAGCGGCCGAAGAGCTGATCCTGCAGTCCCAGACCATTTGGACACAGAAGGGATGTTATCTCCACCGTGAGTCAAATCCCAGAGAAGTGACACCACCGTTGTATCCAGCCTCCTTTATGGCAAATAAGGGATTTGACAGCAGAGACGTTAACAGAGAATTTGGCTGCCCCAAAATATTCATCTCAGTCTCCGAAATGATCCTCGTCCTCGGGTCCGCTGCGGGCCCAGTGCACGCTGGGTCAAACAGGTCTGTGTCACAGAGTCACGGAATCGTACGGCACAGAAGCAGGCCCTTTGGCCTATCCTGGCCATTGCTGACCATCAAGCACCCGTCCACACTAATCCCATTCACGAGCACTTGGTCCGTAGCCTCCCGAACACTGGTGATTCCAGCCTCATCATCTTGCTTTTTCCCTTTGTCTGTCGTCATTCCTGTGGGCCCCTGCCACCTTCTCTCCCCTTCCCCCCCACCCTCATGACCTGCCCATCTACTCTCCACCTCTTTCCCTTTATTCCATGGTCCACTGCCCTCTCCTACCGATTCCTCCTTAGTCAGCCCTTTGCCTCTTGGTATTGGTTTATTATTGTCACTTGTACCTAGGTCCGGTGAAAAACTTGTCTTGCAAACCAATCGTACAGGTCAATTCATTACACAGTGCAGTTACATTGGGTTAGTACAGAGTGCATTGAGGTAGTACAGGTAAAAACAATAACAGTACAGAGTAAAGTGTAACGGCTACAGAGAAAGTGCAGTGCAATAAGGTGCAAGGTCACAACAAGGTAGATCGTGAGGTCAGAGTCCATCTCATTGTATAAGGGAACCATTCAATAGTCTTATCACAGTGGGGAAGAAGCTGTCCTTAAGTCTGGTGGTACGTGCCCTCAGGCTCCTGTATCTTCTACCCAACGGAAGAGAAGAGAGAATGTCCCGGGTGGGAGATTGAGTTCAACCCAGGTAAATGTGAAGTGATAGACTTTGGAAGATCGAATTTGAAGGCAGAATACAAGGTTAATGGCAGGGCTCTTAGCAGTGTGGAGGAACAGAGGGATCTTGGGGTCCACGTCCATAGATCCCTCAAAGTTGCCGTGCAGGTCGATAGGGTTGTTAAGAAGGCGTCTGGTGTGTTGGCCTTCATTAGTCGGGGGGTTGAGTTCAAGAGCCACGAGGTGATGTTGCAGCTCTATAGAAATCTGATCAGACCGCACTTGGAGTATTGTGATCATTTCTGGTCGCCTCATTATAGGAAGGATGTGGAAGCTTTAGAGAGGATGCAGAGGAGATTTATCAGGATGCTGCCTGGATTGGAGAGCATGTCTTATGAGGATAGGTTGAGCGAGCTCGGACTTTTCTCTTTGGAGCGAAGGAGGACGAGAGATGACTTGATAGAGGTGTTCAAGATGATAAGAGGCATAGATCGAGTGGACAGTCAGAGACTTTTTCCCAGTGTGAAAATGCCTAACATGAGGGGGCATAATTTTAAGGTGATTGGAGGAAGGTATAAGGGGGATGTCAGGGTTAAGTTTTTTACACAGAGAGTGGTGGGTGCGTGGAACGCACTGCCGGCAGAGGTGGTGGGGGCAGATACATTTGGGACATTTAAGAGACTCTTAGATATGCACATGAATGATAGAGAAATGGAGGGCTATGTGGGAGGGAAGGGTTGGATAGATATCAGAGCAGGATAAAATGTCGGCATGACATCGTGGGCTGAAGGGCCTGCACTTTTAACCTATCAACCCCTACTTTAAATACACCCAGTGACTTGGCCTCCACAACGTCTGTGGCAATGAATTCCATAGATTCATCACCCTCTGGGTAAAGAAATTCCACCTCATCTCTGTTCTAAAGGGACATCCCTTTGTGCCCTCTGGTCCTAGACTCTCCCACTGATGGAAACGTCCTCTCCACGTCCACTCTATCCAGGCCTTTCAATATTCAATAGGTTTTGATGAGATCCACCCCTCATCCTTCTAAACTTCAGTGAGTACAGGCTCAGAGACATCAAATGTTTCTCATACGTTAACCCCTTCTTTCCTGGGATCATTCTTGTAAACCTCATTTGGACCCTCTCCAATGCCAGCACATCCTTCCTTAGATATGGGGCCCAAAACTGCTCACAATATTCCAAATGTGGTCTGACCAATGCCTTATAAAGCCTCAGCAGTACATCCTTGCCAGTGCCCATCCCTAATTGTCTCTGAGAAGGTGGTGTTGAGCTGCCTTGTGGAACAGTTGGTGGTGTGGATCGGGGCGTGATCCAGTGATGATGTTTGACCAGCAATATATTTCCATGTTTGGGTGTGAGGGAGTTCTCAAGAATGATCCATGAAAGGCTTAACGTACTGTATGAGGAATATTCGATGTGTCTAGGTTTGTACACGATGGAGTTCAGAAGGATGAGGTGGGGATACTGAAAGGCCTGGATAGACTGGACGTAGACAGGATGTTTCCACCAGTGGGAGAGTCGAGGATCCGAGGGCACAGCCTCAGAATAAAGGGATGTCTCTTTAGAACTGAGATGAGGAGGAGTTTCTTCGTCCAGTGTGTTTAAGGCAGAGATTGATCAGTTCATGATTGGTCAGGGGGTTAAGGGTTACAGGGAGAAGGTGGGAGAATGGGGTTGAAAAATAAATCAGCCGGATCGAATGGCGGAGCAGACTCGATGGGCCGAATGGCCTAATTCTGCTCCTATATCTCATTGGTCTTATGGTCAGGGTAGTGTACAACTTATAGGGGAAGCTGCTGGATGTGATGATCCGATGCATCTGCAGCCCTCGGCCTTCTTGCTGGCAGAGGTCAGGGGTCTGGGACGTGCTGTCGGAGAAGCCGAGACAATAAGTTGCAGTGTACTTTGCCGATGGTACACACTGCAGCCACGGTGCACTATCGATGGAGTGAGGGAGTGCTTGGCATGGTCGATGGGGAGCCGATTAAGTGGCTGCTTCGTCCTGGATGGTGCTGAGCTTCTTGAGGGTTATTGGAATTGGTTTATTATTGTCACTTGTACCGAGGTACAGTGAAAAACTTGTCTTGCATACTGATCGTACAGATCAATTCATTACACAGTGCATTGTAACAAGGTACAGTGTAGAGGTTAACATAACGCTATTACAGCGCCAGAGACCCGGGTTCAATTCCGGCCGCTGTCTGTAAGGAGTTTGTATGTTCTCCCCGTGTCTGCGTGGGTTTCCTCCGGGTGCTCCGGTTTCCTCCCACGTTCCAAAGACGTATGGGTTAGGAAGTTATTGGCATGCTATGATGGCGCCGGAAGTGTGGTGACATTTGTGGGCTGCCCCCAGAACACTCTACGCAAATAAAAGATGTATTTCACTATGTGTTTCAATGTGCATGTGACTAATAAAGATATCTAAAACAATAACAGAATGCAGAATAAAGTGTCACAGCTACAGAGAAAGTGCAGTGCAGGCAGACAATAAGGTGCAAGGTCATAATGAGGTGGATTGTGAGGTCAAGAGTCCATCTTATCGTACTAGGGAACCATTCAATAGTCTTATAACAACGGGATAGAAGCTGTCCTTGAGCCTGGTGGTACGTGCTTTCAGGCTTTTGTATCTTCTGCCCGATGGGAGGGGGGAGAAGAGAGAATGTCCGGGGTGGGTGGGGTCTTTGATTATGTTGGCTGCTTTACCGAGGCAGCGAGAAGTGTAGACAGAGTCCATGGAGGGGAGGCTGGTTTCCATGATGTGCTGAGCTGTGTCCACAACTCTCTGCAGTTTCTTGCGGTCCCGGGCAGAACAGTTGCCTTCCTCATTATTCCTCTTTTGCACTATTTATTTATTTTTATGGTAACCTGTACTAATTTTTATGTCTTACACGGCACTGCTGCCACAAAACAACAAATTTCACAACATATGTCAGTGATAATAAACCTGGTTCTGATTCTGATGCATCCAGATAGGATGCATCAATAAAAGTTGGTGCACTCACCTAGACAAGTCACAAGTGTTCCACTCTGACTGGTGCCCCGTAAGGTACTTTGCATTTTCAGCATTTTTTCTTGTTGGATTTCCAATCCTGTTGCTCCGGATCCCTTAATTCTACGAAGATTAATGATCATGTTACAGGAACTCTTCGATTAATGCTCCACTGCTGCCCCCGGTTGGTTGTTATGCTCGATGACAAGAGCTTAAGGCCAGAGAGATGGGGAATTACCACCACCTGCTGGCAAGGTTGTGTAAATATCACATAGGACGTAGAACAATTACAGCACATTTCAGGCCTCTTGGCCCACAAAGCTGTGCCGAACATGTCCCTACCCTAGAAATTACTAGGCTTACCCATAGCCCTCTATTTTACTCAGCTCCATGTACCTATCTAACAGTCTCTTGAAAGACCCCATTGTATCAGCCTCCACCACCGTTGCCGGCAGCCCATTCTACACACTCACCACTCTCTGAGTAAAAAAACTTACCCCTGACATCTCCTCTGTATCTACTCCCCAACACCTTAAACCTATGTCCTCTTGTGGCCACCAATTCAGCCCTGGGGAAAAGCCTCTGACTATCTACCCTATCAATACCTCTCATCATCTTATACACCTCTATCAGGTCCCCCCTCATCGTCTCTCCAAGGAGAAAAGGCAGAGTTCCCTCAGCCTGCTTTCATAAGGCATGCTCCGCATCCCAGGCAGCATCCTTGTAAATCTCCTCTGCACCCTCTCTATGGCTTCCACATCTTTCCTGTAGTGAGGTGACCAGAACTGAGCACAGTACTCCAAGTGGGGTCTGACCAGGGTCCTAGATAGCTGCAACAATACCTCCTGGCTCCTAAATTCAATTCAAATGGTAATTGGTTTATTATCTCATGTACAGAGATATAGTGAAAAGCTTTTGTTTGTGTGCCATCCAGACATAAGTACATCAAGGTAGTACAAAAGAAAAAATGCAGATATACAAAAGAAAAAAAATACAGAGAAAGTGCAGTGCAGGCAGACAATAAGGTGCAAAAGGCCACAATGATGTAGATTGGGAGGTCAAGAGTTCATCCTTTATCGTATGAGAGGTCAGTTCAAGAATGTTATAACAGCGGGGTAGACAAGCGGATTGTTCACAACTCCTGCTAGTTATTCTCTTCTCCCCTGTAAACACACAAGGACACTGCTGGCAGAGACTAACTCCCTTCAGTGGCCTACTTAATATTTTGAACATCGGTGTCCCACAAGGCTTAGCCCCCTACTCTGCTCCCTGTACGCTCATGACTGTGGCCAAATTCTGCTCTAAGTCCATCTACAAGTTTGCAGGTGATACCACCATAATGGGCCATATCTCAAATAACGATGAGTCGGAGTACAAAGAGCTTCGTGACATGGTGTCATGACAACAACCTTTCCCTCAATGTCAGCAAAACAAAAAAGTTGGTCATTGGCTTCAGGAAGGGCAATGGTGCACATGCTCCTGTCTACATCAATGGTGGTGAGGTTGAGAGCTTCAAGTTCCTGGGAGTGAACATCACCAGTAGCCTGTTCTGGTCCAACCATGTATATGCGACGACCAAGAAAGCTCACCAGTGCCTCTACTTCCTCAGGAGGCTTAAAAAAAATTTGGCATGTCCCTGTTGATCCTCACTAACCTTTATCGATGCACCATAGAAAACATCCTATCTGGATGCATCACGGCTTGGTACGGCAACTGCTCTGGCCAAGACCGCAAGAAACTGCAGAGAGTTGTGAACACAGCTCAGCACATCATGGAAACCAGCCTCCCCTCCATGGACTCTGTCCTCGCTGCCTTGAGGACACTGGCTGTACTCGGTAAAGCAGCGTCCCACTGCCTCGGTAAAGCAGCCAGCATAATCAAAGACCCCACCCACCCCAGACGTTCTCTCTTCTCCCCCCTCCCATCAGGCAGGAGATACAAAAGCCTGAAAGCACGTACCACCAGGCTCAAGGACAGCTTCTATCCCACTGTTATCAAATTCTTGAATGGATCTCTTGTATGTTAAAGATGAACTCTTGACCCACAGTCTACCTCATTATCACCTTGCACCCTATTGTCTGCCTGCACTGCACTTTCTCTGTAACTGTAACACTTTATTCTGCATTCTGTTATTGTTTTCCCTTGTACTACATCAATGTACTGATGTAATGAATTGATCTGTATGGATGGCATTCAAAACAAAATGCAAAACCAATCAACGAACCGATCTATACAATGCCAGAGGGAACCTCAGGTGTCTGACAACCTTTCACACAGTCTCTGTGTCTCAGCACTGGTTGCAAGCACAGGAAAGAATAAAGGGGTAGTGTTGAAGGCAAGGTAGCAAATGGAACTAAAAATCTGCAGAGGCTGCACGTCTGAAATAAAAACAGAAAATGCTGGAAACACTCAGTAGGTCAGGCAGCATCTGTGGAGAGAGAACCAGTTAACGTTTCAGGCCCTGACCCTTCCCTGGGGAAGAGAGAAAGCAAGTTAGCTTTCGGGAGCCAAGAAGGTGGAGGGCGAGATTGGTAGAACACAGGCAATACCTCTGATAGGGTGAGACCAGCTGACCTAACATGGTAGTTAGTAGGCAGCTTAAATGTTGGTGTTCTGAGTTGCTTGTGGTAACGCTGTGGGATGTGACCACCAGACCAGACTCTATAAGCGGAATAAGAAGAATTGATAAAAACTGATTGCAGGCAGAAATAGCCAGTTCTGATACAAACAGAAAGAAAGAGCGAGTTACCTAAAAGTTGGAGAATTTGATATTGAGTCCTGGAGGCTGCAGAGTCCCCAAGGAGAAGATGAGGTGTTGATCCTCAAGCTTGCAGAAATATTTGAACATAGAACATTACAGCACAGTACAGGTCTTTCAACCCACAATGTTGTGCTGACATTTTATCCTGCTCTAAGATCTATCAAACCCTTCCCTCCCACATAGCCCCTCATTTCTCTATCATCCCTTAAATGTCCCTTAAATGTCCCTAATGTATCTGCCCCAACAAACTCTGCTGGCAGTGCGTTCCACACACCCACCACTCTCTGTGTAAAGAAACTTACCCCTGACATCCCCCTTATACCTTCCTCCAATCACCTTAAAATTATGTCCCCTCGTGTTAGCCATTGTCACCCTGGGGAAAAGGTCAGAGATATTGCCCCTTTTATTTGCTTCAGCTTTAGCCACAGGTGACGTTCCGGAAGACTGGAGGGTGGCAAACGTTGTACCGTTGTAACAAAAATATTTTAAAATTCATTCCTTGTTTTTTTACTGATTCAGCAGCAAGAGGTATTCACAAGCAAAGGAGGCACTGTACACCTGTTAAAGGTTATAGAAACTACTTTAGTAGAGTTATATAAAGAATAAAATGCAGAAAGGAAGAAGAATACTTAAAATACAAAATACAGAATAATACTTCTTAACCAATCAATGAACTGATCTGTAGAATGGTGGAGGGAACCTCGGGTGCCCGACAGCCTTTCTCACAGCCTCTGTCTGTGTCTCAGCACCGGTCACGGCCCAGCCAAAGGGAAGGTCCCGGTTTGCATAAAAAAGTTGCCCCCTTTTATACCCCTCAAAAACCTAAAGTAACTTTTACCCCAGTACTTTTCCATTCCTTAGTGGTACCAGCCTGTACCTTCTTATCACCTGTGACCTTCGGCCTAAACACCTAACATAGAAACAGAGACAACAGGTCTGTAAAGAAGAAATTCTTCACCAGTATCTAATCTCAAGGATGTGCATCTGTACTCCTGTAAGTTCTCAAAACATTCCCACAGTCCAAGCTGACACCATTTTGTGTTACACACCATTGCACACACTAAGGAGGAATCAGAAATAACTTTTGGCTAATTTAACTCTTTCCTTACAACTGTTATTTAAGAAGGGCAGTGAAGGTAAACCAGGAAACTACAGGCCTGTTAGTTACTGGAGGGAATTCCGAGGGACAGGGTCTATCAGCAGTTGGATAGCCAATGTATAATTAGGGATAGTCAGCATGGCTTTGTGCGTGGGAAATTGTGTCTGGCAGATCTCTTGGGAGCTTTTCGAAGAAGTAACCAAGAGGTGAGATGAGCGTAGGGCAGTGGACGTCTATATGAACTTGAGCAAGGCATTTGACAAGGTCCCACATGGAAGGTTATATCGCATGGGATAGAACCATAGAACAATTCAGCACAATGCAGGCCCTTCGGCCCACCATGTTGTGCCTCGTAATTCGCCTTTCCCCAATTAAATATCTTCCCGTCCTCTTTGCTCCTAACCCTGTCCATAACAATTCTAAAGGTTATGGAGCAATGGTCACTGTCCCCCAAATGCTCACCCAATGACTGATCTGTCACCTGACCTGGTTCATTACCTAAAACTAGATCTAATATGGCATTCCTTCTAGTTGGTCTCCATCCTGGACACACCTAACAAACTCCGCCCCCATCTAAACCTTTGGCACTAAGCAGGTGCCAACCAATATTTGGGAAGTTGTAGTCTCCCACTATAATAACCCTGTTATTTTCGCATCTTTCCAAAATCTGCCTCCCAATCTGCTCCTCAGTAGATCCAGGGAGAGATCGCTAATTGGATTCATAATTAGCTTGATGGTAGGAAGCAGAGGGTGAAGGGTGAAGGTTGTCTCTTGCACTGGAGACCTGTGACTAGTGGTATGCCGCAGGGGTCGGTGCTGGGACCTTTGTTGTTTGTTATTTATATAAACGAATTGGATGTGAATGTACAAGGCATGGTTCGTAAGTTTGTGGATGATACTGCAGTAGGTGATGTCATAGACAGGTGAAGGTGAGCATTGGTTTGCTGAGTGAGTAGGCTGAAGATTGACAATTCGGATAAACGTGAAGTGCTGTATTTTGGGAAGTCAAACCAGGTCAGTGAATGGTCAGGCCCTGGGGAGTGTTGTAGAACAGAGGGACCTAAGACTACAAGTACATAGCTCACTGAAGGTGAGGTCACAGGGAGACGCGCTGGTGAAGAAGGCATTTGGCACCAGTCAGGGTACTGAGTACACGAATTGGGACGTTATGTTACAGTTGTACAAAACATTGGTGAGAATTGTGCACAGCTTTGGTCATGTTATAGGAAGGGTGTCATTAAGCTGGAAAAGGTTTACAGGCATACTGTATGGGCCAAATGCAGGCAAGTGGGAGTAGCTCAGGTAGGTAGCATGGATGAGTTGGGCTGAAGGGCCTGATCCACGCTGTATAACTCTATGGCTGTAAAGTACCAGATCTGCTGGGTACAGGGATGAGCCTGGTGCTACACAACTCCACTCCTGGGGGAAATCTGAAACAAAACTACGCTGTGATCATTCCCTCCATCTGCAAGTCTATTCTCCTCCACTTCCAAACCACCTTCTCTCATCAGAGTCTCTCCATTCGATTCCTACTGCCCAACTCAATCCGCTCCTGCTTAAAGCAAGCATTTACTCCCAGTCTCGACCCAAAACATCGACTGTCCATTTCCTTCCACAGATGCTGCCCGACCCGCTGAGTTCCTCCAGCAGCTCATCTTTTGCACATGTTGTCTCTTCTGTCTCCATTTAATTCCCCTCCTGCTCTGATTTTTTTTTCCTTTGCTGTGAAACCATAAAAATTGAAGCCGTTGGCCATTCGGCCCATAACACCTGTGTGGTCATCCTATCCATGTTCCTGCCTGTGCCCATTTTCCATTGAACTCTTGCGGGCTGCCCCCAGAACACTCTATGCAAATGATGTATTTCACTGTGTGTTTTGATGTACATGTGACTAATAAAGATATCTTATCCAATGACTGAGCCTCCATCGCTCTAGTGTCAGGGAAATACAAGGTTTCACAAACGTCGGAGACAAGAAATATCTCATTATTTCAGTTCCAAATAGGTGGTACTATTTCTTGAAATTATGCCCATTGGTTCATAGTAATTGGCTTATTATTGTCACGTTCTGAGATACAGTGAAAAGCTTTTGTTTGCATGCCGTCCAGACAGATCATTCCAGACGTAAGTACAGGAAGTCCCCGGATTACAAACGAGTTCCGTTTTTGAGTCTGTTCGTAAGTTGAATTTGTGTGTAAGTCCGAACAGTTACGTACAGTTCACATCTAGCGTCAATTAGTCAAATGTTTATAATTGAGAGAGAGAGAATGTGTGTGTGTGTGTGTGTGTATATATACAGGTATAAAAAACATTAAAGAAACATTTCTTAAACTGTTTAGGTGGAAAAGAAGAGATAATGATTAAAGGTTAACACTTACTCTTGTTCCAATTGATGTCTTGCATACTGGAAGGAGCCTTAATTAACAATTAAAATGACTTTATTAATTGGATGATGGGCCTGGTGCTGGAGAGTCTGGGATTGATTCTGCTAATGGAGAGTCAGGGCCTGATTCTGCTGCTGTAGAGTGAAGGTTAACTTCTGAAGTCAATTTCTTAAAGGAAACATCAAGGGTGGCTTGAACAGAGCTTTTCTTTTTCTCATTATAAATGGCCTTGTAGCAGCTGAGGCCGTCGGTAACTATCCGGTAAACTTTGTTGAACCTCTCTGTGTTAGGATCTTGCTCCTCTAACTTTGCCATCCCTGCTTCAATGAGACAAAAGGCTTCAGCTTACTCCTTCATCGAAAACTTCTTGGGTTCTGGGGTTTCTCGGTCCCAGCCTTCTTCCTCAAATGCTATCATCTGCAGCTCCAGCTCCATGAGGTCTTCATTGGTCAGTTCTTCAGCATGGGATTCAAGCAAGTCTAGGACATCATCTTCATTGATGTCTAACTGCAGTTGATTATTACCAATATCAACCACAGCTTGCCTGGCTTCAGCGGTCCTCAGCTGGAAATTCTTTAAAACCATCTGCGAATTGGGGGCAGAGTTTGTTCCAGACCCTGTCCATGTTGGTTTTCTTCACTTCCTCCCAAGAATCTGCAATGTTTTTGATGCCATCGTAGATGTTGTAATTCCTCCAGAACCCCTTTAAGGTCATTGCATCATCTTGGGTAGCCCTGACTGCTTGTGAGAAGGTCCGGCGTAAACAGTAAGCCTTAAAGGAGGCTATGATTCCCTGATCCATTGGCTGAAGTAGTGATGTGGTGTTGGGTGGTAAAAAGACGACCTTTACATTGGGGTGAAGGTCATCTATAAAGTGCTTGGATGTCCAGGGGTGTTGTCAAGTACGAGAATTTTGAAAGGAATCTTCTTGGCCAAGCAATAACATTCAGCAGCAGAAACAAAAAACTTCAGGAACCAATCTTCGAAGAGAGCTTTTGCTAACCGAGCCTTTGTGTTTGCCTTCCAAATAATGGGAAGAGATGCCTCGATGATTCGTCTAAGTGCCCTCGGATTCAGGGGGCGATACACAAGCGTAGGCTTAAGCTTGAAATCCCCGGATGCGTTACCACCAAGCAATAACGTTAGCCTATCCTTGGATGCCTTACGCCCTGGAGCAGTTTTTTCCTCTTTTGAAATGTATGTCCTTTCAGGCATTTTTTTCCAAAAAAAAGCCCATCTCATCTACATTAAATATTTGCTCAGGCACATAACCTCCCTCCTCAACAATTTTTTTCAACATTTCAGGAAACTCTTGTCGGCACTCGCTGCTTCACCTTGCACTTTGATACTGTGTAAATTTACCCTCCCTTTGAAACGGTTGAACCAACCCCTACTCGCAACAAATTCTTCATCACAAGCACCTTCACTTGCTGCACGTGCAGCCCTTAAATCACTGAAAAGGTTTTGCGCCTTTTCTTGCACTAAGCCAAGGCTAATAGGAGTATTACGCTGATTTTGATCCTCTAACCAAATTACCAATAGCCTTTCCATTTCGATAATTAAACTACTGCGTTGCTTAGTGACAATTGTCGCTTTCATTGGGACAGAGCCTTTCACATACTCCATTACTTTCCCCTTGTCCTTTATAATTGTCCTGATCGTTGACCGACTGTAGCCTAATGCTTTTCCAATGTTTGTTGGCGTTTCACCTCTCTCTGAACGCTTTATTATTTCCACTTTCATTTCAATCGTGATTGTTTTCCTTTTCTTCGATGCATCACCATCACTTGCACCAGATTTACGCTTTGAAACCATGATTACGAGCCAACGAACCGCTTAAAACGCGCAGTGTTTTGAGTGTCACGCAGAGTAGCCTGCCCGTTCGTTAGTATGAACCATTGTGTGTAACTCGATTTTTTTTTAAATAATAGGCTTTACAGAGGTCAGTTCGTAAGTATGGACGTTCGTAAGTCGGGCGTTTGTAAGTCGGGGACTTCCTGTACATTGAGGTAGTACAATAGGAGGTGCAATAACAGAATAAAGAATAAAGTGTCACAGTTACAGAGGAAGTGCAGTGCAGGTAGACAATAAGATGCAAGGTTGTGACGAGGTAGATTGAGAGATCAGGAGGCCTGATAACAGCAGGATAGAAGCTGTTCTTGAGCCTGGTGGTTCGTGTTCTCAGGGTTTTGTATCTTCTCGCTGATGGGAGGGGGGAGAAGAGAGAATGTTTGGGATGGGAGGGGTCTTTGTTGGCTGCTTCACTGAGCCAGCTGCCATGGCCTTCTAGGAACACATTTTCATCTCAGCACCTATTCACTGGCTCAGGGCAACATTTAATTTCCTTTTGTTTTCATTTATTCACATTTCAGTATCTGAGAAGGTGGGGGTGGGGTGAGTCACCTCCTTGAACCGCTGCATTTCTTCTGGTGAAGGGTGAAGGGGCTCCCACAGAACTGTTGAGGAGGGAGTTCCAGGGTTTCGACCCAGTGACGATGAAGGAACGGCGATATATTTCCAAGTCAGAGTATTGGTTTAGGTTTATTATTGTCACTTGTACCGAGGTACAGTGAAAAACTTGTCTGGCATACCAATCGTACAGGTCAATTCATTACATGGTGCAGTTACATTGACTTAATACAGAGTGCATTGAGGTAGTACAGGGTAAAAACAATAACAGTGCAGAGTGTCACAGCTACAGAATAAAAGCTGTCCTTGAGCCTGGTGGTTCGTGCCCTCAGGCTTCTGTATCTTCTACCTGATGGGAGAGGAGAGGAGAGAGAATGACCCGGGTGGGTGGGGTCTTTGATTATGCCGGCTGTTTCACCCAGACGAGAGGTAAAGACAAGAGTCCATGGAGGGGAGGCTGGTGTCCATGATGCGCTGGGCTGTGTCCACAACTCTCTGCAGTTTCTTGCGGTCCTGGGCAGAGCAGTTGCCGTACCAAGCCGTGATGCAGACCTGGAGTGGAACCTACAGTGGGTGGTGTTTCTCTGTCTTTCATAATGTTGGCCGTTGCAGGTTTAGGAGATGCTGTTGGAGTAGCCTGGGTCAAGGAACTGCAGTGCATTTTGTCTACAGTGCACACTGCAGCCACTGTGTGCTGGAGGTGGAAGGATTGAAAGTTTAGGGTGGTGACTGGGGTGCCAGTTAAGCAGTACACTGTAGCCAGGATAGTCTCAAGTTGGAGCTGCATTCATCCAGTTAAGTGGAGAGCGTTCCATTGTGCTCCTGATGTGTGCTTGATAGTGCTTGAGGTTGTCAGGGGATATGTCACTCACCAGAAGATACCCAGCCTCCAACCTGTCCTTGCACCCATGGTATTTAAGTGCCAGGTCCAGTTAAGTTTCTGGTCAGTGGTGTTGATGGTAGAGCACTTGGTGATTGCAGTGGCGTTAGACGCCAAGAGTAGGTGGTTGTTCTCCTTGCTTTTATTCTACACAGATGTCTTGTTTAATGTCTTACTTTATTTTGAGAACTATTCTAGCTTTCTATAGATGGACTTTATTCCTTGGAATGTAGGAGAATGAGGGTAACCTCACAGAAATGTTTAAAATTATGAGAGGCATAGATAAGGTGGACGGTAACAGTCTTTTCCCCAGGGTAGGGGAGTCCAAAACGAGGGGGCGTAGGTTTAGGGTGAGTGGGGAAAGATTCAAAGGGGACCTGAGGGGCAACTTTTTCACGGAGAGGGAGGTGAGTGTATGTAACGAGCTGCCAGAGGAAGTGGGTGAGGCAGGTACAATAGTATCATTTAAGACACATTTGCATAGGTACGTGGAGGGGTGGGATTTGGAGGGATATGGGCCGAACGCAGGAAATTAATTCTCTATTTTTAAGTCGTGGCATTTATTGTCATGTGCACAAGTTTGGTAATATGGTGTATAAAATTATGAGGGGCATAGATAGGGTGAATGTGCACGGTCTTTTTCCCAGGTTTGGGGAAACAAGAGCTAGAGGGCACAGGTTTAAGGTGAGAGGGGAGAGATTTAATCGGAACTTTTTCACCCAGAGGGTGGTCTGTATATGGAACGAGCTGCCAGAGGAAGTGGTTGAGGCAGGTATATTAACAACATTTAAAAGGTACTTGGACAGGTACATGGATAGGAAAGGTTTGGATGGATATGGGCCAAACACGGGCAAATAGGCCTAGCTTAGATGGGAATCTTGGCCAGCATGGACCAGTTGGGCAGAAGGGTCTGTTTCCGTGCTTTTTGACTCTATGACTCTACGGTGAGGTGCAGGTACAATGAAAAACTTGCAGCAGCATCATGGACATGTAGATTCAGACAACACACAGGACATAAATTATATGTAAATTATAACAGACAGTGAAGAGAAAGACTGTGCAAGACAAGCCATTGGTGCAAAAAAACAGAGACAAGTCCATGGTAGTGCAAGAGGTGGTGCGTAGTGTTCTGTTGAGGTAGGGTTAGGGTTGTGCAGGTTGCTTCAAGAACCTGATGGTTGCAGGGAAGTAGCTGTTCCTGAACCTGGTGGTGTGGGATTTCGGGCTTCTGTTAATGTTGCTGAGAACAATTTACTCTCTGAAGGAGTGAGACTCAGCGCTGTTCAATTGCTCCCTTTCTGGGCTGGAGACTGAATGCTTTCCCCTGAACAATCATTAAGACGGTACCTTATGCTGTTAGTAATGAGCACTGACATTCTGCAGCACATTTAATGGGTAATTAATGAGGACATCCAGCAAGTTCTTCAAAGTAACAGGGAGGTTGAACACATAATGCCTGTGTGTGAAGCTAATGGGGACAATGTAATCAGCAGGGTGTTCTGGAGGTGCACAACTGACATCTTTTCTTATGTTCTTCCAAACCACCTGGTCGCTTTGTTTACTAATAACACACAGTCCCATTAATTATATTACTTCCAGCATAACCTGGCCTGTAATTCCTCCAGGCTTCAGCTCTTTTGATTGGCTTGAGCTCCCAACCCATACTCCAGTGAGAGGAATTAATCATTCTTCCAAAATAGGTCGAGCTTGTAAAACATCAGCAGGTGCACGGTAGTGTAGCGGTTAGCGTGACGCTATTACAGCGCCAGCAACCTGGGTTCAATTCCAGCCGCTGTCTGCAAGGAGTTTGTACGTTCTCCCTGTGTCTGCGTGGGTTTCCACCGGGTGCTCGGGTTACCTCCCACATTCCAAAGACGTATGGGTTAGGAAGTTGTGGGCATGCTATGTTGGAGCCAGAAGCGTGGCGACACTTGCGGGCTGCCCCCAGCACATTCTTAGCAACGCAAAAAGATGTATTTCACTGTGTGTTTCAATGTACATGTGACTAATAAATAAATATCTCATATCTATATCTAAAGTTCTATAACCTTGCTCACCTCGATAGAAAGAAGCCATTCTATTAATATCCTAGTCCATCAATTCTCTTTCACCCATCACCTACTTCCCATTGAGCTATGTTGCCTCTCCAATTAAAAAAAATGCCTTGATTTTAAAATTCTCATTCTTGTTTTCAGATGTTACTCCCCTCCCTGACTCCATAACTTCCAGCTCTATAGGATCCCTATGTTTCTCTAATTCCACTCTCCATTTATTTCTGATTTCAATCTCTTCAGGACAAGTATTTAGCTACTTTTCCCAGGGTGACAATGGCTAACACGAGGGGACATAATTTCGAGGTGATTGGAGGAAGATATAAGGGGGATGTCAGGGGTAAGTTTTTTACACAGGGAGTGGTGGGTGTGTGGAACGCACTGCCGGCAGAGGTTGTGGAGGCAGATACATTAGGGACATTTAAGAGGCTCTTAGATAGACACATGAATGATAGAGAAATGGGGAGCTCTGTGGGAGGGAAGGGTTAGATAGATCTTAGAGCAGGATAAAGTGTTGGCACAACATTGTGGGCTGATGGGCCTGTACTGTGCTGTAGTGTTCTATGTTCTATAACCCTAAGCTCTGAAATTCCCTTACCTTTTCAGGTGCTCTTTAAAACCTACCTCTTTGACCAAGCCATTGGCTACCTGCCCTGATGTGGCTTGGTGTCTCTTGGTGTGGTATGGTGGCTACAGGAACTATAGAAAGTTGTGGCCCCTATTTAGATAGGCTGTTAGAGCTGACATGAGCCACCCCTTCCAGTGCCTACCTTCAATTGGTCAGCCAACATGTTCCATCATCACAACACCCTGCCTTCCTATGACAATTCTTTATTATTTAATTTGGACCATTCCTGGCAAATCGGTTAGGCAGACACTTTCCCTATTTTTAGATGTTTTTGTCGACTGACTATCAAATGTGTTTGAAAAAAAATTAAAAGAAAGCATTTTTTCAGTGTCCTGTTTTTTGTTTGTAGCAGATCCTAGAGAGTTCCAAATATTAAAGTTTAATCTTGGAGACTTCTCAACCATGGGGATTCACTTAACATGAATTAGAACCATAGAACCATAGAACAAAACAGCACAATACAGGCCCTTCGGCCCACCATGTTGTGCCACCCTTCAAACCACACCTATGACTATCTAACCCCTTCCTCCCACATATCCCTCTAACTTAAATTCCTCCATATGCTTATCTAACAATCTCTTGAACTTGACCAATGTATCAGCCTCCACCACCACTGCAGGCAGCACACTCCATGCACCAACCACTCTCTGGGCGAAAAACCTCCCTCTGACATCACCCTTGAACTTCCCACCCAATACCTTAAAGCTATGTCCTCTTGTTTGGAGCATTGGCGCCCTGGGAAAGAGGCGCTGGCTGTCCACTCTATCTATTCCTCTCAATATCTTGTATACCTCTATCATGTCTCCCCTCATCCTCCTTCTCTCCAATGAGTAAAGCCCTCGCTCCTTTAGTCTCTCCTCATAATCCATACTCTCTAATCCAGGCAGCATCCTGGTAAATCTCCTCTGCACCCTCTCCAACGCCTCCACATCCTTCCTATAATGAGGTGACCAGAACTGGACACAGTACTCCAAGTGTGGCCTAACTAGAGTTTTGTAAAGCTGCATCATCACTTCGGCTCTTAAGCTCGATCCCCCGACTTATGAAAGCTAACATCCCATAAGCTTTCTTAACTACCCTATCCACCTGTGAGGCAACTTTCAGTGATCTGTGGATATGAACCTCCAGATCCCTCTGCTCCTCTACACTGCCCAGAATCCTGCCATTTACCTTGTACTCCACCTTGGAGTTTGTCCTTCCAAAGTGTACCACCTCACACTTCTCTGGATTGAACTCCATCTGCCACTTGTCAGCCCAGCTCTGCATCCTATCAATATCCCTCTGCAAGCTTCTACAGCCCTCCATACTATCCACAACACCACCGATCTTTGTGTCATCTGCAAACTCGCTAACCCAGCCTTCCACCCCCTCATCTAAGTCGTTAATAAATATCACTAAAAAGCAGAGGTCCCAGAACCGATCCCTGTGGGACACTACTAGTCACAGCCCTCCAATCTGAATGCACTCCCTCCACCACAACCCTCTGCTTTCTACAGGCTAGCCAATTTTGAATCCACATGGCCAAGCTTCCCTGGATCCCTTGGACTCTGACCTTCTGAAGAAGCCTACCATGCGGAACCTCGTCAAACGCCTTACTAAAATCCATGTAGACCACATCCACTGCACTACCCTCATCAATCTTCCTGGATGTAAATTATAAACCTGAGATGCTGAGCCTGCCACTAGTTCCTCACACTACCTAAGGGGAGTAATAAGAGGAGCGGTCTTATTATTCATTCTCACTGCATGAATAACAATCTTCCACTCCCAAAGCCCAGGAGGGCAGGAGTGGGAGATTGATTGTGAGTTTGACACTGCCCTTGTGTCCTGAGATTTGGTTTGTGTGGACTTGGTCCAGGGAAAATAGCTGCATTGCTGGTGAGCAGCATTAAGTGATATCTGCCATTCGCAAGCATAGATATGTTTATTCAAAGTTCAGCCTTTGAAATTAATTGAAGTGTTAACAAACCAAATGATCTTACTTTGAGGGAGCAATGCTCGTTGTACATACTGAATTGCTCAACTCAATCCTTCCCGATTTCAGTTCCAGAACTGTGGGAGTGTTTACATTATTAATATAAATGACTTATTGAAAAAAAATGCAATTAACTCTGTAAACTACTAATAAAACCAGTGGGTATTGTTAGCTTTCTCAATCATTTGATCACTGTTGTTTTCAGTTATCTCACTTTTTCTACCTTATTCCCAAGGATACCAATTTAATTGGGTCTCTGAGGGTTACCCATCAGGCAGAGTTCTCTCGCTTGGCCCCTGCCATGTTAAAAGGCACAGGTGTTTATCTCAGGTGCTTTGGCACGAAGCCCAGAACTGGTGCCTGTGATTCACCCTGTGCTGAAGCTGCATTTTACTGCCTTCCTATCCATGACTAGTTCCTTCTCTTCCTCCCCCAAGGTGTGGAAGAACTAGGGGAATGTTTTTGTTTCATCTTATTTGTTCCCAGGATATCGATGATTTTTATTCTGTTCCTACTTCCCCTCTGAACTCAATATTCTGTACCCTGACAAATAAAGGGTAAAAATGCCTGGAGACACAGGTGCCGGAATCTGGAGCAACAAACAATCTGCTGGAGGAACTCAAGTGCGGCAGGAACTCAGTGGGTCGAGCAGTACCTGTGGGAGGGCAGGTTTTCAAGCCGAAACATCGACAATTTCTTCCCCCACACCCTCCCACCCCCCCCCCCCCCACAGATGCTGCTCAACCCGCAGCATTCCTCTGGCAGATTGTGTGTTGATCCGATACGCCTTTAGACTGTTGACTTGTCCTGTTGCTTCTAAGGGCCTGTGGGAACACTCCAAGATACCCCTTTTACCTTGCACCTCTCAGTAACCCATCATGCATTTCCCCAAACTAGCCCATTTCCTTTGGCGGGGCGGGTGGGGTGGGGGTGGTGGAGACAAAGGCCAAGTACCTGGGGCCACACATTAAGGTAGTTTGAAGAACGATTAGAGGGGAAATGAATTCTTTACACCTGGAGGGTGGTTGGCGTCTGGAACTCGCTGCCTGTAAGTGTGATGAAGGCTCAAGGACAGCTTCTATCTGGCTGTTATAAGACTATTGAATGGTACCCGAGTATGATAAGATGGACTCTTGACCTTACAGTCTACCTCGTTATGGCCTTGCACCTTATTGTCTGCCTGCACCGCACTTTCTCTGTAACTGTAACGTTTTATTCTGCATTCAGTATAGTTTTTACCCTGTACTATCTCAATGCACTGTGCAATGAATTGATCTGTATGAACGGTATGCAAAACAAGCTTTTCACTGTACCTCGGTGCATGTGACAATAATAAACCAATTCCAATTCCAACCACATTTAAAGTCAAAGTTGAGTTTGTTGTCATCTGCACAAGTTCATGTGTGCACAGGTGCAATGAAAAACTTAACTTGTAGCAGCATCACAGGTACATAGCATCAGATAAGCAGCATTCACAAGCAAAACATAAATTATACAGAATCAGGATCAGGTTTATTATCACTGACTTATATGATGTGAAATGTGTTGTTTTGTGGCAGCAGTACACTGAAAAGATATAAAATTACTATAAATTACAAACTAAATAAATAGCGCAAAATAAAAGGGAATAATGAGGTAGTGTTCATGGGTTCATGGACTGTTCAGAAATCTGATGGCGGAGGGGAAGAAGCTGTTCCTGAATCATTGAGTGTGGGTTTTCAGGCTCCTCCCCGATGGTAGTAACGCGAAGAGGGCATGTCCCGGGTGGTGAGGGTCCTTAGTGATGGATGCCACCTTCTTGAGGCACCGCCTCTTGAAGAACACAATTAGATAAAAAAAAAAGTCCCATTTTAGTTCAAAGTGGCCATAGTGTTACTATACTGAGGTAGTGATTACAGTTGTGTCAGTTATTTCAAGAACCAAATGGCTGAAGGGAAGAAACTGTTCTTGAACCTGGTGATGTGGGACTTCTGTACCTCCTGCCTGATGGTAGCTGCGAGAAGATGGCACGGCCTGGATGGTGGGGGATCTTTGATGATGGATGTTGCCTTCTTGAGGCAACGCCTCCTGTAGATACTCCTGATGGTGGGGAGGGATGTGCCCGTGGTGTATTGGGCTGAGTCCACGACTCTCTGCAGCTTCTTGTGTTCCAGTGCATTTGAATTGCCGTCCCAGACCATGATGCAACCAGTCAGGACACTTTCAACTGTACATCTGTAGAAGTTTGTTAGAGTGTTCGGTGACAAGTTGAACCTCCTTAATCTTGTAAGGAATTATTCTTGTGATTGCATCTATGTGCCGGGCCCAGGACAGGTCGTCTAATATGTTATTTAAAGCTGCTGACTCTCTCCACCGCCGATTCCCCCCAATGTAGACTGTCGCACGTTCACCCTCCCTCCCCTTCCTGAAGTCAACAATCAGCTCTTTAGTTTTACTGATGCTGAGCGAGAGGTTGTTGTTACGACACCACTCAACCAGGTGTCCTATCTCGCTCCTGTACCCTGACTCATCGCCACCTGTGATTCGTCCAACAACAGCGGTGTTGTCGGTGAATTTGTATGTATTTATATTTGTCATACATTTGATATTTGTCAAACTTAAACAGGACTTGGGTGCGTACTTGAAAAGCTGAGACCTTCAGGGCCACGGAGCCGATGTTGGGAGGTGGGATTAAGCTGGAGGACTCCTTCTCAGACAGCTCCGAGGCACATGTGGCCTCCCGCTGTCTTATAAACCTTCAATTATTCTAATCTCTGACTGGTCACGTGGGAAGAAATGGTTGAAATTAGGAGCCCATGTTGAGGATACTTTCATAGATTCATAGAGTCATATAGCATGGAAACAGGCCCTTCAGCCCAATTGGGCCATGCCGGCCAAGATGCCCATCTAAGCTAGTCCCATTTACCTGTGTTTGGCCCATATCCCTCTAAACCTTTCCTATCCATTTACCTGTCCAAGTATGTTTTAAATATTGTTGATGTACCTGCCCCAACCACTTCCTCTGGCAGCTCGTTCCATATACTGACCACCCTCTGGGTGAAACAGTTGCCCCTCGGGTTTCTATTTGCCTGAGTTTGGCCCATGTCTCTCTGAACCTTTCCTGTTCCTGTCTTCTCCTCTGGCAGCTCATTTCACATACCCACCAGCCTCTTGTGTGAAAAGCTTGTCCCTCAAACTCTTTCCCTTCTCATTTTAAACCTGTGCCCTCTAGTTTTAGACTCCCTAACCCAGGGTAAAAGTCTGTGACCATCCACCTTATCCATACCCCTCATGATTTTATAACCTCTATAAGGTCACCCCTCAGCCTCCTTCGCTCCAGGAGAAACAGTCCCAGCCTGTCCAGTCTCTCCTTATAACTTAAGCTCCCCAGTTCTGATGATATCCTTGCGAACCTTTTCTGCACCCTCACTAGCTTAATCGCATCCTGGGCCACCAGAACTGCATAAAATATTCCAGGTGCTGGATGTCAAAAGATCAAATATAATAGATGAAAAGCTGATACTGGAGGAACTCAGCAGGGCAGGCAGCGTCTGTGGAGAAAAGCAGGCGGTCAAGGTTTCGGGTCAGGACCCTTCTTCGGGAAAAGGGGAAGCCCAATATATAGGAGGGAAAAGCAGAGCAGTGATAGGTGGACAGAAGAGGGGAGGTGGGGTGGGCACAGGGTGGCGATAGGTGGATGCAGGTAAGAGATGGTGATAGGCAGGTGTGAGGGAGGAGGGGAGAGCAGATCCACTGGGGATGGGTCAAAGGTAAGGAGAGAAAGGGGGAAAAAGGTAGAATAAAAGAGGCTAGGGAAGGGAAGAAGAGAAGAAGCGTGGTGGTGGTGGGGGTGTGGGAAAGGGGGGTGGGGATTACCTAAAGTGGGAGAATCCAATGTCCATGCCGTTAGGCTGCAAGGTTCCAAGACGGAAAACGAGGTGCTGTTCCTCCAGTTTGCGCTTGGAATTCTCCTGGCAGTGGAGGAGGATGAGGGCTGACGTATCAGTGATGGTGTGGGAGGGGGAGTTGAAGTGACTGGCAACGGGGAGATGCAGGTCGCGGTTACGGACGGAGTGCAGGTGTTCTGCGAAAGGGTCACCTAGTCTGCGTTTGGTCTCACCAACCTTGTTTCTCAGGCAAATATAATAACTAATAATAAGGACTCATGCTCTGTGCTGCAGATGTTTTGCCAATTTATGTACATGAAGTCCAAACAATGGCGGAGAATGCAGTTGAAGTAACGACACTGGGTGGCCTCCCCAGTATCCTGGACTGAGCAACAGAGGTTCAGTAACCATTGCTTGATGCTTCTCTCTGTGACTTAGCAATATTTTGAACATAGCAGTGGATTTCAGTCGGATCTGTTGGATCACTACACACAGGGGCCTGGACTAAGCTCGGGGTAGGTGACGAGTGGTGTACAGTGGGTCACTCTTACCCAGGTCAAAGATCATAGGACCAAGTCTCACTCTAGAGTCTCAAGACCCAACACTGTACAGTACTGAGGGAGTGCCGGACTGTCCGAGGGGCTATCTTTCGTCTGCTTTGTCAGTTGGATGTAAAACATTCCGTGACACAATTTCAGAACACAGGAGTTCCCTCCAATGCCCTGGCCAATGAAATCTTGTCATTCATCTGCTATTTGTGGGAGCTTTCTGTGCACAATCTGGGTCCTGCGCCTTTCCGCGGCAGTGAGCCCACTTCAGGTGGACACCACGGGTTAAAGAGCACTGTGGGATATCTTAAGGTTGTGATAGATGTTACAGAAACCAAAGATCTTTCTGCTTTTCAGGAAGCTATGAGAGAAGGTGATTGCCAATAAGCATCAGAGGTAACCTGGTTTATTATTGTCACATGTACCGAGGTGCAGTGAAAAACTTTCCTTTGAATGCCATCCATACAGATCAATTCATTACACAGTGCATTGAGGTAGTACAAGGGAAACCAATAACAGAATGCAGAATAAAGTGTTACAGTTACAGAGAAAGTGCAGTGCAGGCAGATAATAAGGTGCAAGGCCATAACGAGGTAGATTGTGAGGTCAAGAGTCCACCTTATCATACTAGGGGACCATTCAATAGGTTTATAACAGTGGGATAGAAGCTGTCCTTGAGTCTGGTGGTACGTGCTGGTGGCATGAGGCCGCTGGGATCAGACTGTGCCAGGCCTGCTGGCCTGGCTTGGTGCTTTATTGAATCATAATGGTTTACTCAGTATCAACCCAGGTTCTCTCTGTTCTTGATGAACAACAGTGTGTGTGCATGTGTACGTGTGTGCAGCACAGTACGTCTTTCCTTCCACCTTCCTCTGGTACCTCTGGGTCAAGTTGGAAAACATTATAAGCCCTCTGACTCGAGTTGGGTTGGGTTTGGCCCTGCTCAAGTCCTGAGCAGATCACAGAAGAAAAAGAAGAGGTTTATTGTCACTCTGTGTCGTGAAATGTGTTGTTTTGCGGCAGCAAAGACATAAAGTTACTATAAATTACAAAAATAAATAAACAGTTCAAAAAAAGGAGTAACCAGATAGTGTTCATGGGTTCATGGACCGTTCAGAAATCTGATGGCGGAGGGGAAGAAGCTGTTCCTAAATCATCAAGTGTGGGTCTTCAGGCTCCTGTACCTCCTCTCCAATGGTAACGAGAAGAGGGCATGTCCTGGATGGTGAGATCCTTATGCCGCCTTCCTGAGGCACCACCTCTTGAATACGTCCTTGACGGTGGGGAGGGTTGTGCCCGTGATGGAGCTGGCTGAGTCTACAACCCTCTGCAGCCTCTTGTAATCAGGACAGATCCTTTGAGATGTTGACGCCCAGGAACTTGAAGCTGCTCACCCTTTCCACCGCTGACCCCTCAATGAGGACTGGTGTGCGTTCTCCTGACTTCCCCTTCCTGAAGTCCACAATCAGTTCCTTGGTCTTGCTGACGTTGAGTGCGAGGTTGTTGTTGTGACACCACTCAACCAGCCGATCTACGTCACTCCTGTACGCCTCCTCGTTGCTATTTGAGATTTCACCAACAACAGTGGTGTCATCTGTGAATTTACAGACCTCTGCCATCTGCCCTTATAGTGGATCTAAAAAGCAATTCAAATGTGCAGGGACATAAGAAGCTGCAGGGAGTAGTGGACTCTGTTCAATACATCACGGGCACATCCCTCCCCGCCATCGGGAGTATCTACAGGAGGCGCTGCCTCAAGAAGGCAACATCCATCATCAAAGATCCCCACCATCCGGGCCGTGCCATCTTCTCGCAGCTACCATCAGGCAGGAGGTACAGAAGCCTGAAGTCCCACACCACCAGGTTCAGGAACAGTTACTTCCCTTCAACCATTCGGTTCTTGAACCAATGAACAGAAGTTTCTAGAACAGGGAAGGACAAAAGCAGACAAATGAGTTAACTCATTACAACAACAACAGCAGCAACATGTATGTTTACATAGTACAGATATTGCAAACCAGAACATCCCAATTGCTTCACGGGTTTGGGCATTAAAATATTGACACCAAGCCCAGTATTAGTGCAGTTAAAGAGGGCAATATGAAGGGGGATCTTATTGGAGAGAGCAGGGGAGGATCCTAGCAGCTGGTTGAATGATAAGGTTTGGGATTGGAATGAGAAGTGGTTTATTATTGTCACATGTACCGAGGTAGAGTGAAAAACTTGTCTTGCATAACAATCATACAGATCAATTCATTACAAAGTGTATTGAAGTAGTACAAGGTAAAACAATACAGAAGGCAGAATACAGTGTCACAGCTACAGAGAAAGTGCAGTGCAGGCAGACAATAAGGTGTAAGGCCGTAACAAGGTAGATTGTGAGGTCAAGAGTCCATCTTATCATACTAGGGAACTGTTCAATAGTCATAACAGTAGGATAGAAGCTGTCCTTGAGCCTGGTGGTACGTGCTTTCAGGCTTTTGTATCTCCTGCCCGATGGGAGAGGGGAGAAGAGAGAATGTCTGGGGTGGGAGGGGTCTTTGGTTATGCTGCCTGCTTTACCAAGGAGGGGAGGCTGGTTTCTGTGATGTGATATGCTGAGCCCTTACTGTTGTGGAGACCCATTAGTTTGGATTTGCCCTCTCTCTGCTGATGTGAATTATTTGATGGGCAACTCACAAAGTTTGGATTGAGTTGGAAAACATGGAAGATTCGGAATGGGGAAGATTTTGATGGCAGTTTGCCTCAAATGGGACGCTCTTGCTCCCAAGTTAGCAGGCTGTGGATTCAACAATAGCTACCTGCATTTCTGCCCCACATGTAACGTAATAAAACCTTCTTGGTGATTCACAGGAGTAACCACCAGACAACAAGTAAGCAATATTTGAATAGGTGACCGAATGCTGAAGGCAGTTTCCAAACCCCACACCAATACTGAGGGAGTGCTGCCTTGCTGGTGCCATCCAACAGCTAAGACTACCAAAATGGGGCCAAGCCTCCTAGTCCTGTGTGAGAAAGCCCACCTGAACTATTATGAAGCTGAGCAGGGAATTCTGGTGTGTTGGAGTCATGGTCAAAAGTCTTGCAACAACACAACCGTGTCCTGTCTTGCGAGACCTTACTGTGGGTACAGTGGAGATTCATGGAACTTCATTGGTACATGGATAGGATAAGTTTAGAGGGATATGGGCCAAAAGCGGGCAACTGGGACTAGCTTTGATGAGCATCTTGGTCAGCATGGACCAGTTGGGCTGAAGGGCCTGTTTCTGTGCTGTATGAGTCCATGATTCTATCGGGGATGTCTTGGAATCTTATGTTATTATTAAGTCAGAGTAATCTATTTAAATACAGGAGTACTGGTTTGTTATGAACACCATTGTTTATCAGTAAGAACATAAGAAATAGAATTAGGAGCACACCATTCAGCCCTTTTCACCTGTGCTACTATTCAATAAGATCATGGCTGACTTTTTACCTCAGTACTACTTTCTTGCAGTAATCCCATATCCCTTGATCTCCTTAATTTCAGAAAAACTCTCAAACTCTGACTAGAAGTCAAAGTCGAATTTATTGTCATATACACAAGCAAAGGTGCAATGAAAAACTTACTTGCAGCAGCACCTCAGGCACATAGCATCACATAAGCCACATTCACAAGAAAAACATAAATTAAACATAAATTATACACAATTTTTACAAGGAAGAACGCAATTAGAATGAAAGAAATAGAGCATAGAGCAACAAACAATCTACTGCAACAGCTGCGTGCAGTTCTGGTCACCTCGTTACAGGAAGGATGTGGGGCCTTTGGAGAGGGTGCAGAAGAGGTTCACAGGATGCTGCCTGGATTAGAGGGAATGAGCTATGAGAGGTTGGACAAACTTGGGTTGTTTTCTCTGGAGTGTCAGAGGCTTAGGTGAGACCTGATAAAAGTTTATAAGATATGAGAGGCATAGATAGGGTAGACCATCAGAATCTTTTTCCCAGGGTAGAAATGTCAAATACTAGAGGGCATGAATTTAAGTTGAGAGGGGAAAAGTTTAAGGGAGATGTGCAGGGCATGTTTTTTTACACAGAGAGAGGTGGGTATCTGGAAGGGGCTGCCAGGGGTGGTGGTGGAGGCAGATACTATAGTGGCTTTTAGGATGCTTTTAGATAGGCTCATCCAAAAGGGGGGCTTGGGGTGGGCGGCGGGGTGGTGTGTGGTGGGAGTTGGTGTCCGTGGCACCACAAGTGAGCAGCCTATGGGGAGCCAGAAGGTGGTGGTTCAGGAGTTCCAACCCTGGCACTTCTGTTACAGGCAGGGAGTGCTTGCAGAGACAGGAGATGTCTGAGGAAACTGGCTAAAGTTCTGTGGACGTGTGTCCATTCAAGTTGTGGGAATGAAGAGAGATATGGTAATAGGGGACAGTATAGTTAGGGGAACGGTCACCCTCACTATACCATCCCCAATTACAACTTGAATGGCCCCACATTGCAAAACTGTGTCACTTACCTGGTGCTGGAGTTAAGGACAGATCCTTGGGGCTAGAGAGGAACTCGCAATGGGAGGGGAAGGATCCAGCTGTCATGGGCTCTGCAGGAACTAATGACTAAGGGGAAGCATGAGTAGCTTGGATCCAAGTGAAAAAGCAGAGCCACAAATAATCTCTACATTCCTAATGACTTGCTGTACCTGCATGTTAATGTTCAATGATTCATATACGGGGATACCCTGAACACCAACACCCTTCAGTCTCTCACAATTTAAAAAAACACTCCTTTTCTACTTTTTTTTAAATGAACATGCTGTTAACTGACCCTGTCCCCCTGTTCCCCCCCATCCCGTCCTGTCCCGAACCGTCCTGTCCCATCCCATCCCATCACCAACCCCCCCCATCACCACATAGTTTTACATCATCAGCAAACTTGGATATATGGCAGTTGATCCCTTCACCTCCATCATTGATATAGATTGTGAACAGCTGGGACCCCAGAACTTCCTCCCAACCCGAAAGTGACCCAGTTATTCCTGCCCTCTCTTTTAACATTTCTCAATCCATGCCAATATTTTACTCCCAATGCTAAGCATGCACACTAATTTTGTTTAATAATATCTACTCTGGCCCCATATCAAAGGCCTCCTGAAATTCCAAATTCGCCAATGGATTCCACTTATCTATTCTAGTTACAAGCTCCAAACACTAACAGATTTGTCAAACGTGATTTCCCCATTATACATCCATGTCGACTCTGTCCAATCCTGTTGTTTCCTTACCACTTAATGATAGATCACAGTATTTTCTCTGCTACTGATGTCAAACTGCACTTCCATGTTCCCCCTTTTCCTCCTTTCTGAAGCAGTGGGATTACACTCGCAACCTTACAGTCTGTGCGACTCATAAAATCTGTGAAACTTCAGAAGATGCAAACCAATGGAATTATTATTTCCAGAGCCATTTTCAAAACCGTGGGAGGCAGGTCATCAGGTCCTGGGGATTTATCACTGTTCTGTACCATTAATTATGCCAAATGCTAATGTTTTACTAAGGCTAATTTCTTAAGGCTGTTTCTGGGAACTTTCTTGTGTCCATGCAGATGGAAATATTGGTATTGGTTTATTATTGTCACTTATACCGAGGTACAGTGAAAAACTTGTCTTGCATACTGATCGTACAGATCAATTCATTACACAGTGCAGTTACATTGAGTTAGTACAGAGTGCATTGATGTAGTACAGGTAAAAACAATAACAGTACAGAGTAAAGTGTCACACCTACAGGGAAGGAGTTATTTCTTTGCCATTTCCTTATTCTTTGGAGTAATTTCTCTTGCAAGAGACTCACATTAACTTTAGAGTGGTGCCCTGAGGGAGCACCCCACTGTTAGTGGTGCACTGGGGGAGCACCCCACTATCAGAGGGCAATGATGAGGGAGCACCCCACTATCAGAGGGGCAATGATGAGGGAGCACCCCACTGTTAGAGCAGTGTCCTGAGGGAGCACCCCACTATCAGAGGGCAATGATGAGGGAGCACCCCACTATCAGAGGGTAATGATGAGGGAGCACCCCACTGTTAGAGCAGTGTCCTGAGGGAGCACCCTACTATCAGAGGGGCAATGATGAGGGAGCACCCCACTATCAGAGGGCAATGATGAAGGAGCGGTCCACTTAGAGCAGTGTACTGAGCACCCCACTATCAGAGGGCAATGATGAGGGAGCACCCCACTATCAGAGGGTAATGATGAGGGAGCACCCCACTGTTAGAGCAGTGTCCTGAGGGAGCACCCCACTATCAGAGGGGCAATGATGAGGGAGTACCCCACTATCAGAGGGCAATGATGAAGGAGCGCTCCACTTAGAGCAGTGTACTGAGGGAGCACCCCACTATCAGAGGGGCAATGATGAGGGAGCACCCCACTGTTAGAGCAGTGTACTGAAGGAGCACCCCACTATCAGAGGGGCAATGATGAGGGAGCACCCCACTGTTAGAGCAGTGTACTGAAGGAGCACCCCACTATCAGAAGGCACTGAGGGAGCACCCCACTATCAGAAGGCACTGAGGGAGCGCTCCACTGTTAGTGGTGCACTGAGGGAGTGTCCCTCGAACAGCGGGTAGTACAGAAGGAGCAGGGCACTGTCAGAGGGTTTACTTGGAGTGATGCAGTAGATGGTGTGCACTGTTATAACTCTGCTGTTTGTCAGAGCTTGCTGTGCGAAACCTGGCACACTAATATTCCCACTAATAAACCTGTACGAGCTCCTACCAGCCCACTTCCACATCATACTTTTCCTTTCTTTCTCAATGCCTTGGTCCTCCTTTCCTCAATTCTGTAACTTTCCCCAATCTTCAGGCTTACGACTTTTTTGGTAACTTTTTTCTATCTTTAACTCCCTTTGATTGTTAGAGCCAGACATTCCTGTGAAGCACCCCGGGCTCTTTTACCGTGTGATGCGCCATGTTGTCACTGATGTTGCAATGAATTAACTTGTTTGACTGTTTCTATTTCTCCCTGTTCTGCAAGGGAGACTTACATTTCCGAATTTTCTTTTACAAACTCAGGACAGTCCAAATATATTCTGACATGTTGTCATTGTTGTAGGAAATGCTGCAGCCTGTTTTGTCTTCTGTGCTCCCTGCTGTTATAGGGGCACTCCCTCAGTACACTGCTCTAACAGTGTGGAACGCTCCCTTATCATTGCCCTCTGATAGTGGGGTGCTCCCTCAGTACACCCCTCTGGCAATGGGATGCACCCTCATTACCCCTCTGGCAGTGGGATGCTCCCTCAGTACACTCCTCTGATAGTGGGATGCTCCCTCATTACTCCTCCGGCAGTGGGATGCTCCCTCAGTACACTCCTCTGATAGTGGGATGCTCCCTCTGTAAACCCCTCTGATAGTGGAATGATCTGTCATTACGCCCCCTGGCAGTGGGATGCTCCCTCAGTATACCCCTCTGATAGGCGCTCGGCAGTGGGATGCTCCCTCAGTACACTCCTCTGATAGTGGGATGCTCCCTCATTACCCCTCTGGCAGTGGGATGCTCCCTCATTACCCTCTGGCAGTGGGATGCTCCCTCATTACCCCTCCTGCAGTGGGATGCTCCCTCATTACACCCCCTGGCAGTGGGATGCTCCCTCATTACACCCTTCTGTAGGATGCTCCCTCATTACACCCCTCTGATAGAGGCGCTCGGCAGTGGGATGCTCCCTCAATAACCCCTGGCGCTTCCTCAACAATGCCTCTCATAGTGGCGGTCCCTCAGAAATTCCTGATAGTGGGGCGCTCCCTCAGCACCTCCCCTCCACTTATCCAGAGAGCCTGCAAACAAGCGTCTCCCAGCACTTGGGAAGGAAAAGTTGGAAGCTGGACCCCCGCTGGAGTTGCCCCCGTTGGTGGGGGGGGGGGGGGGGGGTGGCCTGCCCCTTTAAGAGGCAGCCGGGGTCACCCTCCCGAGGCGGGCGAGCGCCTCCGAGTGCAGCCGAGCACCGGGCGGCTGTGCAGCGGCAGCAGCCCCAGGGTGATCTGTCAGCCCGCCGGCGTCTGCCCCCTCTCCACCCGCCCCCAGCCCCCAGCCCCAGTCCCCAGCCCCCAGCCCCCAGCCCCAAACCGAATCAAATGAGGATTGCGAGGAGTTTAATCCTGAGGAAGGGAGCGCTTATGCTGCAGTGTCTCTGTGGGAAGCCCCGGAAGCCGAGCACCCGTCGCAGCGGTGAGTGAGGGAGGGAGGGAGGGACGGGGTGACAGAGAGAGCCGATCTCTACTCCGCAACCCCCCGCTGTCACACTGTGTCCTCCCAGTGCAATCCCACCTGTCGGTGCAGACTCACCTGTCGGTGTAGCCCTCACCTGTCGGTGCAGACTCACCTGTCGGTACAGCCCTCACCTGTCGGTGCAGACTCACCTGTCGGTGTAGCCCTCACCTGTCGGTGCAGACTCACCTGTCGGTACAGCCCTCACCTGTCGGTGCAGACTCACCTGTCGGTGTAGCCCTCACCTGTCGGTGCAGACTCACCTGTCGGTGTAGCCCTCACCTGTCGGTGCAGACTCACCTGTCGGTGCAGACTCACCCGTCGGTGTAGCCCTCACCTGTCGGTGCAGACTCACCTGTCGGTGTAGCCCTCACCTGTCGGTGCAGACTCACCTGTCGGTACAGCCCTCACCTGTCGGTGCAGACTCACCTGTTGGTACAGCCCTCACCTGTCGGTGCAGACTCACCTGTCGGTGCAGCCCTCACCTGTCAGTACAGCCCTCACCTGTCGGTGCAGACTCACCTGTCGGTGCAGCCCCCGCCTGTCGGCGCAGCCCTCACCTGTCAGTCCAATCCCACCTGTTGGCGCAGCCCTCGTCTGTCGGTGCACACTCATCTGTCGGGGCAGCCCCACCTCTCCTGCAATCCCATTTTGTCAGTCAATCCCACCTGATGGTGCAGACTCACCTATCGGTGCAGCTCCCACCTGTCGGCTCCCCCTTACCTGGCCCGGCTCCCCCACTCATGTGCTTCACAGGTACCCATCGCATTGCCACTCTTCTGTCACACTTCCCGCTCCACCTGCCCAAGTCTCCCACATTTCCCTCACCAAACCAACTTCCGCGCCCACCGCACCATCCTGTCCCATCCTATTCTACTCTGTCCCAGGACCTCGTTCACATCCCAATTTCCACTGCCAGCCGCTATCTCCACTCCCATCCCTTAGCCGGTCTCCATCCCTCTCTCCTTTCCCAGTGAAGATCCCCATCCCACTTCCCACTCCGACTAAATGCATCCCATACCATCTGTTTCTGCCTGTCCTATCCCAATCCCAATCCCAATCCCAATCCCAATCTTCATTTCACTCCCATGTTCCATTGTCATCACATCCGATTTCCCATCTCTCCATCCCGGCATTCATTCCCATCCCAGTGCTGTTTAAATCTCCCTGTGAGTCTTGTGCTGCTCACCCATTCCACTCACATTGCAGCCCCTACGCACCACAACTTCTGTGTCATCCCTACTTCCCAGTCCTAACCATTCTTCCATGAATATGCACAGATAGGTTTCTTTTAAACTACCTGCAAGACTCTGCAGTAGAATAGGACAGTGGACCTTTTTCTAATTGAAGCGATATGACTAATGCTGGTGCTTAAACGATTCTGGATGACTTTGTACACAAATTCAAGAGAGTAAATCTGGCTGTATAGCAAACAATTAGGATGGAAAAGGGTGTGTTCCCTGATTTTTGCAAGGATTGCAATACAGATTTGGATTGTGGAAACCTTACTGAAGATTGTGAGAACACACTATGTGTAGTTTTGGTCTCCAGAATTAAGCAAGGAAATACTCAAAATTCATTCCTGCATTAATTTGCTATATTGATTCCTGAAATGGATTGTCCCACAGGAGAGAGTAAGATTGACCTTTGACTCTCCGAGTTTAAATTGAGATAAATTGGTAAATTGGTTTATTATTGTCACATGTACCAAGGTACAGTGAAAAACTTTGTTTTGCATGCCATCCATACAGATCATTTCATCACATCAGTACATTGAGGTAGTACAAGGGAAAAGCAATAACTGAATGTTACAGAAGTGGCTTTTGTATGCCCGATAGGAGGGGGGAGAAGAGAGAATGACCCGGGTGGGTGGGGTCTTTAATTATGTTGGCTGCTTCACCAAGGCAGTGAAAAGTGTAGACAGGATCCATGGAGGGGAGGCTGGTTTCTGTGATGTGCTGAGCTGTGTCCACAACTAAGGGGCTGAGGACGCAGCCTTGTGGGGCACCAGTGATGAGGATAATCATGCTGGAGGTACTACTGCCTATCCTCACTGATTGCGGTCTGTTGGTCAGGAAGTCAAGGATCCAGTTACAGAAGGAGGTGTTGAGTCCCAGGTCAGGGAGTTTAGGTGATTTCATTGAGATGTTAACATGCTGAGGGGGATTGGTAAGGCAAATGTTTACAGGCTGTTACACCAGACTGGAGGGTCACAGGAAAAGGAGACCATTTAGAAGTGAGATGAGGAAAAATGCCACCATTCGGCAGGCTGTGAATCTGGGTAAAGTGCCACCTGCACCAGTACTGGTCACTGTGTGTGATTTAATACACTGAAAAGTTCGGAAAAAGTTTGCCTTAGCCTGATTTTCTTGTGTTTCCTTTTAATGTGCAACAGGTGTAAATGTGTTAGATACTTGCAGTGTCTTAATTGTTGACTTAATAAAACCTCATGCTGATCCATGCATTAGCTTTTCTGGGTGAATTTATGAGTCAGCATGTGTAGCATTGTGTAATGTTTGTTTACATTGTGTAATGTTTGAGCACTGCTTATACATGGTATATAATAAAAGTAAGGCTCACAATTATAGAGCAACCTTCATGACCTCAAGATATTCCAAAGGGCAAGGAACACGCATAACAAGATCCCATAAACAGCAAAACAGAGTCAGAAGAAATTCTGCAGATGCTGGAATCTGGAGCAACACACAAAAAGTGCTGGAGGAACTCAGCGGGTCAGGCAGCATCCAAGGGGGGAAATAAACAGTCGACGTTTCGGGCTGAGACCCTTCATCAGGACTGGCAAGGAAGAGGGCAGAAGCCAGAATCAGAAGGTTGGGGGTGGGGGAGGAGCACACGCAGGCAGGGGATAGGTGAGCCAGAATAAGAAGGTCATCCCTCTCTCACCTGGACTCGCCTATCACCTGGACTCACCTGTCCCCTACCTGCGTGTCCACCTACCCCTCCCCCAACCTTCTTATTCTGGCTTCCGCCCTCTTCCTTTCCAGTCCTGATAAAGGGTCTTGGTCCGAAACGTCGACTGTTTATTTCCCTCCACGGATGCTGCCTGACCTGCTGAGTTCCTCCAGCACTTTTTGTACATTGCCCCATAAACAGCAACTCATATTGAGCAGATAATCTCTTCTATTATGATATTGATTTTGGTGGATAAGTACTGGCCAGGAAACTATGGAGAGCTGCTCTACATTTCTTTGGAATGAAAGCCATGAGGTATCCACTAAGGTGTTGGTATAACTTCTCATCTGAAAAATTGCACATCCAACAGTGCAGCTACCACACTGGAGTGTTAGCCCAGTGTTGCTGTGAAGTGGGATGGATGTGTAACCCTCTGACGCAGATATGAGAGAGCTGTCATTGATACGTGACTGATGGATTGTTGTTTTCAATTGCTGTATTGTTACATCAATGGTGCTGAGGTTGAGAGGGCTGAGAGCTTCAAGTTCCTAGGAGTGAACATCACCGATAGCCTGTCCTGGTACAACCACATGGACGCCACGGCCAAGAAAGTATTGTTTCAAAGTCAAAGTCAAGTTTATTGTCAGATGCTCAGGTGCAATGAAAAACTTACTTGCAGCAGCATCACGGGCACAGAGCATCAGATAAACAGCGTTCGCAAGAAAAACATAAATTATACACAATTTTTACAAGAAACCACAATTAGAACAAAAAAAACAAAATCCATTTTTAGTGCAAAAGTGGTCACAGTGTTGCTGTACTGAGGTGGTGATTAGGGTTTTGCAGGTTGTTTCCAGAACCGAATGGTTGAAGGGAAGTAGCTGTTCCTGAACCTGGTGGTGTGGGACTTCAGGCTTCTGAACAATGTCGATGTACGGTCGTCTTCCGGCAGAAGCTGTTGAAGCACTGACACACGCCTGGAGTTCTGTCCCACAAACCCGCATCTTTATGGGAAGGGGTTAGAAACTTAGGACTCTGCTGATGAGAAATTTCTTCAGGATGTTGTGAATCTTAGGAATTCTCCTCATCAAAGGGCAGTGGACGTCAAAGAGTTTCAGGACTGAAGTTGTTAATGTTTTGAACTGGGAGGAAAGTGGAGTGCAGATAGAAATCAGCCATGATTTTATTAAGCTGCATATCAGCATGGGTTGTACACATCCAGCTGCTTCTAGCACTGTTTCTTCTGGCAAGATCCAGGGCAGACACGGTAGTGTAGCGGTTAGCGTAACGCTATTACAGCGCCAGTGAGCTGGGTTCAATTCCGGCCGCTGTCTGTAAGGAGTTTGTACGTTCTCCCCATGTCTGTGTGGGTTTCCTCCGGGTGCTCCGGTTTCCTCCCACATTCCAAAGATGTACGGGTTAGGAAGTTGTGGGCATGCTATGTTGGCGCCAGAAGTGTGGTGACACTTGCGGGCTGCTCCTAGGACACTCTACACAAAAGATGCATTTCACTGTGTGTTTCGATGTACATGTGACTAATAAAGAGATCCTATCTATTCAAACCATGTTCCAGTATCGTCTCCCACTGGAATGTAAATGTTCACAGATTAATTTACTGCTGATCCTCAGTTGCACGTTGGCAATCGTGTTACAGTAGAGACATACTTCAAATGTGTTTCATTGGCAGAAAAGCACTTCACTAAAACACTACCTGCTAAAGAATAGATTAGGAGAAAAAAGGAATTATTATTGTCACATGTACTGAGGTACCGAGGTTTTGCATGCCACCCGTACACATCATTTCATCATATGAATACTTTGTAGTACAAGGGAGACGCAATAACAGAATGCAGAATAAAGCGTAACCTCTACAGAGAAAGTGCTGTGCAGGCGGACAATAAGGTGCAAGGCCATGAAGAGGTAGATTGTGAGGTCAAGAGTCCATCTTAATGTACAAGAGCATTTGATAGTCTTATGACAGCAGGATAGAAGCTGTCCTTGAGTCTGGTGGTACGTGCTTTCAGGCTTTTGTACCTTCTACCTGATGGGAGGGGGGAGAAGAGAGAATGTCCGGGGTGGGTGGGGTCTTTGATTATGCTGGCTGCTTTACTGAGGCAGCGAGAAGTATAGACAGAGTCCATGGAGGGGAGGCTGGTTTCCGTGATGTGCTGAGCCGTGTCCACAACTCTGCAGTTTCTTGTGGTCACAGGCAGAGCAGTTGCCTTACCAAGCTGTGATGTATCTGGATAGGATGCTTTCTATGGTGCATCTGTAAAAATTGGTGAGGGTCAATGGGGACATGCCGAATTTCTTTAACCTCCTGAGGAAGTAGTGATGCTGGTGAGCTTTCTTGGCCATAGGATCTCCATTGTTGCACCAAGACAAGCTTCTGGTGATGTTTACTCTGGAATAGATGTCAAAATAAAAGATGATCTAATGACTATAGTGGGGAAGGGTTTTGGCTTGGAGGATCAGGAAGTAGAATCTGTGTGGGTGGAGATGAGAGACATCAAATGACAGAAACTCCCACGGGGGATGTTCAAACACTGTCTAATGGTAACCATATTTGTGGGTGGAGTAAAATATGAAGAGCTTGTAATAGTGGGGATGGAAATCATTGATAATTGGTTTATTATTGTCACATGTTCCAAGAATACAATGAAAAGCTTTTTGCGTGCCATCCAGAACGATCGTTCCGTACATAAGTACATTGAGGTAGTACAACAGGCAAAAAAAATGCAGAACACAACGTTGATATTTGTGCAACTATCTAAATGTTTGGCATTTCTTATCTGTCACCTGTGCTTAAGCAGTTGTAGATCAGAGACAACAAAGGACAGAAAGCTCGGGGTGGGGGGAGAGGGCATTTCATTATCCCCACTCCAGAAATAGTTATCTTTTTGGCAATCTACAGTTCCCATGATTAATGCATTACCTCTGTAACATATTTTTCGATGAATACTCTGCCTGAAGTTACAGCTATTATTAGGGGCCTATGAACTACTCCCAACATCGTGTCTGTCCCTTGTCCCTTACCTTCAGTCAACTTGGTAGAACTAGTTTGGAGTAATCAAATGTATTCAAGACAGAGGGAAGACTTGTAGATCTTGTGTTAAGACTGGATTAATTAACAACTCCATGGAAAGAGATGGCTTAATTAACCCTGTCTCCTTGCACAGAAGACTGGAAAACCGTTCATGATGTGATGGAATTTTACACTGTGCTATCAAGGTTTTATATTTCAGTCTGAAACTGGACTTCAACAGAGAAACGAGCTGCCAGCAGAAGATGCAGGTTCAGTTGTAACATTTAAGAGAGCTTTGGATAGGTACATGGATGGGAGGTGTTTGGAGGGATATGGTCTGGGTGCAGGTAGATGGGACTAGGCAGATCAGGTCGGCATGGACTAGATGGGCCGAATGGCCTGCTTCTGTGCTGTGTGACTCTAAAGCTGGTTATGAAGGGCAAGTTAGCTGAAGCAGATGGGAGATCAGATTAAAAATTACAATGGCAAATCAGTACTGGTAAACAGATAAATATCATTTTGTAAATCTCGATAAATATATGAATATCAAGAAATAAAATCTTCATAGGAGAAAGTCTGAACTAACTAATGAAGTTAAAGAGACAACAGACTCAAAGAAGTGGATAATAATGTTGCCATAAACTTTAGCAAAACTTAAGCACTAAACATGTACTGGGAGAGAAGAATTCAAAGTCATTAATATCGCTGAAGTGAAGGTACTAAGGAAATTTACGGGAATCTCCTCGACCTGGAGCCGACACCCCAAGGTTCTGAAAGAATTGAGCTCAGAGATGGCAGACTAATTGACTGAGATGTTCAAAAGTTACCTACATTCTGGGATGGTTCCAACGGACTGGAAAGTGGCAAATGTAACAATGTTCAGGAAGATTGGGAAGTGTAGCAGCTAGCCGGAAAACTTGGGAATCCATTATGAAAGGGTTGGTAATCGGGCAGAGTCAGCATGGTTCTGAAAGAGATTTTACTTTCAACAAATCTAATGTTTGTTGAGTTTGTGCCTTGGGGACCAGTAGATTTTATATCGGATTATCAAAAGGCATTTGGTGAAGTTTCTTTGAAAATGTTTTATATAAGGAGCTTACCTGGTTGGTGGGAGAGGGGTGGATGATACACCATTACTGAAAGAGGATTAGTTAAAGGATAGAAAATAGGGTGAGGAATAAATGGTTCGTTTTCGGGTCAGCAGGTAATCGGAAGGTGTGCTGGGACCTTGGCGGTTTATGATTAGCGTGGTTTGGATGAAGAGGCTGACTGTATTGAGTCCAAGTTTGCAGACGATAAAAAGTTAAATGGGAAAGTGAGCTGCAAGGAGGCTTGTAGTCAAGAAAGGAGTAAAGCTAGAGTAAGTGAGGGGGCAAGAAAATTTCATATTGACTATAATGTGAAGTAACGAGAGTTTGTTGGTGTTGATGGGAAATATAGCTTTTTAAAAAAAAAGCATTGTTAAGTGCTCATGTTCAGAAAGACTTGTATATCCTTGACCATGAAACACAAAGTTAACATGCCGGTACAGCAAAGGTTGGAAAGGTAAATGGTCTTTATTGTTGGTGTCTGGAGTACAAAATTAAGGGAGCTGTGTTGCATTTGCTTTGGGCTTTAGTGAGACCACACCTGCTGTACCATGTGTAATGCCAGTCTCCTTGTATATGGCTTTGGGTGGTGCAGTAGAGGTTGGGGTGGGTCCTCAAATATTGTCCCAGGAGGACAGCTTGAATGGAATGAACCTATACCCTCTGGAGTTTAGAAAAATAAACAGTCGTCTTAAAGGTTCGACAACAGATGGAGAATAGCTTTTTGTCTCAGCTGGAGGGACCAGTCTCAGGATAAAGGATTGAGATGATTTTTGTTTTAACATGAATATTACAAACCATTCAGCCCCTCGGGTCCATGCCAACTCCTAACAGAGCAATCCAATTAGTACGATTTCCCTCCTCCTAATTTGTCTTTGCCCTTCAGCTTACCCTGTCTAACACTCTCCTGATTCTTTTGCCCACTCACCTGTGCTAAGGAATAATTTACAAAAACTTCATCTCATTGTGTCTTCTCAAATATGGGAAGATGTCGAGTCTTTTGGTGGCGCTGTATGGAGTAGGTCGTATCTTGGCTTACCTTTTAACTCCTTGTGCACCACCCTTTACTGAGACTTTTCTAATACTTTTACAAGATTGATTTTGACTTCTAAGTGTCGGAATGAATACCAGGGCTAAGGCTGGAGCTGATAGCAAGGGTAATGGAGACCCTCAACTCACTTTGGAAGCTCTCTCTAAACTGGATAAAAAGCTTGACCAGAGATTTGCCACTATTGGAAACGCTGTTAAAAGATATGGAAGACAGGCAGACCACACTTATACAGGAGAGTGTTAAACAACAGCATTTAATTGCTGAACTGGATCAAGCTGGCAAAGAGAGAGATCGCAGGCTGGATTTGCTGGAAAAAGATTTAATGGTGACCAAACAAAGGCTGGAACAGCAAAAACAGGATTATTGATTTAGAAAGCCACAGTCGGAGGAATAATGTGAGAATTATCGGTCTCTCTGAGAACGCCGAATCCAGTAATCCCATTGAATTCTTTTCTAAACTTCTGAAGGGTGTGTTTGGCCCTGAAGTTTTTTCTACAAGCCCTATACTTGATCGTGCCCACCGAGCGTTAAGACCAAAACCTCCGGCAGAGCAAAAACCACGACCAGTAATATTGAGATTTCATTATGTCAGCACCAAAAAGCATTTGATTCGAATTGCTCATCATCGAGGAACGATTCAATATAAAGAATGGAAGTTTCGTCTGGTTGAAGATTACACCCCAGAAGTTATGAAAGAGAGACTACTTTACAAACCTATTATGTCGCGGCTTTATCAAGAGAATTACCAACCTGCATTATTGTTTCCAGCCTGTTTGAGAATTTTACTTCCTGACAAATCACGCCGGTACTATAATTCCGTTAAAGAAGCTGAAGTTTTCCCCCCAGGGTTAACTTTTTGTCTCCAGATGGTCAAGAAATATGCTTTTCTTTGACTTTATACTTAACTGGAAGATGTCAAACTGGGTTTGATAAAGTTCCTGTAAAATGGATTGAAATTTTACCATGATAATGGGGCTATATAAATGCATGTTATTTTTATTAGAACATAGAACACAGAACAATTACAGCACAATTCAGGCCCTTCAGCCCACAAAGCTGTGCTGAACATGTCCCTACCCTAGAAATTACTAAGTTTACCCATAGCCCTCTATTTTACTCAGCTCCATATACCGATCTAACAGTCTCTTGAAAGACCCTATCGTATCAGCCTCCACCACCGTTGCCGGCAGCCCATTCCACGCACTCACCACTCTCTGAGTAAAAAACTTACCCCTGACATCTCCTCTATATCTACTCCCCAGCACCTTAAACCCGTGTCCTCTTGTGGCCACCATTTCAGCCCTGGGAAAAAGCCTCTGACTATCCACACGATCAATGCCTCTCATCATCTTATACACCTCTATCAGGTCCCTCTTCATCCTCCGTCTCTATTGTTGCTGATTATGGGCCATCTAATGGAGAAACCCTTAACCCATGGAAAATGGGACCCCAGGCAGGTCCTATGGTTTTACTGCTGATGCCAATTTTTTTTGGTGAGTTTCAGGGTTGTGAAAGTAATCATAGCTTCTTCTAATTCTCTCTTAAGTCAATGTTCTTGTGCGTTATTAGTGGAAGCACACTGAGTTAGTGAATTCAAGAAACTTACCAGGAATCCAGGCTGACATTCCCTTGTTCCCTGCAGCTATATAAACATTTAGTCAGACTGCACTTGGAGTATTGTGCGCAGTTCTGGTCACCTAACTATAGGAAGGATATCAGTAAGATTGTGCAGAGTGCAGAGAAGATTTACTAGAATGTTGCCGGGTCTTCAGGAGTTGAGTTACAGGGAAAGATTGAACAGGTTAGGACTTTATTCCTTGGAGCATAGAAGAATGAGGGGAGATTTGATAGAGGTTTATAAAATTATGAGGGGTATAGACAGAGTAAATGCGAGTAGGCTCTTTCCACCTGGATTAGGAGAGAGAAGTACGAGAGGATATGGCTTTAGGGTGAAAGGGGAAAGGTTTAGGGGGAACATTAGGGGGAACTTCTTCACTCAGAGAGTGGTGGGAGTGTGGAACGAGCTGCCATCTGACATGGTAAATGTGGGCTCACTCTTAAGTTTTAAGAATAAATTGTATAGATACATGGACGGGAGAGGTCTGGAGGGTTATGGACATAAAGTTTTGGCGCAGACTAGAAGGGCTGAATGGCCTGTTTTCTGTGCTGTAGTGTTCTCTGGTTCTAGGTGTACCAGGATGCTGCCTGGATTAGAGAGTTATGAAGAAAGGTTGGACAAACTTGGGTTGTTCTCCCTAGAGTGTCGGAGGCTGAGGGGAGACCTGACAGAGCTTTTTAAAATTATGAGAGGCATAGATAAGGTAGACAGTCAAAATCCTTTCCCCAGGGTAGAAATGTCAAACATCAGAAAACATGCGTTTAAGGTTAGAGCGGAGATGTTTAAAAGCGACGAGAGGAGCAAGTTTTTTTTACGCAGAGAGTTCTGGGTGCCTGCAGTGGGTTACCAGGGATAGTAGTGGAAGCAGGCAGTTTGGTGGAGTTGGAGGCTTTCAGATAGACACATGAATGTGAAGGGACTGGAGGGATGTGGATGATACACAGGAGGAGGATATTTGGTATAAATCAGCATCAAGATCGGCACAACATCGTGGGCTGAAGTGCCTGCAGAGTGCCGTACTGTTCTGGGTTTGGTTGAGACATTCTGGAACAAAACTGTGACAGATGTAGAAGATCACAAGGCTATTATTTTGCAGAAGAGTGCAGAAAATTTTAACGACATTTGTAAAATCAAAATCCGGCCATCATTACTTTCTTGATCTTGCTGTTTCAAAGTGCTTTCCAGACAGTGACAGTACCTGTATAGTTCTCACTGTAATAGAGGGGAATCACAGTTACTTGTGCACAGCAGGCTCCCACCCAAAAAAATCTGAACAGCATCAGTTAATATTTTCTTTTACTAAAATATTATTCAGTATAAATGTTGGCATCAAGCCACTGGGAAGAACTTCTGTGCTCTTCTTGGAACTCTCCAAAACTGCTTCACTCTCTCAGTGTGGTATAGAAAGAGTAATCAGCACACAAAAGAGTGGGGGAATTCAGTGGGTCAGGCAGCATGCGGTGGACTCTTGTTTCAGGATGAGACCCTTCATCCGGACTAGAAAGGAGTTGGGGGGGGGGGGGGAAGAGGTGGAGCAAGAGCTGGCAGGTGATAGGTGGATCCAGGTGAGGAGGGGGGAGGGTGGGAACGATGTCAGAAGCTGGGAGGTGGACGTGACAAAGGGCTGAAGAAAATGGAATCTGATAGGAGAGGGCAGTGGACAATGGAATAGAGGGAAGGAGGTGGGGAGGAATGTGTGGGTGACAGGCAAATGGAGAGGGTGGGGAGGGGAAGGTGATGGGGCTGGTGGGATAAGGAAGAGAAGGAAAAGCCAGGCCTAGAATTCTTGGAGGCACAGAATGAGGCCATTTGTCTCATTGTTCCTTGGGGTGGGACTTGGAGCCATGAGCACCTGTCTCTAGACCACCTGACCTCAGTCCAGACAAAGGGTCTCGACCTGAAACGTCGATTGTTTCCCTCCATAGATGCAGCCTGACCCACAGAGTTCCTCCAGTGCTTTCAGGTGTTGCTCCAGATTCCAGCATCTGCGGTCTCTGGTGTCTCCACCTGACTCTAGACCATCAGTCCAGACCACTCACTCCCAGGAGGCTGATGTGCAGGAGATGATGCCCTCAGCTGAGGTGGTTGTGTGGTTGGAGCAGATTGCTGAGGTGGGGTTGGGGGCTGCACGAGAGTAAAGAATATTTTTGTTCCCATCCAACGCTAACCTACTTGGGTTTAAAAAACACAGTGAAAGTAACCCAGTGTTTGTTGTGACTGAGTGGGCAGTGGTTTTGCTTCTGAGTCAGAGGTGGTAGGTTCAAGAGCCACCGCAGAGACAGTTATCCAGACTGAAACTCTGTTAAGGAGGTTCAGCTTGTCACCGAATACCCTCACAAGCTTCTACCAATGTACTGTTGAAAGTATCCTGACTGGATGCATTGTTGCATTCGGATGCACAGGAACATAAGAAGCTGCAGAGAGGAGTGGACTCAGCCCATTATATCACGGGCACATCCCTCCCCACCATCGCTAGTATCTACAGGAGGCGCTGTCTCAAGAAGGCAACATCCACCATCAAAGATCCTCACCATCCGGGCCGTGCCATCTTCTCGCAGCTACCATCGGGTAGGAGGTACAGAAGCCTGAAGGCCCACACCACCAGGTTCAAGAACAGCTACTTCTCTTTAACCATTCAGTTCTTGAACCAACCAGCACAACCCTAATCACTTCAGTCTAGCAACACTATGGCCACTTTGATCACTTTGCACTACAATTAACTTTTTTTTGTTCTAATTGTGTTCTTTCTTATAAGAATTCTGTATAATTTATGTTTTTTTTGTGAATGCTGCTTATCTGATGCTCTGTGCCTGTGATGCTGCTGCAAGTAAGTTTTTCATTGCACCTGTGCATTCATGTATTTGTGCAGATGACAATAAACTCAACTTTGACTTTGGCCAAATAAAATGCCCCAAGAGGAGACACAAGAGAGACAATTTTTAAAGAAAAAACACAATTAGAACAAAAAAAAAAGTCCCTTGTAGTGCAAAGTGATTAAAGTGGTCATAGTGTTGTTGTACTGAGGCAGTGATTAGGGTTGTGTCAGTTGGTTCAAGAACTGAGTAGTTGAAGGGAAGTAGCTGTTCCTGAACCTGGTGGTGTGGGACTTCAGGCTTCTGTACCTCCTGCCCGATGGTAGCTGTGAGAAGATCGCATGGCCCGAATGGTGGGGATCTTTGATGATGGATGTTGCCTTCTTGAAGCAGCACCTCCTGTAGATACTACCAGCGGTGGGGAGAGTTGTGCCCGTGATGTATTGGGCAGAGTCCACTACTACTTGGTTAACGATGTTGTGGTACAGGTCCTCCCCAGCCTACGACAGGATTCTAACAGTTTTCAAGTCAGATGTGGCTGTGAACCAAGTTCCCACCCAGCAGAAGATGCCTGCAACCCTACAATAGTCATCAAATCCATCCCACCGGTGCCCCCAAACACTTGCTCCTATGTATGGGCTGTCCTTAAGTTGGGCGGTTGTAACCTGGGGAGGACCTGTATTTTGTTACTGAGTTGGTATTACTATCGTGTTCAAAGTTAGTCTGAGCAACCTTGGTGATAACACACTGTGTTACGTTGGTGCATGTGTGCGGGACCTTGTATTTGTTGACAACCTCAGAGGAAGGGCACTGGTGGTGAACTATTTATACAAGGTAAAAAGAAAAGGGAGAGGGGTACATGTATATCCACAAAAAATCTGTAGATGCTGGAAGTCAAAAAGGAAATGCTGGAAAGAGGAATAGTTAATGTTTCAAATCAAAGATCCTAATTGGTAAATTGTTTTATTGTTCCATGTACTGAGCTACAGTGAAAAACTTGTCTTGCAATACAGTCCATACAGATCATTTCAGTACAACATTGAGGTAGTACAAGGTCAATCACTAACAGAATGTAGAATAAAGCGTGACAGTTACAGGGAAAGTGCAGTGCAGGCAGACAATAAGGTGTAAGGTTATAACGAGGTAGATTATGAGGTCAAGAGTCCATTTTATCATACTAGGGGACTGTTCAATAGTCTTATAACAGCGGGATAGAAGCTGTCCTTGAGCCTGGTGGTACGTGCTTCAGGCTTTTGTATCTTCTGCCCGATGGGAGGGGGGAGAAGAGAGAATGTTTGGGGTGGGTGGGTCTTTGATTATGTTGACTGCTTTACTGAAGCAGCGAGAAGTGTAGACAGAGTCCGTGGAGGGGAGGCTGGTTTCCATGATGTGTCCACAACTTTCCACACAACTCTCTAATCCTTCATTAGAACTAGGAAAGGAGAATTTGTTTTTATGTTGTAGTGAAGGTAGAGGAAGGAGAGATAGGACAGAGGTAATATCTTCGATTATGGTGTGTCCAGGGTTGTCATGGGGATCAGCTGTGGTTGAAGTCATCTAGTTAATACGTTAATGACAGCAGGCACAGTGAAAACACAAAAGGAACTTAAAGCGGTAGGAAATGCCCGGCAGAGCAGGCCGTGTCAGTGGAGAGAAAAACACAGAGTCAATACTGGCAATTCCTGACTTCTGGCTGTTCAGGTTACGGAAATTCTCATTTACAGAATCCACAAATCACTGCCAATAAAATTTGCTCTCACAGGATTTGTGCGTGGGTGGGGGAGAAAAGTAAATAAGTTAACACAAATCACGCGTTTAAGGTGAGAGGGGGTAAGTTCAAAGGAGATGTGCGGGGCAAGTTTTTTTTTACACCGAGAGTGGTGGGTGCCTGGAACGTGCTGCCAGGAGTGGTGGTGGAGGCAGATCCGACAAAGGCATTTAAGAGGCTCTTAGATAGGCACATGGCTGTGCAGAGAATGGAGGGATAGGGACTAGTTTAGTTGGTTATTGGTTTATTATTGTCACTTGTACCGAGGTACAGTGAAAAGCTTGTCTTACAAACCGATCGTACAGATCAATTCATTACACAGTGCAGTTACATTGGGTTAGTACAGAGTGCATTGATGTAGTACAGGTAAAAACAATAACAGTTCAGAGTAAAGTGTCACAGCTACAGAGAGAGTGCAGTGCAATAAGGTGCAAGGTCACAACAAGATAGATCGTGAGGTCATAGTCCATCTCATCGTATAAGGGAACTGTTCAATGGTTTTATCACAGTAGGGTAGAAGCTGTCCTTAAGTCTCGTGGTACGTGCCCTCAGGCTCCCGTATCTTCTACCCAATGGAAGAGGAGAGAAGAGAGAATGTCCCGGGTGGGTGGGGTCTTTGATTATGCTGGCTGCTTCACCAAGACAACGAGAGGTAAAGACAGAGTCCAGGAGGGGAGGCTGGTGTCCGTGATGTGCTGGGCTGTTTAATTAGTTTAATGTTAGGTTTAATTAGGTGTTTAATTAGTTCGGCACAACATTGTGTGCCGAAGGGACTATTTCTGTGCTGTTTTCCGTGATGTGCTGAGATGTGTCTACAACTCTCTGCAGTTTCTTGCAGTCATGGGCAGAGCAGTTGCCATACCAAGCCGTGGTGCATCCAGATAGGATGCTTTCTATGGTGCATCGCTAAAAATTGATAAGGGTCGATGGGGACATGCCAAATTTCTTTAGCCTCCTGAGGAAGTAGAGGTGCTGGTGAGCTTTCTTGGCCATTGACGTCAATGTGGTTCAACCAGGACAGGCTATTGGTGATGTTCGCTCTGAGGAAACTTGAAACTCTCAACCCTCTCGACCTTAGCACTGCTGACGTAGACGGGAGCATGTGCACCACTTCCCTTCCTGAAGTCAATTACCAGCTCTTTTGTTTTGCTGACCTTGAGGGAAAGGCTGTTGTTATGACATCATGTCAGTCAGCTCTCTATCTCCCTCCTTTACTCTGACTCATCGTTATTTGAGATACGGCCCACTACGGTGGTATCATCTGCAAACTTGTAGATGGAGTTGGAGCAGAATCTGGCCACACAGTTATGAGTCTATAGGGACTAGAGGGGGCTGAGGATGCAGCCTTGTGGGGCACCAGTGTTGAGCATAATCGTGGTGGAGGTGTTGTTGCCTGTCCTCACTGATTGCGCTTATTATCACCAGATATAATCTGCTGTTAGCAGAGGGACTTCTTCCCATTGGCTGATGATGGGTGTTTTTTTCTTTGTTGCAACTCTGCAATCTTCTGAGTTTTTTTTAAACATTTATTTTTTAGGATCTGAGCAAAGCCAGCATTTGTTGTCCTTAGATGCTGGAGGTGAGCCCCATCCTTGGACTGTCTCCTTCTTTCTACAGTTCTACTCAGGAGAGAGTTCCAGGATTTTGACCCAGTGCCAGAGAAGGACAGACGGCATATTTCGGGATGGTGTGTGACTTGGACAGGAACCTAGAGGTGTGGTGGTCCCATCTACCTGCTGCCATTGTCCTTCTTGCTGGTTAAAGTCACAAATTTGGGAGATGCTATCAGAGCATCCTGGACAAGAAGTTGCTGTGCATTTTGTAGAAGGTGCACTGTGCAGCCACGGGGCCTCAGTGGTGGGTGGGATGCTGCTTTGTCCTGGATGGTGTTGAGGTATTAGAGCTGCACTCACCCAGGCAGGTGGAGAGTATTCCATCACACTCCTGACTTTGGTTTGTAGCTGGTGGAAAGGCTCTGTCTTTACCTCTCGCTGTCTTGGTGTAGCAGCCAGAATAATCAAAGACCCCACCCACCCAGGTCATTCTCATCGGGTAGAAGATACAGGAGCCTGAGGGCACGTACCACCAGGCTTATGGACAGCTTCTACCCCACTGTGATAAGACTATTGAACGGTTCCCTTATACAATGAGATGGACTATGACCTCACGATCTACCTTGTTGTGACCTTGCACCTTATTGCACTGCACTTTCTCTGTAGCTGTGACACTTTACACTGTACTGTTATTGTTTTTACCTGTACTACATCAATGCACTCTGTACTGACTCAATGTAACTGCACTGTGCAATGAATTGACCTGTACGATCGGTTTGTAAGACAAGCTTTTCACTGTACCTCGGTACAAGTGATTATAATATACCAATACCTTAGGTGTTAGGAAGTGACTCACTTGCTGCAGGACACCCAGCCTTTCTCTACAGTACTTACATAGAAGGGTCCTGACCCAAAACATTGACCGCCTGCTTTTCTCCACGGATGCTGCCTGGCCTGCTGAGTTCCTCCAGCATCATCGTGTTTTTCATTTAACCCAGTTGAGTTTCTGGTCAATAGCAACCCTCCCTCCTCTCACCCACCACCCCCCCCCCCCCACTACTCCCAGGGTTTTGGCAGTGGGATCTTGTTGATCGCTTTGTTGCTGATGTCTTTGGTCACTTTGTTGATGATCAATCTCGGCTCTCCAGTTCCAACCTCTTGCGCCTCACTGATTTCCATCACTCCACCATTAGTTAGACTTTCTCCTCCCACTTTTACCTCTTGCTGCATGCAGGCATGGGCTGCTTCATTTGCTACAGAATTGAACATTGTTAGGCCTTGGACAAGACCCTGAGGAACTTCTGCAGTTACGTCCTGTGGCTGGGGTGATTGACTCCCGACAATCGCAACCAGCCTCCTTTGTTCAAGGATTGAATCCAGGTACTGGAGTGTTTCTCCTTGATGCCAGACTCGGTCAAAGGTGACCTTGATCTCAGGAGCAGTCACTCATATCTCTGGAATTCAGCTCGTTGGTGCATGTTTGGTGATGAGATCTGGAGATGAATGTCCATAGCAAAAACAGAATGTTATCATTGAGCAGGTTATTGATGAGTAAGTGCCTTGTGGTAGCTCTGTCAATGACACCTTCCACTACTTTCACCTCAGTGCTCCTTCAGTTCAAACTACTTGTGCAGCACTGATTTCCATTACTCCATTGTTGGCTGCTATGCTTTCAACTGTCTGGACCTAGAGCTCTGGAAGACCTTCCCTCCCTCTCCCTGCCTTTCCCTGCCTCTGCCTCTCCCTCTCCCCCTCCCTCTCTCCCAAGATTCTGATTAAAATCTTTGAACAGGTCTTTGAGCGATCCATTTGTTACTGCTCTTTCACAGTGTGGAGACATTTATTGTCCTAGTCAGTCTGTAACCGAGAGACTGGGCCATTTCTTAGGATAGTTAATCATGTTGCCTGGATTTGCAGATAATGACCACAGATTTCTTTCCCCAAGAGATTCATGTTCCCCATTACTAATGTAAGCTCTTAATTTCGCATTGATTTAGTTATCTTAATTTAAATTCCCCAGTGACCAAGGTGGGATTTGACCCCTATCTCTGGATGATCGGTGCCAGATCTCTGAATTACTGCCCCAGCAACATAGCTGCTCTGCTGTAGTACTCTGAATTGTATGTCACGGTGTCAAATTTTGTTTAATAGTCTCATTAATTGGATGAGTTGTAAAGTGCCTTGGGATATTTTACTCTGTGAAAGGCTTGAGATGAATGTTATCATTGAGCAGGTTATTGAGAAGGATAATGATTGGAGGTTCTGGTTGAGCAGAGTGAATCACCCACATTGGTGCAGGGAGGGGTGATATCTGGGTTGTAACTGGCATTTGTTCTCAGTGGAAACATGGCACAGCGATCAACAGGGTGTGAAATATTCTCACTGCACTCTGGCTGAAGCGCCACACTGAAAATGTTGTAAACAATGTGATTTTCCCCTTGGGCTCCTACCCTGCTGACTCTTCCAGGAGTGTGTGGAGCCAGCCTGCTGTTTCCTTGAATGTTTGGAAAAACCCTCAAACATAAACAAACGTGTTTTCTTTTAATCTCTTGTGGGACCTGAGCATTGCAAGCAAGGCTGACGGTTATTGCCCATCTCTAACTGGTTGTGAGGAGGACCTGATCTCCAGCCTTGAATTACTGCAGTGCACAAAGTGATTTGAAACAATTTAGGAGACCATTTGAGCAAATGATTAACAATCAACCACACTGTTGTGGGTATGGAGTCACCTATAGACCAGACCAGTAAGAGTGACAGAGGGGAATCTGTAAGCCAGTCAGAGTCAAGTCGAGTTTATTGTCATGTGCACAGGTACAATGAAAAACTTTCTTGCAGCAGCATCACAGGCACATAGTTACAGGTAAGATATCTTTATTAGTCACATGTATATCGAAACACACAGGGAAATGCATCTTTTGCGTAGAGTGTTCTGGGGGCAGCCCGCAAGTGTCGCCACGCTTCCGGCACCAGCATAACATGCCCACAGCTTCCTAACCCGTATGTCTTTGGAATGTGGGAGGAAACCGGAGCACCCGGAGGAAACCCACGCAGACACGGGGAGAACGTACAAACTCCTTACAGACAGCGGCCGGAACTGAACATGGGTCGCTGGTGCTGTAAAAGCATTACGCTAACTGCTACACTACCGTGCCTGCCTGCTAGAATATAAATTATACATAAATTATACAAGATAAATTATTATAATAAATTATTGAGGCAGTGCCTCAGGAAGGTGGCATCCATCACTGAGGACCCTCACCACCCGGGACATGCCCTCTTCTCGTTACTACCATCAGGGAGGAGGTACAGGAGCCTGAAGACCCACACTCAACGGTTCAGGAGCAGCTTCTTCCCCTCCGCCATCAGATTTCTGAACGGCCCATGAATACTACCTCGTTATTCCTCTTTTGCATTCTTTATTTATTTTTATGTCTTGCATTGTACTGCTGCCGCAAAACGACAAATTTCACCACATATGTCAGTGATAATAAACCTGATTCTGATTCAGACAGTGAAGGAAGAGAGGAAAAAAAACTGTTGCAAACAAGACCTTAGCGCAAAAAAAAAAGACCCAATCAGAGACGAGTCCACGGCAGTGCAAGAGGTGGTCTGTAGTGTTCCGTTGCTGAGGTAGGGTTAGGGTTGTGCAGGCCGGTTCAAGAACTGAATGGTTGGTATTGGTTTATTATTGTCACTTGTACCGGGGTACAGTGAAAAACTGTAGGGAAGTAGCTGTTCCTGAACCTGGTGGTGTGGGACTTCAGGCTTCTGTACCTCCTGCCCGACGGGAGCAGCAGTAGCAGGTTGCCTTGCTGGGTTTTGGTGTCCCTGGAGCTGTGGTCTAGGCCTCGACTAGCCCCGTAACTAGCCCATTATGGGGGAGTTTGCCCAGTGGGCAACACAGTGACACAGCAGTGAGTGCCACTCCTATCGAAGTTCTATTCTGATTCTGCTAATGCCTGTATATAGTTCGTATGCTGTCCCTGTGACTCTGTGGGTTGCATAGATATTCTTTGAAGTTACGAAGAATGAGGAGTGATCTCCAGTTCAAGTTCAAGGTTATAGGCAAACATACACAGGGTGTAAATGTCAGCAGCAGCACAGTACATTACAAGACAAGGTCAAACATAAACTTAAATTAACATAACTTACACACGTGCAAAATAACCACAAAAGTAAACATAACGAGATTAATGCAAGTCAAGAGGGAGAAAAAAGAGAAAGATAGTCCAAGGTAGAATTAGGGTTTTTAAAGAACCTGATGGCACTGGGGAAGAAGCTGTTGTTGAACCTTGAGGTGTGGGTCTTCAGGCTCCTGTACCTGATGGCAGCGTCGAGAAGAGGGCACAGCCCAGATGGTTGGGGTCCCTGATGATGGATGTCGCCTTCCTGAGACATTGCCTCTTGTAGACGTCCTTGATGGTGGGGAGAACCGTACCCGTGATGGAACTGGCTGAGTCCCACCACCCTCTGTAGCCTCTTGTGTTCTTGTGCATTGGAGTTTCTATCCCAGGCTGTGATGCAACCAGTCAGAATGCTTTCCACTGTACATCTGTACTATTTATTGAAACATAAAATCCTATGGGGTTGTTTCCACTAGTACTGGTGTCTCAAATGATGGAACATATTGAGAAGACGAGGAAATGGTTAGGTGTGTGAGAATTCCTTTTCATTGGCGTTGGTGAATCTCTGGAATTCCCTAGGCTGGAGGCTTGTGGAGGCTAGATCATTGGAGGTATTTAAAGAGAATTTTTGGGGAACTGGGGACTGTGAGGGGTTGACACAGGTGGAGGGTTGAGGCCTTCTAACCATCCTGTCAGGCACCCCCCTGCCCCATCTGAGGAAGGGTCTGTGGTTCCCACAATGCCCTCATCAGTTTCCTCAGACCTCACAGAACCAGAGGGGAGGCAAGTCATCCTCTATCCTGAGGGATTGTCGGAGGAGGAGGAACTAAAAGTTATAAGGATAAGAGGTAATCTTTGTGTTCTGTTTGTACCTCAGGAAATTCTGTTGAAATTTAGTGCCTTCTGTCAGGGGTGGGATTTGTGATCCATGCAGATGTATATGTATGTCGTGGGTCTCAGTTCATTCCTCCTTTACTAATGTCTAGAGATCACATTGCTATGGGTGACTGGGATAGATTGTACATACATAGATCATGTAACAGTCAGTCACTCACTGCATCTTGTTAGAAAAATAATCGGGAGAAGTTGCTGCAGTTTAAAACCTGGCCTTCTGCAGCAATTCACAGAGACTTTCTTCACTTGTTTTTAAATAAATGATTTATTAAATCATAAATTATTAAATCATAAATTAGTATCAAGAATGTGTCTTGCCTTATCTCAGATTATTGGCTGATACGGTGGGATGGGCAACCCCTCCAGATACAAGTCCCATTATCACTGGGAATCTAAGTCCCAGCAACATAGTCAAACATTAGCATAAAAATATCCAATTCGCCATTGCAATATTTTGAATCCACTGCATGGACTGTGCTCTTGGATAGGTTCAAGTCAGGCAACACAGTAGTGCAGCTAACAGGGCCACTGCCTCGCTGTTCCCGTGACCTGGGTTTCATCCTGACTTCGGGTGCTGTCTATTATGGGGTTTGCACTCTGGAAAAATTGGCATCATACGGTTGAATTTCTTGGCAATAATTAGGTGATTTAAGATGTTATTTGTGGGAGCTGGTGTATTGGCTACCACTTCACCACTTCAACAGTTGCTGTAATGTCCTGAGATTGTGAAGGGCCTTCTCCACACTCAGCCCTTTTGATAATTACTTGGCACATCTACAGGAACAAGTTGTTGGGATCTAAAGGAAGGAATGTTGTTCAGTGATATTCCACCACAGGGAAATTCTTTGTTAGTCAGGGCTGCTTTTGGTCTGGAAGTGGAAGTTTGAATGTACTGCAGTAATGGTAAGTCTTTAATGGTAAGGAAGGCACACTAGCAGCTCTACTTCGTTAGGAGTTTGAGGAGATTTGGTATGTCACCAAAAGACTCTTGCAAATTTCTAATGATGTACGGTGGAGAGCATTCTGACTGGTTGTATCATTGGTATGGAGGCTGCAATGCACAGGATCACAAGAGCCTACAGAGGGTTGTAGACTCCATCACAGGCACAACCTTCCCCATCACCGAGGACATCTTCAAGAGGTGGTGCCTCAAGAAGGCAGCATCTGTCACTGAGGACTGTCACCACCCGGGACATGCCCTCTTCTCGTTACTACCATCAGGGAGGAGGTACAGGAGCCTGAAGACACACACTCAATGATTCAGGAACAGCTTCTTCCCCTCCGCCATCAGATTTATGAACGGTCCATGAACACTACCTCATTATTCATTTATTTGCACTATTTATTTATTTATTTGCACTATTTATTTATTTATTTATTTATTTATTTATTTAAGGGTAATTTCTGATCAACTGAAGCTACGTATCGCTATAATTCTGATGACCTGGTGGGAACCCAACACTGAGGACACTACAGAAATACATTTAGCACTAAAGCCTAGAGCATGTGAAAGAGTCCATATAAATGCAGATGCTCCAGTTGTTTGCAGATAGATTGTCCATGGCTCTACTAGAACAGAGGCTACTTGCGAAAAGTTCTCAATTGACCGTGAGGCACTTACAGACATCTCCAGGAGGTGAAAGGAACTGTAGAACTGCAAATCATTTCTCAGGGAAAGGGGCAAAATAAAATACATGCCAGTAGGGTTTCTTGACTCTTGTGTCCAATTCTGCACTTCATTGGAGAGTGACATTGCTGGTGCTTCAGTGTCCAGGCAAGAGTGAGATATATTAGCAAAAAACTAGATGTTGGAGGAACTCAGTGGGTCAGACAGCATCTGTGGAGGGAAATGGATAGTCGATGTTTTGGGTCGAGACCCTTCATCTGGACTAAAAGATAGAGGGGAGATGGCCGGTATAAAAAGGTGAGGGGGTGGAGTAAGAGCTGGCAGGTGATAGGTAGATCCAGGTGAGGAGGGGTGATGGGCAGATGGGGGAGGGGGGAGTGGGAGCAGCGACAGAGGCCGGGAGGTGAGAGGTCGGGGGGTGACAGGGGGCTGCAGATGGTGGGATCTGATGGGAGGGGAAGCTGGAGCCTGGAACCAAGTGAGGGAGGTGGGGAGGGGACCCAGGGTGTGGGTGATGGGCGGGTGGAATGGGTGGGGGAGGGAAAAGAAATGGGGTGTGTAGGAAGAATTGGATAGATCAGGAGGAGAGAGAAAAGGGACAGAGGGGAAACAGGAGAATTCAGTGTTCATGTCACCACGTTGTAGTCTACCCAGCGGGAATATGAAGTGCTGTTGTTCCTCTAGTTTGCCTTTGGCCTCACCCTGCAGTGGAGGAGGCCGAGGGCAAACGGTGTTTTGATATTTGATGCAGATTCCAGCATCTGCAGTCTCTTGTGTCTGTCCTGAAGATATATTACAGCAGATGCCCTTAGACGTCACTTGGAGTACTGCGTGCAGTTCTGGTCACCACACTACGGGAAGGATTTGACTGCGCTGGAGAGAGTGCAGAGGAGATTCACCAGGATGTGGCATGGATTGGAGGGCTGTAGTTATAGGGAGAGATCGGACAGGCTGGGCTTGTTTTCCCTGGAGCGAAGGAGGCTGAGGGTTGACCTGATATTTATAAAATTATAAGGGGCACAGATTGGCTAGATCTTTTTCCTGTGGCCAGATATCAAAAACAAGGGGGCATGAGTTTAAGGTGAGAGGAAGGCGTTTTAAAGGGGATCTGAGTTTATTTTACATCGAAGGTGGTTGATATCTGGAACATGTTGTCAGAGGAGATGGAGTCAGACACAAGCACTATGTTTAAGAGATGTTTAGATAGACACTTCAATAGCCAAGGTATAGAAGGATGCAAGAGAGACAAAGGGCTGCGGATCCTGGAATCTAGATGAATAAACAACAAGATGCTGGAGGAACTCAGCAGGCCAGGCAGCGTCTGTGGAGGAGAGCAGGCGGTCAACGTTTCGGGTCAGGACCCTTCTTCAGAACTGAAGATAGGAAAAGGGGAAGCCCATTATATAGGAGAGAAAAGCAGAGCAGTGATAGGTGGACAAAAGAGGGGAGGTGGGGTGGGCACAGGGTGGTGATAGGTAGATGCAGGTAAGAGATAGTGCTAGGCAGGTGTGGGGGAGGAGGGGAGAGCAGACCCACCAGGGGATGGGTCAAAGGTATGGAGGCAGGTGGCATGGGGAGGAGGAGGAGAGGAAAAAAAATATTGGTGAGGAGAGAAAAGAGAGATAGAAGGATGCAGACTGAATGCGGGCAAATGGGATTGGTTTAGGTGGGCATGAAGGTTGGCATGGATGTGATGGGCAGAACAACTCTGAGTCTATGAATTAAAGACATAGTTTGGTTCTTTCACGAAAGAGAACACAAACTCCCAGAAACACGGGGAAACAAACAGCTCAAAGGGTAAAGTACAGGAAATATTGTTGGAGAAATGAATGAGACAATGCCAATAAATCCCCAGGGCCTGATAACCTGCATCCCAGAATATTAACTGAGGTAGCCATGGAAGTAGATAAGATAAGATAAAATTTCTTTATTAGTCACATGTACATCGAAACACACAGTGAAATGCATCTTTTTGCGTAGTGTTCTGGGGGCAGCCCGCAAGTGTCGCCACGCTTCCGGCGCCAACATAACATGTCCACAACTTTCTAACCTGTACGTCTTTGGAATGTGGGAGGAAACCGGAGCACCCGGAGGAAACCCACGCAGACACGGGGAGAACGTACAAAATCTTTACAGACAGCGGCCAGATTTGAACCCGGGTCGTTGGCGCTGTACAGCATTACGCTGACCGCTACACTAGTTGGTTGTCATCTCCCAAAAATTTGATAGTTTTTGGAATGACTCCTGCTGATTGGAGGGTGGCAAATGTAACCCTGATATTTTAAAAAGGAGGAACAAAGAAACTGGGGATCTACAGTACATGTGGGCCAGCCTAATGTTAGTAGTGAGGAAAGTGCAGGACACGTAGAAAGTGTCAGTGAGATTAGACAAAGTCAATATGGGTTTAGGAAAGGGGAACTTTTTTTTGCTGTAGTTTTTTTTTAAATATTACTGGTAGAAACAAAATGAGAGAACCAATGGATTTGGGGTATTTTGATATTCTGGAAGGTCTTTCCTGAAGTCTCATGTAAGAGCTTAATGAGTGAAATTAAAGCACAAGGTTCTTTGAGGTAACTTACTGACATGGATTGAAAATTGGCAGACAGTAAATGGAAAGCAGAAATATAGGAAATCTGTGGTGGGAAGAAGGGTCTCAACCCGAAAGGTCGACTGTGCATTTCCCTCCACAGATGCTGCCCGACCCGCTGAGTTCCTCCAGCATCTTGTATTTTGGTTATGGTACAGTTACAATGCTGACATCTATCCGACATCTATCTGACTGCTACATCCTGTAACAGGACAAATGCAGTCTGACCAATTATCACCCAACCAGTCTGCTCTTAATCATTGGCAATGATGGAAGGTCTTGCTGACAATGTTATCAAAAGGTACATGCTGACAAATATTTGTACTGGTTTATTATTGTCACTTGTACCGAGGTACAGTGAAAAACTTGTCTTGCATACCGATCGTACAGGTCAATTCATTACACAGTGCATTGAGGTAGTACAGGGTAAAGCAATAACAGAATGCAGAGCAAAGTGTCACAGCTACAGGCAAGTGCATTGCAGGTAGACAATAAGTTGCAAGATCATAACAAGGTAGATTGTGAGGTCTAGAGTCCATCTCAACATATAAGGGAACTGTTCAGTAGTCTTATCACAGCGAGATAGAAGCTGTCCTTGAGCCTGGTGGTACATGCCCTCAGGATCCTGTATCTTCTGCCTGATGGGAGAGGAGACAAGAGAGAATGACCCGGGTGGGTGGGGTCTTTGATTATGCTGGCTGCTTCACCAAGGCAGCGAGAGGTATAGACAGAGTCCATGGAGGGGAGGCTGGTTTCTGTGATGCACTGGGCTGTGTCCACAACTCTCTGCATTTTCTTGCGGTTCTGGGCAGAGCAGTTGCCGTACCAAGCCGTGATGCATCCAGATAGGGTGCTTTCTATGGTGTATTGATAATAGCTGGTGAGTATCAAAGGGAACATGCCAAATTTGTTTAGCCTCCTGAGGAAGTAGAGTCGCTGGTGAGCTTTCTTGGCCGTGGTGTCTACGTGGTTGAACCAGGACAGGCTATTGGTGGTGTTCACTCCTAGGAACTCTCAACCCTCTCGACCTCAGCACCATTGATGTAAATAGGTGCATGTTCACCACCCCCTTTCCTGAAGTCAATGACCAGCTCTTTTGTTTTGCTGACATTGAGGGAAATAGCCTGGTTACCAATGTCCATGTTGGGTTTCATCAGGACCGCTCAGCTCCTGATTTCATCACAGCCTTTATCCAAACGTAGACCAAAGAGTTGAATTCCAGAGGTGAGGTGAGAGTGATTGACCTTGACATCAAACAAACCTTTGACTGAGTGTGGATCAAGAAACACTGTTAAACTGAAGTCATTGGGCGTCAAGGGGAAAACATTTAAAGAATGGAGATGTACCTCAAATGTAAGAAGATAGTCGTGGTTGTCAGAAGTCAATCACCTCAGTCCTGGGCATCACCTCAGGAGTTCATCGATGTATTGTCCTTGACCCAACCTCCTATCATAAGGTAATAAGTTGGGATTTGTTTATCATTGCATAATGTTCAATTCCATTAACAGCACCTTAATATATGAAACAGTCTAAGCTTGCATACAGTAAGACAGCAGAGGGTTGTGGGCTTAGCCAGCTCCATCATGGGCACAACCCGCCCCACCATCGAGGTGCATCAAGAAGGCGGCATCATCATTAAGGACCTCACCACCCGGGACATGCCCTCTTCTCGTTACTACCATCAGTGAGGAGGTACAGGAGCCTGAAGACCCACACTCAACGATTCAGGAACAGCTTCTTCCCCTCCGCCATCAGATCTCTGAACGGTCCATGAACCCATGAATACTACCTAATTGTTCCTTTTTTTTTGCACTATTTATTTTTGTAATTTATAGGTTTTTATGTCTTTGCACTGTACAAAACAACAAATTTCATGTCGGTGATAATAAACCTGAGTCTGATTCTGATTCTTCTGACCTAGACATTATGCAGCATGATAGGTGACAAAAGAAATGTCACAAAAGTGCCCGCAATGACCATCTCCATAAGAGAGATTATTCACCTGCCTTTGACATTCAATGACATTACCATCGTCAAGTCCCCCACTGTCAACCGATGGGATTTGCCATCGACTGGAAACTTGACTGCACTGGCCCCACAAATACTGGCTACAAGAACAGAGGTGGGTTGTCCTTCAGCGCGTGATTCATTTCCCAACACCCCAGAGCCTTCCCACCATCTACAAGTCAGGGCTGTGATGGAGAACACTCCACTTGTCTGCATGAGTGCAGTTCCTACATCTCTCAAGAGGCTTGACACTATCAAGGACAAAGCAATTGTCTGGCACCCTATCCATGATTCTTTTAAACATTGATTTCCTCTGGTACTGGTGCATAATGGCTGGAGCCTGTACCATCTACCACTGCAGTTACCCTGGCTGCTCTCAGATCTACACCCTCCACCACCAGGAAAGGTGAGGGCAGCAGGTTCCCCTTCAAGCTGCATACCATCCCGATTTGGAAATCTATCCCTGCTCCTGGAATTCCCACTCCAGCAACACTTCAGAAGGACTCCAGTGATTCGAACAGCAGCTCACCACCACCTTCACAAGGGGAATTAGGGAGGGTCAATAAATACCAGTAGTATTGCAAGTAGTGGCCACATCCAAAAGCAGTAGGGCTACATAACTCTGGTGTTGGTTGAGGAATAAGTGTTAAGACCATAAGACAAAGCCTCCACAGCCGCCCATGGCAACAAATTCCACAGATTCACCACTCTCTGGCTAAAGAAATTTCTCCGCATCTCTGTTCTGAATGGGCGCCCTGGACATTGGGGAGAATTCCCCTGCTCCTCAATGTAGTATCTTGGAATCTTATGGCGTTCACTTGAGAGAGAAGGTGTACTGCAGGACTGGGCCTAGATAACGAAGAGGAGCAGGGGCAGGCTGTGTGGTCCATTGAGAATGCTCCACCATTTACTAAGATTGTGGCTGATTACTTAGTAAAGTCAAAGTCGAGTTTATTTTCATCTGCACAAGTCCATGTGTGCACAGGTGCAATGAAAAACTTACTTGCAGCAGCATCACAGGCACATAGCATCAGATAAGCAGCATTCACAAGAAACAAAACAGAAATTAAGCATAAATTATATACAATTTTTACAAGAAAGAACACAATTTGAACAAAAAAAAAGTCCACTGTAGTGCAAAGTGGTCCTAGTGTTGCTGTACTGAGGTAATGATTAGGGTTGTGCCGGTTGGTTCAAGAACTGAATGGTTGAAGGGAAGTAGCTGTTTCTGAACCTGGTGGTGTGGGACTTCAGGCTTCTGTACCTCCTGCCCGATGGGAGCTGTGAGAAGATGGCATGGCCTGGGTGGTGGGGATCTCTGATGATGGATTTTGCCTTCTTGAGGCAGCGCCTCCTGTAGATACTCCCGATGGTGGGGAGGGATGTGCCCGTGATGTATTGGGCTGAGTCCACTACTCTCTGCAGCTTCTTATGTTCCTGTGCATTCGAATTACCGTCCCAGACCGTGATGCAACCAGTCAGGATACTTTAAACAGTATATCTGTGTGTTTAAGTCTCCGGAATAGTATGCAATCTGCATCCTTCTTGCTCGGAGACAAGATTTCAACCCAGTGAGTCATGGTTACCTGTCCTCGTATCTCCAAATGTCATCAAATCTTATTTGATAGCACCCTCGTGAAGCTCCCTGGGACCTATTTTTATATTAAGCTACGTTATAACTGCAGGGTGTCAAACTAAGTGAAGTAAATTGAGAAGGAACATTCCTCCTGGTGGGAAGAGCCCAGATCAAGGGGACGTGACTTTAAAATTAGAGCCAGACCACGCAGAAAGATCAGAATCAGGTTTATTATCACTGACATATGTAGTGAAATTTGTTGTTTTGCGGCAGCTGTACAGTGCATGAGATAAAGACATAAAAATCACTATAGTTACAAAAATAAATAAATAGTGCAAAAGAGGAATAACAAGAGTGTTCATGGATTCATGGACACTGTTCAAAAATCTGATGGCGGAGGGGAAGAAGCTGTTCCTGAATCGTTGAGTGTGGGTCTTCAGGATCCTGTACCTCCTCCCCAATGGTAGTAATGAGAAGAGGACACGTTCCGGGTGGTGAGGGTCCTTAGTGATGGATGCCACATTCTTGAAGTGCTGCCTCTTGAAGATGTCCTCGCTGGCGGGGAGGGTTGTGCCCGTGATGGAGCTGGCTGAGTCTACAACCCTCTTCAGTCTCTTTCGATCCTGTACATTGGAGCCTCCATACCAGGCGGTGATGCAACCAGTCAGAATGCTCTCCACCGTACATCTGTATAAATTTGCAAGAATCTTTGGTGATGTACCGAATCTGCTCAAACTCCTAATGAAGACATGTCAGGAACACTTACTCATCAAAATATTTGGGGAAAATTTGTAAATCTCACAAAGAACTGGTGAGGTAGGGGGTCAACTGAAAGTAGGTTGAGATTTATTGATCGAGATGTTTGTTGGGTGATGAGATTATATAGAACAACGATATAGGGAATTAGATGTACACGTGCTATGATCTTAGTGTTTCAGTTCAAGGGCTGAATGGTCTGCTGCTGTTTCTGTGGGATCACTGCACTAAAATGGACTTTTTTTTGTTCTAATTGTGTTCGTTTTTGTAAAAAAATTGTGTATAATTTATGTTTAATTTACGTTTTTCTTGTGAATGCTGCTTATCTGGTGCTATGTGCCTGTGATGCTGCTGCAAGTAAGTTTTTCATTGTACCTGTACCTCACCGTACTTGTGCATACGACAATAAACTTGACTTGACTCGACCAGCACCGACAGCTGGAGGCTGTCGAAAGCTGGAGGACTGCTACAGTGCCCACATTACACCAGCAGAGGACAGCATTGTCCTATCCCATTGTCCAAATTCAAGAGGCGATTTTGGTCCAAACTCTGAGATTTGCAGTTTCACGGGATGATTTCAGCAGGCTATAATTTACAGAATAATACATGATACTCAGGGTAACTGCAAAGCAACTTCAGTTAGGACACGAATATGCAGATAAAAAGTGGATGTTTGTGTTGGTTGCACTATTTTTACCTGAGCATAAACTGCATCTCCCCTTCTCTCTTTGCTGCTGTTGTGTGTGGACTGTTGTGGTCACTGTATTGTCCAGTAGATCAGAGCAAGTTGCTGTAACAAGTGAACCCCAGTCTAGTTTAGCCATAGTACAATAAAAGCAGTGTTGTATGTTCATCACATGTAGATTCTCAATCCTCTAGGTTTTTAATTGCTGGTTGAAACTTTAAGAAGTCAGCTTCATAAAACATGTTTACTTTTCTACCTCGTTATGGCCTTGCACCTTATTGTCTGCCTGCACTGTACTTTCTCTGTAACTGTAACACTTTATTCTGCATTCTGTTATTGTTTTCCCTTGTACTACCTCAATGCACTGATATGATGAAATGATCTGTATGGATGGCATGCAAAACAAAGTTTTTCACTGTACCTCAGTACACGTGACAATAATAAATGAATTTACTTTACTTTTCCTCTTGATATTTGTACTACTCCAGTGCTCCCTCCCTGCCCTACCCTTCCCTATATCTCCTCTTCTCTCCTCCCCCCGCTGCCTTTCCAAACTCTTCCACCCCACACCTCCCCCCCCCCACCCCCCCACTCCACCCTCCCTCTCTGTCCTCTCCCTCATAGGACTGATTATCTGGACATTTGGACTATTAATCTAGGGAGACAAATTTCAAATCCCACCTTGCCTATTTAAAATAAAAATTGAACATATTGTCATAATCTAGCGATGCTTCTTTTGTATAGTAAAGCAGGCACGAGGGGCCAGATGGTAAATTGGTTTATTCTTGTCACATGTACTGAGGTACAGTGAAAGACTTTGTTTTGCATGCCATCCATCAGATCATTTCATTACAACAGTGCATCGAGGTAGTACAAGGGAAAACAATCACAGAATGCAGAATAAAGTGTTACAGCTACAGAGAAAGTGCAGGCAGACAACAAGGTGCAAGGCCATAATGAGGTAGATTGTGAGGTCAAGAGTCCATTTTATCGTACATTCATGTTCTTATTACATTGGTGTGTTGTGAAGTGGTTAAAGGTCTCATAGAAATGCAGTTCCTTTCGTCGTGATTGGTCACTGGAGAGACACCGGAGTGTCTCTGGCAACAGGAGTGTGGATTCCAGAGTGAAAGCAGGACCAGAGAGACTCTCCAGAAAGTACTTGCCTCAGCCCTCGAGGGCAGATTCACAGATTACACATCACAAGCAGATTGTGCATTAATTAATTCACTGGGGATGGAGCACAGGGGTGTTGTGTGGCATCGGAGTGGTAGGTTTACCATTTAATGGCCTGGTGTCATTAAAATAGTATGGTCAGGTGTCAGAGTTGATAATTGCGTACATTAACTGACGTTGTCAGGGGAGATTTTAACTGCGCCTCCGTTGGTGGATGTGCCTTCAGCTACCGAGGCTGGAGGTCTGCAGTTTCCATCTTGAACCTCTCTCCACCTCTGCCCCCAAGTCCTTGGTTATCTATCCTACTGTGCCCTTGCACAGTTTAATGTCTGACTTCTGTCTGAGAATTAGTATCATTGGGTCGCACAGCACGGAAATAGGCCCTTCGGCCCAACGGGTCTGTGCTATCTGAGATAATAAGATAAAATAAGATCTCTTTATTAATCACATGTACATCGAAACATACAGTGAAATGAATCTTTTGCGTAGAGTGTTCTGGGGGGCAGCCCGCAAGTGTCGCCACGCTTCCGACTCCAACATATCATGCCCACAACTTCCTAACCCGCACATCTTTGGAATGTGGGACGAAACTGGAGCACCCGGAGGAAACCCACGCAGACACGGGGAGAACGTACAAACTCCTTACAGGCAGCGGTGGGAATTGAACCTGGGTCACTGGCGCTGTAATAGTGTTATGCTAACCGCTACACTACCGTTCCCATCTGGACTAGTCCCATTTGCCTGTGTTTGGCCCGTATCCCTCTAAACCTTTCCTATCCATGTACCTGTCCAAATGTTGTTAATGTACCCACCTCAACCACTTCCTCTGGCAGCTCGTTCCATATATTGACCACTCTCTGGGTGAAAAAGTTGCCCCTCAGGTTCCTATTAAGTCTCTCCCCTCTCACCTTAAACCTGTGCCCTCTAGTTCTTGATTCCCCAACCTTGGGAAACAGACTGTGTGTATTCACCCTGTCTATGCCCCTCATGATTTTATACATCTCTGTAAGATCACCCCTCATTCTCCTAACACTACAATGGATAAAGTCCTAGCCTGCTCAACCTCCCCCTATAACTCAGTCCCTCGAGTCCTGGCAACCTCCATGTTGATCTTTTCTGCGCTCTTTCCTGCTAATGGCATCTTTCCTACAGCAGAGTGACCAAAAACCTGGACACAATATTCCAAATGCAGCCTCCTCTGTTGAAATATTCAGGATCTTGACCTGAAACATTGACCAGTCCTTCCCCCCCACAGATGCTGCTCGACCCGCTGAGTTCCTCCAGCGGATTGCTTGTTTCTCCAGATTCCAGCACCTGCAGTCTCTTTTGTATTCTCTGACTGAGAGACTGGATATTTTTTCTTTATCTATTACTTCAGAGGGCTGGCATTAGTGCTAAAGGCTGAATGGCCTCATGTTGTTATAAGAGGTGATGAAGTGTTGTTGGTGGAGTGTATGTTGGCTCAGGTGGGATATTAGTACAGGAACTGTGTGAGGCTCCAGACAGTGGTATGGGAGGGTAAGAAAACAAGACACTGGATGGAGGAACTCAGCGGGTCAGGCAACATCTGTGGAGGGAGATGGACAGTCGACGTTTCGGGTCGAGACCCTTCACCTGGGGAGGTAGCCAGTGTAAAGAGGTGGGAGCCAGAACTGGCAAGCGATCGAATCTGGGTCAGACTGTGGTCAAAGAGCAGCAGAAATTCCAGGGGTGCAGTGAGAGTTTGTTACCGGGGTGATTATTCACTTTACATTAATGATTCATAACATTCAACAACAGCTTCTTCCCCACTGCATCAGGTTTCCCCATTATTGAGCAATCCAATACCAGAGGGAATGCATTTAAGGTGAGAGGGGGTAGGTTCAGAACAGACGTGAGGGGTACATTTTTTTTTACTGAGAGAGTGGTGGATGCCTGGAATGCGTTGCCTGATAGGGTGGTGGAGGCAAATTCATTGGGGGCTTTTAAGAAGGGCTTGGATGGGCACATGAATGAGAGGAAAATGGAGGGATATGGACATCCTGTGGGTAGGAAGGATTAGCTCTGTCGGCACAACATTGTGGGCCAAAGGGCCTGTTCTGTGCTGTACTGTTCTATGTTCTTGAACAGACCTGGCAAACCCCTACACTACCTCGGATTATATTTCTTTTTTCTTTCTCTTAACGTCACTATGTTCATTTTGTTGTGTAAATTATTTTAGCTTAAGTCTTGTTAACTTGTGTTTGTCATGTCTGTAACGTACTGTGCTGTTGCTGCAAAAAAGGTAACCTTCATGGCATTTAGACCCTGGGTGTAGACGCCTGTAACAATAAACTTAATGATCCAGGGAATCAAAATTCAGTTGCCTGGTTGATGGAGACCATGGATCATCCAGTGGGATTATTCAGCTTGGGATGTGTTCCCTTGGAAAACTCCTTTTGAAGCTGTGTTGCATTGAGAGGTGGGAGGGACAGGAGGAGGCTGTTTGCTCTCCCGAGCCCGCTCCCAGACGTCAGTTTGATCATGACTGTTCTGTGCCTGGAGAGATCGCCGGCTCTGCTTTTGCTGCCTGTGCCACAGGTGGATCTGCGCAGCTGAGGGACCACTCTTGGGGGGGCGGGGAGAACTCGACTGAGGCGGAGAGTTCAGGTTGTTGATCAATGCAGAGAGTAGGCAGCCATTGAGTTGGAGTGAAGCGCTGTGTCGTGTACATCAGGGGTCATTGAGGAAACGGGACACTCTTCCCGCTCCTGCAACCCACACGACAGAGGTTCACCCGGGCATTTTGCAAACCTGTAAGAACACAGTGACGCTTCATCACCTGTGCTCGCATTGCCAAAGGAGCTGGTGTTTGCAATGCAGCCTCCTTTCCCAGGTGAGTCTCTCTTATTTTGTGTTGTTGGGGAGTGAGCAGTATTTCCATCGGTCACTTATCTCATCCTGCCAGTGAAATGGTTGCAGGTATAAAAACAGAAAACGCTGGAAACATCCAACAGGTCAGGCAGCATCTGTGGAAAGAGAAACCGTTAATGCTTCAGCCCCAAGACCTTGTGTCTGCAGGTCTCTGGCAGCCGAAATCGAGTGGCTTTTATCCCTTATGAAGAGGCTGAGTGGGAGCTGGGGCCTGTGCAGCCTTATCATAGAACATAGAAACATAGAAAACCTACAGCACAATTCAGGCCCTTCGGCCCACAAAGCTGTGCCGTACATGTCCCTACCTTATAAATTACTAGGCTTACCCATAGCCCTCTTACTTTACTCAGCTCCATGTACCTATCCAACAGTCTCTTAAAAGACCCTATCGTATCCGCCTCCACCACCGTTGCCGGCAGCCCATTCCACACACTCACCACCCTCAGAGTAAAAAACTTACCCCTGACATCTCCTCTATACCTACTCCCCAGCACCTTAAACCTGTGTCCTCTTGTGGCAACCATTTCAGCCCTGGGAAAAAGCCTCTGACTATCCACACGATCAATGCCTCTCATCATCTTATACACCTCTATCAGATCATCCCTCATCCTCCGTCGCTCCAAGGAGAAAAGGCCACTCAGCCTGCTTTCATAAGGCATGCTCCCCAATCCAGGCAACATCCTTGTAAATCTCTTCTGCACCCTGTCTATGGCTTCCACATCCTTCCTGCAGTGAGGCGACCAGAACTGAGCACAGTACTCCAAGTGGGATCTGACCAGGGTCCTATATAGCTGCAACATCCCTGCTTGTTAATCCGTTTCTGCTGGTCTGTGACCGGAACAGAACTTCCTCCCCCCTTGAAAATCAGAAAAACTGCAGACGCTGAAAATCTGAAATAAACAAGAAACAGAAAATGTTGGAAAATCTCGGTAGATCAGGCAACCTCTGTGGAAAGACAAACTGTTAACATTTCAGGTCTGGGATTCTTCATCTGAACCCATCAGAACTGCAACTTTCCCCTTGCCCACAATATTGTGGATCAACCCTTCGATCACAGTCCTGTGGCAGCACTTGTGTTGAGGTATTTAAAACTTAATTTGTACAGCACGTTAACAGGCCCTTCCGGCCCAACAAGCCCGCACCGCCCATTTACACTAATGCGAGCAGGTTTCTCCTGTAGTTTTGGGGAAGTGAGGGTTGGGCCTTTATGACAAGAGAAATGGTGTTCCTCAGGGAGGGCGAGAACCAGCAAGAGGGAGCTCCCCTCGAGGGTTGTGGGCTCAAGTCCCACTCCCAAGCAAGCAGACCACCTCGGCAGACCTCGTAATCTCGAGGTCCCAAAACCCACCGCAGTTCCATGAAGTGTGGTCAGTGTCGTAATGTAGGAAGCGAGATCCCAGGTCACCATATTACCCCAGGTCATGTCTCTGAAGATTTTCGCTGAGGGACCACCCTCCCACACTGTCCGTTGGCTATCCCACACCCACCTTAGGGAGCAGGATGGCACTTCAATGCCTCTTATGAAAGGTGGCACTTCTGACAGTGCAGCAATCTCTCAGCACTGCAACAGGGGTGAATCAGAATCAGATTTATTACCACTAACCAATACGGCATGAAATTACTATAAATTACAAAAATAAAAAAATAGTGCAATAAAAAAATTACGGAGTAGTGTTCATGGGTTCATGGACCGTTCAGAAATCTGATGGCGGAGGGGAAGAAGCTGTTCCTGAATCGTTGAGTGTGGGTCTTCAGGCTCCTGTACCTCCTCCCCGATGGTAGTAACGAAAAGTGGGCATATCCCGGGTGGTGAGGGACCTTAATGATGGATGCTGCCTTCTTAAGGCACCGCCTCTGGAGGATGTCCTCGATAGTGGGGAGGGTTGTGCCCGTGATGGAGATGGCTGAGTCTACAACCCTCTGCAGCCTCTTGCAATCCTGTGCATTGGAGCCTCCATACTTGGGTTTAAAAAGAAGGACTTGCAATTCTACAGTAGTTTCATGACCTCGAGATATCAGGATGCACTTCACAACCAATGAAATAATTGTGAAAATGGTCACTGCCATAACAAGGAGTGTGGCACGTCCCTGTATGCAGCAACGTGGGACTAAGTTTGCAGAAACCTTGGCTGCAGAAACCTTGGCTGAGGGGTGGGATGCTGAGATTTCTGGACTTTGTGTGCATAGGATCATCAGTGCCCGAACTGAGAGGACAACTTATAGATAGAGAACTGGACAGAGAGTTAGTCTGGGAGTGTCCTCTCAAAAAATGGGTACATGAGGCAGAAAAATCACACCATTGTGTTACCAATGTTACTTTATCGCCTTTGAGCGATACTTTGGGCTGTGTGAGATCTGTTGCTTGTGTAGTGGACACTAGAGGGAGGCAGAGGTTTTATTTTGTTGATGTGCTGTTGGAACATGCCTGAAAAACCATTGCACAGCGGCTGAAAGAGCCCACACCACCCTCACAGCACTGAATTCGTATGTGGTATCACCATTTAAACATGTCCCCACCAGTACTGTACCCTGGTGTTATACGGGGACAGACCCGTCCCCACCAGTACCGTGCCCGGTGTTATACAGCAACAGACCCGTCCCCACCGGTACCGTACCCCAGTGTTATACAGTGACAGACCCGTCCCCACCGGTACTATACCCCGGTGTTATACAGTGACAGACCCGTCCCCACCGGTACTGTACCCCGGTGTTATACAGTGACAGACCCGTCCCCACCGGTACTGTACCCCGGTGTTATACAGCAACAGACCTGTCCCCACCGGTACTGTACCCCAGTGTTATGCAGTGACAGACCTGTTCCCACTGGTACTGTACCCCAGTGTTATACAGTGACAGACCTGTCCCCACCGGTACCGTACCCCAGTGTTATACAGTGACAGACCCGTCCCCACCGGTACCGTACCCCAGTGTTATAGAGCGACAGACCTGTCCCCACCAGTACTGTATCCCATTGTTATACGGCGACAGACCTGTTCCCACCAGTACTGTACCCCAGCGTTATACGGCGACAGCACCGTCCCCACCTGTACTGTACCCCAGTGTTATACAGCGACAGATCCGTCCCCACCGGTACCGTACCTCGGTGTTATACAGTGACAGACCCATCCCCACTGGTGCTGCACCCTGGTGTTATACAGTGACAGACCCATCCCCACTGGTGCTGCACTCTGGTGTTATACAGCGACAGACCCGTCCCCACCGGTGCTGCACCCTGGTGTTATACAGCTTAAAATTCCCTTTGCTAATTCAGCAGATATTTGAAAGTGAAAAATTGTTCTGTTAATTTTTGTCGTTTGTCGTTTAACTGGTTGCACTGTGGAAAATTCTGTTCATTTGTTTGCTACTTTCATTGAAAATATCGCTGAACTTGTCATACATCTACAGCAAGCTTTAGTAGGGAGTGGCTGCCTGACAGGTGATAGATTAAGGTACATTCAACACTGAACTGGTAAAAATTCTGGTACAAAAGTGAATGTGGGGAACTGATTGTATCTCCATACCAAAAAGCAAGCATAACACTGTTGGCTGAATGGTCTCTTGGGCTGTTTCATTGCACGAGGAATGATGCCAAACTCCTGTTATCAAGGTATCTGCACTTATTTAGTACAATTGTGCAGAATCGTTTTAAAAGGCTGTGAACACATAATAACGTGTAATGATTAATGATGTTTGCAGGTTTCATTAATTGCATTTTAACAGCACAATGAAATTACTGGGAGTCTCGATCCAAGGGATGACGATAATTTGGCATGAGATAAATATTGTGGCTGGCATCATGGAGCAGAAAGGAACTTGTTTAATATTGCACAGTAATAGTTTCTCTAAGTGCAATCCATTGTGCCTGCTGTTTGGTGTTACAGTCTGGGTCTAGCTGCACTGGCCTCTGCTAACTCTTTTAGTTGTCCAGCCCCACATTATGGAGATCCTTTTTCTAATCTTTGTCTTGGCCACATTGGTTGCTGAAAGAACCTTTAGTTATACAACGGCTGATCACATCTTAAAACCTCAAAGTCAAAGTCAAGTTTATTGTCAGATGCACAAGTCCATGTGTGCACAGGTGCAATGAAAAACTTACTTGCAGCAGCATCACAGGCACAGAGCATCAGGTAAGCAGCATTCACAAGGAAAACAAATTATACACAATTTTTACTAGGTGCTAAGTTAAAAGACAGGACCTCCAGGGTGGTGATCTCAGGATTACTACCTGTGCCACATGCTAGTGAGGCAAGAAATAGGAAGATAGTGCAGTTTAACACCTGGCTAAGCAGATGGTGCAGGAGGCAGGGCTTCAGATTTTTAGATCATTGGGCTCTCTTCCAGGGCAGGTGGGACAGGTACAAATGGGACGGTTTGCACCTGAACTGGAAGGGGACCAATATCCTTGCGGGAAGGTTTGCTAGTGCTGGGGGATTTAGACTACAGTTGCAGGGGGGTGGGAACCAGAGGGTCAGGGAAGCAAGTGGAGACGCTGTGGGCAAAGTAGATGTTAAGACTACAAGCAAAGATGGAAACCAAAAGGTTGAGCGTGGTGGGACTGATGTTCTGAGTTGCATCTACTTCAATATTATGAGTATTGTAGGTAAGGCAGATGAACTTAGAGCATGGATCTGGAATTGTGATGTTGTAGCCATTAGTGAGACTTGGTTGCAGGAGGGCAGGACTGGCAGCTCAATGTTCCGGGGTTCTGTTGTTTTAGACGTGGTAGAGAGGGAGGTATTAAAGGGGGAGGGGTGGCATTACTCATCAGGGAAAATGTCGCGGCAGTACTCAGAGAGGACATACTGGAGGGCTTGACTACTGAGGCAATCTGGGTGGAACTGAGGAATAAAAAAGGGACGACCATGTTAATGGGACTATGTTATAGACCCCCCAATAGTCAGTGGGTTTCAGAGGAGCAAATTTGTTGACAGATAGCAGACAGTTGTCGGAAATATTTCGTTGTGATAGGAGGTGATTTTAACTTTCCGCATATATTGACTGGGACTCCCATACTGTAAAAGGACTGAATGGGATAGAGTCTGTTCAATATGTTCAGGAAAGTTTCCTTAATCAATACGTCTAGGTCCCAACTAGAGAGAGCGCAATTCTGGATCTCCTCTTAGGGAATGAGACAGGGCAGGTGGCAGAAGTGAGTGTAGGGGAACACTTTGGATCTCGTGATCATAATTCCATTAGTTTCAAGATAGTCATGGAGAAGGATAGGACTGGTCCTTGGGTTGAGATTCTAAATTGGAGAAAGGCCAATTTTGAGGGCATCAAGAGGGACCGGGCAGGTGTGGATTGGAATAGGTTGTTTTCTGGCAAAGAGATGCTTGGTTAGTGGGAGGCCTTCAAAAGTAAAATATTGAGAGTACAGAATCTGTATGTTACTGTTAGGATAAAAGGCAAGGCAAACAGGTTTCAGGAACCCTGGTTATTGAGGGATATTGGAAGCCCTGGGAAAGAAAAAGGAGGTGCATATCAGGAATAGGCAGTTAGGATCAAATGAGGTGCTTGCAGGGTATAAGAAATGCAAGAGAACACTTAAGAGAGAAATCAGGAGGGCTAAAAGAGGACATGAGGTTGCTCTTGCAGACAAGGTGAAAGAGAATTGCAAGGGTTTCTATAGCTAAAAGGATATCAAGGGACAAAATTGGTCCTCCTGAAGATCAGCGTGGACATCTATGCATGGAGCTGAAAGAGATGGTGAGATCTTAAATGAATTTTTTGCATCTGTATTTTTTACTCGAGAGACAGACGCAGGGTCTATAGAATTGAGGAAAAAGAGTAGTGAGGTCATGGACCGTATCTGGATTACAGAAGAGGAGGTGCTTGCTGACTTGAGGCGAATTAGCATGGATAAATATCATACTAGCAGGATTAATCTCAAGTGCAGAAGTTGCAGGGACCCTGGCAGAGATACTTAGAACGTGCTTAGCGATGATGAGGTGCCTGAGGACTGGAGGATTGCTAATGTTGTTCCGTTGTTTAAGAAAGGTTCTAAGAATAAGCCTGGAAATTATAGGCCAGTGAGCTTGATGTAAGTCGTGGGTAAATTATTGGAAAGTATTCTGAGGGACAGGATATATAAGTATTTGGCTAGACAAGACCTGGTTAGGGATAGTCAACGTGGCTTTGTGCGTGGCAGGTCATGTCTAACCAATCTTATAGAGTCTTTCGATAAGGTTACAAGGAAGGTTGATCAAGGGAAGGCGGTAGACATTGTTTATATGGAATTTAGCAAGGCCTTTGACAAAGTCCCACATGAGAGGATGGTCTGGAAGGTTAAGTCGCTTGGCATTCAGGATGAAGTAGTCAATTGGATTCAATATTGGCTTAGCGGGAGAAGCCAGAGAGTGCTAGTAGGTGGTTGTCTCTCTGACTGGAGGCCTGTGACTAGTGGTGTGCTGCAGGGATTGGTGCTGGGTCCATTGTGGTTTATCATCTATATTTAGATGATCATGTGGTAAACTGAATCAGCAAATTTGCAGATGACACCAAGATTGGGGGTGTAGTGGACAGCGAGGAGGGCTATCAAAGCTTGGAAAGTGATCTTGAGCAGCTGGGAAAATGAGCTGAAAAATAGATGGAATTTAATGCAGACAAGTGTGAGGTGAGGCACTTTGGGAGGACAAAGCAGGGTAAGACTTACACAGTGAATGGTAGGGCACTGAGGTGTGCGGTAGAACAAAGGGACCTGGGAATACAGAAGCATAATTCCTTGAAAGTGGCATCACAGGTAGATAGGGTCATAAAGAGAGCTTCTGGAACATTGGCCTTCATAAATCGGGCCATTGAGTACAGGAGTTGGGATGTTATGTTTGAAGTTGTACAAGACATTGGTGAGGCCGAATTTGGAGTTTTGTGTGCAGTTCTGGTCACCTACCTACAGGAAAGATATCAATAAGCTTGAAAGAGTGCAGAGAAAATTTACATGGATGTTGCCAGGACATGAGGACCTGAATTATAGGGGAAGGTTGAATAGGTTAGGACTTTATTCCCTGGAGTGCAGAAGATTGAGGGGAGATCTTATAGAGGTATACAGAATTATGATGGGTAAAGATAGGGTGAATGCATGCAAGCTTTTTCCCCTCAGGTTGGGTGAGACCAGATCTAGAGGTCATAGGTTTAGGGTGAAAGGTGAAATATTTAAGGGGAATCTGAGGGGGAACTACTTCACTCCGAGGGTGGTGCGAGTGTGGAACGAGCTGCCAGCGGAAGTGGTGGATGCGGGTTCAATTGTAACATTTAAGAGAGGTTTGAATAGGTACATGGATGGGAGGGGTTTGGAGGGATATGGTCTGGGTGAAGGTAGATGGGACTAGGCAGGAAGTGAGACTGGCATGGACTAGATGGGTCAAAGGGCCTGTTTCTGTGCTGTAGTGCTCTATGACTAAGAAGGAACACAAATGAAACAAAGAAAAACAAAGTCCATTTTAATGCAAAGTGATCAAAGTGGTCATAGTGTTGTTAAACTGTAGTGATTAGGGTTGTGCTGGTTGGTTTAAGAACCAAATGGTTGAAGGGAAGTAGCTCTTCCTGAACTTGGTGGTGTGGGACTTCAGGCTTCTATACCTCCTGCCCGGTGGGAGCTGCGAGAAGATGGCACGGCCCGGATGGTGGGGATCTTTGATGATGGATGTTGCCTTCTTGAGGCAGCGCTTCCTGTAGATACTACCGATGGTGGGGTGGGATGTGCCCGTGATGTATTGGGCTGAGTCCACTCCTCTCTGCAGTTTCTTACATTCCTGTGCACTCGAATTGTCGTCCCAGACCATGACTCAACCAGTCAGGATACTTTCTCAAAGAACCCTCTGCACACTCCTGGGCAGATTGACTGCTGTTATCAGTCAGTGCAGCACTCCATCTCCAGATGAGTTCATCAACAAGTATGAGAGTGAAGGTTTGGCCCTGAAGGTTCTCTACAATAGCAATGAATTGGAAGCGGATTTGGATGAAGAGGGAATTATTCCTTAAGCATTTTATACGCAGAAGGAATGTATGAGAAGGGGTTTGATGCTAAATTCTCTGCACTGAAAAGTTTCTCTTGGACTTCTGTGTAGCCCACTATCCTCAGTCTGACTTTGTTCTGTTGGCTCCCAAGCTGTACAGGAAGGAATTGGATCAAAGACAGGAATGTGCTGAAATAAGTTGGGAACAGTAGCAGATTTTAAGTGACTCCTCCGGTCCACGTGACCTCAGTATTCCTGGGAGTTGAGCCGAGGTGGCAAGCAAATCCACCCACACATAAAGTTACTGAGCTAGAGTAATGAATTTTAATTATCGGAGACATGCAGGAGAGAACAGTTGGAAAGAAAAGCAGCATGTATATCAGGCGATAGTTTCTCTCTGGCTTTGTGTGGAGACTGGAGAATGTTGTGGGCTTTAATTGTCTAATTTTCAGACAACATTCACAAGACATTTAGAGGCAGATTCCAGCAGGAACCAGTGACCAGAGCTGTACCTAATGCATGGAATGGCAGATTTTGAATTTTCTTTTAGAGCAGAAACTGGCCGATTAGAGCGTGAAGCACGAGATTTGATCAATCCGCAAGAGTTTCAAACAAGAGGGTCTTGCCCTGCCGATGAGTGACAGTAGTAGAACTGGTCCTGGATTCTGTCTGCCTCTATGGCTGTGTATACCCAGTCCTACGTCATTGGTATTGCCTATTAGGTGGCTGTTGTATGTTATAAATAGATATCCAGTCTTGGCTATGGTAGACGTAAATAATGTTTGAATAGAACATAAAACAGTACAGCACAGAACAGGTCCTTCGGCCCACAATGTTGTGCCGACATAGCTAATCCCTCCTACATACAGCATGCCCACATCCCTCCATTTTCCTCTCATTCATGTGCCCATCCAAGCCCCTCTTAAAAGCCCCCAATGAATTTGCCTCCACCACCCTATCAGGCAACGCATCCCAGGCATCCACCACTCTCTCAGTAAAAAAACTTACCCTTCACATTTCTTCTGAACCTACCCCCTCTCACTTTAAATGCATGCCCTCTGGTATTGGATCACTCAATAATGGGAAAAAGATATTGCTTGTCCACCCTATCTATGCCCCTCATCATTTTATACACTTCCAACAGATCACCCCTCAGCCTCTGCCACTCTAGAGAAAAGAACCCAAGTTTGTTCAGCCTCTCCTGATAGCACATGCCCTCTAATCCAGGCAGCATCCTAGTAAACCTCCTCTGCACTCTCTCTTATGAATTGCTGCCATTTATATGTTAATTATTTGATTGCACACAGGCTCAGCTGGTTAGAGCTGCCGTCTCACTGCTCCAGTGACCCAGGTACAATCCCGACCTCCGGTGCTGTCTACGTAGAGTTTGCACGTTCTCCCTGTGATCGCGTGGGTTTCCCCCGGTTGCTCCAGTTTCCCATCACATCAAAAATCGTGGATGGGTAGATTAATTGGCTGCTGTAAATTGCCCCCATTGCGTGGGTGAGTGGTAGAACCTGGGGGGAGTTGATGGGAATGTGCGGAGAATATGTAGAGAGAAAATTAGTTGTGAATGGGATTGCTCTGTGAGCCAGCAAAGGTAAGATAAGATTTCTTTATTAGTCACATGCACATCGAAACACACAATGAAATACATATTTTGCGGAGAGTGTTCTGGGGGCAGCCCGTAAGTGTCGCCACGCTTCCGGCGCCAACATAGCGTGCTCACAACTTCCTAACCCGTACGTCTTTGGAATGTGGGAGGAAACCGGAGCACCCGGAGTAAACCCACGCAGACACGGGGAGAACGCACAAACTCCTTACAGACAGTGGCCGGAATTGAACCCGGGTTGCTGGCACTGTAATAGCGTTACGCTAACCACTACACTACTGTGTCTGTCGTAAGAAAAATATGGAACTATGGGTGAGAAGCATTGATTATGGTTTAATTATGTTTGTTGGAGGTTTGTCACCTTATCCATTAATTATTTTGATTTCTCCTGAGATGTAGCCTCTGCCAGGGGACCGATGGTTTCTGTGTAGCCTGTACCTGCTCAGAATGTTATGATCCTGAATAGATGACAGGAAATGTGTTCCATTATTTGGCATGTGCACCTGCTCATATCACCACTAAATTCACAGGGGCATGCAAACGTTTTGGACCAAGGGGTCTAACCAGCCTGATTACAAGTGCACTTGCTGCCTACCACGTGATCTTCAGGGCAAGGTTAAGAACAAAATCAGGGAAAATTAAACTGGGAGATTCTCCCTGACCCATGTGGGCAATTAATATTAGTGGTACAAGGGTACAGTGGTTATGTTAGCTGGGTGGACAATGTGGCCGGCATGGATCGGATGGGCTGAAGGGCCTGTATCCATGCTGTATTGCTCTATGACTCTGTTATTGGGTACAACAGTACAGTATAGTGGTTACGTTACCAAAGTTCTGGACCATTAGTCCAGAGGTACAAATTTGAACCCCACCATGGTAGCTGGGGGAGGGGGGGGAACTGAAATTCAAGTTAAAAAAATTAAATTCCAGATTTATTTAATAAAAGGTTAGTTTGAGTGATTGTAAGCATTATTGTAAAAAGTCATCTGGTTCACTCGTGTCCTTCAGGGAAGGAACCCTGCTGCCCTTACCCAGACTGGCCTCTTTCTAATTTCAGACCCAGTGACATCCACGTCCCTTGAATGAATTAAGGAATCACACCAGCTCTGCTTTTAACAGCGGGTTATTTACCAGATAGATCATTGTCCCAGTCTAACACAGGCCAAGCTCTCACTTATGGGAATTTAAGACCATTTTATGATCTTCCGGAAAATTAAACAATCAACATCCAATGTAGATCTGTCCTTTAATGAAATAATAATTGTTATCAACACTAACTTTGATCAAACTCTTCTTGGCTTTAAATGAATGGGTGGGAGGTTCAAGGGAGATATCAGAGGAAGGTTTTTTACCTAGAGAATGGTTGGGGCATGGAATGTGCTGCCTGGGGCGGCGGTGGAGGCAGGTACATTGGTCAAATTCAAGAGATTGCTAAGTAGGCATATGGAGGAATTTAAAATAGAGGGATATGTGGGAGGAAGGGGTTAGATAGTCTTAGGCAAGGTTTAAAGGTCGGCACAACATTGTGGGCCGAAGGCCCTGTATTGTGCTGTACTGTTCTATGTTCCTCCTGAGTTTACACTTTAAGGTAGTGACCCAAAGCATTAAAGTGCTTCAAACTGAGAATTTAATCTGATGGATCTTTTTGGTACAATTTCCAAAATCTGCATTATTTACTCTGTCACTGGAGGAGAACAAAAGTAGGACAGTTTGTTAACAGCACCACCTCATCTTGTCCACTGAGGATTATCAAGGGGGAAAGGCTGATGTGTTGCACTTGTTTACTGTGCTGTCAGTTCTGCACATCACAAGGTACTTCACGGGAACATGAGTAAACAAGAGTTGTGTTATTGGTGTGAGGACAAAAGGTTGAAGAGGTAGGAGAACCTTGAGGAAGGAGAGACAAGGAATTCCAGAGCTGGTGAGCAGGGCAGTTAGACATAGGCATAGAACATTACAGCACAGTACAGGCCCTTTGGCCCACAATGTTGTGCCGACATTTTATCCTGCTCTAAGATCTCTCTAACCCTTCCCTCCCACATAGCCCTCCATTTCTCTATCATTCATGTGTCTAAGAGTCTCTTAAATGTCCCTAATGTATCTGCCCCCACAACCTCTGCAGGCAGTGCGTACCACACACCCACCACCCTCTGTGTAAAAAAAAAACTTACCCCTGACATCCCCCTTATACCTTCTGTCAATTAGCTTAAAATTATGTCCCTTTGTGTTAGCCATTGTCGCCCTGGGAAAAAGTCTCTGACTGTCCACTCGATTTATTCCTCTTATCATCTTTTACACCTCATTCAAGTCACCTCTCATCCTCCTCCGCCCTAGCTAGCTCAACCTATCCTCATAAGACATGCTTTCCAATCCGGACAGCATCCTGGTGAATCTCCCCTGCACCCTCTCTAAAGCTTCCACATCCTTCCTATAATGAGGTGACCAGAACTGAACACAATAGTTGACAACACTATCAACACACAAAGCACTGGAGGAACTCAGCGGGTCAGGCAGCATCTATGGAGGGAAACGGACAGTCGACGTTTTGGGTTGAGATCCTTCACTTGGAGTACTACCATTAGTGGAGTGATGAAAATTTGAGGCTCACAAGGGCCAAAATGAGGGGTATGTGGATATTGGGGGAGGTTGGATGTTGTCGAGAGCGGGGGGGGGAAAAAGTCAGGTCAGGTTGAGAATAAGAATGAATGTCTTAATAAGGAGGAATTGCTGAGTGGTCAGTGAGTGCAGGTGTGATGGATGGGTGGGGGGGTCTACTATGAGCGAGTATAATGAGCAGAATTTTATGAACTTGTTCCTGAAGGAATAGGAGAGTGCTGGTGGTGCTGATTTAACTGTACAGTCCCCTCTAACCTGCCTTTGAGCAATGTTCACTGGTCTGACATGTCCTTTGATGAACTGACTTTAAATATAGATGAAAGCACTTCCCCAAATCCGCCACACTTGTCCACAATCCGCTTTACATCTAACGTTCATTGATTTAATTACAGCTTTGTTTTTTTAGCATCAAAGAATTATTAGAGCGCAGGAGAAAGCTATATGGCCTTCTGTCCTTGCTGGCTCTTATTAAAGCAATCTATTCATTTCCATATCTTGGGTTTTTATCACTGTTGTCCTTTTAAGTTATTTCCCCTCTGATAGCTATCCATTTCCTATCTGAGGGTACTGATAAATTCTGTTTCTCCCATCTGCGCAGGCATTAACTTCCAGATCATAACTGCCCACTCCCCACTGCTTATTTAAAAAAATGCTTTTCCTCAAAACCTTGTCTTTTGCTCTTAAACATAGAACATAGAACACTACAGCACAGTACAGGCCCTTTGGCACATGATGCTGTGCTGACATTTTATCCTGCTCTAAGATCTATCTAACCCTTCCCTCCTACATAGCCCCCTATTTTTCTATCATTCATGTGTCTGTCTAAGAGTCTCTTAAATGTCCCTAATGTATTTGCCCCCACAACCTCTGCCAGCAGTGCGTTCCACGCACCCAGCACTCTCTGTGTAAAAAAAAAACTTACCCCTGACATCCCCCTTATACCTTCCTCCAATCACCATAAAATTATGTCCCCTTATGTTAGCCATTGTTGCACTGGGAAAAAGTCTCTGTCTACTCGATCTATGCCTCTTATCATCTTGTACACCTCTATCAAGTCACCTCTCATCCTCATCCTCTCCGAAGAGAAAAGCCCTAGCTCGCTCAACCTATCATCACCAACTATCTTCATCTTGAATATGTCCCCTCTAGATATCAAACTGATAATGGGTGCAGCTTTCTCTATTTTCCCAGTCTAAATCAGAATCAGGTTTATTATCACTGACTTGTATGACATGAAACTTGTTGTTTTGCGGCAGCAGTACAGTGCAAAGACGCAAAGATTATTATAAATTACAAAATAAACAAATAGTGCAAAAAAAAAGAACTAACAAGGTAGTGTTTGTGGATTCCTGACCATTCAGGAGGGGAAGAAGCTGTTCCTGAATCATTGAGTGTGGGTCTTCAGGCTCCTGTACCTCCTCCCCGATGGTAGTAACGAGAAGAGGGCATGTCCCGGGTGGCAAGGGTCCTTAGTGACGGATGCCGCCTTCTTGAGGTGCCGCCTCTTGAAGATGTCCTCGATGGTGGGGAGGGTTGTGCCCGTGATGGAGCTGGCTGAGTCTACAAACCCTCTGCAGCCTCTCACGATCCTGTGCATTGGAGCCTCCATACCAGGCAGTGATGCAACCAGTCAGAATGCTCTCCACCGTACATTTCTCGAAATTTGCAAGAGTCTTTGGTGATGTACCAAAACTCCTCAAGCGTTTCCTCTTTGCCCAAAGGAGAACAAGTCGATCTGCTGGTGTCTAACCTTGTAGCTGAAGTCCCTTGTCCCTGGAACCATTCCAGTAAAGCTTTCACCCTGCTTGCTGACCAGAATTAGACACAATATTCCAGTTGTGACAATGTGTTTTATAAAACATTCAACATCACATCTTTGCTTTTGAGTTCTCTGTGTCTATTTACAGAACCCAGGATCACATATTTTACTAACCTCTCCTTGCCCTGTCTTAGCTACTATGGTGTTGCTGGCTTTTGTGGTAATTGCTTGTACTTGCATGTGACTGATCTGCCATTGTAGCATCTTTCTTCTTTTGAAGATGTTTCAGTGTTTCTTAAACAATTGATATTTGTCAGTTCTCCCTCAACCAGTAGTGGTTGGTACATTTGCCAGAACCAAATTTCTGCCTTTTCGATAACCATTGGTTCTTCTGCAATGTAGTGTTAGTTGTAGATTTCCCAGCATAAATAATGTCAAGTAATGCTAGGGATATTCAGCAGGTCAGGCATAAGATATCTTTATCAGTCACATGTACATCGAGACACACAGTGAAATGCAGCTTTTGTGTAGAGCATTCTGGGGGCAGCCTGCAAGTGTCGCCACGCTTCCAGCGCCAACATAGCATGCCCACAACTTCCTAACCCGTACGTCTTTGGAATGTGGGAGGAAACCGGAGCACCCGGAGGAAAGCCACGCAGACACGGGGAGAACACACAAACTCCTTACAGACAGCAGCGGGAATTGAACCCGGGTCACTAGCACTGTAGTAGCGTTATGCTAACTGCTACACTACCGTACCTACATCAGTGGTAGAGAGAGATAAACAGAGTTACTGTTTCAGGTCAATGACTGCAAGTGGTGAGAGCTGGGAAACAAGTGTGTGTTATATTGTAGGGAGGGGCAATGTGGGACAGAATGAAGGGCATGTCTATGATAAGTTGCTCTCCATCCTTTATTCTGCATTGTTATTGCTTGTCCCTTGTACTACCTCAGTGCACTGACGTAATGAGATGATCTGTACAGACGGCATGCAAAACAAAGTTTGTCACTGTTCCTCGGTACATGTGACAATAATAAACCAATTTTGTTGATGGCAGCTGCTGGAATGTCATAGTCATAGAGTCAGAGAAATACTGCACGGAAACAGGCCCTTCGGCCCAACTAGTCCATGCTGACCACAGTGCCTGTCTAAGTGTGGTGCAGGTTTATTAGTCAGAGCTGATCTATCTGGAGATGTATAAATAGGCGAAGGGGCAGGAGAACAGAGGAGAGAGGGAAATAAACAGTACTGGAGCTGAGGGATACAGAACACTGCAACTGCTGGAGATCAGGTCAGGCAGCATCAACGGAGAGAGAACCCGTGTTATGTCAGGACTGGGGAGTTCTGACACTAACTGGAAAGGTTTATATGCCTAGGTAGAAAACAAAACGCTTTCCAAACCTGTTCACTGCTCCCAGTTATGGAACATAGAACAGTGCAGCTCAGGAACAGGCCCTTTAGCCCACCATGTCTGTGCCAACCATGATGCCAATCAAAAGAACATAGAACACTACAGCACAGTACAGGCCCTTCGGCCCACAATGTTGTGCCGACATTTTATCCTGCTCTAAGATCTATCTAACCCTTCCCTCCCACATAGCCCCCCATTTCTCTATCATTCATGTGTCTATCTAAGAGTCTCTTAAATGTCCCTAATGTATCTGCCCCCACAACCTCTGCCGGCAGTGCGTTTCACCCACCCACTACTCTCTGTGTAAAAAAAAACCTACCCCTGACATCCCTGTTATATCTTCCTCCAATCACCTTAAAATTATGTCCCCTCATGTTAGCCATTGTTGCCCCGGGAAAAAGTCTCTGACTGTCCACTTAATCTATGCCTCTTATCATCTTGTACACCTCTATCAGGTCACCTCTCTTTCTCCTTTGCTCCAAAGAGAAAAGCCCTATCTCAGTCAACCTATCCTCATAAGACATGCTCTCCAATCCAGGCAGCATCCTGGTAAATCTCCTCTGCACCCTCTCTAAAGTTTCCACATCCTTCCTATAATGAGGCGACCAGAACCGAACTCAATACTCCGTGTGGTCTGACCAGAGTTCTATAGAGCTGCAACATCACCTCATGGCTCTTGAACTCAATACCCCAACTAATGAAGGCCAACACACCATATACCTTCTTAACAACCCTATCGACCTGCGTGCCAACCTTGAGGGATCTATGGAAGTGGACCCCAATACTAAACCAATACCAATAATATACCAATACCAAGATCCCTCTGTTCCTCCACACTGCTAAGAGTCCTGCCATTAACCTTGTATTCTGCCTTCAGATTTGATCTCCCGAAGTGAATCACTTCACTCTTATCTGGGTTGAACTCTATCTGCCACTTCTCAGCCCAGCTCTGCATCCTATCAATGTCCTGTTGTAACCTACAGCAACCTGCCTGTATAAAGTCCATATCCCTCTGTTCCCTGCCTGATTATGTGCCTGTCTAACTGCCTCTTAAACGTTGCTAGTATCTGCTTGCACCACCTCACCTGCCAACTTAAACCATTATAATAGTCTGGCCACTCTTGCCCAGAAATTACTGAGTCACGGAGAGATACAGCACAGAGGTCCTTCGGCCCACCGACTTCATGCTATCAATCACCCATTCATACTGATCCCATTTTATTCTCCCACAAGTTATGATGCATCTCTATAGAACTCTGGTTAGGCCACATTAAGAGTATTGCATGCAATTCTGGTCACTTCACTATAGGAAGGATATTGAGGCTTTAGAGAAGGTGCAGAGGAATTTTACCAGGATGCTGCCTGGATTAGAGGGCATGTGCTATCAGGAGAGGCTGGACAAACTCGGGCTCTTTTCTCTGGAGCGGTGGAGGCTGAGGGGTGATCTGTTGGAAGTGTATAAAATGATGAGGGGCATAGATAGGGTGGACAAGCAATATCTTCTTCCCATTACTGAGTGATCCAATGCCAGAGGGCATGCATTTAAGGCGAGAGGGGTTAGGTTCAGAACAGACATGAGTGGTACGTTTTTTTTTACCGAGAGTGGTGGATGCCTGGAATGTGTTGCCTGATAGGGTGGTGGAGGCAAATTCACTGGGGGCTTTTAAGAGGGGCTTGGATGGGCACATGAATGAGAGGAAAATGGAGGGAATATGGGCATTCTGTAGGTAGGAGGGATTAACTATGTCGGCATAACATTGTGGGCCGAAGGGCCTGTTCTGTGTTGTACTGTTCTATGTTCTACTGTGTTCTATTCCCATCAACTTCCCCCACCTTCCCCCCCCCCCCCCTCCAGCTTGGACCCCTCATCTACATGGGGGTCTGACACCGATTGAGACTCTATTCCGTACACTAGACCTGGTTTGTATCATTACCCCTGTGATACCACGGCCACACATACAAAACCCCGAGATAATGATGCCAGGATTGACGGGGCTGCTGCAGGATCACTCCCTCCTCAGTATCACCTCCTGCTGTCGCTGGGTTCCCCCGGGGAAGCGGTTCGGACTTCACCTCCAGCTGTCCTGCGGACTTATTGAAGCCTGTGAAGGTGCCCCAGTTCTTGGCAAAGCGAAAAGTGGCGCCGGTCCGTGATGTGGATCTCAATTAATTTTGTCTAGACTTGTGTTTGGAATGTCCTCTTCTGTGGAGCTCACGGCCAAAATCGACTGGCCGGACAGCACTGAGTCATCGGCTGGCTCAGAACTTCGTAACCATCAGGGCTCGGCCCACCATCGCCCTGCCATCAGCGTTCCCGGTCACTGTCACCTTCCTGCCGCCCGGTTGTTGCACTGTCTCCCCCTCCTTGTGAGGCCGACTTCCACGTCTGGGGGGGGGGGGGGGCTGCCGAGTTCTGCTAACGTGGGGGAGCCTTTGGTCACCCTGGGAGTGAGCTCTTGGCACCAGGGCAGGAGTTCCACCATGAGTGGCGACCAGTTTTGCTCAATCTCTCCCCCCCCCCCACTCTCTCTCGTATATCTAATCCCTCCTACATCCTTCAGTCCCTCTTCCCCCACCTCCCCCCCCCCACCCTTCAGTATACCCCACACCCCTTCTTCCCTTTCCGCCTGATTCCTCCCTACACCCCGCCTTCCACGTCCCCTCCCACTCCGCGTTGCTCTCCCCGGGAGTGAGACGGCCGTCACTCCGGATAACTCCACCATCTCCCCACTGAGGGTTGGAGGGGCTCTACTGGATGGTCCACCGGTTGCCCCGCCTTTGATACGTTGCAGACCCAGACCTCTCTGCACAGACACCCTACTGTAAGTCCATCGATATTTACAGGCATTGCCTGAACTACCTGCCGCCCATCCGTCACGCCTGAGGTCGTCTTAACATCTTGTCCTCTTCCCCCCCCCTCCCCAACTCCATTCACATCTGACACCCAACGGGTCAAACACTACAGCCTGCAAACTCCGAGAACCCATCTCATCTTCCACTGTGCTCTTTCAGATTATATTTCATTCTGATTGCTTTGTGTGTGGGCCTGACTGACTTTAGCGTGATTGCCTCACTGATAGTTAAATCCTGAATCAAAGCAGTGGGTTTATTTGGAGAATGTTAGGTAATAGAAACATATAAAACCCCGGCTCTGCTGGCGGCAGGAACAGGGCTTGGAGTAGACAGGTCCCACAACACAGACCGATCTTCAGTCGGGAGAGTAGACCTCAGACAGTAACACTCCCTGTAGCAGGGTTTGGGCAACCCTTTCGTCTCTGAGTTAAAGTCGAGTCTATTGTCAGATGCACCAGTCCATTTGTGCACAGGTGCAAATGAGAAACTGGCACAGCGGCATCACAGGCACAGAGCATCAGAGACACAACACACATTATTAAACACAAATTATACAAGAACACAATTAAAAGAAAATCGCCGTGCTTTTTTTTAGTTCCAATTGTGTTCTTTATTGTGGAGTGTGTGAATGCACACTGTACTGCTTGTAAATGGGTCTGTATGGAAAGATAGCTGTGTGTCAGTCTCTGCCGGTTTCTTGTATAGTTTGTTTTTTATTGTGAATGTTGTGTCTCTGATGCTATGTGCCTGTCATGCTGCTGCAAGTAAGTTTTTCATTGCACCTGTGCGCACATGGACTTGTGCATCTGACAATAAACTAAGGTTTACCCAAACCCTACTACAGGGAATGTTACTGCCTGCGGTCTACGCTCCCGGTGCAGGGTTGGTACGACTCTGAGTGGGAAACGTCTGTGTTCAAACCCCCACATCAGCCTTTGCCTTTTCCCCAGATTTCTCGCTCAACTAACACGCTTCAGCGATTGCCTTGCTGCGGGGTCTTGTTGACGGAGTTTTTCAAGCTCCCTGTCCGGATTTTGTCGTGTGCTTGACTAATACTGTAGGTCTGAGATTAAAATTATCTCACTCATTTAGGGGAAGTCGGGTGGATAAAATAAATCTCAAACTGCTGGAAGTTCTCCCCAGGTACCGCCCGGCTAGGAACAGAGTTAACATTTCAGTTCGATGTTAATTCTGCTTCTCCCCCCAACCCACCCCCCAGCAGCTGACCGACCGGCTGAGTGTTTCCCCGCATTTCGTCTTGTACTTCAGATGTTGAGCGCCTGCTTGGTTCCTAAACTTTAGGATTATTGGAAGGTGTTTCAGCGAATGTTCCCCCCCCCCCCCCCCCCCCCCAACGTATCGATATCTGTGACACAGATTCTGCAGATGTTGGAATCTGGAGCAACACGCAAAAAGTGCTGGGGGAACAAATATCTCCATCCATAGATGCTGCCTGACCCGCTGAGTTCCTCCAGCACTTTTGTGTATTGTATCTGTGGCTGCTTTGGTGTGGATCTGTCCGTGTACGTGACACTGCGGTGGGAGTGTGGAGTGCACACTGTACTGCTTGTAAATGGGTCTGTATGGAAAGATAGCTGTGTGTCAGTCTCTGCCGGTGCACCTCAGTGGCTTTACTGCCGTGAAATTCGGTCTCAGTGCCTGTACGCGTTGTAGCCTTCCTTGACTCGGTGTGTGCTGGGGGAGGGGGGTGTTAACGTGTTGGGAGGGGAGGGGTTGATGCTGGGACCGGGACAGGGCTCTTGGCCGGCACCGCCGCAGTTCCTCCCTCTGCCTTTTGGGCACCTGCCCGGATCCTCCAGCTACATCCGAATCTCTCTCACGTACAATTGCGTAGCAGATCGGGAGAGCTGCAAAAGCGGCAGGGCCAGAGCGGCGACGGAGGCACTCTGGTCCTCTCCGAACACCGCCTCGGATAACCTTCCATCGGCACCCACGGGCGAGGGAGAGAGACCTCGGGCAGGGCGAGCGGACTCGACTTTGAAAGTGCCCCGGGCTTTCTGTGCGTTTTCTTCCCCCACCCCCCACCCCCTTCTCTCCCCCCACCCCCCACCCCCCACCCCCTTCTCTCCCCCCACCCCCCACCCCCTTCTCTCCCCGCCCCCATCTGTTGGGGGGAAGCACCGATCTTTAGGATTACAGCTGCCTGCGGTCCGTAGAGCAAGAAGTTGGGAGATCTTACCAACACAGTTGCAGCCGAGGTCAACGCAACCCAGTCCAGTCCTGCACAGACGTGGTCCAATCCAACACTACAAGGTCCAGGAGACAACAACCCAGGTCCACCAACACCTCCCCCGGCCCTGGAACCATGCCTTAAGAAGGAAGGAGACGGTGTGCTCCAGAGTTGCAGAGTCCCGGACCCGGAGCAGAGGATGAACCGGGCGAGCGTTGCCTGTCCTCCTTTGCACAGTGCCCGAGACCGCAGTCAGGACGCACCCCGGGGCCGCTAAAAGCTGCTCTGTTGACCCCCGCACCTCCCTGGATGGACCTGGAATCGGTGCGGACGCTCACCTAGAGCCGGGCGAGGGCTGCGGGAGGATCCGTCGCTGTGTGTGTTTTGGCTCTCTCTCTCTCTCTCTCTCTCTGCCTTCTGGTCCAAGCGGTGGAGTCCTTTCTCCCTCTCTGCCTCTCTGCTATCCCCCGGTCCAAGCGGTGGAGCCCTTGCGGCTGAAGAGCGGGCTGCGGAGCGGAGCTGGACCAGTGGGGAAGGATGCGCCCACACCGCCGGGAGCCAGCCCCCGTCCCCCGGCGCTGCCCCTGAACCGGCCGAGGGCAGCGGGCAGGCTGCAGCGAGCCGCGTCTCTGCCCCCACCGTCCCCGGCCCCGGCGGCTCCGTTCTGAGCCCGGGACATGGCCGCGGCTCTCGCCAGCTCTCTGATCCGGCAGAAGCGGCAGGCGAGGGAAAACAACGCGGACCGGGTGTCGGCCACCAAGCGCCGGAGCAGCCCAAGCAAAGCCAAGAAGTCCCTGTGCGAGAGGCACGGCCTCGGCGTCTTCTCCAAAGTCCGCTTCTGCAGCGGCAAGAAGAGGCCGGTCCGGAAGAGAACAGGTGGGTGGGGGTGAGGTTGGGGGGGGGTCATCTTCCCCCTTCTCCCTTCCCCCCTCCTCTTCCCCCCACCTGCCCTGCCCTCCCCTCCCCTACTCTGGCCTCCCCAAAGGTGGTAGAAGTTGGGTGAGCAACCAGCCCAAGAACAGCGAAAGGTTGGGTTAGGTCGATGTTGGACAGGGTGTCTGTCCCTGCACGGTAGGTGGGGATGGGGGTTAGGGAGAGTTGAGGGGGATGGACACCTTGCCGGGTGTGGGGGAGGGGGGAGTAGAGATTGGATGGGGCTACCACCCCGGGAGGTGTGGTTGGGTTAGGTTGACATTGGGATGGGTGGGCACTCTGTCCCCAGGGTGAGGACGGGTGTGTGCCCCAGCCCCCTAGGGTGAGGACAGGTGTGACCCTCAGCCCCCAGGGTTAGAGATGACGGTGGGTGTTCATTCTGTAGGTGGGGGGGGGGGTTTGAGTGGAGCAACCATCCCAAGGGGAGAGGTTGAGTTGACATTGGGTTGGGTTGCCCCCTTTAGTTTGGGTGGTGATTGGTATCTGCCCTGCCCGCGAGTGGTGGTGGGGGAATAGTTGAGGGTGGGTGAGCAACCTTCTGGGGGTGTAGAACTTGGGTGGAGCAACCAGCCCGGGAGAGGGTGTGGGTGGGTTGGGTTGAAGTCGGGGTGGGTGGGCACCCTGCCCTGAAGGTGGGGGACGGGTGAGGACCTTCGCCAGGTCTGGGAGGTAGGTAGTAACCTCCCCAGTGGGTATAGGTGGGCACCCATCCCGTAAAGGTGTAGGGGGTGGACACCCACCCAGGGTTTGGTAGAGGTGGGTGGGGAGAGTCTGGTTGTGGTGGTGGGCACCTGGCTCTAGGAGGGGTTGGATTGGGTGGGCACCCCCTCCCTCATTGGAGATAGCTGGTCATCCTGTCCTGCAGTGTGCAGTCCCGGGCAGTAAGGCTGAGAGGCTGGCTTGAATCTACCTATAGCCACTGGGGTGTTGTGTGTGGGGTGGATGAGGGTGTCAGTGTGTGAATGGAGAAGGTGGTGTGAGGGAGCCTGTGGTACAATGCACACTGTTATTACAGGTAGCTGCGCTTGTGTGTGAGGTGTAGCAGGGGACCAAGTAGTTGCGATTTGGAAGGCTAGAAAACGTCTGTGCTCAGTGAGATCGTGGTTCCTATCTTCTGGTCTCGTGACCTGTACCGCATTGAGAACCCCCTCTCGTCCTCCTCCATCTCCCCGGAGTTCATCATCGGTGGGGCAGGGTGGTGTGGAGTGCAGGAGCAGTCTTGTATCTGCTCCACTTGTGCCCTTATCTGTATGTCACACAGCACTGAAACCCTTGTGCATTAGTGTGGGCCTTGTTAGATGAGTGCATACTGAAAACCTGACCAGTGTGATCATTTGTGTGGCTTTTGGTTCACTGGGTTTGCACGGCATTGTTTTAAATTGGAGGGAAGGGAATCAAAGCTGCACGATGTGTCTTTGTAAAATCACCAGCGTAGGTGTGCAGTTGTCGTGTTTGCCGTGTTTTGGATGAGAGTTTCTTTTAGTTGCAGTCACTCCTCTGTGGCGTGTGTTTTGTGTTTGATTTGTACAGAGATTTATCTGTCATAATGTGGGTCAAGTGTGTGCGCGTGCACACAGCTCACACCTGTATGTGTAAATGTGTATGGCTTAATACAAATACCCATTTTATATAACATTGTGTCATTTTCCTCTCTTCCCTGTCGCACTGTGTAGAGGAGTTTGCCAACGCAGAATGGTCATCTAGTTGTACCTACGCACCTCTATCAGTTCCACAGTTCTTTGAATAGTATTGAACAGTACTGAGCTGCTTCCTGCTTAAACAATGGGTTAACCCACAACCCCTGTTCGCCTGGTTAAAACCATCCCTCTGTCTGCAGAATGGGAATCAAACACTGAAAGGGAATCAGTGTTAGCCAGGTGAATCCAGGAATTAGTGTGTGCCCAATCCACCAGAATCCCAGCTACAGAAGTATTACGCCCACATACACCCATAGCTCAATGCCAATTTTTGTTTTGACAATTCCTCCTGTAAAGAAGCTGAGGAGATTTTTGTTACACTAACTGTGCTGCATAAATGGAAGTTGTTGCATCTGTAATCTGAAGAATACTTTACTCTGCAGAACTACTTAATTGCCTAAAAGTCTGATTTTCAGATCAATCTGTCAGAGGCACCTTGTATCGTGGGAGTTAACTCCCCATTGAGGTGCTGATGCAGATTTATTTACTAAATAGCACATTGTCACCAGTTAGATCAAGAGACCCAACAACCTTGCCTTCATCCAGTGCATTTTACTGTTAGTTATATATTCAAGGCACTTTGAGGGGGTGTTATTCTGACTCATCAGAAGGGGGTGAGTAAGTAAATCCTTGGTCAAAGTGATCAGTTTTAAGGAAAAGAATATGGTAGCGGGTGAGCTAGGGGTTCAGAAGGAATTTTGGAGGTTGGGTCCTGGTAGTGGAATACTCGATTGCCCAGTCTCATGGTGATTAAACCTTAGGATGATCAAGAGCCCCGAACTGGAAGGTTGGAGTGATCACGGGATGTGGCTCAGAGGCAGTTACGTGTTCCTGTGGGGAGACTTGAAAACAGACCTAAGAGTTTTAGCATTGACTGGGAACTGTTAAAGGTTAGTGAGGGCCAGTGATCTGTGAACAGGACTTAATGCAAGTTAGGACATGGGCAGCAGAGTTTTGAATGAACTCAGAGGATCACACTATCGCAATGAAGTCATTCTGGCCACTGACTCTGAATCCATCTAGCCCCTCTCCCCAAATCTCGACAAATTCTTTCCTTTTGGATATTATCCCTTGTATTACCTCAATGTACTTATGTTTTGAAATGATCTGCATGCATGGCATGCAAAACAAAGTTTTTCACTGTATCTTGGTCCATATGACAATAATGAGTTACGATAAGATGGACTCTTGACCTCACAATCTATCTTGTTATGGCCTTGCACCTTATTATCTGCCTGCACTGCACTTTCTCTATAACTGTGACACTTTATTCTGAATTCTGTTATTGTTTTACCTTGTACTACCTCAATGCCCTGTTGTAATGAAATGAACTGCATGGACCCTCACCACCCGGGACATGCCCTCTTCACGTTACTACCATCGAGGAGGAGGTACAGGAGCCTGAAGACCCACACTCAACGATTCAGGAACGGCTTCTTCCCCTCCACCATCAGATTTCTGAACAGTCCATGAACCCATGAACATTACCTCGTTGTTCCTCTTTTGCATTATTTATTTATTTTTGTGACTTATAGTGATTTTTATGTCTTGCACTGCACTGCCGCCGCACAACAACAAATTTCACGATATACGTCAGTGATAATAAACCTGATTCTGATGGCATTCAAGACAAGATTTTCACTGTACCTTGGTATATTTGACAATAATAAACCAATTTTTCCAATTGCCAATGCTAAATTTGAATCTGACTCCACTGCATCCCTTGGCAGTGTGTTCCACACTCCTAAAGAACGAATCCAACTTCTCTCGTCTATCCGTAAAGCTAAATTCCCTCGTTCCTGGAATCATTTTAATAAATCTCTTCTGTACCTGCTCTAAAGCCTTTGCCTTTTTCCTAAAATGTGGTGCCCAAATTTGTGGCTGAACCAGTGTTCATCGTGATTTCCTTGCTCTTCTAATCCATGCTTCTATTTAAAAAGTTTAAAATCTTCACAACCGACCCTGCCACTTCCAACAAACTATCACCCAACCCCACATCTGACCATTCTTGTACTTCTCTCGGTAATTGGTTTATTATTGTCACACGTACTGCGATACAGTGAAAAGCTTTTGTTTGTGTACCATGCAGACAGATCACTCCGTACATCGAAGTAGTACAAAAGGGAAAAAAAAAACAGAATGCAGAGTATAGTGTTACAGAGAAAGTGTAATGCAGGAAGACAGAGTGCAAGGGGGACACCGAGGTAGATTGGGAGATCAAGAGTTCGTCCTTAGTGTACAAGAGGTCCGTTCAAGAGATTGAAATTGTGTCCTCTAGTTTATACTGCCTCTTCTCATTCTTCAGACAGCTCTAACTTTCATCTGTCACCCATCTCATCAGCCGGTTTCTCTCCCCTGTAGTTGACAACTATTCTCCTCGCAAATCAGCACACCTCACAGGCATAAGTTTGCAGAGGGTGGAAGTTGAGAGAGTGGCCAGGAGTTCATTGTGGTAGTCTAAGTAGGAAGGTGAGGAGATCCAGCGAATCGGAATCAGAATCAGATTTATTATTACTGTCTTGCCTCAGTGCAGGGCAGGCACGGTAGTGTAGCAGTTAGCGTAATGCTAGTACAGAGCCAGCGACCCGGGTTCAATTCCGGTCGCTGTCTGTGAGGAGCTTGTACGTCCTCCCCGTGACTGCGTGGGTTTCCTCCGGGTGCTTCGGTTTCCTCCCACATTCCAAAGACGTACGGGTTAGGAAGTTGTGGGCATGCTATGTTGGCGCCGGAAACGTGGCGACACTTGTGGGCTGCTCCCAGAGCACTCTTCGCAAAAGATGCATTTCACTGTGTAAAGAATTGATCTGTATAAATGGTATGCAAGGCAAGTTTTTCACTGTACCTCGGTACATGTCACAATAATAAACCAATTCCAACAATATGACGTGAAATGTGTTGTTTTGCGGCAGCAGTACAGTGCGAGACATAAAATTACTATAAATTACAAAAATAAATAAACAGTTCAAAATAAAAAGGAATAACGAGGTAGTGTTCATGGGTTCATGGACTGTTCAGAAATCCGATGGCGGAGGGGAAGAAGCTGTTCCTGAAATGTTAAGTGTGGGTCTTCAGGCTCCTGTACCTCCTCCCCGATGGTAGTAACGAGAAGAGGGCATGTATTGGTTTATTATTGTCACTTGTACCGAGGTACGATGAAAAACTTGTCTTACAAACCGATCTTACAGATCAATTCATTACACAGTGCAGTTACTTCAAGTTAGTACAGAGTGCATTGATGTAGTACAGGTAAAAACAATAACAGTACAGAGTAAAGTGTCACAGCTACAGAGAAAGTGCAGTGCAATAAGGTGCAAGGTCACAACAAGGTAGATCATGAGGTCATAGGTCATAGTTCTCATTGTATAAGGGAACTGTTCAATAGTCTTATCACAGTGGGGTAGAAGCTCTCCTTAAGTCTGGTGGTACGTGCCCTCAGACTCCTGTATCTTCTACCCGATGGAAGAGTAGAGAAGAGAGAATGTCCCGGGTGGGTGGGGTCTTTGATTATGCTAACTGCTTCACCAAGACAACGAGCGGTAAAGACAGAGTCCAAGGAGGGGAGGCTGGTGTTCGTGATGCGCTGGGCTGCGTCCACAACTCTCTGCAGTTTCTTGCGGTCTTGGCCAGAGCAGTTGTCATACCAAGCTGTGATACATCCTGATAGGATGCTTTCTGTGGTACATCGGTAAAAGTCGGTGAGAGTCAAAGGGGACAAACCAAATTTCTTTAGCCTCCTGAGGAAGTAGAGGCGCTGGTGAACTTTCTTGGCCGTGGCATCCTCGTGGTTTGTCCAGGACAGGCTGTTGGTGATGTTCACTCCCAGGAACTTGGAAGCTGTCAACCCTCTCAACCTCAGCACCATTGATGTAGACAGGTGCATGTACACCACCCCCTTTCTTGAAGTCAATGACCAGCTCTTTAGTTTTGTTGATATTGAGGGAAAGGTTGTTGTCATGACACCATTCCACTCAGCTCTCTATCTCCTTCCTGTACTCCGACTCATCGCTGTTTGAGATACGGCCTACAACGGTGGTATCATCTGCAAACTTGTAGATGGAGTTAGAGCAGAATCTGGCCACACGGTTGTGAGTGTATAGGGAATAGAGTAGAGGGCTGAGGACACAGCCTTGAGGTGCACCGGTGTTGAGAATAATCGCGCTGGAGGTATTGCTGCCTATCCTCACTGATTGCGGTCTGTTTGTTAGAAAGTCAAGGATCCAGTTACAGAGGGAGGTGTTGAGTCCTAGGTCTTGGAGTTTGGTGACAAGCTTGCTTGGTATTATTGTATTGAAAGCAGAGCTGTAGTCAATAAACAATAGTCTGATGTAAGTGTCCTTACTGTCCAGATGCTCCAGAGCTGAGTGAAGGGCCAGGGAGATGGCATCCACTGTAGACCTGTTTCGCCGATAGGCGAATTGCAACGGGTCCAGGTTGTCTGGGAGGCTGGAGTTGATGCGTGCCATGACCAACCTCTCAAAGCACTTCATGATGGTGGATGTCAGAGCCACTGGTCGGTAGTCATTGAGGCATGTTACCTTGCTTTTCTTTGGTACCGGGATGATAGTGGGTAAATGGTCTTGTTCTGCTACACTAGTCCATGGCAAACTGTGATTGATTGTAAAAGGGAGAGGTTCTTAGAGAAAGGAAACTGTGGAACAAAACATTACTGGAACAGAATGGGTTTCTCCAGGTGCTCTGGTTTCCTGCCACGTTCCAATAGACGTAGGGGTTAGGAGCTGTGGGCATGCTGTGTTGGCGCTGGAAGAGCGGAAGCACTTGCGGGCTGCCCCCAGCACATTCTCAGCAGCACAATAGGACGCATTTCACTGTGTGTTTTGATGTGCATGTGACTAATAAATAAATATCTCGTATTTTATCTTATATCTTAAATGCAGGAGCAGCCTGGAAATGTTTGGCATAATTGTGAATACAATTATACCGCTGTGTACAACGTGAATCTGGAGTGGTACTTTAATAGCCCCATTATTAGCAACATTTGGAATGCAGCAGAGGACTTGTATTTATTGGCAGCCTCAGGGTTTCCCAAAGCATTTTACAACCACTGAGGTTCTCTTGAAGTGCAGTCAGCACTGTAATGTAGAAAATATGGCAGCTGCTTTATGACATAGCAAGCTCCCAGAAACATCAGTGAGATAATTGTCCAGAAAATCTCTTTTTAAATGATATTAGCGGAGGGTCAAATATTGGCCTGGGTATTGGATGTGAGAGAGGAGCAGAGGAAGTGTGGAATAGAGGGAACATTATTCAAGATGTCAATGACTTCACACGACGCACCAACAGAACCGCTCTCAGAAGACAGTCTGCTGTTTGTGAGATGACCTAAAGAGTCATACAGCACAGAAATAGACCCTTTGGTCGGCATGGATGAGTTGGACCAAGATTCCCATCTAAGCTTGTCCAATTTCCTGCATTTGGCCCAGATCCCCCTCAACCTTTCTTATCCATGTACCTGTCCAAGTGCTTTTTAAGTGCTGTTAATGTTCTTGCCTCAACCACTTCCTCTGACAGCTCGTCCCATGTACTGATCACCCTCTGGGAGAAGAGGTTGCCCCTCATGTTCCTTTTAAATCTCTCCCCTTTCACCTTAAACCTATGTCCTCTAGTTCTTGATTCCCCATTCTTGGAAAAAAAGATTGTGTGCGTTCACCCTATCATGATTTTATACACCTCTATAAGATCAGCCCTCATTCTCCTACGGTCCAATGAATCAAGTCCCAACCTTTTCAACCCCTCTCTCTACGACTCAGTCCCTTGAAATATTCTTAACCAAAACAGTTGGAAGAAGTTGGGCAGGGTTGATGCAGAGAAAACTAATCTTTTCCCCTGGTGCTTAGAATAGCCAATTTGTCTGGAGATGACTTGGAACTTCTCTCAGGGTGTTGAATCTTTGGAGGTGGAGTCATTGTCCATCTTAATCTTGAATACATTCACATCCTTGGTGTGTCAAGTGATCAGGGCAATAGGGAATGGGCAGGAGAATGGACTGAGGCCTAGATCAGATCGGCCACGATCTGGTTGGACGTAGAGCAGATTGGCCCAATCCTGCTCCTAGTCCTTTAGTTTGTTCCCTTTTGCCCCCTTTCATTTATAGCATTTCATTGTTGATGTTAGACCACCTCTTGCAAGGTAGACCCCCACAAGAGTCAAGGCAAGAGGGCTGATGTGACAAGCAGAATCAGTAGTACATGTAGTGTCTTTAGATTTTCAGAAGGCAATTGACAAAGTGCCATATAAAAAGGCTGGTGCACAAGGCATGGTATCTGAGGGAAGTATGTTAGCAGGCATAGAGTTATAGCACACAAAAACTGGCCTTTCAGCCCAACGTCCATGCCAACCAAGATGCCCCATCCATGCCAATGCCATTTGCCTGTGTTTGGCCCATAACCTTCTAAACCTTCCCAATCCATGTACCTGTCCAACTGTCTTTTAAGCATTGTTATTGTACCTGCCTCAACCTCTGGCAGCTGATTCCACATAGATACCACCCTTTGTGTAAAAAAAATGTTGCCCCTCAAGTTCCTCATAAATCATTGGTTATTGCAGGGAAGACAGAGAGTCAGAATAAATGGGTCTTTTACAGGACAGATGTTGCTAGTGGAGTGCCCCAAGAACAGTTCTTGGCTCACAGTTATTTAGGATTTTATATTGGAATTGGTTTATTATTGTCACGTGTACCGAGGTTCAGTGAAAAACTTTGTCTTGCATACCGTTCGTACAGATCAATTAGTGTATTGAGGTAGTACAAGGTAAAACAATACAGAATGCAGAATAAAGTGTTACAGTTACAGAGAAGGTGCAGTGCAGGCAGACAATAAGGTGCAAGGTCATAACGAGGTAGACTATGAGGTCAGGAGTCCGTTTTATCATCCTCAGGGACTGTTCAAGAGTCTTATAACAGTGGGATTGAAGCTGTCCTTGAGCCTAGTTGTATGTGCTTTCAGGCTTTTGTATCTTCTGCCCAATGGGAGAGGGGAGAAGAGAGAATGACCAGGGTGGGAGGGGTCTTTGATTATGTTGGCTGCTTTTCCGAGGCAGTGAGAAGTGTAGACGGAGCCCATGGAGGGGAGGCTGGTTTCTGTGATGTGCTGAGCTGTGTCCACAACTCTCTGCAGTTTCTTGTGGTCATGGTCAGAGCAGTGCCGTACCAAGCTGTGATATATCCGGATAGGATGCTTTCTGTGGTGCATCTATAAAAATTGGTGAGAGTCAAAGGGGATGTGCCAAATTTCTTTACCTCCTGAGGAAGTAGGGGCGCTGGTGAGCTTACCTGGCCGTGGCATCTACGTGGTTGGACTAGGACAGGCTACTGGTGATGATCACTCCTGGGAACTTGAAGCTCTCAACCCTCTCGACTTCAGCACTGTTGATGTAAACAGGTGCATGTACACCGCCCCCTCTTCCTGAAGTCAATGACCAGCTCTTTTGTTTTGTTGACATTGATTTCTTGACTCACAGTTATTTAGGATTTATGTTAATAACCTGGAGGATGTGCAAAGATATCCATGTTTGCCTATGACACGAAAATAGGTGGGAGCCCACGTTGCAGTGGGGATATCCACAACAGGATGTAGATACGTTGAGTGAGTGGATGAAAACTTGGCAAGTGGAATTTAATCTGGGAAAGTGTGTGGCTAAAATGGATCGAAAACAGATTATTATCTAAACAGATGTGCGAAAATGTGCGATGAATCACAAAAATGTCAGCAGAGAGCTGCAACACACACAAAATGCTGGAGGAACTCAGCTCCTGTCTACATCAATGGTGCTGAGGTCGAGAGGGTTGACAGCTTCAAGTTCCAAGGAGTGAACATCACCATCATCCTTACCTGGTTCAACCATGGCCAAGAAAGCAGAGAGCTGCAGCAAGAGGAAAGGCAAATTGCCTTTATTGCAAGAGGGCTGGAGTTTAGAAATCGGGATGTATCGTTACAGTTGTACACATACTGGTGAGGCCACACCTGGAGTACTGTGCGCAGCTTTAGTCCCTTCATTTACAGAAAGATGTTCTGGTACTGGAGATAGTCCAAAAGAGATTCGCCAGGCTAATTCCTGGGACAAGAGGGTTGTCCTCCCACTGGTGGGTGAAGAAATGAGATCAATATTCTTTAGAGTTTAGAAGGTGATCTTATTGAAGCATAAGAGTCACAGAGCAATACAGCATGGATACAGGCCCTTCAGCCCAACCAGTCCATGCTGACCATGGTGCCCACCCATCTACTCCCAAATTCCTGCATTCAGCCCATGTGTCTCTAAGCCTCGCCCCTCCATGTACCTATCCAAGTGCTTCTTAAATGGTACTTAAATGACTGATAGAGGTGTACAAGATGATAAGAGGCATAGATCTAGTGGACAGTCAGAGACTTTTTCCCAGGGCGACAATGGCTAACATGAGGGGACATGATTTTAAGGTGATTGGAGGAAGGTAGAAAGGGGATGTCAGGGGTAAGTTTTTTACACAGAGAGTGGTGGGTGTGTGGAACACACTGCCGGCAGAGGTGGTGGGGACAGATACATTTGGGACATTTAAGAGACTCTTAGATAGACACATGAATGATAGAGAAATAGGGGGTTATGTGGGAGGGAAGGGTTAGATAGAGCAGGGTAAAATGTCGGCACAACATTGTGGGCCGAAGGGCCTGTACTGTGCTGTAGTGTTCTATGTTCTATGTACTATTGTACCTGCCTCTGGCAGCTCATTCCATATACTCACCACTGCATAAAATTGCCCCTCAGGTCCCTCTCACCCTAAATCTACACCCCCTAGTTTTGGACTCCCCTACCCTGGAGAAAAGACTGTTACCCTCCACCTTATCTGTGCCCCTCATGAGTTTATAAACTTCTGGCCTGTAGGATCCTGAGGAGGCAAGACAGGCAGGGAAGACGTGGAGGTGTTTCTACTAGTGAGAGAATCTTGAGTGAGGGGCATAGTTACAAGTTAAAGGCATGGCAGTTTAAAACTGAGGTGTATACGAGTGTCAGGCTGGTGAATCTCTGGAGTTTTCCATGCCAGAGGGTTGTAGAGCCTGGATCATTGGATATATTGAAAGAGGAGGTGGATGTGAGGGCTGAGGGAACTGGCACAGAAGAGTTGAAGTCTTGGGCACATTAGCCGTGATCATGGTGAATGGTAGGGCAGGCTTGAAGGGCCGAGTGGCTTCCTCTTGCTCCTGTTTTCTTGTGTTCTTATGATGGGTGGAGCTGGCAGCCTCTTTATCCCTCTCCCTTTCCTCATTCCACTTTATTTATTGGCTTATTATTGTCACATGTACCAAGGTACGGTGCAAAAACTTTGTTTTGCATGCCATCCATACAGATCATTTATCACATTGAGGTAGTACGAGGGAGAAGCAACAATAGAATGCAGAAAAAGGGGTTCCAGGTACAGAGAAAGTGCAGTGCAGGCAGACAACAAGGTGCAAGGGCCATGTGGAGATAGATTATGAGGTCAGGGGTCCATTTTATCGTATGAGGGAACCGTTCAATAGTCTTACAACAGCGGGATAGAAGCTGTCCTTGAAACTGGTGGTACGTGCTTTCAGGCTTTTGTATCTTCTGCCCGATGGGAGAGGGGAGAAGAGAGAATGCCTGGAGTGGGGGAGGGGTCTTTGATTATGTTGGCTGCTTTCCCAAGGCAGTGAGAAGTGTAGACAGAGTCCATGGAGAGGAGGCTGGTTAATAGGATTCCAGGAAGGAGAGATGCCACATGTGGAATGGAGGCACCAGGTTTGTTGTCACCGATGATGCAGACTGGACTGGGTATTGCTTGAGCCGACCTTGTGCCTCCTCTCTGAGTGTTGCGGGAGCTAAACAGAAAAGAGTTTGTGTTTTTATGAATCTACTTTCCCACCTGGCACTCACTTCACTGGCTCAAGTCCCATTAAAGCTCTCAGAATAGACCTTCCCTCTGAAGACCCGACACAATTCTCCAGTTATATAAAAATGCTTTTAGACAGGATTCACTCAGACGCGCAACACATTGTACAATTCCTTTAATAATTCAACTGCTTTCTCATAGGTAGTTGACTCTTGATGTACCACTGTGGAAGCGATGCTTTTTAAGAATCTGGGGTCAGGCTCATGATAGACTTGGCTGGAGTGGAAGATTAGTTCTCTGGTTGGGAATTCTGTAGTCAGCTGGGACTGATAGCTGGCATTTCATTTCAAGGTCTTCCAGAGAGTTGTGTTGGAATTGGAACTGCACATGCAGATACGTAGTCTTGGAGCTTGGAGACTAGTCCAGGAATAGAACCACTATTTTCACGAAGTCAGAGTAATACAGCACAGAAACAGGCCCTTTGGCCCAACTCATTCATGCTGACCAAGGTTCCCATCTAAGCTGGTCCCATTTCCCTGTGTTTGATCCATATCTTTCTGAACCTTTCCTATCCATGGACCTGTCCAAGTGTCTTTTAAATGTTGTAACTGTACCCAGCTCTACAGCTTCCTCTGGTGTTTCACTCCTTCTGTTTTGGAGCAGAAGAAATTTGGAGGACATTTAGAAGGAATGTTGGGGTACAAAGTTGGAATCAGAATCTTGGAGTACAGTATAGCTCTGTGTGCACTGAATCTCTGCTTTGGACTTAATATCTGGGTACACTTGTTGCTGTGATCAAAGTACACTGAATCTTGGGGTACACCTGTGGTCAGTGTACTCTGAATCTTGGGGTACACTGTTGCTGTGGTCAGTGTACACTGAATCTTGGGGTACACTGCTGTGGTCAGTGTACACTGAATCTTGGGGTACACTGCTGTGGTCAGTGTACTCTGAATCTTGGGGTACACTGTTGCTGTGGTCAGTGTACACTGAATCTCGGGGTACACTGTTGCTGTGGTCAGTGTACACTGAATCTTGGGGTACACTGCTGTGGTCAGTGTACACTGAATCTTGGGATACACCTGTGGTCAGTGTACACTGAATCTTGGGGTACACCTGTGGTCAGTGTACACTAAATCTTGGGGTACACTGTTGCTGTGGTCAGTGTACACTAAATCTTGGGGTACACTGTTGCTGTGGTCAGTGTACACTGAATCTTGGGGTACACCTGTGGTCAGTGTACACTGAATCTTGGGGTACACTGTTGCTGTGGTCAGTGTACACTGAATCTTGAGGTACACTTGCTTTGGTCAGCATCGTCTGAATCTCAGGGAAGACTGTAGCTGTGATTGGTGTTGCTATAATCCTTGACTGAATTTTGAGGTACACTGCTTTTATTTGTGTGGATTGAACATTGGGCTTCACAGTTCCTGTGGTTAATGTGGCCTTAGTATCAAGTGACATTGTTGCTGTGTTCCATGTAGACTAAATATTGGGGTACACTGTTCTGACCAGTGTGTATGACCCTCTGGGAATACTTATGACCAGTGTTTACTGAATATGGGGGTACACTGTTGTGACAAGTTTACTGAATCACGGGGTATACTAAAAATCATGATTAATGGCCAAGACATCCGCTGATTATCCCTGAGAAAAGTGAGATTTGCCCATTCCCTCGATTAGCCAGCTTGCTGCCAAATATTCTCTGTTTTTTGGTGATTTCTGTTCTAAAACAGTGCAATTTACTTGCAAATTTGGCTCATATCCCAGGAACGTTTTCAATCTGAATTTTGTGGTGATCTCCTGGGCCAGGTTTGATTGCATGAAGGAATCAAACAGGATTTGTCTGCATTAATTAGGTTGGAGTCTTAAAATTTGTGTTCCTCTCTCCCAGAAGATCTCAAGGCCTCAGCTGGAGTATGGTGCACATTTCAATGGGAATGAAGCTCTTCTTGTCTGTCATTGTGCCTTGTCTGAACATTCACTGATTTTCTGATGTTGCAGATCGGGGGCCGTGCAGACATCAGTAACCATTATACCATGAATCGTCATCCTTTATCTCAGCCGTAGTTCAGTCCAGATAATTAACCAAACAACCAGAAATTCTGTCATGATAGAATTCCTTTAGCACTGTTTCATTTTTTGTTCCCTTGCATGCCAGTGGCTCTATTACATTAGGAGCTTGAGGGGATTCGGTCTGTTACCAAAGACCATTGCAAATTTCCATAGATGTACTGTGGAGAGCATTCTGACTGGTTGCATCACTGCCTGGTATGGAGGCTCCAATGCACAGGATCACGAGAGGCTGCAGAGGGTTGTGGACTCAGCCAGCTCCATCCCAGGCACAACCCTCCCCGCCACCGAGCACATCTTCAAGAGGCAGTGCCTCAAGAGGACGGCATCCATCATTAAGGACCCTCACCATCCAGGACATGCCCTCTCCTTGTTACTGCCAAGGAAGTACAGGACCCTGAAGACCCACGCTCAACGATTTAGGAACAGCTTCTTCCCCTCTGCCATCAGATTTCTGAATGGTGTATGAACACTACTTGTTATTCCTCTTTTTTATTGCACTATTTATTATTTTTGTAATTTACAGTAATTTTATGTCTTTGCACTGTACTGGTGCCACAAAACAACAAATTTCACAACATTTAAGTCAGTGATAATAAATCTGATTCTGATTCACTACTCAAGGTGAGTTGCCTGTGAATTTGGGTTACTTCCCTTCCCTCCCCATGGTAAATCAAATTCATTCTGGAAAGGACAGACAAGGCAACTGGATACACTATAACTGGTTAGATACTGAGAAATGTGGTGGGAGCTCGTAGTACCCTTCCTCAGATCGGTTGGCAGGTAGATACGGTGTCAGGAATACGTCTAAGGTACTTGTCTCTGATTGCTTCTCTTAAGGAGAACAAAGCTGTAGTGGAGATTTAATGGTCAAAATCAAGAGAGATTTCAGTGGAGTAACTATAAGACTCTGGTTTGGCCACATCTGGGGTATTGCATTCAATTCTGGTCGCCCCATTACAGGAAGGATGTGGAGGCTTTGGAGAGGGTGCAGAAGAGGTTCACCATTAGAGAACAGGTATTAGAAGGAGAGGTTGGACAAACTTGTTTCTCTGGAGTGGCAGAGGCTGAGGGGAGACCTGATAGAGGTTTATAAAGTTACGAGAGGCATAGATAGAGGAGACAGCCGGTATCTTTTTCCCAGGGTCAGAATATCTAATACTAGAGGGCATGCATTTAAGGTGAGAGGGGAAAAGCTCAAAGGAGGTGTGCGTGGCAAGTTTTTTGACACACTCAGTGGTGGGTGCCTGGGATGTGCTGCCAGGGGTGGGGGTGGAGGCAGATACGATAGAGGCATTTAAGACTCTCTTAGATAGGCACATGGATGTGCAGAGAATGGAGGGATGTGGGCATCGTGTCAGCAGAAGGGATTAGTTTAGTTAGGCATTTAATTAGTTCAGCACAACATTGTGGGCTGAAGGCCCTGTTCCAGTGCTGAACTGTTCTACGTTCTAAGTGTAGATAAGCTATTTCCAGTGGTGGAAGAATTATAACAGCAAGACACGCTTCTTTGTTTTCTAGTCGTCCTTCTCATTTCTAATTGGAGGTAATCTGTAGGTTCTCGGTATTGGTTTATTATTGTCACTTGTACCAAGGTACAGTGAAAAGCTTATCTTACAAACTGGTCGTACAGGTCAATTCATTACACATTCTGAGGTGGCAGATGAGCCCAGTGTGGGAACCATAAACACCTCCACAGATGGGGCAGGACTTGGCTAAAGACACCATAGAACAGTACAGCACATGAACAGGCCCTTCAGCCCACCATGTCTATGCCAAACAGGATGCCAAATTAAACCAAATCTCTTCTACCTGCACATGGTCCATGTCCCTCCATCCATGTGACACCATGGGGTGGTCATAATCCAGAAAGTACTGCCTGAGTGTTTTGGAAAAGTACCTCTGAGAAGACTGCTAAGGTTAAACTTGTTGGATATTGGGAAAGGAACAGGGAGGTGGGACAAATTAGAGAGCTATGCCTAATTGCATTTGAAAAATAGTGAAGTGACTTTTGAAGTTTAGTTGTTTCGTAGAATTTTAGTACCACTGACATTTGCCTACTACATAGGATGCTAATGAAACAGATGGGCTTCCATGATAACAATAGTTTCACAGTTGCTATAGACTGATTATTCAAGGTTTGCTTAATCGAATTAGCTGCGGTGTGATTTGAACTTGAGTCTCCAGATCAGGAGTGTATGCCTCTGGATTATGAGTCCCGTAATGGAACTATTAAGCTGCTGTATCAATCATCATGGTCCAATAATTGAAGCCAGCACTTTAAGAGTGAAACCAGAACACTCTTGCATGCATGCAAGGTGGTAGAAGTTATTCAAGTTTATTGTCATGTGCATATTACCCAGGGTATAAGTGCCATGAAAATTAGCAATAGCACAGTACAGTACAGACATAACCAGCATAAATTAACATAAACTTAAATTAACATAAATTATACATGACTTACACGGCAAAATAAACATAACAACATAACTGCAAGTTCAGGGAGAGATTAAACAAATACAGTTTGAGGTGGAGTTAGGGTTTTTCAGGTGGGTTGAAGAACCTGACGGCAGTGGGGAAGAAGCTGTTGTTGAACCTTGAGGTGTGGGGTCTTCAGGCTCCTGTACCTCCTGCCTGATGGCAGCATTAAGAGAACGGCATGGCTCGGATGGTGGGTGTCCCTGATGATGGATGTCGTCTTCTTGAGACATCACCTCTTGTAGACATCCTTGACGGTGGGGAGAGCAATACCCTTGATGGGACTGGCTGAGTCCCACCACTCTCTGTAGCCTCTTGCGTTCCTGTTTGTGAAGTGCCTTCTGTGAATGGCAGTGGGTGGTGAGTCGGTCGTTTGTTTTAAATGTTGAGTTCGATAGATCTTTTTGTTAGCCAAGGTATCACGGAAAAAGTAGGTGCGTAGAGTCAGCCACATGTCAGCAACCTTCTCCTGAATGATGGGAGAGGCTTCAGGGGCTGAATGGACTCCCCTGTTCCTGTGTTCCCAAGTTGTTCTTGGGTGACCTATCAGGTTTGGATCCCCTGCCTGCTCCATGATTTTCATACTCCAAGTGGATTGGATAGGGTGTAGAATTTCCATCCCATCTGCATCTCACCTGTTCCCTCTGGTCCAGACTGGGTTAAAATCATGGGTGATACCAATGGTGACAGGAATTTCTTTTTCTCAAAGCAAAGTGATGCTCCTGAAGTGTCAAGGCACCGTAGAGGTGAAATTATTGCTTCCTAGACTTGCTGAATGAAAAATGCATCACCAATGTTGTCATACCTGACTCTGACAGCTCTATCTTCCTGCAAGATCTAGCACTTCATCTGTGTGCACTGTTACTCACCATCTGCTGAAAGACCAAAGGCTTAATGTGAGTTAGCAGCATGAAATATACTTCTACCACTGGGCTTACTCACTGTGTTGGAGCTTCAAAGAGTCATACAGCACGGAAACAGGCCCTTCGGCCCAACTCCTCCATGCTGACGTGTTGCCCAGCGAGCTAGTCTCATCTGCCGACGTTTGGCCCACAGCCCTCTAAACCTCTCCTCTCCATGGACTTATCTAGATGGCTGTTAAATGTTGCTAATGTGCCCACCTCAACCACTATTTCTGGCAGCTCATTCCAAATACGCACTGCCCTTTGTGTGAAGAAGCTGTCCCTGATGTCCCTTTTAAATCTCTCGCCTCTGATTTTAAACCCATGCCCTCTTGCTTTTAGCACCCCCTCCCTGGGAAAAAGACTGTGTGCTTTCACCCTGCCTATGCCCCTCATGATCTTACATACCTCTAGCAGGTCACCCCTCAATCTCCTACATTCCAGGGAATAAAGTCCTAGTCTACACAACCTCTCCTTGTAACTCAG